>NW_027491199.1:0-1237300 GCF_021521415.1 Bidens hawaiensis
AAGATCGGAAGTGTTTTGTGTGTCATGAGGTAGTATAGTGGAGGGAGATGAAGTAGTGGAGTTTAAGTTGGGTGTATTCTGGTGAGAGTGGGGTAGAGTCAGGTTGGGTAGACGATGGGGTAGGATAGGTAGAAGTGGGAGTAGGATAAATAGAGGCATACGGGCCAGGTTGATGATGAACATCAGGATTGATTGGAGGAGATTTGTGAAAAGGAAGAATGTGCTCGTTGAACCGACATGACGAGCAATATAAATACGATCAGTGGTTAAGTCAAGACACTTATACCCGTGATGAATGGGGCTATACCCAAGGAAAATACACGGTGTGGATTGAAAATCCATCTTGTGGTGATTATATGGTCAGAGGTATGGAAAACATTCACAACCAAAGACTCGGAGAAATGAATAATCGGGTGATCGTTTAAATATATGTTTGAAAGGAAATTTACTTGAATAATTTCGAGATGGCATTCGATTTATTAAGTAAACTGCCGTGCCAAATGCAAAGTGCCAAAAATGGGATGGAGTGTGAGAATGGGCAAGAAGAGCAAGCCCGTTTCAACAACATGACGATTGCGTCGTTCCACAATACCATTATGTTCGCTCGTGTGCGGGCATGAACGACGATGAATAATGCCAAGAGAATGTAGGAACTGTGCTAAATTCTTGAATCACCACCCCAGTCGGATTGGACAGATTTTAGTTTGGTGTTAAATTGGCGTTCAGCCATTGTTACAAATGATTTAAATGTGGAATACGCATCAGATTTTTGAAATAATGGATAAAACCACATATATCTTGAATGATGATCAACACATAACAAAAAATAACGATGTCCATTTGATGAAACTGAAGGAGCAGACCCCCAAACATCACAACAAACCAAATCCAAAACATTATTACTATGAAAATCCGAAACATTCAAAGATAACTTGGAAGACTTTCCATTTGACAAGATGAACATAAAGAAGAAGATAACTTTGTAGAAACAAGTAAAAAAACATTTTTAAATAATACGATGAAAAACACTAGCATGAGGATGACCAAGTCGGTGATGCCAAATAGTTGAGGAAGCTTTGGTTGCGGTAAAGGAGACACGTGGAAGAGTCTTCAACTGGGGAAGACGAAGAGAGTACAACCCTCCATTACTTGACCCGCGAGTAGGGTGGCACATGTAGACTCGTCCTTCACAAGAAAGAAAAAACGAGTGAAATTAGAAGAAAACGTTGTTATCAATACAAAATTGTTGGACGGATAATAAATTCTTTTTGATTTTAGGTACGTGAAGAATATTACTAAGGTTAAAGGTTTTATGTGGAGAATAAAGCTTCGAAGAACCAATGTGAAGGATAGGAAGAGGATTACCGTCACCGACATGGAGTGAATCGCTACCATAGTATGCTTCATAGTTATCTAAGCTTGCTAAATCCGGGGTGACATGATTGTTGGATCCGTGTCTGGTAACCACGGAACACCAGATTGAGAGCCATTGTCTAAACCATGAGAATGCGCAACATAATTGGCTTGAGGCGGTGCCCGCGTTGTGGAAGAACCGGGCTGATTTGGACATAAAGAAGGAAGGTGCGCGATTCCGCAACGGTTGCAATGACTATATACTGTATTTTGAGTGGATGCCCATCCAAATTGTGGGGAGCGGTTTTGGATACGTGAATCGTCCCTGTTCCGATTATAATTGCCCGGTGTATTGCCACGGGAATTACCTCCCCGATTACCGCGGTAGTTGTTTGAGGGCCGATTAGCATAAAAAGCTTGTGATTGAGGATTTTGAGAGGTAATTGGATTAAGCTGATATCCAAGTTGGGTTGCTAACTGTTGCAAAGTATGTAATTGAGATTGTTGAATTGGGTTCGGCCTTAACAAAGAATCAGTGGAGGCATGAAAGGCTTGAGGAACAGTATGAACCGTGCGGTTTATCATGAAGTCATGTTCGTTAAGAAGACCATGCAGCTCGATGAACGCGACGGGTGGGATACGCGTAAGGATAGTTGACTTTAAACCATTGTATTCTTGTCTTAGACCCGAGATGGCAAGCATGACCAAATCCTTATCTTTCATCGGTTCGCCGATATTTTCTAGAGCATTGGCGTATTCTTGAAGCACCGACTAAGGTACTGTATAGGAGTTTCATCTCCTTTCATCTCAATCTTCAAGAGCTGAGTTTTGAGGGTATATTCCCTTGATGAATTTTGTGGTGCATAGGCCTGTTCAAGAGAGAGCCATAAGTCTCTAGAGGTGGTACCTTGTGTTGAAAAGAGGCTTCTGAGATGGTGGAGATTATTATCATGCGGACATGAGCATCATTAGATATCCAATGAAAATGGCTAGGGTTATCAACAGAGTGCGCGTTTGTAGTTGCAACTGTTTTTGGTGTAGGGCATGCTATTGTGCCATCGACATAGCCGAATAGATTGTTTGTAATTAAGAAAGGTTGAAGCATGGCTTTCCAGTACCCGTAGTTGGTGGGGTGATAAGGTGAAAGCAAATTTATAAGAACTATGGGAGGTTTTTCTCCTCATTTGTGAAGGCTGTAATCATCGCCATAGGAGCAGCAGGTTGATTAAAAGAAGTTGGCTGCAAGTTTTGACCGGCGGCAGTTAGGGTTTAATCAACTTCTAAGTTTGTGGCTCTGGTACCATGTCAAACCGTAGAAGGAATTGTTAAGTATTATTGATGTAATATTGGTTACATATATACAATGAGATATTACACTTGAATATCATCTAATATTATTCTATTGTCTAATATATACATATATGCTCAAAACTATGAATTGCTTATCAACTTTTGTGTTGATAAACTTTATTTTATGAAATGTTACAGGTTTGCATCTAGGTTGATTATGGAGCTTGAAGAAAACGTCACAAATACCTTTAGGATATTAGCAAAAATGAACAATTTATGATTTGCTATATTTTGTTATATTTGTCTTATGTAAATATTGTTATGTGACATTTGATGTTGTGAAATGAAATGAGTTTTTTAAATATTGTCGCGTTAAATAGTGTCATGCACTTATGGGCAATCGTTACATCTCGGCATGTTCCGCCGCCTTTGGTCGGGGTGTGACAACTTATGTCTGGGGCGTGCCACATAAGCCTATGAAGACAGTTTGTTTTAAAAAAAGTATAAAATCTGAAAACTGCTTTATGGTCTTAAAAAATAAGCTAATATCCACCAGTCTTCACACTTCTTAACATCCTACCAACACCCAATGTCCACCACCACCACCACCCACCGTCTAGCGCCACCACCACCCACCACCACCGTCCACCATCACCACCAACACCCACCGTCCTCCACCACTACCGTCAACCACCCACACCACCCCCTCGACCACAATCACCACCCACTACCACCGTCCACCCACCACCACCATCCACCATCACCCACCATCCGTCGCCGCCATCCGCCAACACTAGGAATGAGCAAAATCGGTACCGGTACTGATACAGGTACTGTCGGTATCGAATTGGTACCAAAAGTTTTAAGTTTCGGGATCGGTACGGTACGGGTACCGGTATGGTACGATATCGGTATTTCCTGATATTTTACCCTCGATACTGGTACCCGAACCGGATATTCGGTACCTGGTACCAAGAATTTCTGATTTTCGGGATCGCTATTTTCGGTACTGGTAAGGTACCATGCTCATACCTAACCACCACCACCCACCGTCCGTTGCCACCACCAATCGTCCGCTACCACCACCACCGCCCGCCACCGCCACCACCCGCCGTCCTCCACCACCACCACCATCGTCCCATCACCGCCACCACCCCCACCATCTGCCACCAACCACAATCCACCATCCCCCACATCCGTTCATCACCACCATCACCCACTGTCGGCCACCATCACCGTCCACCATCGACTACAACCGTCCCGTCACCACCACCCCACTGTCCACCACCACCGTTCACCGTCTACCACAATCGTCTACCACCACCCACTTCCATAGTTCGTACAACACCACAAATTATTTTAGCAGTTTACAGACGTTAAATGACTTTTATCTACTGTGATATATATGATAGGTAACTAATTTTCAGCTTATGCAGACGATATCCAGTTTATAAAAAAACAATATTATATTTTCAGATTGCAGACCTTCATACCACATCTTCAATTGCAGACATGAAATCAGATTACAGACAGTTTTTTTCTTAAAAAAACAAACAACACCTTAGTTAACTTGGTAGCATGCAGAACCGCTTTCCCAATAGCAATCTTAAAATCTAAATTGGTGAACAAAAAACCCCATCAGCCGGTCGTTTTCCTTCGATTGCTTGTTATTTTATGAATTGTATTTGTTAATTATTGTGGAATCTCTTCATGAGGATTAAAATTTGCATATCACATATATATATATATAGTTACAGGGTACATGAAATTAGAGGTAGAATTACACAAACCACCTTACAGTAATAAACATTATAAAATGACTATGAAGAGAATTCATTCAATATATGCATACTCTTTCTCATCACTCATTAACAATCACTAAATTATATATATTACAATTGCGAACTTACTTATGCAGTCTTAGTTGTACATTATGCTCTCTATGGTGTACCTTCATGGGCTGTACAAGATGCTCACACGTGTCTCAGCCATCTGTTCCTTTCTATGTTTCACGTGTCCTCACTTTATAAGACTTATTATGCGGTGGGATCTCTTTGTGTTATCCATCTTCCCAGACTACCATCAAACAAAAGCTGCTCCTTGCCTTCCGCCCTTCTTCACCTTCACAGACCACCGTTGTCAGCATGCTACCCAAAGCTAGGTCATTGGAGATTTAATCAGTGACCACCTTTCACCGCTTGCCGCTTCCATACAACTCTGGCCTATGCGTCCTTTCCATATCCTAAGATCAGGTAATTATCATTGTTCAACTCACGTACATAATCACTTTGTATTCCAATTCTTTAATCTTTTATGTCCAGAGGCAACAAGTGAACAAAAACCATATATTTTTTTTTGTTTCGAATTAGGTCACGGCTGCAGCAGCTAAGGGTTTCAAAGTTCAATCTCACACTGGTATGATTTTCAAAATTCTATTTGTGCACTTAATTTTCATTCCCTCTTGGATTGTCACTGTAGTTGTGGTTGCCGGATGTGATTCTAAAACCCATAGAAGGGTTGAATACCAATGTGCTTAATTAGATGGGTAAAATGTTTGACTTTAATCTAATATCTAAAACGCCTCAAGAACAACTTAACGACATACTAAATCATTTGCTATCTGTATATTTTGCATATATTTTGTTATTTTCTAATGATTGATTGACTGACGGAAGTAGCTTATCTAACATTTTTATTTGATTTTGATATTAATTTTACTTGGCATATAGGTTAGCCAATGTTTTTTTATTACATTTATGAGGATATGAATCTGGGCTGTGAAGTAGAATATTTAACGGTTACTTTGAGATTAACATTCTTCTAAAGTTTATAATGTGTTTTTAAAAGGTTTGGGTTCATTATACATTCTAATCAAGTGTTTAATTGCGAATTGATCATCTTCCAATGTTTTTTAATTAGTTTGGGTTACCTACAAGTTGAATGTTGAAACAAGTTGCGGCACTTGCAGAGATACTCTCAAAAGTCTCAAAAGAGCTCTCATGATGAACCGATAAGCCATTAACACCTAAAATAAATTTGAATTCAGTATTGTCATATCTAAGAAATATAATATACAAAACCACAAATATACAGAACCATAATTACATCGTATGCATAAAGGCTATGCACGAGGACCCAATAGTGGTACTATGCAACCTGCCTTTACTGCTTGAGAACGATGCATTTACATAAGGGTAACCCAAGCAGATTCTCATGCGAGGACCATGGCATCGGTAAGCCTCCAAAGTTCATGTAAGACATCCACAATCGTACCAATATTTGATTATGGTCTGAAAAATATGCATAATTTATTTAAAGCATTAATGACTTGCACAATAAATTCAATTGGTTTGGTGTTCCAACTAACCACTTTTTTGGTTAGTTTTCAGATCATTTGTTATTCCATCAAGATCATGAAAATTCTGTTGCAGCTCCATTGCCTCTCCTCTCGTCAGCACTTACCACCGCCATTGTCGTGTTATTATTTGCTTAAGAGTTGTTGCTGGGGTGATAAATCGTGTAGGGTGATTTCGTTTTTTTATATGAAGTCTCCATTGTTATAAATGAATGTTAACCAACGACTCTTGGTTTAGGTTGCGCAACCCCCCCCCCCCCCCCCCCCCCAAATACTAGTTAAATCTAATTATGACATGCTTTTATTTAGTCCCTCTCCTTTGAACTATTTACATAACTCTCACTTCTTTTATTTATTCTATTTATACAATATCACTATATGCAATCTTTGACCTCAATGATTTACTACATCAGACGCGTTTGATAGTTCGTATAGGTAAGTTAGAACTCTACAAACTTTATCAATACCGATTTTATCAACATTAATTGCGTTCCAAATGCAACAATTGCGCTCTTGAATAAAGATGTGTTTAAATTATTATTTGCAAGAATCCAAGATTCTTGTCTAAATTATAGGGGGTCTCATGGAAAGATTATTCGACATGAATATATAATGGTGCACATGACACATGAATTCCAACTCCATCAAAAAAACTGTCATGATCTACTTGAACTCCATTCTAGATTACAACATATAAAAAACACAATGAACATGTTTGGTCACACTAAGCAATTCTCTTCATGTTAGAACAAAAGGAAGACTTCTGACAGTCTAACGCGGTGCCATTACGTTTGTGATAATTATGTAAAGTTTTACTCTCTCGGACAAGATCAAAACCTTATATTTAGTGTCATTTCCCTGGCATTATCTATTCAGACTTTTCTAAGAGCTGTGCTCTGAAGTTGTTCATATATTAGACATAAGGCATCAATAGCCATATAAGTAAGCTATAAAGTTTATTCAGATGTATATTACTTGTCACATCTTAACCTACGGTGGAATATATCGAAGCGTAACGTTTATTGCTTGGTAACTCAAAAGACACTAATAATAGAGTGACATTAACTATTTAATTTAGTAACAAAATTTAAGTACACGTTACAATAAATAATGCAAAACAATTAATACATACACTACTTGTTATTATAATAACCTAAAACTATATTGACTTCTCACACTTTGAAATCTAAAACTAATAAACATGTAACATGCGTAAAAATAGATATATTAGTCAACAAAATATGTTGAGTGAGAAAAACACAAGATTTAATATATAATAATAGTAAAAAAATAATTCTTATACGGATGTGGTATTTACAACAATTAATTAAACAAAAAAGTCTTTCACCGTGACACTAGTTCGGTCAAGTTACTCGGACGACGTATGATCATAGTAATGAGGATGAGGATGAAGCCATCAAACAACAAATAAATAAACACACTGACAATGGAGCATGCAACAATCAGTTGTGCAATACACATAAATGTATATTATAGAATTGTGATTGAGAAAATCATTTACTATAAATTATGAGGTTGTGGTATGCATGTTACCCCAAAATAAAATAGAAAACGAGGTGTGAATTACTCACCTTAAAAAGTAGGCGAGAGAAAATGACAAATAAAAATAGAAGAACTTGACTTAAGAGAGCTTACCAAAATGAACTTCACGAAAAACACTTAATAATAAATAATTATACTTAAATAACTAAAAGGGGATAATAAACGAGAATTAAAGTAGAGATGAAGGAAGTTGGTTTGGGATTTTATTATATAGAGTATAAAAACATAGATTTAGTTTAAAAGTCATGTTTTTAAAGAATAGTAGTTGGTTACTTTATTTATCAACATTAATTAATACACTCCATTAGTCTAGAATAAGCGAACCGATACGAGAAAACGAGAAAAAAATAGTTTAAGCGAGTGTTCAGTTTGAGTTTGGTCTGAATGTATATAAAGTCGAATTTGGAACCGACATGACCAAAATACAAGAGTTAAGTTGAATTTATAAAAAAGTTAGAAAGTTTAACGAGTTCAGAACGCTAACTGTAAATTGCTTAATTTAACATAACATAAACCCTAAAACGAATTTAATCCAATTGGATGTGGAAATCCTTCAATTCATCAAAATTGAATGAGGGATTTTGATCCAAGGATGATTTATAAAAACTTTGATGTATAAACTTACCCGGGATTTGTTGAAGAACTAGAAGAAATCTAGAAGATGAAGAACTTGGACTTTTAAAAGTCAAAGAGGCAAGAACTTGAGAATTAGGGAACCAAATTGGATTGAAATTGAAATTGAGGAGTAACAACGAAAAAGAGCAGAGGCTAAGAATGCTTATAAAGGTTAAGCAAACTTAAAAGAAGAAGCCAATTTGTTTTAATTGAATTATTATAACAAAATCCCTGAAATCAATAAATTACCGAAAATAGATGAAATCTTGTTCCTTACACCGAGAAATCGATGGAATATGCTTAAGCATGATGCCAGTGCATATTCCAATTGTTCTACAAATAGGATACATGAAATCAGGCTTCCAAAATAATGAAATTGATTAAAAACAAAAAAATGATATGATCGGTGAACCTGTTGTGTAGCGCGACAGAGAGGCCTCTTGGGAGGCCGCATAGAGACGAAACAACACCAACAAAAGTTTGGATTTTTGACGGATTAGACCTCTAAACTTTAATTAAACACAATAATGACATACAATACATGAAATTAAGTTAGGGATCGAATTTGAAATGTTCCAACAACATAACCAAACATAATTCAATATTGTTAACATAAATGGACATGAAAAATAATCCAAAAATTTAAACGGATTGGGTTTCTGGGTTCAGAAATTGACAAATATCACATTACTCAGCCAAGAGCAAGACAAAATGTTATAGTGTTAATATGTGACTAAATAAGAACAAGAACATAAAACCCTAAATGAAAGTCAATACACCTTTGTATGTGATTGTAATCATTTGTATTGGTTATATAGAATTTGAATTACAAAAAAGAGTATTTATAATACCAATAGTTACACAGATTACCCTCTAAGACCATATATATGTAGAGTGATCTAATATTCAGCCACAAGCTAAGGCTAGGGAACGGCCTGTAGCTTGGAACAAAAAGCTATGAATCCGTGTGTTGGCATGGTATAGGTAAAGAGCTCTGCAACTTAGTCTTTCCGCTTTGTTAACCTTACTTGTAATATTCCTCTTGAAACTTGTTCTTGAACAAAGTGATAATCAACTTCAATGTATTTTATTCATTCATGTAAAACTAGATTTGTATCTAGATAGGCTGTACCAAAATTGTCACACCATAAAGTAGGGGCATCTTTTGTATATGCCCTTAGTAAAGCTTCCAGCCAAGGCGGCTAGAGTTCCTGTAAGTGACCAAGATACTGCATTTTGTTTTCCCAAGAGATAAGATTAGAGAACATATGGATGAAACTTCTCACGTGGATCGATGGTCATCCTCGCAAGCATCTAAGTTGATATTCGATGTAATGATCCGAACTTTTCGTTTATTGTTTAGATAGCCGTTACGTGACCCGTTTCTATGTTCGGATAATTTAATCAATAAAATATCACATTTATCGAGTTATTATTATTATTATTATTTATCATATTTACTTACCTATCCAATTAACTTTGAATTATATACTAAATCCACCCTAAACTTAGTTTTAACCCCTATTGTATCCACACTTGAAGTTTAGGCACCAATTTACAAATTATTCTAAAGACTTTATTATATTCCTTAACCCAAACCCGTATCCATGTCCATTACCCGTATTTAGATCCATTTTCATGGCCCATTTGATTTCTTGTCCCTTAAACTTCATATTATAATCAAAATTGATTCACTAGATCGTTTACCTTACCTAAAACGAACGACACCGACGGATTAATTAAGGAATATGATCAAAAATCGATCTCGTTGATTAAAATATGTCACCGTCATTACCTATTTTAGTAATATACCATCTAGTATTAATAATAACTCAATTAAACTCGTATACACTAGGCTGCAAGCCTCGGGAACCAAACCTTTGAAGCAATATATTTATAGCTGTCTGTATTAGCGTGTTTAGTTCGAGTTTGAGCCGTCTGTTATTCAATCTAATTGACCATCAATTCATCACTGATTTAGGTAAATGTTATATGTCTTTGATTCGTTTTATTCCACAAACAATAACCCCATGACAATTCGGCCAAACATCAAACGAGTTGGCCGATTGTAATCGTTAGGGTTCATATGAATTAGGAGTGATCTGGGTTGTGTATTTAAATTATTGTTTCTAACTAACAATTGGGTTAGTTGGCTGGTGCACACATGGTTATGTTCTTGTGAATGGCTAGAGGCGCGAATTTGAGCCTCCAGTCCATTTTTTGGGATTTTATTATTTTATTTATGTTTTAATTAATAAATCTAATTATAACTAATATAAAAAGGAAAATTAAATATATTTTTGAGAATTCGGCACCTTTATATTGGCGTTTTCCTTTCCTTTTTGTTAAAACTATTATATATGTATATATATATCCATAAATATACGTATCTATATATATATATATATGTATATATAATATGTTTATAAAATAAAGGTTTAGACAAATAAATTTATAGTACATGTTTTAAATGTGGTTTTAATATAAAATAAATATTTAAAACAAACGTTAATATATAAATCAAATTATGATTATTGATTTAAGTATTTTATTTATAAATATATTTTATTTGTATATATAGATTATGTTATTTATATTATATAATCTTAACTCTTGGTAAATAAAAGTTAATTTTTATAAACCACAATAAATTTTATAATAAGTGTTTTTACAAACACACCCGATCATCACCAAAATCCAAATCCCTATCAAGTACAGAATCCATCTTAAGTCACATTTATTTCCGCGATCATTCTTAACTAGTGTTTTTCGTTGATAATTCTCGAAGACAGTGACGTCTTATTTTCTTATAATTTATTTTTTTTGTTTATTTGATAAGGTGAGTAACTCATACGGGTGGGCTTTGGTTCTCCTATCCCTAGTTTTGCAAAAACTGCATAAGGCATTAAGTTAATACTATTTCTTAGGTCGTCCAGGGCATTGCTAACAAACAAATTTCCTATGAGACAAGGGATAGTAAAGCTCCCTGGATCAGTCATTTTCGGTGGCAGCTTGTTTTGTAGGACAGCTGAGCATTCTTCACTCAGGGTGACATGCGAGAGTTCCTCCAGCTTCCTTTTGTTGGTCAACACTTCTTTGAGAAACTTTGCATATTTTGACATCTGAGCAATTGCTTCGATGAAATGGATGTTGATGTGGAGTTGTTTGAAGAGTTCTAAAAACTTCCTGTATTGAGCTTCCAGTCTTTCCTGTTTCAGGCGTCCAGTGTATGGAATAGGTGGAACATAAGTTCAGACTGGTTCCTTAGGTTGTACGATGCCTGTTGGAAGTAGTATCTCCTGCGTTTTCTCAGGGGATTCCTTCTCCATAACTGGTTCTGAAGTTGGTGAGGCAACAATAGTTGTGCCACTTCTCAATGTCACAGTGTTAGCTGTCGCATTTGGATTTGTGATTGTGTTTCTTGGAGACAATTGTCGGGCAATTTGTCCGATCTGAGTTTCTAGATACTGCAATGATGCTTGTTGACTTTTCAGTTCAGCCTCATATTTTAACAGTACTCCGCTGATATCAACGGCTCTTGAGTCGGCCTTCTTTTATGCTTCATTTGTCTTGGTTATGATTTGGATCAACATTTCCTCGATTTTGTAATAGCCTGGATTCTGATGGCTACTGTAACTTTGTTCCTGGAATTGTGGTTTAGGTTGGAAAGATTGATTCATCAGCCTTTTTTCGAATACGTGTAGGATTTGAGTGTTACCTCGGTCCTTCCAACTAAAATTTGGGTGGTTTCTTTAAACTAGATTGTAGTTGTTGCTGAAAGTGTTGTTTTGACGGGCTATGAAGTCAACTTCTTCCATAGCCATAATAACCTGTTTGCAGTCACTTGTCTTGTGAGTTCCTCCACAGATGTCACATGTGATCTTGGATTTTGACAGTTCGGCTTGAAGCTGTTCGAATTTTTTAGAAAGGGCTTCAAACTGTGCGGTGACAAGAGTGTTGGAATCGACGTGGTGCATTTTTTTGTGTGTTGGTGTAGATCTTGGTGGGTTATAAGCGAAACTCTTCTTTGCTGCCTTCTCCATGATTTCAAATGCTTCGTTAGGTGATTTGGATCCCAGGTCTCCACCGGAGACTTGGTTGATGGCCTATTTGCTTTGACTGGGTTATGCGTCAAATAAACTCTGTTCTTGTAACCATACGCTCAGTCCATGGTGTGGGCATCTTCTCAGAAGACTTTTGTATCTCTCCAATGTTGCGTGTAACGACTCATCATCATTGGTCCGGAATCCGTAATGCTGGCTCGGTATTTGGTTGTTTTATCAGGCGGAAAGTATTTTAGGAGAAATTGTTCAACCATCTGGTCCGAATTGGTGATGGAACCAGAAGGAAGAGATTTTATCCATTCTAAGGCTTGACCTCTTAGAGAGAAAGGAAAGAGTTCGAGTTTGATATGATCTTCTTAACAGTTTTGAATTTAAAAGGTTCCACAGATTTGTAAGAATCAAGATAAATGAGAAAGAGGGTCTTCGTCGAGGAGACCATGAAATTGAACTGAATTTTCCACGATATGAATGGTTCTTGATTTGATTTCGAAATGTTCGGTGATATCGGGTGGAGCCACTCCATTGCCGTAGCCTTCAAGAGTTGGCTTGGCATATTGGCTCATGTTTGGTTTATTATTTTGGGCTTCCATCATTTCTTCGGTTTGATTTTCTCCTGATGTGGTGGCGTCTACTGACTCGTTTTTGATTGTTTTGGCGGTTTCTCCAGTCCGTTTACGTGTTCGTCAATGAAATAGTCGTTTTGATTCAGAAATTGGAGAAACAAGCTCAGGTCCGAATGTAGAGGACATACATGGGACAAAATCAAATTTAAACTATTAAACTATAGGTTAGTGAAAGTTAGGCTAAACTATTTTAAACTAAATTAAGGTATAAGTTAATTAAACTAAAGTAAAGGTTATGCTAGCCTTAAAAAAAATTCTAATATAATAGTCAGTAAAAGAAAATAAAATAAAAGTTAAAGATTTATACCATTATATACAATAATTAAATTAAAACTTGGATCGTTCTTAGAAACGTACCGTGTCCCCGGCAACGGCGTCAAAATCTTGATGTGTACTGCGTGAGTGCTTATAATATAAAATGGATGGGGTTTTAGCTTTTGCACAAGATCGTGTTTTAAATTTATAAAAGTGATTTCTACAAAGAATAAATACACACAAAATAGGCAAGCGTACCTATCGTATATGTAGAATAGTATTGGTAAGAACCAAGTATCGATCCGTGGACACAAATGTTTCAAATAATGAATCTTCGTTTTACTTTAGTCGGAGAGTTTAATCATTTTGGGGTTGATTTTCAAACTATTTATAAAATAGAAATGCTTATATATATAATATATAGGTGACGAGAAGAGAAATTATAAATGAGTAATTCAATTATATGAAGGTTACAATCTAAGATCAAGAATCCACTCCATTCTTCCTTGATGATTATTAAGTAAACATGTGATAAACTTGTCCTAATAATATATGACTGAATAGTCCCTTATTTCTAAATGAACATATTCTATGACATAAAAGAAAGTAGCATGCGTATTTTCAAGTCCATCCTATGCTCAATATCATGCTACCACGAGAATGTCAATTTAAGTAGACAAGTAGTTTGGCAAAGTAGAACGATTAGGATTGACTTCGATTTCTCAAATACAAATCCTAACAACTTCGAGTGGTTGTAGTTAACTCACACAGCCTTCCCTTGGTCGATTTGATTAGGTTTTTAGTTACACATTCCATTAACATATGATTTCTTTAACTAGCATGATAATCTAAGCAAGCTTGTTAATAATGTTATTTTAGAATTATCAAAACTTGAGAAATAGATTATAACTTATATCTCATCATTTCTAAGTACAACATAAGGATCCATGTTTTATTTTTAATATGTTATCAAGGTATTCTTTTTACCATTCCTACTCTCCAAGAACATGAGTGAACATGAATGATTTTAAGTCATCAACCTTGATGTATTGAGTTAAAATGATAAAATATTTCTTCATCAAAGGATAATTGCAAAATAACCATGTACTTTACCATACTAAATCACATGTTAAACACATCAAGTAAAACAAAGCTTCTTCATAGATTTATATGGTAAATGGAGTTTAGCTCATAATGAGCATAGTTTGAACATCAAAAGAGATGAAGATAACAAACACATGATCAAACTAGAATAATCTAACCAAATGTTGGATGAATCTTCCCTCTTCAATGGTGATGGATGATGATGATGATGATGATGATGGATGATGGTAACCTCCAAGCCTTCAAAATCTTCACAATATCTTCAATATGAGTGTAATGTGAGTGTTTTTATAAGAGAAACCCATATGAAACTTTTCTTCAATCACTCTTGATCAATGCAACATGCTCTTTTATTTATAGGTAGTTTGGAGAGGCAGACACGGCCCCGTGCTTCATGAGGCACGCCCCCGTGTCCCGGTGTCCAGCCGCATTAAATGCCATGTCAGATCGTACATGCTCACTCACCACAGGGGCGTGCTTTCAGAGGCACGGCCCCGTTCTTTTGGTGATCTGTTATATTTCTTTTATCTTTTCTAAAAGGTGACCACGACCCATGTCTTCTGAGGCATGGCCCCGTGCTTCTGTATCTAATATTTTGTCTTTTCTTGTAGATTTTTATCTTTTCTTACATTTAAAGGCATGGGGGCGTGTCCGGGGGGCATGGGGCGTGCTCAGGTGTTTTCTTGGGTTTTCTTTCGTTTTTATTGGGCTTTTCGCTTGTTTCTTGGTTTAAGGCCTGAGTTTACCTGAAAATACATTTTAATATGATAAGTAGCCTTTTGAGCTATATTATTTGATAGAAGTTGCAGTTTTTAGAGATTATTTGATGCTAAAAAGATGTATAATTTTATATACATCACTAATAGTGCACCCAATGCAATCGTCACGGTCACCTTGCCAATGTTTGTCGTGCACCGCCTGGTGCGCACGTCGTTCAACAACAGTCTGCACCAGTTGCTCCTAGACCAGCTAGAACCCCCAAATGCTCAACCCGAACACGTGCTTGCTACCATTGTGGAGACCCTAACCATCTCCGCAACGTGTGTCCATTGCTTGCCCATGCTCATCAAGCCCATGTGATGCCTGCACCATACTATGCCACCCATGCACCCCAATCCCAAGTATACCCCGCACCTTACTATACTTCCCTTTCCTATCAAGTGCAAACCTATCAACCCCAAGTTCTCCAGTTTATGCACCACAAACCTATACTCCCTAAGTGTAACGATTCCGACGAAACCAGGGATACCCTAACCGGTAGACGAGAGTTACGTCATATTTAATGTCGGATACATGAATTACCATAGTAATTATACGAGAAAACATGGTTCACTGTATTGATTGTACGTGAATATATAATTCATCGCATTGATTATGCGATTAATCGATCGATAGTTATTGAAACCCGAACGAATCAAGGGTTCAATTATAGACGAAATATATGATATTTAGTGATGTTACGAAGCATTAATGCTTCGGGATAAGTGAATTAAAGCACAGAAAAAGAATTTCGATTTAATGGTACGTCGGTACGTTAAACGAAACCTTTAATATCAAACCGAGCAAGAGACGATCGATCAAGCCGAAAAAGATGCGTAATTATTAATAATATGATGTTTCAAGCTAATAAATGCCATGGTTTAAGTTTTTTTAAAGTTTTAAATCGGTTTTATATAAATTTCATTTTTAAGCCGAAAAACGACCGTTTTAGCCTCGTTTTAAGCCGAATTAGACATTTAACCGAAAAACGAACTGAACCAGATTATCCAAAACATTATCCGAATTTCGAGAATCCAAACTTGTGGCTAGAAATGAAGAGGTGGGTCCCACCCCACCCCTCCAAGAGGCCGATCGGACACCACCCCCACAAACCCACTTCATTTTCTTTTTTCTCATCAAACACTTCAACAATCTTTAACTCTCTCAAGATCATGATCCAAAACCGAGAGTTCTAGCAAGAAAAACAAGGTAATGATCGAGTTATTCACGTGTTCATCTTTGTTTCTTGAGTTTGTTTGCAAGAAAATGAGGTTTCAAAGATGAAAACCGATTCTTGCATGATCAAGTGATGTATACGGGTTATACAAGGGATCTTGGTCCAAGAAAGGAGTTAAACGGACAAAAAACGGATTTTTACGGTTAAATCTTTGTTTTTAAAGCAATAACCGAAACTATAGTGTAAGAGGCTTGATGGTGAGTGTAACTTGCTTGGTATTGTGGTATGTTGATTGTAGGCTCTGTATGTAGTGGTAGATAAGGCGGAAAGACGAGTTTGTAGCTTGTAGTGGCGGAAAACGAAAGGTATATTCGGTTATGTTCGGTGTATGTGTTTTGGGACAGATTGTTGATGGTTTAGAGTTGGGTCATGAAATTTTACAGGGATGTTCTACACATGAAAATAAGAGTTCTGTGAATTGTTGGTAATTTTTGGACAAAGGATGAATATTTGGTGAATTTAATGCTCGGTTTTGGCCAAAAATGGTGAAAAATAGTTAAATATCATGAAAAATTCTGGAAAATTGCAGATAAGCTTTTTATATCATGTATAAGTCACACACAAAATTTGAGGTCAGTTGGAGAAGTCTAAGTATGCTTTTAGGTTAAACGAGTTCTAGGGTTTTCTAGCTCGGTTTTAGTGAAAATGGCATGTAAAAGAATATTTTAGTTCTGGAAAAATTACAGGGGACTATGTGGATGGCAGGGGACATCCAGAATAAATTTGGGAATTTTTTAAGGTCGTTTGGTATTTACGACATATTTAGTGTTTAAATGGTGTTTAAAAATAGATAAATAAATTTTAAATATAAAATTTATTTCTGGAAATATTTTTATAAAATTCCCCACTGTCAAAAAGTGATTTGTCCAAAATTTCAAGATCCGAGACTAAACGGATAATTATTTGCGCTAATTATCAAACTTTTAAAGTTAAAACGCGTAAACCGGTAAAGTTCGTCTAAACGAACTGACTGGTGTATAAAAACCCTAAAAATGAACTATTTTCATATAATAGAGTTAAACAAGTATAAATGAATCATCCGAAAATAATTCGGATGATTTGGGTATTTTTACCTGATTTAACAGATTCCGGTGCACTAAAGACGGAAACGGGTCCCGCGGCCAATCGGGGCGTCTAAACCGAGCTCAAATTTCACAACTTTACTTAAACTATCAGTCAACGACTATTTTCGGGTCGTGTGACCAAACTCATTTTTGAAACATAAAAACGGGTAACCGTGCTAGGCACGCAAAACGGGGAAAACAAGCTATTAGAAAATTTGACTGTTGAACTCTAAACGACATCACAATCTGAGTCCGGAGAAGTGTTTCTGGGTTAACCTTGCCCCCAGAACGGGTACAGTGCTGGGTTAACAGTGTCCCCAGATGTACCGGTTAACTTAGTTAAAGTTATATTAATAATGAGTGTATAGTAACGATCGTAGGGATCATATTACAGATTGGACGTGTTAACTGATAATGATAGTTGTTACCTGCTTGCATGTGCTAAGGTGAGTTTCACGAGCCCCTTTTTCTGAATAGTTTTCAAATATTTTCCCGGGGCGGAAAGCATGTTACTAATAAAATGTTTAAGTACATACTGAACGCATGGATTTGCGTGTATTTATAAATATTTGATTATACGGGAATCGTACGGAATGGGTACAGTACTGGGTTAACAATGTCCCCAGATGTCCCTAGAAGTGTTTCTGGGTTAACATTGTCCCCGGAATGAGTACTGTACTGGGTTAACAGTGTCCCCAGACAGAGGTTTCGCTTGTGGGCTCAGCATAATTACATTGTAATTCTGGGTTAACATTGCCCCCGGAATGAGTACGGTACTGGGTTAACAGTGTCTCCAGATAATATTATATTTTGATATGGATTTATCATGGTTTACTCAAATTGTGAAACTCACCAACTATTCGTAGTTGACCCGTTTTCTCACATGCTTTTCAGGTACAACTAAGATGAAGTGATTGCTTACGTGCTAAGTGCTTGATGTGTGTAAGATTTGCGTGCGGGATGTTATGATACATTATAATAAATAGAATTATGTATCGTATTGTATGTTGTGTGTATCACCTAGACGGTAATGAAATACGAGATAATGTAATTTGAAGTATATTAATGTATTCAGTTTTCTTTATAAACAATGTGGTTGATATCAGAGGTGTCTATCGCACCCCGTTTACATTTCCGCTGCGGTTACGGGGTGTTACAGAACTTGGTATTAGAGCCATTGGTTATAAAAGAATTAGGATGTCTTTAAAAGATACCTAAAATATAACCAGTAGCTCAAGTATTATAGGATCTGAATATCAACTAATAATTTATAGTGACGAGAGCCGGATGAACTTGGACGGACAAGTGAGTAATTATGGTCCGGAACATAATAACAGACTTGTCCGCACGAGGGAACTCAAGGGAAGTCACGGGGAACATTAATAGGTAAAAATGGCAACATATGTGTAAAGTATATAATATTATTTATGCGTGCTAATGTGTGTATATATATATGTATATATATCTTGTGGTTTCATATATTGAGAAATAGGACCCGGATAAAGAACCGGGGGATGAAATAATAAAAGTACCGAGGATGCTGAGATTTCTAGAGCATCGGTTGATGATAAGTCTGACTTATCGGGCCATAGTTATGATAGTACCAAGTTAGATCTCCCGTTTGACATTAACCAGAAATATCTAGTAACCGTCACTCCCAACCAAAATTGATAAATCCCTTACCCTACCAACACCGGTACCGTATATCCTAATAACCCCATATGTTCACCCGAATCGCCGACCCGCACGTACGAACGGACCGGTATCTGAACCCATTCTTATTCCATTAAGGAAATAAATAAATAAATAAATAAATAAAATAAATAATAATAATAATAAATTTGATAATAATTGAGCAGATAAAAATAATATATAGAAATATATATATGTATTTCTCACTCTCAAACATATGAGTCATACCACTTCCAGATCGAGAATTACCGATTTTAGCAAACCTAGAACGCCGGAGGACATTGACTGAGCAAACGATAGAGTTTCCCATAATAGTAATTGATAATATTTGAAGGCAACCCATGTTGCACGATTACCTTGAACCTTGCAACTCCCTATGCTATCCTTACATCCGTTAGATGCCTATACCCATGTATACTCGAATAGAATGATTACCCATACACAAAGAGGTGTTGGAATCATTATAGCATAGTTGGTTATTCATTCGTAGGTGGTATACCGTGTATGCCGGATATACGAATAGACACGGATATTACAACTCCGTGGTACGTAATCGTTTGGTGCTCACGGTGAGCATGTATCGGTTATGCTGACATGCAGAAGGATATTGAAATCAAGTATATTAAACATTAATCTTTGTTGAGAAAGATCTATATGTCAGTTGGTGACAAGGGTTATAAAACATATTTAAACGTTAACCGACGTCAGGTTAAGTCCATATGTTATTATATTTATGGGACATATATACTAGATACTGGTATGTGTAATATGTATGATAATATTTGGTGTGTATGTGTACCTGCTGTTATGATTGAGCTGGTGACGAGCTATACGGTGAGATTAGTATTGATTACTGCGTACGGGATGAGTACGGCAGAATGACATAAAAAGAGTAACTCCAATGATGGAGATTGATATGATTCAGTTGATTGCTCAAAGATAGCAGATGATGATACCGAATGTCGTATCACAGATCACTGCTAGTGTTGATGCGAATGTGATCGCAGAATTATAGATCGAGCAATCACATGAATATGAATATTTCAATTCTTAGTGGTATTACTAAGAGTGATAATGTCCCACCGGATACTATTATGACTACAAGTATTAGTTATAAACTAAACATGAATAGTAGTCGTAATGAATTAGATCCGGTATGAAGGATATGTTTGTTGGTTGTGTTAAGGAAATTATTAATAGTTTACTGATGGTAAAGAGAGGAATAGATTAGCGAGGGGATAGAAAAGATCGAAATGGTTAAGGATATTGGTAAGAGGATAGAACATTGTGTAGTGAATTATGCTACAGATATGTTGGTAGATTATGTTGTATCGTGATGGAACACGATGGTACAAAATTATAGTTAGAAAATTATTGCTCAGATGATATGGTCAGGATTTAAAAATTCTTGTGCTAGAGCACTTTATTTCGAGTAATTAAACTCAGAGATTGGAAACTGAGCTATGAAAGATAGAAATTTTGTGTGCTGATCACTTAGAACACGCTAACCGTTTGAAGGAATTGTCATGTCTGGTAACATGGCTAATTACTCCTGAAACTAAGCGAAGTGAGCACTATATTGGGGACTAACTCCATCGATAAGGAGTATAGTCAATCCTGTAAGATATACAACCTTTGGAAGGGTTGTGTCACAAGCCAGCATTGATATATTTGACTCTATGGGAAGCGGACTGGAAGGACGTTAGGTGAGACGTCGAGTGTTAAAGAAGAGAAATGATAAGGGTAAAGTGCAAGATAGGCTTTGAATAAGTAGGTATGTCCTACAACCCAGAATTATACTAAGACTATTTCTGGTGTGAAAACATGAACCGCATAAAGGGTCCTTCCCTAAATGTGGAAAATATGGTTATCGGCAGGAAGAAGAATGTCGAGTGATAGTAGACCACAGGTGTGGTAAAGATGGACGTAATGCCCCAATTGTGGAACCAATTGAAGCCACGTGAACCGGCAACCCCAACCCATTCTTGTACAACCACTACGAACCCAACAACTTCAATAACAATCCATCCAAAGAAATCAGATTATGCCAAACAGTTGTACTTGATATGAATGCGGCTGTACAGAACGTTTCAAGAGAAATTGCCCAAGTTGAACCAAGGTGTCGTTGGAAGACGAATCTCATGACAAGCATCAACCTCTGATCAAGCAAGGAGCCGTACTTATGGGAGTAATTCGAATGAAGCACGTCATGATCCAAAGGTGGTATTAAGTATGTTGTAGTTTCAAATCAATAGGCACTAGTGATATTTTTACGGTCATCGATAGTAGTTAATTCCTGTTAATCTCCTACCCTTTGGAAAGATACCGATTAGTGAAACTATAGAACCCTATACTGTAGAATCGCTAACGGTAAATCCCTAATGGTTAACTAAATTGTTCGGAATTGTCCTATTATTCTGAACGATTAACCTTTCCTTATTGACCTACGACCAGTAAAGTAAAGAAGTTTTGACGTAATAGTTAGCATGGATTGGCTAACTCAACATGAAGCTGAAATCAAATATGAAAAGAAGATGATTAGAAGATCTCCTTCGGACGATGAAGCGATTTGATACAGAGAAAAGTGTACGGTATTATGTTACCACTCTAATCTCATCTTGAGATGTTATAATATTTACGACAAGAAGACGTGGTGTATTTAACAAACGCGATTGCCAAAGTATTTAAAAGAAAACATATAGAAGGTATCCCGGTGGTACACAAATATCCAGAAGTTTTCCCAGAAGAACTTCCGGGATTACCGCCAACCCGAAAGGTCGAATTCAGAATCGATTTAATACCTCAAAGCTGGCCCTGTTGCTAAAGCATCTTACCGACTTGCACCAACTGAAATGCAAGAATTATTGGATAAAGGTTTTATACAACCTAGTTAGTCACCATGGGGTGCACCAGTGTTATTTGCAAAATGAAGGACGGAAGTGTTAGGATATGTATTGATTAGGGAGAATTGAATAAAGTGACGATCAAGAATAGGTATTCACTTCCTCGAAGTGAATGATCTGTTTAACCAACTGCAAGAGGCGATTTATTTTAGAAAATTGATCTTAGATATAGTTATCACCAAATGAAAAATCCAAGAGGAGGACGTTGCAACAACAGCGTTTCGGACTCGTTACGGCCATTATGAATTCTTAGTTATGCCTCTCGGGCTAACAAATGCGCCGGCAGTGTTCATGGACCTTATGAACCGAGTCTATAAACTTTATTTTGACAAATTTGTCATAGCATTCATTGATGATATTTTGATATATATGCAACGTAAAGAAGAGCACGAACGACGGTTAAGAAAATTGTGGAAGTGTTAAAGCAAGAGGAGCTATACGCGAAGTTTTTGAAATGTGATTTTGAATAAAGAAGGCATAATCCCTTGGTCATGTTGTAAAGGAACAAGGATTTCACAAAGATCCAAATAAGATAGAAACCATTAAAATTGTGCCAAGCGCCGATTTTAAGTCTCCCCGATGGAGACGATGGTTTTGTCGCGTGTTGTGACGCATCGCGTAAAGGGTTAGGATGCGTGTTGACGCAGTATAATAAGGTTATAGCCTATGCTTCCCGACAGTTAAAAGTACACGAGAAAAATTACACTACTTACGACTTAGAGCTGGGAGCGGTTATCTTCGCACTTGAAATCTGGAGACATTATCTCTACGGTACGAAGTGCACCATCTTCACCGATCATAAAAGTTGCAGCACATGTTTGATCAGAAGGAACTGAATATGAGGCAACGAAGATGGGTCGAGTTGTTAAGCAATTATGACTGTGACATCTGTTATCACCCCGGTAAGGCTAACGTCGTAGCCGAGCCTTGAGTAGGAAAGATCGGGGTAAGCCATTGCGAGTGCGAGTACTGGGGATGATAGTCCAGTCGAACCTTTCGGACCTGATTCGAGTCGCTCAACGTGAGGCGTTGAAAGAGGAACAATTGGAAAAGTAGGGACTTTACGGCAATGAGAAGAATTTCGAACAACGCGTGGACGAAATTCTCTACTTCAAAAATTGGGTTTGGATCCCGACCCCCATGACCTTCGTGAATTAATCATGGACGAAGCGCATAGATCAAAATATTCCATACATCCGGGATCAGATTAGACTATTGATGATACGAATATCTGAAAGGATTTTATTAATGATCGAGTTTGGAGAAAGATATGGTTACGTATGTTGGTGAATATTTAAGTTATGCAAGAGATAAGGCTGCATACCGAAAACCCTTAGGAACGCCACAACGACAGAAAATTCGCCAATGATAGTGGGAATAAATTACAATGGATTTCGGGACGCAAATTCCCAAGATATATCAAAGGCATGAGGCAAATTGGGTAATCGCGGATCGATTAACCAATCCTCGCATTTCATCCCAATCCATGACGATTACCACAATGAATTCTCGCCCAAATTCCTGATGGTGAAATGGTATCTCGTCGTGGAGTACCAGTTTCAATTATCTCAGATCGAAATAGTCATCCTACTTCCATTATTGGAAGGCGGGGAAGGAAGCATCGAGAGCTTGAAGCTTTCTATAGGTGAAGTAATTATCACCAATTTGTTGAATTGAAAATGGGCGCCAATCAAGCCATAAGATTTGAATTGATTCGAAAAACAACCAATTGGATTTATAATATTTAAGATAAGCTGAAAGCAGCGCGAGATTGGCAAAGGATTTATGCCAACATTCAAAGGAAACCATTGTCGCTGGAAAGAGGTGACAAGGTATTTTTAAGGCATCACCTTAGAGAGGTGATATGAAGTTTGGCAAAACCGAAAATAGCTCCTTAATATACAGGACCTCATGAGACTATCTCCATGATTGGTCATGTAGTTTATCGATTAAAGTACTCCAGGGGCTAAGTACTATACATAATGTTTTGCCATGTATACGGATTGAAAAGTGCCTAAGCGATGAGGCAACGGAAGTACTAGTAATAGAGGTACTCATAGAAGACATGCTTGATATCATAACTAATTCCGTAGAGATAGTAGACGGGAAAACTAAACAGTTTGGACATACCAAGATTTATTGATTAAGATTAAGTGGAATTCACAGCGAGGACCAGATTATACCTGGTAACGCGAGGGTGAATTCTGAAGGAAAAACCCCCCACCCTTCTCTCGAAAAGGGATAGTGGGCGTGTAAAATTTCGAGGACGAAATTTCTTCACGGGGGGAGAATGTAACGATTCCGACGAAACCAGAGATACCCTAACCGGTAGACGAGAGTTACGTCATATTTAATGTCGGATACATGAATTACCATAGTAATTATACGAGAATACATGGTTTACTGTATTGATTGTACGTGAATATATAATTCATCGCATTGATTATGCGATTAATCGATCGATAGTTATTGAAACCCGAACGAATCAAGGGTTCAATTATAGACGATATATATGATATTTAGTGATGTTACGAAGCATTAATGCTTCGGGATAAGTGAATTAAAGCACAGAAAAAGAATTTCGATTTAATGGTACGTCGGTACGTTAAACGAAACCTTTAATACCAAACCGAGCAAGAGACGATCGATCAAGCCGAAAAAGATGCGTAATTATTAATAATATGATGTTTCAAGCTAATAAATGCCATGCTTTAAGTTTTTTTAAAGTTTTAAATCGGTTTTATATAAATTTCATTTTTAAGCCGAAAAACGACCGTTTTAGCCTCGTTTTAAGCCGAATTAGACATTTAACCGAAAAACGAACTGAACCAGATTATCCAAAACATTATCCGGATTTCGAGAATCCAAACTTGTGGCTAGAAATGAAGAGGTGGGTCCTACCCCACCCCTCCAAGAGGCCGATCGGACACCACCCCCACAAACCCACTTCATTTTCTTTTTTCTCATCAAACACTCCAACAATCTTCAACTCTCTCAAGATCATGATCCAAAACCGAGAGTTCTAGCAAGAAAAACAAGGTAATGATCGAGTTATTCACGTGTTCATCTTTGTTTCTTGAGTTTGTTTGCAAGAAAATGAGGTTTCAAAGATGAAAACCGATTCTTGCATGATCAAGTGATGTATACGGGTTATACAAGGGATCTTGGTCCAAGAAAGGAGTTAAACGGACAAAAAACGGATTTTTACGGTTAAATCTTTGTTTTTAAAGCAATAACCGAAACTATAGTGTAAGAGGCTTGATCGTGAGTGTAACTTGCTTGGTATTGTGGTATGTTGATTGTAGGCTCTGTATGTAGTGGTAGATAAGGCGGAAAGACGAGTTTGTAGCTTGTAGTGGCGGAAAACGAAAGGTATATTCGGTGTATGTGTTTTGGGACAGATTGTTGATGGTTTAGAGTTGGGTCATGAAATTTTACAGGGATGTTCTACACATGAAAATAAGAGTTCTGTGAATTGTTGGTAATTTTTGGACAAAGGATGAATATTTGGTGAATTTAATGCTCGGTTTTGGCCAAAAATGGTGAAAAATAGTTAAATATCATGAAAAATTCTGGAAAATTTCAGATAAGCTTTTTATATCATGTATAAGTCACACACAAAATTTGAGGTCAGTTGGAGAAGTCTAAGTATGCTTTTAGGTTAAACGAGTTCTAGGGTTTTCTAGCTCGGTTTTAGTGAAAATGGCATGTAAAAGAATATTTTAGTTCTGGAAAAATTACAGGGGACTATGTGGATGGCAGGGGACATCCAGGATAAATTTGGGATTTTTTTAAGGTCGTTTGGTATTTACGACATATTTAGTGTTTAAATGGTGTTTAAAAATAGATAAATAAATTTTAAATATAAAATTTATTTCTGGAAATATTTTTATAAAATTCCCCACTGTCAAAAAGTGATTTGTCCAAAATTTCAAGATCCGAGACTAAACGGATAATTATTTGCGCTAATTATCAAACTTTTAAAGTTAAAACGCGTAAACCGGTAAAGTTCGTCTAAACGAACTGACTGGTGTATAAAAACCCTAAAAATGAACTATTTTCATATAATAGAGTTAAACAAGTATAAATGAATCATCCGAAAATAATTCGGATGATTTGGGTATTTTTACCTGATTTAACAGATTCCGGTGCACTAAAGACGGAAACGGGTCCCGCGGCCAATCGGGGCGTCTAAACCGAGCTCAAATTTCACAACTTTACTTAAACTATCAGTCAACGACTATTTTCGGGTCGTGTGTGACCAAACTCATTTTTGAAACATAAAAACGGGTAACCGTGCTAGGCACGCAAAACGGGGAAAACAAGCTATTAGAAAATTTGACTGTTGAACTCTAAACGACATCACAATCTGAGTCCGGAGAAGTGTTTCTGGGTTAACCTTGCCCCCAGAACGGGTACAGTGCTGGGTTAACAGTGTCCCCAGATGTACCGGTTAACTTAGTTAAAGTTATATTAATAATGAGTGTATAGTAACGATCGTAGGGATCATATTACAGATTGGACGTGTTAACTGATAATGATAGTTGTTACCTGCTTGCATGTGCTAAGGTGAGTTTCACGAGCCCCTTTTTCTGAATAGTTTTCAAATATTTTCCCGGGGCGGAAAGCATGTTACTAATAAAATGTTTAAGTACATACTGAACGCATGGATTTGCGTGTATTTATAAATATTTGATTATACGGGAATCGTACGGAATGGGTACAGTACTGGGTTAACAATGTCCCCAGATGTCCCTAGAAGTGTTTCTGGGTTAACATTGTCCCCGGAATGAGTACTGTACTGGGTTAACAGTGTCCCCAGACAGAGGTTTCGCTTGTGGGCTCAGAATAATTACATCGTAATTCTGGGTTAACATTGCCCCCGGAATGAGTACGGTACTGGGTTAACAGTGTCCCCAGATAATATTATATTTTGATATGGATTTATCATGGTTTACTCAAATTGTGAAACTCACAAATTATTCGTAGTTGACCCGTTTTCTCACATGCTTTTCAGGTACAACTAAGATGAAGTGATTGCTTACGTGCTAAGTGCTTGATGTGTGTAAGATTTGCGTGCGGGATGTTAGGATACATTATAATAAATAGAATTATGTATCGTATTGTATGTTGTGTGTATCACCTAGACGGTAATGAAATACGAGATAATGTAATTTGAAGTATATTAATGTATTCAGTTTTTTTTATAAACAATGTGGTTGATATCAGAGGTGTCTGTCGCACCCCGTTTACGTTTCCGCTGCGGTTACGGGGTGTTACACTAAGTGCCTCAACTCATGGCTCCTCCGTCTGCATCAACACAATCCCCTGCTATCCAAGTCCCTTCATTGAATCAAGTTGCTCAAATGTCACACCCTAAATTAAGGCGGAAATGTCAGGGCGCAAACTTATTATTCACAGCTCTCAAGGTACTATCATGCAACATATAAAGTGACATTATCTACTAAATTCAATTAAATAACTCAAATAATTCAAATACAAAATCTTGAATTAAAAGCAACAATAAGAATAAAAGTAAAATTAAGATAAGTCTTGATTAATTCTTTTAGCATAAATCATCCCTAAGTTCACCAATCTTGCAAACAAATCAATCTAAAACATGCATATGCGTATAAAATAAAAAAGATTTGTCAACACAAGGTTGAGTGAGTAAAACACCAGTTAGTTCAATACAATATACTAGGAGAAAAATAAGCAAACTGTCCTTATGAGATATACAATCAAGCCAAATGAGCAAATAAATGAGTGTCGGTAAAACCATCGCCATGCGAAGTGGGCTTTGGCTACTACGACGTCATATGATCATACTAAATGTGAATATGTTGGACCTCTCCGAATGCGTTCAAATAAAAAATTAAACATATAGCAAGTTAGGCAAATAATTGATAGCACACAAGATTAACAGTTGCTAATGTGAATACTAATAGTATGTAAATAATGTAAGTACACATATGCCCCCAAAAGTTTGGAAAACAAGTAAAAAGAAGGGGAGTGATTACTCATCTTATCTAAAAAGAAAAGGAATGAAGTGTTATAAGAAGATAACAAACAAGTGTCACGCTAGTCAAGATTTCATCAATGACAAATCTAAGCAAGAGTAATAATCGAGGAATACTACGAATTAGTAAACAGACTAATAAAGATTTGAGATAAGAACGGGCATATGAGAGTTTAAAATAATTTATTTAAAATTAATTTTATAAAGGTTACTAAAAATATATATAATTGTAACAAAACTAAATCCTTTTAGTTATAAGTATTTATTTTTATTTAACATTGTAATAAATAATATATATGAATAATGATTTGAGATCAATCGATATTTGTGAAATAATAATTTAGTTAGATTTGTTATTTATTAATAAAGATTAACTTAAAGCTAATATTGTATATAATACATAATAATATTTATATAAAATATAATTGCTTATAAAATACTTGACCAATGTTTAATTTTAACATATAAAATAAATCTGTATATTTTTAATTATATAACCTTTTTAAGTCTTTATTATGCAAACTTTTAACAATTTTTAATAACTAATATTTATTCATACACACACATGATTCTAACAAAGATTTGAAAAAAAAAACTAGTTAACATGTCAGTTCTGATTAAATAATACTTATTTATTATAATTATAATATTTATAATATAATTCAAATTATTAAAATGTATTAATATAATGAATTAAATAGGTTTTAACAAAAAATAAACTAAAAGCGGGCTAAGGGTGGCTCGAACCCGCGCCCCAGCCTCTCCGAGCCTTAAACACACTCACTCTAGCCACCTGGGTAGGATACTAGTTGGTACAAACATCATAATGAAATTTAGATAAACAGACAGCTATGTAACCCGTTCTTAATCAAACCCTAGGATCATCAATCGGCCAACTCGTTAACTAATTGGCCGATTAACCATAGGGTTAATGATATATACCCCTAGACGAACAGAAATACGTAATTAATTTTCACTTACAATGTTAAATGAATGGTTAAATCGGTGACAGAACAGACGGAAGAACCAGGTCAAGAACAATGTATTAGAAGGTTGCAACAATGTAATTAGTTATAGGGGTTTCGTTGGCGCCGGTTATATCAATGTGCATATGGGATCAATTGAAATATGATTGCCTCTATGGTATAATACCAAATAATTCTCAAGACTGTTTGCTATAATATCTAATACATATCGTTTTGATCTTGATTTCTTAATTAAAAACGTCGGTGAGGCCGATTTTGGCATGAGGTATAATAATCACAGATCAATTCCAAGTTTGCAACAAAAATGAAGGCTCAAGACAACCTAATTGGGTATACGGGTGGAAACTGGATCATGGATACGGGTACGGGTAAATGGGTTACTGGGTAATAATATAATAATTTTAGCAGATGTTGCATATTAGTCCCTCAAGTATAGAGAAGGAAACAAAACAAGGTTAAAGTATAGTTTAAGGTTAAAAAGGTATCTTTGAAAGTTATTTATATATCTTAAATAAATATAATAAAAATATAATATCAAAATAATACTAACTCGATAGACGCGATATTTTATTGATAAAATTTCCCGAACATACGGGTCGGGTAATGGATACAAAATATTAAATGGAAAAATCCGTGTTGTTACAGTATCCCATACTTTTGGGAATTTCGTCCCGAAATTAAAGAATATTATAACAAAACCATTAAATTTTGATGAAAGGAAAATTTTTTTAAATATAATATTAAATTTATCATAACACATAACTCTGAATAGTCAAAACGACGCTTCAAACGAAAATCCAATAAGGACACTTATATATAGGATGTACCAGCAGCGTATCCACCATGTCCTTATCATATTTACATTTATACCATTATCCCGACTAATTTCGATTCTACATTATGACACACAATTTTTCGTATTATGATTTTCATGCGACGACTTAGGTAATTACATGTCGACTCGTAATTACTTCGATCGTCGGATGGTTCACATAACTCGTCCCATCGTGTGAGTCACAAAACATTTGAAAGCATGATTTTGAGAAAACAAAAGTTTTAAGAATTTTTTACTATAAAACTACAAAATCACCAAGGTATAAAACATTTCATAAATTAATGTGGACTTAAATGAAACAATGAAATTTCTAGAACACCTTTTAACGTAAAAGTATAAATCCTAAAAATCTTAAAGGAATAATGCACTAAAAGTTGAGATTAAAAAAATTGTCTATGATGAATGAGAATAAGAAAATAAGACAAGAGCATGCTATAATAAATAATTTAATTAAATAAAATAAGTTTATTCATGAGATAAGATATGCAAAGGATAAATAATTCAACTTGAAATAATTCAATGCTATAAATACGCGTTACAATTCATAATTCGGAAAAAAAAAACAAAAATAAATTAAGATAGAATGAGAAAATCAACAAAAGACTTCAGAGTCCTTGAGTATCTTATTTTGTGTGACTTGAAGCACCTTGAGGAGTTGCATTCATAAGAGCTGGAGTAGTCGAGGTAGATTGGCTTGGAATAACTTGGATAGGTTGAGCTTGAAGGGGTTGCACGAGTGGAACTTGGTTAGAGTATGATTGGTAAACTTGAGCTTGAGGGTGCGAATTTTGATAGAGTTGGGTTAGGTAAGGTTGATTTTGATTGATGAGAGGAGCTCAAAGGACTTGGGGTTGATGGGTTTGAACTTATTGAGCATGGGTAGAGTAGCAGGGTGCAGTCGTTGCTTGAGCTTGATGAGCATGGATAAGTTGAGGGCACATATTACAGAGATGATTTGGGTTTCCACAATGATAGTAAGCATGGGTATTAAGAACCCCGGTTTGAGCATGTGGTGCAGCTTATGCATTAGGTGGGACACGACAAGTGTTAGCAAGGTGGCCATAACGATTGCATTGGTGCATAGTCAGCAAGGGGATTGAGCAAGGCGATGACGGTTACATTTAGCACATAGAGGATGAGATCCGGCGTAGGCTCTTTTTTCGGGGCATTTGGGTTAGGTGGAAGTTGGTCATTGGGTTGGTTAATGACATAGTTTTGGTGATTGGCTTTACGCTTGTTGTTGTGGTTGCGGTGATTGTTGTTGTTTGAAGCAGGTTTGGGTTCGGCTTTAGCATCAGTGGGTGAGTCGGTTTCGGTCTTGTCGGGATTACGCTTGGAATCCTTTCGGGACAAGGTTCCATCCCTGACATGATCGTCAGTGAGGGAAGTAGGTAGGCCCCATAGCCTCACCGATGATTAATGGGTCAGGACTCACCACAACATCACAGAAAACATTTGGTAAACTGCGAATGTATTTCCGAATGCCACGGTTCTCAGGGTTTACAAGGTGGTGTACGATGCGGCTAAGCTCATGGAAATGGTTGGAATAGGCGGAGTTATCCCAACCAATTCGCTTGAGCTCCCAAAATTCCGATTCAAGCCTTTGCAGTTCATGTTCGGGGCAAAACTTTCTTCATGGCCTCTTTGAGATCGTCCCAAGGCATGGCCACAACCAACTCAGTTCCTTGGTCAGCTTTGAAAGAATTCCACCAAGTGATATCTCGATCCTAGAAAACACTTGAGGCAAACTTAGATATGGTTATATATATATATATATATACATACATACATGGTTTTAACAAAGATTCGGTAAAACAAGTAGTTAACATGTCGGTTGTGATTAAATAATACTTATTTATTATATTTATAATATAATTCAAATGAATAAAATGTATTAATATAATGAATTAAATAGGTTTTTACCAAAAATATACTAAAAATGGGCTGGGGTGGCTCAAACCCGCACCACCAGCCACTCTGAGCCTTAAACACACTCACTATAGCCACCTGGGCTAGGGTGTTAGTTGGTATAAACATCATAATGAAATTTACATCAACAGACAGCTATATAACCCGTTCTTAATCAAACCCTAGGATCATCAATCGACAAAATCGTTAACTAATTGGCCTATTAACCGTAGATTTAATGATCTATACCACTAGATGAACAGAAACATGTAATTAATTTCCACTTACAATGTTAAATGGACGGTTAATTCGATGACAAAACAGACGGCAGAACCAAGTCAAGAACAATGTATCAGAAGGTTGCTAAAACGTAATTAGTTATAAGGGTTTCATTGGCGCTGGTTATATCAATGTGCAGACGGGATTAACAGAAATATGATTGCCTCTATGGTATAATACCCAATAATGCTCAAGAAGATTTGCTATAATAGCAAATACGTATCGTTTTGATATTGATTTCCTAATTAAAAATGTCGGTGAGGTTGATTTCGGCATGAGGTATAATAATCACCGATCAATTCTAAGTTTGCAACGAAAATTAAGGCTCAAGACATACTAATTGGGTATACGGGTGGAAACTGGATCATGTATACGGGTACAGGTAAATGGGTTTCTAGGTAACAATATATTAATTTTAGCAGATGTTGCATATTAGTCCCTCAAGTATAGAGATGAAAAAAAACAAGGTTAAAGTATAGTGTAAGGTTAAAAAGGTGTATCTTTGAAATTTATTTATATATATTATATAACTATTATAAACAAATAATACTAACTCGATAAACACGATATTTTATTGATAAAATTTCCCGAACATCGAAACGGGTTGGGTAATGGATACAAAATATTAAATGAAAAAATCCGAGTTGTTACATTAAACCCCTCTAATGGTCGTGCGGTTATGATGAATGTGAATCAATCTCAAAGCTCTAGCGATGTGGTGAATTGTACGTTTCTTATTGATAGTCATTTTGCTTCGGTGTTACTTGACACGGGTTCCAATAAGAGTTTTATTTATTTGGATTTTGCGTATATTATTAATAAGCCTCGGGATAAATTATCTTAGCTGTTTTCCATAGAAGTAGCCGATGGGAATTTTATTATTATTGATTTGGTAATTCGGAGTTGTGTAATAACTCTTAATAAATTCAAGTTCCATATCGATCTCATCTCTATGCAAATGGGTAGTTTCGAAGTTATGGTTGGAATGGATTGGCTCACTCTAAATCGTACTGAAGCCGTATGCTTCGAGAAATTTCTTTGTATACCTCTCAAAAATGGTCGCGTCCTTAATGTTTTTGTTGATACGCCTACACTAATCTTAACCTCATATCATGTTTTCAAGCTTAACGTTATTTTCATAAGAAGTATGTTGCGTTCGTAACTCTAGTAGTGGAGAAATGGCATATGAAAAGAAGATACACGATATACCAATTATGCGTGATTTTTCGACGTCTTTTCCGATGACGTCTCCGGACTTCCTCCTATTCGCCAAGTCGAATTCCGTATTGATCTTATACCTAGAGCTAACCCCGTTGCTAAAGCAACCTACCGTCTTGCACCATCCAAAATGCAAGAGCTCTCGAACCAACTACAAGAAATTTCGAACAAGGGTTTTATTCGTCCAAGTTCTTCTCCATGGGGAGCACCTTTTTTGTATGTTAAGAAGACATATGGTTCGTTTAGCATGTGCATCGATTACCGTGAACTCAACAAACTTACCATCAAGAACCGTTATCCGCTTCCTCACATCGATGATCTTTTTGATCAACTTCAAATAGTCGCATGCTTCTCGAAGATCGATCTCCGTTCGGTTTATCATAAACTTCGCGTTAATGAAGATAACATCCCCAAAACCGCTTTTCGTACTCGATATGGGCATTACGAATTCCGTGTTATGACTTTTGGCTAACCAATGCACCCGTGATTTTCATGGATCTTATGAACCGTGTGTGTAAAACTTACCTAGACAAGTTCATAACTGTTTTCATCGATGATATCTTGATCTATTCAAAATCCGAGAACGATCACAAAGAGCACCTTCATGCCATTCTTGACCTCCTTTGGAAGGAACTGTTGTGTGCCAAGTTTTCTAAGTGCGAATTTTGGCTTAAAGAAGTTCAGTTCTTGGGCCATATTGTCAACGACAAAGGTTACCATGTCGATACCGCAAAGATTGAAGCCGTAAAAATTGTAAACCACCAACTTCTCTCACCGAAGTCCGGTGCGGATAAAATGTACGTTGGTCTTCGTTCCATCTATTGGTGGCCGAGAATGAAGAAATACATTGCTCTCTATGTCTCGAAATGTCTCTTGTGCTTTAAGTAAAAGCCGAGCATCATCGACCCTTTGGTTTACTCGAGCAACCTCCCTTTCCCAAGTGGAACTGGGAAGGTATTGTTATGGACATTATAACCAAGCTCCCTCCGACTCGTAAGCAATATGATAGTATTTGGGTGATGCTTCTAATGTAAGCAACCTTGCCTTTATGCCTTTTGGTAATGAAGATGACATTAATGAAGTATTCACTACCTTCTAGCTGTTACTCGACCCGATCTATATTCAGGTAATTTAATCAATATAATATTGCATTTATCGAGATATTATTATTATTGTTTACCATATTTATTTAATTATCCAATATAACTTTGAATTATATACAAAATCCATACTAAACTTAGTTTTAACCCCTATTGTATCCACACTTGAAGTGCGGGGACCAATTTGCAAATTATTCTAAAGATTTTATTATATTCCTTAACACAAACCCGTATACATTTCCATTACCCGTATTTTGATACATTTTTGTGACCCTTTTGTCTTCTTGGCCCTTAATCTTCATAGTATAATCAAAATTGATTCACTAGATCGTTTACCTTGCCTAAAACAAACGACGCCGACAGATTAATTAAGGAATAAAATCAAAAATCGATCTCGTTATTCAAAATATGTCACCGTCATTACCAATTTAGTATTATATCATCAAGGATTAATAAGAACTCAATTAAACTCGTATACACCTTCCTACAAGCCTCGCGAACCGAACCTTTGAAGCAATTGATTTATAGTTGTTTGTGTTAGCATGTTTAGTTCAAGTTTGATCCGTCTGTGATTCAATCTAATTGACCAACAATTCATCCCTAATTTATGTAAATGTTATATGTCTCTGATTCGTTTTAATTCCACAAACAATAACCCCATGAAAATTCGACCAAACATCAAACGATTTTGCTGATTGTAACTATTAGGGTTCATATGAATTAACGGTGATCTGGGTTGTGTATTTAAATTATTGTTTCTAACTAACAACTAGGTAAGACACCAGCCCGGTTGGCTGGTGCACACATGGTTAAGTTCTTGTGAACGACTGGAGGCGCGGGTTTGAGGCGCGGGTTTGAGTCTCCAGTCCGTTTTTTCTAGGATTTTATTACTTTATATATGTTTTAATTAATAAAATAATTATAACTAATATAAAAAGGATAATTAAATATATTTTTGAGAATTCGTCACATTTAGATTGTCGTTTTCCTTTTCTTTATGTTAAAACTATATATATATATATATATATATATATATATATATATATATATGGGGATGGATCTTGCGAGAAGTGATTTTACAGCGAGAAGTACGAGAAGTGAATGTATAACTCCATTAATCCATAATTTCACTCCCTTTCATATGATGTTACATACATATATGTATGTTGGTTGTATTTATGTCTTAATTACACATTCAAACATATCTACAAACATATAAATGTACCGCGCTACATTCAAACCTATGTACCTATACACATACAAACATACGTACACGTATACAAACATACGTACCTACACACATACATATGAACCTACACAACGCACCTACACATAAGAAAGAGAATGAAATTAGGGATTAATGGAGTTACACCTTCACTTCTCGCACTTCTCGCTGTAAAAAAACTTTTGAAATGATCCAATATTACAACGAGAAGTGCCAGAAGTGAAGGTATAACTCGATTAATCCCTAATTTCACTCCCTTTCATATGATGTTACATATATATATGTAGGTTGGTTGTATTTATGTTTTAATTACACATTTAAACCTACCTACAAACATATAAATGCCGAGCCATATTCAAACCTATGTACCTACACAAATACAAACATACACATATACAAACATACGAACCTACACACATACATATGCACCTACACATAAGAAAGAGAGTGAAATTAGGGATTAATGGAGTTACACCTTTACGTCTCGCACTTCTCGCTGTAAAAAAACTTCTGAAATGATCCAATACCTATATATATATGTGTGTGTGTGTGTGTGTGTGTGTGTGTGTGTGTGTAATATGTTTATAAAGTAAAGGTTTAAAAAATATAATAAATGTATTAGATGTGTTTTTAATTTAAAATAAATATTTAAAACAAACGTTAATATATAAATTATCAAATTATGATTATTGGTTTAAGTATTTTATTTATAAATATATAATATGTATATTTTTATAATATATTATTTAAATTATATAATCTTAACTCTTGGTACATAAAAGATAACTTTTACAAATAATAATAAATTTTATAATAAGTGTTTTCACAAACACACCCTATCATCACCAAAACCCGAATGCCTAGAAAGTATAGAATCCATCTTTAATTCACATTTATTTCCGCGATCATTCTTAACTATGGTTTTTAGTTGATAATTCTCGAAGAGTGTGACGTCTTTTTTTTCTTATCATTTACTCTATTTGCTTATTTGATAATGTGATTAACTCATTCCCTTTTTTACTTATTTTCAATTATTTTGGGGATGTATGCGTATCATATTTACATATTATTTAGTATTCACATTAGTAAACTGTTAATCATGTGTGCATATCAATTAAATGCCTAATTTTCTACATGTTTAGTTGTTTATTTGATTGCCAGCTAAGAGGTCCATCATAATCACATTAATAGTATGATCATACGGCCGTCGTAGTAGCCAAAGTCCGTTTCGCAAGGCAATGGTTTTACCGACACACTTAGTTGCTCAATGGCTTTGTTTATCTCACAAAGGACAGTTTTACATTTTTGTATTATATTATATTTAAATTTACTGATGTTTTACTCACTCAACCTTTTATTGACAAATCTACTTTATTTTATACGCATATGCAGGTTTTCGTTTGATTTGATTGCCAAGATGAAGACCTAGTGATGAATTTAAGTTGAGAGAAATTATCAAGACTTAATTTGAATTTATTAATTTTATTTTAAAGATGATGTACTTTGGTTGTTAGGAATATTTTGATTATTTACTCTCATAATTACATATTGTCATCTTTAACATTGCGTGATATTACCTTGTGAGCTGTGAGTAATTAGTTTGCGCCCCGACATTTCTGCCTTAGGTTGGGGTATGACATTCGAGAAGGCGCAAAGTGCCCTACCATTGCGCATTAGTGTATGCTTCTAGTTGAGAGTTTGGAGTTTTCATGGAAAGTGAGGAGACAATGATAAGTGATTCCTTTTAAATGCCGTAAAATGCATCTTACAGCTACGTACCCGTAATTTTATAATTTTCTGAAGGAGCGTGCAAGTATTAACACACTTTGTTTACCGAAAATGTGATGTTAGGTTTGGGCATTGTTGCATAGTGAAGAGCCCCAACAAATGACTATATTTTGTGGGATCTGGAAAAATATCAAACTGCACGAAAAGGTAATTTTTTTAACCTTTGGTTTGTATTTGTTGCTTGACCGAAATCACATATATTTCAACGGTTTTTCTTTTTGCCAAACGTCTCATGCATATTGTATGCAAAAAATAAGTTTCAATTTTGTTTCCATATGGGTATTCAATTCATATTTGTTTATTGCATTAGCTTATTTTTTGATGATGTAGATAGTGAACATCACGTTTATTTTTTATGATGTGGCTATAGTGATTAACATCCATATCTGATAGATATAGTAAGCTATTTCTATTTCTATTTTTATTTGGGTATTTATATTTGTTTCCATGTTTTATTATTTCAGGTACCAATCAATACACCAACCATTGATCAAATTCAAATTGATAAGAAGAAAAAGAAAACCTTTACAACAATATAAGACATCAAAATGTAAAGACAAGAAGAAATGTGATCAACAATTGCTAAACTGCGATTAGAAGTTTAATTTGTAAATTAATTAGAAGTTTAATTAATTAGCATATATAAATTAAAAACTTGTGTATGTATTTTGGTATAGTATTGCTAATATATCATTTACTTAATTATGCTTTTTTTTCCAAGCTTGTCATTAATTATTGATTTATTTGACACAAAATTGGGAGTAAACGGTGAATTACATGAACCACAATATATTTATGTGGTTGTTGGTGCCCATTAGCCACTTCTGACACCCCGCATTTTCACGTTACACCATTAACCTAAATCTCTGTTATCTTACACGTCATGCACAGTATTTATATGAGTCGGTAACGAGTCACACACACGAGTCCGTCAGTACGCGTTGGTGATTAATGTCGAACTGATTACGATTAAATAATTCATATATGATTGTGAGGTGTTATATGGTTATGTGCTACATGACTTGTTATTATATTTGTTTATTAGTTATTAAAAAAAGAAAAAATTTATGTTTACACTTGTCACGCTACGCGACGGGAGAGTGGTCAACCGTCATGATACATGACCCACATCCAAATCGCAAATTCTTATTTAAAAACCATTTTGAAACCCTAATCACCTTATAACCTTTTCCAACTGTTTTTCTTCGAAAATGTTAAGCTCTTGGGCTATTTTGGGAGCTTGTGGGTGATTAGGAAGATTAGGGTTCATCGATATCATTATTTGATCGTTAATTGTAAGTATTCATCGTCTAACTATCGTTTCTTTGATTATATCTTGATTCTTGATGTTAAACCCTTCTTGATATGGATGTTATCGTTTATTAATGGATTAGAACATTAGGGTTGTTGAGCACGTGATTATTGATCAACTTTTGTTGAAATCAAAATTGTAACATACTTGTACTCGCGTATGGTTTTGCATGTAACTCAAAGATAAATGATTATTCTTAACTGCTTCTTGATTTCGTGATATCCTTCATTGAGTCTAGGTTCCAGAAAACTATAGTTTTTGGACGAGTAGATCATCGTTTATTAAAGGATTAGAACATTAGGGTTGTTGTGCACGTGATTATTGATCGAGTTTTGTTGAAATCAGAATTGTAACATACTCGTACTTGCTTATGGTTTGCATGTAACTCGATGATAAATGATTATTTTTAACAGCTTCTTGATTTCATGATGTTCTTCTTTAAGTTTAGGTGAAGCTATACTTTTTGACGAGTGGATCATAGTTTTTCTGATTTTACAAAACAACATGTCAAATCTGATTCAGGAATATGTTTTCTGACCGAATTTTCTGATATCATAACTTGAAATTAATAAAGCCAAATTGGTTGGTTCCATTTCTTGAACTTATTATTATGAGTCTAAAAAAAACCGAACCGGCCTTGCATAACATGGATAAATGAGGTTAAAGAAACATGAAATTACCTTTTGTTGTGCAATCTGCTGAAGAGTTTGTACTTATCTACAGTAATTGAATTATTATGAGTTTTGTATAAAAAAATTGTTTGAGAAACCAAATTCATATATCCTACTTTGGTATGTTTGTAGAATTTATTTCTAGGTTTTGCTTAGTGAATAAATCCATTTGTACATGCTAGAATTTGTCTCGTGAATTAAATGATCATAACTTAGATTTGTATGGTGAATGTTTGGTTGATTGGCCATGGTATTGATGTGTGGATACATGTTAGGACATTTTTGATATAGTTGACAATACTTATTATCACCAACGAGTCATCGAGTAAAGTTTGTGTTTGTGTGTGAGTCCATACCAGGGTCTTAGAGTCATGTGTTGTTGAACACTCTCATAACTTAAACCGGTGTACTAGGAAACAGTTAAAGAGTCAAGTGCATTCATTTGGTTTGAGAAAATCTATTACACATGACACTAGTTGAGATCATGCTTGTCACACCCCAACCAACGGCGAAACATGTCGGGCGCGGCAATATTGTATCATAGCTCAAAGACACTAAGTAAAATACACGTGCCAATATCTTAATTATTCATTCATATATCAAGTTTCAAAAGCACAAACATTGTCTCAAAAGAAATACCGTTACAAATAAATATTTAAACATAAATAACTTAAAATAAATGTGTTCTTCATTCATCATAGAAACCTAAGGTATCACCTAAACTTCAATATTGATTCATTCAATAAAGCTACCCGCGTCATGCGTGAAAATATATATATTTTTCAACATAAAGTTGAGCAAGTAAATCACAGTTTCATGTATATATAATATTTAAAAAGACAATTCCATGTGATAATTGTAAATCACTACAACTAGTATAACAATAAGTAAAAGTTGTCTTTTCACCCGAATCATATTGATAACGAGTTATTTCAACGGCGTATGATCATATTATTGAGGATGAGATATCAACCACCACAACAAAAGCAAACACATAGTCACATTCACACGTATCAATTAATCGAGCAATTTCAATTTATGCATATATTGGAATCGTAGTGAAAATCTATAATAAGTTTGATTGTGAACGCATAACGCCCCCAAAAATGTGATACGGTAAGAAGGAGGAAATGTGATTTTATTTACCTTATAGAGTAGGATAAGTGGAAATGTGATAACGATAAAATTAAATAGAACGAAGAGTTCCTGGTTGTTTACATAAGATATAAATTAATAAAACGACTTATAAAGAATTTTTGGGACTTGATTGGGTTTTAAGTAAAAGTTTGCTATTAGTTTAATTATCTATCTTATTATGGTTATTATTATTATTATGATAAGTTATAGGTTTGATAAAACATTAATCTTTGATAAATAACCACTATTTTATAATATGAATAGTACACTAATGGGGAAAGTTAAAAAGAAAGTTTATTCTTCAATCATTAATAAATCATTTGTTCGGTTTATTAAACGAACGATAAAAATATTGATATCATCATCGTTATACGTATGACTATATCTATATATGTATACCCTTATTTTTATATATATATATATACATATATATATATATGATTAATTATGAAGTAAAGGTTCAAGATAACAAAAAAATAACACAAGGTTTGGTTTATTAAAATAATGTTTATTCAATGTTATATATATATATATAATAATAATAATAAAGTAAAGAATTTGATAAAAAGAACATAAAAAAATAAAATACAAAAACCGGTCCAGGGGGTCGAACCCGTGCCTGGACCGGTTCTAGGGGACTAACCACAGACGCACCAGCCATCGTGTGTTATATTGTGAATATGAAAGATTGGAAAACATGTATCTTGTATGTTCGTAACCAAAAACCCTAGATCTTTAATCCGATTCAAACGTTTAAGGTTTGTTAAAATTGATTTAGGGTTAATGTTCCTGGGTTAAAACCGATCTCGAAGCATGTTTTAATTATCTGATTAGATGATGGATGGGTGTCGATCGGCTAAACAATAGCGGCAGCCAAAAATCTGACTTGAACAGGCTATTTTGGTAACGTTTGATGCAATCAGGCTAGGGGTTAGGGTCGTGGTAGTGCAAAGGTGGTGTGGTGTGATTAAATTGAATTTTGGTTGCGTCTATACAGTGTTGTAGGAACGGCTTATGCTCAGTTCGTTATAATCGCGATTACAAATCAATTAGTTGTCTTAGTTAACCAATTACCATGTATAGATTGTCGGTAGACGTGCGTTTTAGGTTGTCAACGATTTGATTCAATCAATTTTCATGAAAATTGAGGAACAAGCAATGGTGGGGGGGGGTGTCTTATGGTCGTCAATGGTGGTAGAGAGAGAGGAGGGAAAGAATATTTTGGATTAAATTTGCTAATTGGTCCTTGATATATGGTTGTAGGTTCAAAAGTGAATTAAAGTTAGTTGGGGGTTGATTTTGTACAAGTCTCATAGTTATAATCAATTATATAAAAAGAAATAAATAAAAATATCAAACAAATATGAAACTTTATTGATAAAATACCGGAACCTGAACCCGGGTTGGGTAATGATTAGAAATACAAAAGAAACAAAAACCCGAAATGTTACAGCATTCCCTACTTTTGTAAATTTCATCCCGAAATTAGAGATTAAGCCGTAATGAAGAGGTTCGGGTACTTGATCATCATTTGTTATTCATACTACCAAGTGAACTCAGGACCACGTTTAGATTCCCAACGAACTTTGACAAGCGGAATATGGCTACATTTGGTTTCTTTGTCCATATGATCCACGATTTCAACAGTCTTCTCGATAACGCGCATAGATTCATCAATTCAGACTTCGTCGAGGGGTATGTAGAGATTCCCCTCGGCTAAACACTTCTTGAGATTGGAAACGTGAAAAGTTGGATGAACATTGGAGAGCTCTTCGGGGAGATCGAGACGATAAGCAACTCTACCAACTCTTTCAATGATCTCAAACGGGCCAACAAAATAAGTAGATAGTTTATTCCTTTTACCAAAATTAACTACCCCTTTCCAAGGAGATACTTTAAGTAAAAATCGATCACCAACATTGAACTCGAGAGGTTTACAGCGCTTATCGGCGTAGCTCTTTTGACGGCTACGAGCGGCAAGAAGATTTTGACGAATAAGAGTGATCCGATCGGAAGTTTCTTGAACAACCTCGAGACCAGTGATTTGCGATTCACCAGCCTCGTTCCAACAAATCGACATTTTTGGCTATAGAGAGCTTCAAAAGGTTCCATGCCAATACTAGTGTGAAAACTATTATTGTAGGAAAACTCTACTAGTGGTAAGTGAGTATCCCAATTTCCACCAAAATCTAGTATGCAAGAGCGGAGCATATCTTCGAGAGTTTGGATTGTTCGCTCGGATTGACCATCGGTTTGGAGGTGATAAGTGGTGCTTACATCAATATGGGTACCCAAGGCGGTATGCAACGATCTCCAAAAATGAGAGTTAAACCGACCATCATGATCAGAAATAATGGTTAAGGGCTTTCCATGGCAGCAAATGATGTTCTTGACATAGAGTCGGGCTAACTAGCTTACAGAGGACTTTTCTCAGAACGGTATGAAGTGACTCGACTTGGTCAAACGATCAACAATCACCCAAATATTATCATTGCGACTTTGAGTAGTGGGGAGTTTGGTAACGAAATCCATGGCTATGTTTTCCCATTTCCAAACGGGGTCGGAGGTTGCTCGAGCAAACCAAACGTCTTTTTATGCTCGGATTTAACCTTGGAGCAAGTGAGGCATTTAGATACATACACTGCAATATATTTCTTTATTCCCGGCCACCAAAACATGAAACTAAGTTCGGCATACATCTTATGCGCGCTGGGTAAATAGAGTATCGTAACTTATGAGCTTCATCGAGGATGAACATGCGAAGACCATCACGATCGGGAACTCATAAACGGTCTAAATAATAGAGTAAGCTAATACGTTTGGTCTCAAGTTGGAGTTCGGTGCCACACGACATCTCATCGTATAAGTTACCCTCGGTGACGGAGACGTGTTGTGTGTCGAAGATGCGGTATTGGAGGTCAGATTGGATGGTGACACAATGGTGCAAGACGGATTTAATATGAATCTCACGACTAAGAGTATCGGCCACGGCATTCTCTTTCTCAGGGTGGAAGCGAATTACACAATCGTAATCGCTTAACAATTCAGCTCATCGTCTTTGTCTCATATTGAGGTCCTTTTGGTCGAAAATGTGTTGTAAAATTTTATGGTCGGTGAAGACCACACATTTCGTGCCGTAAAGGCAGTGTCTCCAAATTTTTAAGGCAAACATGACTGCACCAAGTTTGAGGTTGTGTGTCGTGTTATTTTTCTCATGCACCTTGAGTTGACGTGAAGCGTAAGGAATGGCATTGTCTCGTTGCATAAGAACACAACCAAGACCTTGGATGGAAGCGTCACAAAAGACAACAAAATCGTCGTTGCCCTCTGGAAGAGAAAGGATTAGAGCGTTGCAAAGCATGTTCTTAAGAGTTTGAAATGCTTCTTCTTGATCAGAACCCCATTCATAAACTTCCTTTTGTGGTTTAGTGCGGTAAGGGGTTAAGCGATCTTTGAAAGTTGCGGATAAAACGCCGGTAATACCCAGCTAAACCAAGAAATGAATGAACCTTTGTTGGAGAGGACGGGCTCATCCAATTTTTAATGGCCTCAATTTTAGCGGGATCAATGTGAATACCCTTGTCGTTAACGATGTGACCCAAGAATTGAACTTGCTTTAGCCAAAATTTGAATTTGGACAACTTAGCATAAAGTTGTTCCTTTCATAATAAGTCAAGAACGGCGCGCAAATGGTCTTTGTGCTCGGTCTTGGATTTAGAGTATATCAAAATATCGTCGATGAAAACGATCACGAACATGTCGAGTTAGGGTTTACAAATACGATTCATAGGGTCCATGAAAACGGCGGGAGCATTATTCAACCCAAAAGGCATAACTCGGAACTCAAAGTGGCCATAACGAGTAAGAAAGGTGGTCTTGGGTATGTCATCTTCGTGGACATGGAATTGGTGATAACCCGAATGGAGATCAATATTGGAAAAACATGCGACTCCTTGGAGTTGATCGGAAAGATCATCGATACGCGGAAGGGGATAACGGTTCTTGATAGTAAGCTTGTTGAGCTTGCGGTAAATGATACACATACGAAGAGTACCATCTTTCTTCTTAACAAACAAGATGGGTGCGCCCCATGGAGACGAACTCGGGCGAATGAAACCCTTGTCCGTAAGTTCTTGGATTTGGTTGGAGAGTTCTTGCATTTCAGTAGGTGCAAGACGGTAAGGTGCTTTGGCTACGGGGTTTGCTCCGGGTAAGAGATCAATATGGAACTCCACTTAACGGATGGGAGGGAGCCCGGAAAAGTCATCGGGAAAGACTTTGGTGAAGTCGCAGACAATCGGGATGTCTGAAAGTTTATTTTCTTCATTGGATTTTGTTGTGATGTGGGCTAAGAAAGCGACATACTTCTTGCGTAAGTAACGTTGGGCTTCTAGGCATGACATGAGGTTTAGCTTTGAGAAGGGTCTTTCTCCGAGAACGGTTAGAATCACGCCCCTATCGATAGGAATTCGACTGAGTTTCTCGAAACATAAAATTTTGGCATGGTGGAGAGAGAGAAAGCTAATCCATATCAATGATATCATCGATGCTACCCATTTGCATAGGGATAAGGTCGATAGAGAAATTTTACCCATTGAGAGTAATCGTGCAATTTCGAATGACGGAGTCAATAGTGATCGAACTACCATTGGCTATCTCTCCCGTGAAGACTTAGATAATTTACTATGGGGCACAACATGTATGTATTCAAAATCAAAGGAAATAAAGCTCCTATCGGCTCCCAAATCAAATAATACCGAGTCATGATGCTTATTGACTAGAAATGTATCGTTCACCACAAAATTCGAGTTTTGGCTTGATGAGCATTGATGGTGAAAGATTGTCCTTGAGTTCCTTGGGGTTCTTGGGTTTGAGAAGTCGAAGTTTAAGGGGTTGGAGCTTGATAGGTATGCATGACCATGGTTTGAGCTTGAAGAGTTGGAGGAGCCATGATTTGGGGTACTTAGGGTTGATAAGTTTGCACTTGATAGGCTTGGTAGGTGTAGTAGGGTTGTGGTGCAAAATAGGCTTGGTGAACTTGGGCGAGTCAAGGACACGCATTGCGAAGGTGATTTGAGTCGCCACATATGTAGCAAGCCCTAACGGCATTAATGATTGGAGCACGAGGGACGGCTCGGTTGGGTTGGTTTGATGGTGCGAACCGCGGTGGAGCGTCTTGCACACGAGGTGCTTCTCTACAATATTGGGTTAGGTGGCTGAATCGGTTGCAATTGGTGCACACCCGAGAAGTGGATTGGGCCGGATGGTGGCGTTGGCAAGAGTTGCAAAACGGGTGTGGGCCAGTGTTGGGCTTCTTGTTTGTAGGAGATTGTTGGGCTTGTGGTTGGGCTAAGACATAGTTTTGGGAGTTAGGTTTTCTCTTGTTGTTCAATAGTGGGATGTGTTGTTATGGTTGTTATTCTTGGATAACTCGGGCTTAGATTCCTTAGTGGGCTCGGGTTTGGGCTAATCATTGGGTTTCTTAGAACTCTTACGCGTCAAGGTCTTGGCCTTAACGTAGTTCTTGGTGAGGGTACCCGCTAGAGTGATGGCATCATGAAGAACTTTCGGGTCATGGCTCAGAATGGAATCTTGGATTTGCATCGGCAAACCCGAGACGTACTTATCAATGGCCCGCTCAAAAGGAGTGACCATATGCGGGATGAGAGGCTCAATTCGTGAAATCGATTATTTTAAGTGACATTATTTTAATCTTTTTGTCTTCTGGGCAAGCACAATGGAGAAACACACTTTCCATGTGTTCAAACCATTGGAGGAGGGTGGTAGCACCCATGGCTCCAGTCGGGTTAGGACTTGTGAATTTCTTGAAGGAGCAATCAATTAGGTTTTGATTCATGGGGGTGGCAGCGGTATTCACAGTTTGGAGTTGAGAGATGATTGTCGGGAGGGCTTCCACGATTTCCTTAGTAATGAGGGATGACATGCTATGGCCAGAGTTGCCAGTCCGATGGTTACAGTTGATGAGGCGGGAAGTCATATTGCAAGGGTAAAATGTGTAGAATTTCAGGAGGTTCGGGTAATTTTTGTAAATATATGAGTTTGCATAAAGTGATACTTGTGAATTATATTAATAATTTGAAGTTGTGAGTGTGGTTGAGATTGTGAATTTTGAGACTTGATTATATAACATTTCATCATCTTTAACATTTTGAGATATATACATACATATATATATATATATATATATATATATATATATATATATAATAACATATCTTAAAATGATATACATAGGTTCATTTGTTGGTTAGGACTTCATGAACCACCATGGGTCCTTCCAACAAATGAAAATTATCGAACACCAAATAAACAAAATCAATCGAAAATCGAATTTGAGGGGGGGGGGGGTGTTGAGGTAGATGGTTGAAGTAGTTTGGGAATCACCCCGTTGTACATACTTCATTCATTCATTCAACAAAACACAATACCGAAAAACCTAGTTTAGCCACGAACCACCATGAATTCGGTTACAAATTAAGGGTGTGATCATCACATGACCACGTTTGATACAATGAGGGTAGTAGATTCGGGTACATTTGGTGTGATATGCTTTGGCTTAGTAAGTTCCACACCCTTACCGAGCACTCCACGAAGGCAACCGAGTCTCGTGGTTGATTGAGATTTATACGCATTGCACTTCCTTAGGCTCGCAAGCCTTGGTGACAAGGGTTCGGTAAACAAGTGCGTCCCTATTACAATTACTACATATCCATCCCACGAATCATCCTCAATGAGAGGGGAATAAAAATGTGGGATTTCTTAAGGATTTTCCCGATTAAAATTAGTCCTAGAGTTTTGAAAATAATTTTTGAGTGAGGCATAGCCTCGGAATAAGTGTGTGCTTTTGTGTACAATTGTATAAGATAAACAATATCAATTTGCTAAGCTATGTACAAAAATTTAAACAAGTAGGTTGCACGTATATGAACACATATAGGGACCCTAAGCATGCTACTAGGCCATTACGTCTAACCACTTATCTTATAGCCTTCGATCTGATACCAATCTGTCACACTCCAACCTACGGCGGAACATGCCGGGGCGCGATAAAATTGTATCATAGTTTGAAGACACTAAGTAAAATAAACGTTTCAATATCTAAATTATTCATTCATATATCAAGTTTCAAAAGCAAAAACATTGTCTCAAAAGAAAGAAATAACGTTACAAATAAATATTCAAACATAAATAACTTAAAATAAATGTGTTCTCCATTCACATAGCAACCTAAGGTATCACCTAAACTTCAATACTTGATTCATTCAATAAAGCTACATGCGTCATGCGTAAAAATATATATATTTGTCAACATAAAGTTGAGTAAGTAAATCACAATTTTGTGTATATATAATATTTAAAAAAGACAATTTTATGCGATAATTGTAAATCACTACAACTAGTATAACAATAAGTAAAAGTTGTCTTTTTACCCGAATCATATTGATAACGAGTTATTTCAACGGCGTATGATCATACTATTGAGGATGAGTTTGAGGATGAGATACCAACCACAACAACAATAGCAAACACATAGTCACATTCACACGTATCAACTAATCGAGCAATTTCAATTCACGCATATATTGGAATCGTAGTGAAAATCTAAAATAAGTTTGATTGTGAACGCATAACGCCCCCAAAAATGTAAAACGGTAAAAAGGGGAAATGTGAATTTACTTACCTTATATAATAGAATAAGCGGAAATGTGACAATGTTAAAATAAAATAGAATGTGAATGAGCTCCTCGGAATACGTCGACAAGAGTTCCTAGTTGTTTACATAGGATATAAATTAATAAAATGACTTATAACGAATTTTTGGGACTTGATTGGGTTTTAAGTAAAAGTTTGCTATTAGCTTAATTATCTATCTATCTATCTTATTATTATTATTATTATTATTATTATTATTATTAATATTATTATTATAAATTATAGGTTTGATAAAACATTAATCTTTGATAAATAACCACTATTTTGTAGTATGAATAGTATACTAACAAGGAAAGTTAAAAAGAAAGTTTATACTTCGATCATTAATAAATCATTTGTTCGGTTTATTAAACGAACGGTAAAAATATTAATATCATCATCGTTATATGTATAATTATATCTATATATGTGAACCCTTATATATATATATATGACTAATTAAGAAGTAAAGGTTCAAGACAAGAAAACAATAACCCAAGGTTCATTTAATAAAATAATGTTTATTTAATGTTTTATATATATAATAAAGTCAAGAATTTAATAAAAAGAACATAAAAAAATAAAATACAAAAACCGGGTCCAGGGGGCTCGAACCCGCGCCTGGACCGGTTCTAGGGGACTAACTACACACGCACCAGCCATCAGGCTGGTGTGTTATATTGTGAATATGACAGATTGGAAAAGATATATCTTGTATGTTCAGAGACCATAAACCCTAGATCTTTAAATCGATTCAAACGTTTAAGGTTTGTTGAAATTGATTTATGTTTAGTGTTACCCTAGATCTTTAAATCGATTCAAACGTTTAAGGTTTGTTAAAATTGATTTAGGGTTAATGTTCCTCGGTTATAACCGATCCCAAAGCATGTTTTAATTACCTGATAGAATAAACATGGATATCGATCGGCTAAACAATAGTGGCGGGCAAAAATGGGACTTGAACAAACTATTTTGGTTTCGTTTGATGCAATTAGGTTGGGGTTAGGGTCGTGGTAGTGCAGAGGTGGTGTGGTGTGATTCAACTGAATTATGATTGCGTTTATATAGTGTTTTAGGAACGACTTATGCTCAGTTAGTTATAATCGCGATTACGAATCAGTTTTAGTTGTCTTAGTTAACCAATTACCATGTATAGATTGTCGGTGGACGTGTGTTTTAGGTTGTCAACGATTTGATACAATCAATTTGCCTAAAAATTAAGGAACAAGCAATGGGGGGGGGGGGTTCTTATGGTCTTCGGTGGTGGTAGAGAGAGATGAGGGAAAGAATATTTTGGATTAATTTTGCTAATTGGTCCTTGATCTGTGGTTGTGGATTCAAAAGTTATAATCAATTATATAAAAAGAAATAAATAAAAATAATAAAAAAATACGGACCTTTATTGATAAAATACCCGAACCCGGGTCGGGTAATGATTACAAATACGAAAGAAACGGAAACCCGAAATGTTACAATGTTTTTTTCCTATTTGTTTTTCTGAGAGAAAACACAAAAACTATTTTCATATATTTTTTTTGAGAGAAAACACAAAACTATTTTCATATACATGTTTATAGAGAGAAAACACAAAACATTTGCCTATACTTGATTTCGGAGAGAAAATATGAACATGCTTATATATTGGCTTTCTGTAGGAAAACATAGTGACTCATTTTGGATTTATGTAATTTCTTATATATCACAAGATTATACTAGATGCCCTCTATATCTCATAGAGTTCTTACATACCTTGAACCATTAGGATGGGATCGCGGGGAAATTTAAGTAGTACTACTGGGTTTGAGAAACCACACCTACTAAAACTCGACTGAAGGTCGGATAGATGGTGTAACATTTGCTAACATACATGCGCCAATGTTTGTGATAGACCTGCAATCAGCTTCAGTTCAAATGTCTAGTAGCATGTAAATGGGTTAGCAACCTTGGTATATATAAAAAGTGCTAAATCTACTTATGATGCATATACTGCATTTACTACTTTCTGCTATAACTTATGAACTCACTAACCTCGTATTGACCCTTAAATATTTATACTTGCCTAAATTTCTATATGTGATAAGGCTGGGGTTGCATTGCATATGTTTGGAGTCACACTATTGCATGAACTTTTATTCACTTTGTATACATTTGATGGGTTATGCATGTTTAAGCACATGGTTTATTATTTTAAACAATTTACTTTTACGCTTCCGCTAAACTTTAAACTATTGATTTAGTTTTTGTTTTCTCATGTTTGGATGAGACTTAATGGTGCTTTAAATATTTTTAAATGTTGTTTGGTATAACAAATGAGCTAGATCTTGGTATGTCACGCGCCTCGTGGTAAAACTCTGTTAGTTGAAACTTGACGGTGTGACACCACTATTTTTGAAAATGGATTTGGCTAAGACAACCTTTTTTGTGACTACAGAATAGAAAAGACCATATTTACAATACATTCATGTGTAGTGGCGAAGTTTGGACGAAAACGTAGGAGGTCGGGCTCAAATTTTCGGACGAAAATGATTAAATTTACACTACACATAAAAATTTTTGGATGAAAATGTTTAAATATACACTACTGTGCAAAGAAGCAGGGTGGCCTAATGAAGTACCACATGGGTGGATATATAGGAATTAAAATATGCCGAATCACTCATTTTATGATCTTCTACATCCTAGGTCTTCCCGTTCCATCATCTGACTTATGTTCTTCAATTTAGGATCCAATTCGATATTTTCCTTGAGAGGTATCGGGAAGTAATTGGAATGGAATAATATAGATTCAGACAGAAGAACAGGTTCTCAATTGATTCAAACATTGTACCTATGGGATAGAGGAAGAGGAAAAAACCGAATATTACACATAGTGCTCTTAATCAATCTGATTTATTTTGTACCATTCGCTCAATGAGAAAATGAGTCCAATTCTAAGGGATCAAACCTATGGGACTTAAGGAATAATATAAAAAAAGAGTGGGAAAAATATTCATATTGAATAAATCATAATCAATCAAATAAGTAAATGAAAATGAAGTAGAAGAACTCAGATTCCAGATGAACAAATTCAAACTTGTAAAGGATCCTCTTTATTCTCGAAGAATGAGGGGCAATGGGATTGATCGAGAAAGATCTCTTGTTCTCATTATAAGATCGTGATTGGATCCGCATATGTTTGGTAAAGAAAATAATCTTCTCCTTTGAGAATAATCAAAAATGGAAAGTGTTCAATTGGAACATGAAAAAAGCTATGCCCACTAGATGCATGCTAAGCATAAAAGAATATTACTATATAAACTCCATCCCTTATAAAGAGCTTCCAAATATTTCTCACTTTCCATGTGGGATGAATTTTATCTTCCTTATTTATACTCATGTGAATGAGTTCCATTTTCTTCCTCCTTTCTATGTGTGGGATAGAATCCTTTCCCCCATTTCTTTAATATGAAGTCTTCTAACTTAATATAATCCATCTATAATATTTCATTACCATATTTGTTTTTAAATTATTTTTGGGTTCTTCTATTTTTATAGTTTTCATTTTTAACCCAAAATAAATATGGTATTTTTTCGAGATGTTACATATAGTAAGCTATTTCTGTTTCTATTTTATTTGGGTATTTATATTTGTTTCCATGTTTTGTTGTTTCAGGTACCAATCAATACACCAACCATTGATCAAATTCAAATTGGTAAGAAGAAAAAGAAAACCTTTACAACAATACAAGACATCAAAAAGTATAGACAAGAAGAAATGTGATCGACAATTGCTAAACATATATTAGAGGTTTAATTTGTAAATTAATTAGAAGTTTAATTAATTAGCATATATAAATTAAAAACTTGTGTATGGATTTTGGTATAGTATTGCTATTATATCATTTACTTAATTATGTTTTTTTTCAAACTTGTCATTAATTGTTGATTTATTTGACAAAAAAATTGAGAGTAAATGGTTAATTACGTGAACCATAATATATTCACGTAGTTGTTGATACCCCTTAGCCACTTTTGATACCCTGCATTTTCACGTTACACCGTCAACCCAAATCTCTGTTATCTCACACGTCATGCACAACATTTACATGAGTCGGTAACGAGTCACACACACGAGTCCGTCAGTACGCGTTGGTGATTAATGCCGAAACGATTACGTTTAAATAATTCGGATATGACTGTTAGGTGATATATGGTTATGTGCTACATGACTTGTTATTATATTTGTTTATTAGTTATTTAAAAAAAGAAAAAAATATGTTTACACTTGTCACGCTACGCGACGGGAGGGTGGTCAACCGTCACGATACATGACCCACACCTAGATCGCAAATTCTTATTTAAAAATTGTTTTGAAAAGCTAATCACCTCATAACCTTTTCCAACCGTTTTTGGACGAAAACGTTAAGCTTTTGGTCAATTTTGGGAGCTTGTGGGTGATTAGGAAGATTAGGGTTCATCGATATCATTGTTTGATCATTAATTGTAAGTATTCATTGTCTAACTATCGTTTCTTTGATTATCTCTTGATTCTTGATGTTAAACCCTTCTTGATATGAATGTTTTCGTTTATTAATGATTGGAACATTAGGGTTGTCTTGCACGTGATTATTAATCGAGATTTGTTGAAATCAGAATTGTAACATACTCGTACTCGTTTATGGTTTTGCATGCAACTCAATGATAAATGATTATTTTTAACTGCTTCTTGATTTCGTGATGTTCTTCTTTGAGTCTAGGTTCCAGACAACTATAGTTTTTAGAGTAGTGGATCATTGTTTTTTATTAATGGATTAGAACATTAGGGGTCGTGCAAGTGATTATGGAACAAGTTTGGTTGAAATCAGAATTGTATCATACTAGTACTTGCGTATGGTTTTGCATGTAACTCGATGATAAATTATTATTTTTAACTGCTTCTGGATTTCATGATGTTCTTCTTTAAGTCTAGCTTCCAGAAAACTATACTTTTTTTGGACGAGTGGATCATAATTTTTCTTGTTTTACAAAACAACATGTCAAATCTGATTCGAGGATATGTTTTCTGACCTAATTTCCCGATATCATAACTTGAAATTGACAAAGGCATATTGGTTGGTTCCATTTCTGGAACTTAATATTATGATTCTAGAAGACAACCGAATTGGCCTTGCTAACATGTATAAATGAGGTTAAAGAACCATGAAACTGCCTTTTGTTGTGTAATTTGATGAAGAGTTTTGTATACATGATAAAAAGATAAAAAAAATTGTTTGTGTAACCAAATTCATATATACTACTGTGGTAAATTAGTAGAATTTATTTCTAGGTTTTGCTTAATGAATAAAATCCGTTTGTACATGCTAGAATCTGTCTCGTGAATTAAATGATCATAAGTTAGATTTGTTTGATGAATGTTTGGTTGATTGGCCATGGTATTGATGTGTGGATACATGTTAGGACATTTTGATACAATTGGCAATACTTATTATCACCAACGAGTCATCGGGTAAAGTTTGTGTTTGTGTGAGTCCATACCAGGGTCTTAGAGTCATGTGTTGTTGAACATTCTCATAACAAACCGTTGTACTAGGTAAAAGTTAACGAGTCAAGTGCATTCATTTGGTTTGAGAAAATTTATTACACGCGTCACTAGTTGAGATCATGCTTTTTTCCTATTTGTTTTTCAGAGAGAAAACACAAAAATATTTTCATATATTTGTTTTCTGGAGAGAAAACACAAAACTATTTTCATATACTTGTTTTCTAGAGAGAAAACACAAAACATTTGCCTATACTAGATTTCGGAGAGAAAACACGAGCATACTTATATAGTGGTTTTCTGGAGGAAAACACAGTGACTCATTTTGGATTTATGTAATTTCTTATATATCACAAGATTATACTAGATGCCCTCTATATCGCATAAAGTCCTTACATACTTAGGATGGGACCACGATGAAATTTAAGTAGTACTACTTGGCTTGAGAAACCCCACCTACTAAAACTCTACTAAGGTCGGACCGGTGGTGTAACTTTTCCTAACATACATGCGCCAATGTTTGTGATAGACCTAAAGTCAGCTTCAGTTCAAACGTCTAGTAGCTTGTAAATGGGTTAGCAACCTTGGTATATTTAAAAAGTGCTAAATCTACTTATGCTACATATACTGCATTTACTACTTTCTGCTATAACTTATGAACTCACCAACCTCGTGTTGACCCTTAAGTATTTATACTTTCCTAAATTGCTATTTGTGCTATGGCTGGGGTTGCATAGCATATGTTTGGAGTCACACTATTGCATGAACTTTTATTTCACTTTGTGTACACTTGATGGGTTATGCATGTTTGAGCACATGGTTTATTATTTTAAACAATTTACTTTTACGCTTCCGCTAAACTTTAAACTATTGATTTAGTTTTTGTTTTCTCATGTTTGGATGAGACTTAATGGTGCTTTAAATATTTTGGTATAACAAATGAGCTAGATCTTGGAATGTCATGCGCATCGCGGTAAAACTCTGTTAGTCAAAACTTGACGGTGTGACACCACTGTTTTTGAAAATGGATTTGGCTAAGACAACCTTTTTTGTGACTACAGAATAGAAAAGACCACATTTACAATACATTCATGTGTAGTGGTGAAGTTTGTACGAAAACGCAGGAGATCGGGCTTAAATTTTTGGACGAAAATGATTAAATTTGCACTACATATAGAACTTTTCGGATGAAAATGGGTAAATATACACTACTGCGCAAAGAACGGGGTGGCCTAATGAAGTACCACATGGGTGGATATATAGGAATCAAAATATGCCGAATCACTCATTTTATGATCTTCTACATCCTAGGTCTTCTTGTTCCATCATCTGGCTTATTTTCTTCATTTTAGGATCCAATTCGATATTTTCCTTGAGAGGTATCGAGAAGGAATTGGAATGAAATAATATCGATTCAGACACAAGAAAAGGTTATCGATTGATTCAAACACTGTACCAATGGGTTAGAGGAAGAGGGAAAAATCGAATATTTCACATAGTGCTTTTAATCAATCTGATTTATTTCGTACCATTCGCTCAATGAAAAAATGAGTCAAATTCTAAGGGACTAAACCTATGGGACTTAAGGAATAATATAAAAAAAAGAGATGGAAAAATATTCATATTAAATAAATCAAAGTCAATCAAATAAGTAAATAAAAATGAAGTAGAAAAACTCAGATTCCAAATGAACAAATTCAAACTTGAAAAGGATCTTTCTGATTCTCGAAGAATAAGGGGTAAGGGGATTTATCGAGAAAGATCTCTTGTTCTTATTATAAGATCGTGATTGGATCCGCGTATGTTTGGTAAAGAGAATAATCTTTTCCTTTGAAAATAATAAAAAATGAAAGGTGTTCAATTGAAACATGAAAAAAGCTACGCCCTTGTTAGTAAACATACTTTTTTGAATGAATGCGGCCAAAACATACCTTTTTTTTTGGCTAAATAATACAAACACCCAAACTTATAATAAATTCGTGCGGCTGCTAGTAAACTTTAGCCACACTTATTTGGATAAAATGCTTGATAACAATAACCCTTTATGCCACAGTCTTGAAATGTATGTGACTTAAAAAACATTTATTTTGACTACTGAATAGACAACCATATTACAATACATTAATGTGGTCGTTGCTTGCCTTTAGCCACACTTTTTTGGACAAGATCCTTGATTACAACAACCTTTTTAGCCACGGTTCCTAAAATGGATGCGGTTAAAACATAGTTTAATTAACTATATAATACAAATGGCCACATTTACAATAACCATGTGGCCGTTGATACCCTTTAGCCACACTTATTAGGACAAAATGATAGATTCCAACAACCCTTTAGCCAAGGTATTTTTAAATGTATGCGGCCAAAACATATTTTTAACGAGTATATAATACAAACGACACCACTTACAATAAATACTTGTGGCCGTTAGTAGCCTTTAACCACACTTAATGGGATGTTTCCAGTAACATATATTAGTGACATTTAGCCACATTTTAAAGTTTCTACGACCATTAACAATGTATGATGTAAGTGTTACTATATGATACCTATGGTTATTCAAACTTTGATCACACTTGAACTGAAAAATTTGTGTGTGATGAAAGGCCGACGACCACACTTTATAACAAGCTAAAAATAAAAATGATTTTGTGATTGCCAAACATTTTTTTAACATATTGGCTTTCTGAAAACACCAGTAAGTTTTTTTCAAACTCAATCCCAAACATGCTCTAAGAAGCAAATGTCTCTTTCAAGGTCATTTGTTAAAGCAGAGTACAACTGTATAGGGCTATGCGTGCCTATACGGGGAAAGTTATTTGGATCATTAACCTGTTAAGGAGTTGCATGTTTTAGTTGGTATACATGTATCCTTACACTGTGATAACTATGCAGCTGGCTATATAGCTACAAATCCGGTGTTTCATGACGAATTAAACACTTTGAACTCGATTTGTTTTTCTTAAGAGAGAAGATTACATCTTGTGTAATTAAAACAGTCTCAGCAATTTGCTGATCTGTGTTTGAAGTAATAGGAAGTTTTAGTTTTAAGTTTTTGACAACATATCATACAGTTGTTTAGCCTTATTAAAAAGATATATATTAAATATTGCTATTTATATAAAAAATTGTTACATACGGTTATTTAATTTTATTAAAAATAAGTAGTTACAAAGTCGTAAAGTTTTATTATCTTTACATAAGAACTTTCATACGTATTGTTGGGTTTATTGCATTTGATTATTTTAATAAAACATAAAATATGATACTGTTGTTTGGGTTCATAAATTGAAGAGGGTAGTAATAAAAAGAAAACTAGAAGTAGTTACAAAATCAATTTTAATATGGGCTGTGTTGCTTAGTAATTCGTATGTGACTGTCATAGTGTCATAAGACAATGTCCACCAATGAGTCAATGGCATGTTATACATGTGATATCTTAGAATACGGCGTATAATATGATAACAGTTTTCGGTGGTAAATTTCTTGATATCGAAAAGATATATCATATATGACATTACGTATATGAATTTCACTCAGGGACGTAGCTTCTTATGACGTTTTCATCCAGGCCTCGCAACTGATTTCACTTGCTTGTGACATGACGCTACACGAGACCGGGTTGTCACTCATTCTTTCTATGCCACGAAAAGTGAAAATCTAAGAATAGTTCAGGGACCACTATAGTAATATTTTGGGTATATTATATAACCAATAATAATGAGTATCTTCTTGCCAAACTCAAATCTTCTTCTCCAACTGATCTGTATGTATGGCGATTAATGATGAAGTAAATGATGGGCTTTTGGAGCAAGTGTACCATGACAATTGCCCGGGGTGTAAACTGGATCGTAATAAACGCATCCAAACCGGATTGCCCATCAAAGAGCTCATTTCTATATGGGTAGTGGTGCTATGTGATGGTGAGTGTACTGCTTGTTTTACTATATATTTTATCATCTACTTACTATATTACTATTTATATTTATATTAAATTATCTTGATATAATTATATTTTGTTTTTTGCTTATTTTAAAGGTCCCAAAACCCAATCAATGATTTTTATAATGATATTACTATGTTTGCTGAATCAGTGTTAGTTACGTAATAAATATATAAAAATAAAGATTAGGTCACTTTCTGTTCAATAAATTGTGTTAACGTCATGTAATATAAAGTGACGAGACTTGTACTTTTATTCGATGAATGGTAGGTCACTTGAATGTAGATACATAGATAATTTGAAAAAATAAAAGATCAATTATAATACTAAATGTTAAATAATTCACTAAGCTTTTGATAGCATATGATGTTCAAGTATTGTATTAGAAGCCTTGTTTGATATCAAATAATATTCTCTGTTAAAAAGAAAAAGATGACTTTAAAGAATTCTTTTCACTTTTGATAAACAAATAAAGTAACTTTAATGATGAGTGTGGATCAGATACCTTTAAAAATTCAATAACTTTTTGAAATAAACTTATAGTAACCTTAATTATGAAGTAGTTGCAATTAACATGCGCAGTTACCATGAGAACCGGTTGGTTTCTGTTCGATTCGTTGCGGAGGCAGCTCCATTGTGCACATGGAAACGTAACCAAAAAGAGAAAAATGTTTAGTCGAATTAAAAGAATATAAACAGACATGTACAATACTATTTGTTTGTTGAATTTTAAGCATAGAATTTCAAATGTAACTTGATATACAACTTTCGAATCTTGATGTTCATGTTTGATTTTGTCATCCATTACCATTTTTCCTTCCCAGCGCTACTGATATCATCTATCTCCCCGTTTCTTTATTTCATGGTACGCGTATTTACTTATCTCTTTGCTTGGTTTCCCTGTTTCCAAGTTTTGACATTTAAAATTTTCCTATCGATTTCTATTGTAGGTAAGAGATTTTAATATTGCAGAGAAAGAAGAGGACATTAGTTATTATGCAGGCTTTGTTGGTAAGTTGTTTTATCGGTTCGGCTCAAAATATATTGATTTGACGGGATAGCAATTTTCGTCCAAAATTTTTTATTTCATATGACTAGTTAGTATAAAATCTTATTACAAAAAACATATCATTTCAATTAAAATATATAATGGTCTCCATTCCTTTGAGGTTAAGGATTCTAGTCCAATAATGAACGTTAGTGTATATTAAGAAGTAGGTTTAGTAGGTCTGAATAATTAGTCGTTCTAAAAAAAATATTTAGGTGTTTTACGTGCAAAATATATTAAAGTTAAATTAACTGAATATTATGTTTACAGTGGATGGGAAACCTTAATTAGGAAAGCATAAGAAACCACTAATGGATCAATTTTATGTTTGTGATAAAATGTAACCCGATTGACACATTTATAAGTAAATTGATCAAATTTTTCACTTTTATATAACGAATTAATCGAGATTGTAGTCTTTCTTACCTTTAAATAACACATTTCATATGTTTCTTGATCTTACGAAGGTTCTGCATATTTGATTGGACGGGCACTTGCATCTGTCTTATGGGGAGTGGTAGCTGACCGCTATGGTCGAAAACCAGTTATTATTTTTGGCATTTCAATAGTGTTCGTAACTACTTCAACAATTATTATTTGAGCGTCATCTTTCATTTATATACTTATTCTGATTATAAACATTAAAGCGATTTCGTATCCAGGGTTATTGTGAACACACTTTTTGGTTTTAGTGTCAACTATTGGATGGCCATCATTACAAGGTTTCTTCTTGGCTTTTTAAGCGGAATTCTTGGACCTGTAAAGGCATATGCATGTGAGCTTTTTCCTGATGAATATCAAACTTTAGGATTGTCAGCTGTAAGAAAACATGCAATAATAATATTTCTCATAGTTTTCTTGCCTGGAAATTTATACATTGAGCGATCTAATTCAGGTTAGTACATCATGGGGGATAGGACTAATCGTTGGTCCCGCTTTGGGAGGTTTCCTAGTACAGGTTAGTTATATGTTAAAAACCACGATAATCACATAATTTATTTATACAGATTGCTTTGATTCTGTAACATTTAATTTTTTAAATCCAGCCTGCAGAGAAATTTCCAAGTCTTGTATCTTCAGATTCTATATTGGGGAGGTAGTGTTACGCCTATGTTAACTTTTTTATCTTAACAGTGCTGCTATCTGTAAGTATTAATTATATAGTTATGCATATTCATTTTTGAGTGGCGACAAATTGCAACCATGACTTGTGATGCAGGTTTCCATATTTATTGCCTTGCCTTATCATCTCAATTTTCGCACTTGTTGTAACCATCGGCGCAATTTGGCTTCCAGTACAGTTTTATTCATTTAACGTTTCCTTAATACTTCCATTAGGCTGCATCTTAACATGATATTTTTCAAATTTTCGATTATGAATAGTTTACTTTATTAAAAGGCTGATAACTAAAAGAGATGCGGCTTTGAGTTGTATATAGAGCAACGCCTCGCATACTGAAACTCTTACATCTTGTTTGGTTTCATTTTCAAAACATGAATCTTATTTATATAATTTTTGAAACTGTAGGAAACGTTACACTTTCATAGAAAAAGGAGAGCTGGAGTCTGCTTCTGATGCACTCGATGCCGAGAAAAAAGATTCTAGTTTGATTAGCCTCCTCAAGAATTGGCCATTAATGTCTTCTATCATTGTCTACTGTGTTTTCTCTCTTCATGACATGGCTTACACTGAGGTAGATTTCTTTCAAAGTATTGAGACATTTCAACATACTTTATACCCTAATCCGTGAACCTTAAACGTTGGTTTAGTTGTTGATGAATAGTCAAGTACCATGGCTTAGAAAGTCAAACCACTCTACAAACTAAGAATTCATTGAAAAGGTCTACTACAGTTCATATATTTTACCATGCTTTTAGAACTCTGAATCTACAATATATTCACATAAGTTCGCCAGTCATAACTTCTAAAACGATGTTGATTTTATCATTAACAGGTTTTCTCGTTATGGGCCGAGAGCCCGAAGAGTTTAGGGGGACTTAATTATACTACTGATGATGTTGGCACGGTCCTGTCTATCTCTGGTGAGATAATTTTTGAGAAAACGTTTATTTAATACATTTTACAATTTTCATAAGCCTGAAAAAACAGACAGGCTAGGTAACGGTTCGTTTTAGAAAAGGAACAATTTTTTTAAAATGAACAATTTGGCTTGGGTCAAAACGGCTCTCATCAAAATGATTACTACTTCAGGGGTGGGCCTTCTATTTTTCCAGACCGCACTATATCCAATTGCAGAGAGGATATTCGGGCCCGTTATCATAGCTCGCATCTCAGGAGTAAACAATCTCCCTATGGACTCATTATTTCTCTACTAATATTTCCTCACTTCCCTTTGACTTTGAAACTCGCTATAACTTAATAAAATTGTAATTATCCTTTATTCTATTGTGTTATCAAAATTCTTCTTAGAATATTATAATTATTGTAATTTTTATTTGATTATAGTTAACCAGAAAGAATAAATATAACTATATCAATTTCAAAACAGAAGTCATTTGTTTGACTTTCAGAGTCAAAGGGGTCTAACTTAAAGAGAAATTAACTTTTAGATAATTTGATTGCTTTACCGGCTAATCTAACTATCTCATGTGTAGATTTTGTCCATAACTCTTCTCACAGCTTATCCATACATAGCGTTGCTATCAGGCTTCATGCTCACCATTACGTTAAATATAGCATCAATTACAAAAACTGTTTTATCAGTAAGTTTTTCGGGACTAAATCTCATCTACTATATGTATATGAAGATGAGTAAGTTTGACTGCATTTTGTTACCAAAAAGTATATGAGCACATTAATTTTACAATATTAATTTACACTTAATCTCTTTCTCATTTTAACTAGATCTCCATCATAACTGGGACACTCTTGCTGCAAAATAAAGCTGTGGTAATATATTAATTTCTCTAATTTTTCTTTAATTTTTCAGTGTTAGGTATATAAATTAACTATATGTTTTATATAAATGTACATGGATTACAGGATCAACACCAAAGAGGTGCAGCCTATGGTATTGCCATGACTTTGCAGTCAATTTGCAAAGCATTTGGTCCAGCATGTGGGGGAGCACTGTGAGTACTCGTTTGTTTACTAATCTCAAATATAAGTGCGGGTCAAAGGAACCGGTTTACTCAAAGCATTAAATATGATTCCATGAAATTATGTTTAAAAAGATAATAATAAAATTGTAAACATTTAAATAGATTTTACATGAATTTGACTCGTTTGACCAACATGACAAGTAACAAAGTTACCACAAGTTATTTCTAACTTATCTCTAAATTTATAGTTTGTCATGGTGCCTGAAGAGACAAAATACAGCATTTCTTCCTGGTACATGCTTGTTACCTTTTTCATTTCATATTATCATCTTCACTTACAAAATACAAATAGATTTGCTGGCTGTTCAATTTCAGGCGCACAAATGATATTTTTCATCTTAAATATAATTGAGGGAGTTGGAGTTCTAATGACGTTCAAACCGTTTTTGATCACAAACCATTACTAGTTGGGATCACTAAATTTTTGTGGACTTTCAGTGAAGTCAGCCATGCATGGCATCTAACTTTGTTATATTAGTTATGTGTAATTTCAATTAAACCATAGTCTAATATCAACTTTGCTATAACCCATGTTGTCTTGTGTGGCATTGATGTGATTTAATTGAGGAAGTATACAAGAAAAGGGTCATGTTTTGTGGGTTGTATGATATGACTTATTGAATCGTACCATGATTTTTTTGGTAGGTAAATAAACCTTGTTTGGCTCTAGACAATATTTTTAAGAAAGTATATATATAAGTTTAAAATTGATGGTTTGGTGTTGCTGACCTCTTATTGGCCCACGTGGCATCATGGGTGGTGCCACATCATGTTTTCTTTTTTTCTATTTTATCTTTATGTGAGTACTATTTTAAGTTTACGATTTTGTGTCAATGTTGTCTTAGCGGACTAAATTCGTATTTGCTGACCTCAATTTTTTTTCCTTTTTTTTGTTTAAACATCTTTTTATGTTTTTTTACTTACTAATTTATATTTACGATTTAGTGCCGATACCGTTAATACAAACCGAATATGCGTCGGTTTTCCATTGTAACGCACTAGATTTGTTTGTTTTTTTAAATATGTTAATTTGATGTATTTAGGCGTTAACGAATTTAATTTTTGATTTAGTTTCGGTGACGTAATATGATACTAATTGAAAATTTTACTGTCGACAGATGTCTCCATGAAAATTTTGATCAATAGACGATCAAAATAGAGATGTGGATGAAGCAACAATTGAGGTTTTAGAGTTGATCGAGTAGTTGTTGCTTGGGAGTTGTGAAAGAGAAGAAGACAAATAGGGTTTTTAGTTAATTAGGCTGATTAGGTCAGGACCTAGACGGTCGATACGTGGTCGTTTGATCGATCGTGGAACTTGATGAAATTTTGAATCCTAACTTGCCTCTTCGGTGGTCACTTTGACGGTCGGTGGACAGTCGTTTCAATCAACAGTGGAGCAGGACACTAGTTTTTGATTTCCAGACTGCCTCCTTAACGGGTGCTTGGCATTCGGTCCAATCAACCATGAGGACTACTTCCCTTAAACTTTCTAGAGAACAACATGCAGACGGTCGCTTCGATCGACTGTGGCTATCGACCGTACAAGATCATTTAGCCATCTTCTACACAATTTAGCCATCCATCTAGCCAAGGTTAATCAAGGGTTGTGTTCTAACATTCCTAGACATAATCTCATGATTTGAAAAAAATCTTCTTTTTCAATGGCTTGGTGAATATGCCGGCTATGTTTTCTTCTAGAGGAACCTTATTTATATAAATTTGAACTTTTTGCACATTATCCTTAAGAAATTGATGCCTAATGTATATATTGTTAGTTCTAGAATGGAACACAGGATTCTTACGAAGATCTATAGCACTTTTATTATCACAAAATATAGATATGGAAGAAGTATTTACCTCATAGTCCACAAGAGTTTGTTTCTTCCATAACTCTTGTTCACAATGTGACACCCGACATTTTTACGTTAACTTCGTTAACTAAACTTTGTTATCCATGTTAACTCCGTCAGGAGACACACATGCATGTCAGCGTCACGTGAGCATACATATGATTCTGTCCACAAACATTGGTAGTCTAACGATAATAACAAGTTACAAATAAATATAAAAAATTACACTTAAATGTATAAGGTGTTGTATGTTTATATGTGAATCTTGCTTGTTATACGTGTTGTATGTTGTAACTTGTTATGCGTCTATATCTAATGAGGACATGTTATAAAAATATGTTACATGTCACACTAAGATTTATTATTAGTTGATAAAAAAAATGAATTAATGCAACCATTAAGTAGCACATTATTATGGTGATTGTGGTGCCTTATAATCAAATTAATGTGAATGTGAGTTAGAAAACTTCTGGGATTGCTTTTCTTTCCTTCTTCCTTTTGTTTGAATACACACACATACCGTCTTATCTTATTTAAGGGAGTGATGTGTTGAATAACACACTTATATTTCCTTACAATTTTATGATGTTTTAATGATTTAATATCAAATTTATGTAAGTTTAGGGGGTTAAGTGCAAAGTTTTACGAAGTTGAAATGTTTTGTGTAGGTTATGGAAAGATGTGGAAAAAAGGCAAGAAAAAGAGAACTTGGAGTGTTTAATTGTCAAAGTTTCAAAGTTTAATCCAGGCCCGGTCCAAGCCCACATCTTAAAAGCCTTATATTATATTATATTATGATAATAACACTTGGATTCAGCCATTCATTCAGCCAATACCCGAAATCACTAAACCCTAACCCCATATACCAACAGTCCGATCGGACAGGCTGCCGCCAGCAAGAAAAAGAAGAAAAAAAGAGAAAAAGAGGCGGCTATAGGGGCTGTTGGCGGCTGGAAATCAAAGAGGAACCCTTGGGCAGCAGCTAGGGGCTTCAAAACACTCACAAATCTCAGTCATATTGCTTAGTATACATCCTTAAACTTTATTTATCTTTCAAGAACCCTAACTATCTTGATTTGGTCTTTTGATTTGAATTGTTTTGCAATTATTTGATAGTTTGAGTTATAATTGATTGAGTTTGGATCTTGAATGAGTTTTATAATGTTTATGATGATGTTTGTGATGTTTTTATTAAGTATGCATGGCTGTCCAAAAGTGATGAGTAGCTAAACTTGTTTGTTCTACCTAGGATAGATGATTGTTGAGTGGTTTTAACTTGTTTAATGGATTGTTAATGTTCAAGACTTATATTATTGATGTAAAGTTTAACTAAACCATGAATTAGATTGTGTGTGATGGCTGTGTTTTATTTGTTATTGCTTATAATCCTCTTGCATTAGTTAATTGAATCGGTTTTGATTAATTGATTGCTTGTTAAGCTCTTTACTTGGTGTTTTAGGTTTATTTGCGGGATGCGCAACCGTAGGGATAAGTGGGTAATATATCATCTAAAATTAGTTAAAATACACATTCTTTGAGACCGAGAGGTGATAAGAAGTAATATTGTCTCGTTGCTTTTACTTGTTAGAATTAAGACCGCGCGAGAGCGGGTTTTGTCTTGTCAAGTTTGAGTGTTTATGTACAATTAGTTGGTTTAATTTGGGTTAAGTTAAATTATTCCTCTATCCTTGGTTGCGTAGTATTCGTCTCCATTAGGATAGTGTGTCGAGGAGACCGAGAGGTGAGTCGATATTTGAACACCTTAATAATTGTTTTCCGGTTTGTTCTTTAAAAATCAACTAAAATAAGTTAAAGTTTGTTAGAGAGACTGAGAGGTAATTTGACTTTCTTGAACAAGTTTTGGTTGTGTCATCTTTTATAACCGGTGTCTTGAATATTTTCAATCCGTTGTCTTGTTATTTCTTTCAACATGATTCATTCCTAGGTAGACGTTTTTATTCATTGAATTTAAATCAAAGTTTTCTTAAAGAGTTTTGTTAACAGTTTTCTCTTAATTAAGTTAAGTAGTTAAATAAAATCTTAAAAATCAAATAAATATTATTTTGGTAAGTCTTAATTAGAGTTTCGTAATTAAAAACGTTTCCACGTGTCTTTGAGTTCGACATCCGGACTTCCTTGATGCTATACTATTTATGATCGGTACACTTGCCGGTTTTGTGTGGTTTCTATAGGACTTTCGTTTTTATAAATTTAAAGTTTAATTGTGATTCGTTCTTTAATTATATTATACATTTTCACACATCAAGTTTTTGGCGCCGTTGCCGGGGACACGGTTTGAAGCATTTTAAGAACGACTCGAGTCAAGATTTTCCTTGTTTACTACTTGTCTTTCTTATTTGTTTTGTTTATTAGTTTAAAATAGTTTAGATAATTATAATTTCTTTTATTTATTTTAAATAGTTGTATGCGACGTACTCGATCTCTAGGACCACCAGAAGTTGAAGGATTTCCCGAACCAGAGAGAGAGCTTCTTGAGAGACGTCGTACAAAACCGTCTTCTAGTTCATCTACATCCGTCGGTAATACATTCTTTTCTCCTACTTTATTTGAACCCATCGTTAGGGATAGGATTATGGCCGACGCACCACCGAGGAGGACAGTCGCAGACCGGGCCCGTCCGGTTGATGCTGGCGCGAGATCCAGCATTGCTCCACCAGCTATAGGAGTTCAAACGACCTGGCAGATTCCATCGAACGTTCTGAACACCATTTCCCATTCTGCTCAATTTCACGGGTTGCTCCACGAAAACCCGCATTCACATCTCACTCGCATCGCACGTATTTGCGACACGTTTCATCTTGCCAACGTATCCAAAGACGCCATCAAACTCCGCATCTTTCCGTTCTCACTCGTTGATCAAGCGAGTCTGTGGCTTGAGTCCCTCCCACAGGGATCCATTTCTACTTGGGCCGCCATGCAGACCCAGTTCCTGGAAAAATACGATCCTCCGGCTAAGGCCGCTCGTTTGCGTAACCAGATTCATTCTTTCCAGATGGAGGACACTGAGAGTTTCTACGAGGCGTGGGAGAGATTCAAAAACCTACTTGCTTTATGTCCGAACCACGGCTTGCAGGACTGGGCGGCTGTTGAAAAGTTCTATAACGGAGTGACGTACGCGACTCGGAATATGCTTGACACTGCTGCAGGAGGCAACTTATTGACGACAAAGGATACCGATGAGTGCATTGCCTTATTTAACGGTTTAGCCATGAGTGGATACCAGCGACCACCTTCTAAGAGCACCAAAACCGTCGACGCTTTATCACGCGGTATGCATTCAGTCGACACGAACACCGCCCTCGCGGCACAGGTTGAGGCGTTAGCGAAGATTGTGAAGGACCTGCAGGTGAAGAGTAAATTGTGCGAGATCTGTAGAGGAGGGCATGATACCGTTCAGTGCCCTGTAGGTTTCCAGGAGGAGGCAGTCGACTATGTTAACAATCCAAACCGAAACCCTAATTCTTTTAATTCTTATAATTCGGGTTGGAGAGGTAACAAAAATCCTAACTGGAGGAACGGAAATCATTCCGGCTTCCAGCCGCGTCAGAGCCTATTCCAGGATTCCGGTGAAGGAGCGAGTGGTGGGGAGAAGAAGCCCACGCTCGAGGAGATGATGGCACAACAGACTCAGATGCTGTCGCAGCTTATGACTTGAGAGGATTCCCGTCACAAGGAGACTCAAGAGAAATTTCGGGAACACGAGTCATTCATGAGAAATCAGGGGGCGTCAATTCAAAATCTTGAGAGGCAGATGGGAGAGATAGCGAATCGTCTGAATGAGAGGCCGCCAGGTACACTTCCGAGTAACACTGAGCATAATCCGAAGGCCTTCGCGAAGGCGGTGACGACGAGGAGCGGTTCAGGAGCACATAGTAAGCCAGTGAATCAGGGGCCTGCGGTAGATGTAGAGGAGCAGGTAGACGAGGAGATTCAGATGGAGTCTCCACCGGCCAGGGTGCATCAGAGGCGAAGCCCAGAAAGTACAGCACAGGCCGAGGACCAGCCATTACCCAGCACACCACCGAGAGTCTACAAACCTACACTCCCATTTCCCGGGAGAGTCCGCAGGGATAGAGACGAGGAACAGAACACTAAATTTCTTGATCTCCTGAAGCAACTTCACCTTAACATTCCATTCCTTGAGGCACTAACTCAAATGCCGAAATATGCAAAGTTCCTTAAGGATATTCTTTCTAATAAGGAGAAGTTAGCTGAGGTCTCTTACATCCCGCTGAGTGCTGGTTGCTCTGCAGTTTTGCAGAGAAAGTTACCCGAAAAGATGTCCGATCCTGGGAGTTTCACAATTCCCTGCATCTTGAGTGATAATACGGTCGTTCATGCACTGGCAGATCTTGGTGCCAGTATTAATCTCATGCCGTATTCCGTGTATCGCAAGTTGGGACTAGGCGAACCGAGGCCGACCCGTATGAGTATCCAGCTTGCTGATCGTTCTGTGAAATACCCCCAAGGGGTGGTCGAGAACATGCTTGTTCGTGTCGACAAGTTCATCTTCCCGGTGGACTTTGTCATCCTGGACATGAACGATGATGATAGTGTCCCACTTATCTTGGGCCGACCATTCCTTGCCACTGCACAGGCGTTGATCGACGTCTGCGAGGGTAAGTTGATTCTGAGAGTTGGGGATGAGAACGTCACCTTTGACGTTCGACAGTCACTGAAACACCCCAAGTCTGCTGATGACTCCTTATACTTCATCGATACCATCATGGAGCATGTTGGGGAGTTTCTCAGCGAAATTTGTGGAGGATCTGCCTCCGACACCCAGATTCTTGATAGGGAGATTCCGGAGATTGAAATGGTTGCCGTAACCAATCAGTCCTTAGATGACGACACCGAGTCGCATACCCCTGAATCTGGCGTGTCTGCCGAGATCGTACGAGACGATCCGATGGACCGACGTTCGGTCGAGAGTCCTCCTTCTTCCTTAGAGCTTAGGGATCTGCCAGCCCATCTTGAGTACGCATTTTTAGATGAAGAGAGGAAGCTTCCAGTTATCATTGCATCTGCTTTGACGGAGGTCGAGAAGGAGAAGTTGTTGAAGGTGCTACGAGAGCACAAAGAGGCTATTGCTTGGAAGATTATCGACATCAAGGGTATCAACCCTTCGTTTTGCACTCATAAAATCCTCATGGAGGATAATTTCAAAACTGTCGTCCAGCCGCAACGGCGGCTTAATCCGAAAATGCAAGAAGTCGTAAAGAAGGAGATCATTAAACTCCTTGATGCGGGGATCATTTTCCCCATTTCTGATAGTGCTTGGGTGAGTCCAGTCCAAGTGGTTCCTAAAAAGGGTGGCATGACTGTCGTCACCAACGAGCGGAACGAGCTTATTCCCACTAGGACTGTGACGGGATGGCGAGTCTGCATCGACTATCGCCGACTGAATGATGCCACCAGGAAAGACCACTTTCCTTTACCCTTCATTGATCAAATGTTGGAGCGTTTAGCGGGTCAGCAATATTACTGCTTCTTGGATGGTTTCTCCGGGTATTTCCAGATTCCCATAGCTCCCGATGACCAGGAGAAAACCACTTTCACCTGCCCTTACGGTACGTTTGCCTACAAACGTATGCCGTTCGGACTTTGTAATGCCCCGGCCACATTCCAGAGGTGTATGGTGGCCATTTTCCATGATATGATCGAGGACTCCATGGAGGTGTTCATGGACGATTTTTCCGTATTTGGGAGTTCCTTCGATCAATGTTTATCAAATCTTGAGAGGATGATGTCCCGCTGCGTTGACACCAACCTAGTCCTCAACTGGGAGAAGTGTCATTTTATGGTTCGTGAGGGCATTGTTCTGGGACATCGGATCTCGAGTGCGGGGATAGAGGTTGACAAAGCGAAGGTCGAGATCATTTCTAATCTTCCCCCGCCTACTTCTGTGAGATCGATTCGTAGCTTTCTAGGTCATGCCGGGTTCTACCGCCGGTTCATTAAAGATTTCTCTAAAATCGCGATACCCATGACCAAACTTTTGGAAAAGGATGCTCCATTTGTTTTTTCCGAACAGTGTATCGAGGCATTTGATCTTCTAAAAGAAAAACTAGTTAATGCCCCGATCATGGTTGCTCCCGACTGGTCGTCACCATTCGAGTTGATGTGTGACGCGAGCGACTTCGCAGTCGGAGCGGTTCTTGGACAACGGAAGGATAAACATTTCCATTCGATATATTATGCGAGCCGGACCTTAAATGGCGCACAGGAAAGCTATACCACCACCGAAAAAGAGCTTTTAGCTGTGGTGTTCGCTTTCGACAAATTTAGTCCTATCTGGTTTTGTCCAAAACGATTGTTTATACGGATCATGCTGCTATTCATTATCTCTTCAGCAAGCAGGATGCCAAACCTCGTCTTATCCGTTGGATCCTGTTGCTTTAGGAGTTTGATATTGAGATCCGTGATAAAAAGGGGGCCGAGAATGTTGCGGCCGATCATCTTTCACGTCTAGAAGGTGCTGAGTTAGGAGATTCGGGGGGCAGGATCAACGACCGTTTTCCGATGGAAAGTCTCATGTTCGTTAAGGCACAGGAGGAGGGTTTTCCATGGTTCGATGACTTCGCAAACTATCTTGCTGATGGATACCTCCCGAAGATGTCCTACCAGCAAAAGAAGAAATTCTTTGCTGATGTTAAGTTCTACCTATGGGACGACCCGTATCTTTTCCGTGTTGGTGCTGATCAGTTAATTAGGAGATGTGTAGATGCAAAGGAGGGATGGCAGATTCTGAGCCATTGTCATTTGGGACCGACAGGAGGTCACCACGGTGCGAGTTCGACAGCGAAGAAGGTATTTGATTCTGGATTCTATTGGCCTTCTATTTTCAAAGACGCACATGAGTTTATTAAAAATTGTGACCGATGTCAACGTGTTGGTAATATCTCATCCCGGAATGAGATGCCCCAAAATGCAATGCAGGTATGCGAGGTTTTTGACATTTGGGGTATCGATTTTATGGGCCCGTTCCCGTCGTCTAGAGGGAACAAGTACATTCTTATGGCTGTTGATTACGTTTCCAAGTGGGTCGAGGCCAAAGCATTGCCCACTAACGACGCCCGAGTTGTAGTGAGATTTTTAAAAGGTTTGTTTTCCCGTTTTGGAGTCCCGAAGGCCTTGATCAGTGATCGAGGTACTCACTTCTGCAATGCGCAGATGGAGAAGGCGTTGCAGCGCTATGGGGTCACCCACCGTCTTGCGACCGCCTACCACCCACAGACCAGTGGCCAAGTGGAAGTGAGTAATCGTGGAATAAAACGTATTCTTGAGAAAACAGTTGGTTCGAATCGTCGGGATTGGTCCGACAAATTAGATGACGCTCTGTGGGCCTTCCGTACAGCTTACAAAACTCCGACTGGTTCCACACCATTTCGGATGATCTATGGGAAGGCCTGTCATCTTCCAGTTGAGTTAGAGCATCGTGCTTCATGGGCCCTTCAGATGGTTAATCTTGATTTATCCGTCGCTGAGAGTACACGTTTCTATCAGTTGCACGAGTTGGAGGAGCTCTGGGATCATGCATATGCACAATCATTTCGGTATAAGGAGCGGACGAAGGAACTGCATGATAGAAAGCTGAAGGGTAATAAGCAGTTCAAGTGTGGGGATAAGGTTTTATTATATAACTCCCGGTTGAGGTTATTCCCGGGAAAGTTGAAATCCCGATGGTCGGGACCATTCATGGTCACTGAGGTTTTCCCGTATGGCACCATTGAGATACAAGATCGAAGCGGGAAGTTTAAGGTGAACGGCCATAGACTGAAGCACTACATTGGAGAACCGATAACTGATCAGACAGTCGAGGTGTTCTACCTTGACTCATTCACCGAGGAATAGTCGTGATGGATGCATCACTCGGGAGACAGCCCGAGTTGTAGAGTTTGTATTATGATTCTCTTTATTATTTGTTTTTATTTGTTTTATTTCTATTTATAAAAAAAAAATAAAAAAAAATAAATATTTAATAAAAATTATAAAAATTCAAAAATTCAAAAACACAAAAATATGTTTATTTCTTATGTTTTTGTTTTCTGTTTTGTACGCCGCTACATGCGAGCGAGTTTGAGTTGTTACAGGTATTATTATTCGCATGGTAGCTCTGATGGCGTTTTGGAACTGGTTCACCCGTGGTTGCGGCCACGAATGAAATGCTATACGGTCGTTCGTTCGATTCATACACAGCTAATGAAGAATTTGCATGTAAACCAGGGGAGTAACCCGTTCTCTATTTTAATTTCTGTTTTATTAAGTTTTAATTTTATGCTTTACGTTTTATTTTTATTTTATTTCTTTTTCTTGTTCTCATCGAGGACGATTTTTGTTCTAAGTGTGGGGATGAGAATTTATTTTACTTAGTTGAAAAAATAAAAAAAAATAAAAAAATAAAAAATGTTAAAAATAAAAAATTTTTTCACTCGTTTTTCGTTTTCGTACGTTGTTCAAGTTTGATAAAGTTAAAAAAAATAAAAAATAAAATAAAAATAAAATAAAAAGAAAAAATGTCCCTTGTTTTTAGTTTCTTTTGCGTTAAAGTCGGAGATGATGATTTTATTCGGAAATCGGTTTTTCAAACTACTAATAATATGAGATAAATAAAAGAAAACGCACTTAACTTGGGATGTGTCAGTAGGCTCAGCCTTGAAAATGAAAGCGTAAATTTGATAAAACGGTCAAACGGAAATCTTTTGTGGGTAAAGCGTTTTGTCCGTGGAAAATAAGCAATGAAAGGTCGGGCCATACTCAAGCCTCAAATTTTGGTATGAAAAATTGGAAATATCATGAGTTTTAAAAATCTGAATACGTTATCATATGATGCTTGGGTAGGTTTAACGTTAGAGTATGTCGTGTAGCCTGTGATATAAATATTAAAATGCTAGTTTAGTGGTTTACACCTCATCGGCGTATGGTTTTATAACCTTAAATCCTGTATTAATGGGATGCTTCGGGTCCGGAGACCATGGGTCTGTATGCAATCTATTTAGCTGGGTATTCACAATTCCTAAGTGGGGTTGTGGATATTTAAAATGAAGCCAAAGAGCAAAACCCTTATAAGTCTATAAACATGATCACAACAGTACGAAAGTACAAATACACTACAGACTTGATCATCCACGCTGTTAGTCATGTGGGGTCCCCTTGCTCGCGTCTCATTACCATTAAGAAACGGACCACAAGGGACACGCTACATGTAAGCCATACAGATAAAATTTTGCATACTCACCTATGGTTATGTATTTGGGGTATTGCTTGATAACGGAGGTATGTCATGTTGTAGGGAGCACTGGCTATAAATAATTAAACCTTAATCATATCTAATGGCTGCTTGGTAGACTTTGATGCTTAAGCTTAGGTGGATAAACAATACCATTGATCGTCTTAACTATTCATAAATATGGAGCAATAAAGTTTTAATTCTGCTAATTTTGAGGTTTAAGTCAAGTTGGGTGGTCTGGTCCAGTAAAAGCAGAAAATAAGCGGGTCTTAATTGTGTAAACCACTAAGTAATAGTATTGTCGGATCTTATTTGTCCCGGTAAATTAAGGCATGGGTTTAGGTGGACAACAATATCGATGATCGCGGTTTTTTGCGTTTTTCTGAGCTTTAAAATATAACCTATATGTTTGATTTGACTTTGATATTCCGATTCTAATCCAACTGCAGTAAAATCTTTTTCAGGGACGAAAAAGTCTTAAGTGTGGGGATGTTTGATGTGTTGAATAACACACTTATATTTCCTTACAATTTTATGATGTTTTAATGATTTAATATCAAATTTATGTAAGTTTAGGGGGTTAAGTGCAAAGTTTTACAAAGTTGAAATGTTTTGTGTAGGTTATGAAAAGATGTGGAAAAAAGGCAATAAAAAGAGAACTTGGAGGGTTTAATTGTCAAAGTTTCAAAGTTTAATCAAGGCTCGGTCCAAGCCCACATCTTAAAAGCCTTATATTATATTATATTATATTATGATAATAACACTTGGATTCAGCCAATACCCGAAATCACTAAACCCTAACCCCATATACCAACAGTCCGATCGGACAGGATGCCGCCAGCAAGAAAAAGAAGAAAAAAAGAGAAAAAGAGGCGGCTATAGGGGCTGTTGGCGGCTAGAAATCAAAGAGGAACCCTTGGGCAGCAGCTAGGGGCTTCAAAACACTCACAAATCTCAGCCATATTGCTTAGTATACATCCTTAAACTTTATTTATCTTTCAAGAACCCTAACTATCTTGATTTGGTCTTTTGATTTGAATTGTTTTGCAATTGTTTGATAGTTTGAGTTATAATTGATTGAGTTTGGATCTTGAATGAGTTTTATAATGTTTATGATGATGTTTGTGATGTTTTTATTAAGTATGCATGGCTGTCCAAAAGTGATGAGTAACTAAACTTGTTTGTTCTACCTAGGATAGATGATTGTTGAGTGGTTTTAACTTGTTTAATGGATTGTTAATGTTCAAGACTTATATTATTGATGTAAAGTTTAACTAAACCATGAATTAGATTGTGTGTGATGGCTGTGTTTTATTTGTTAATGCTTATAATCCTCTTGCATTAGTTAATTGAGTCGGTTTTGATTAATTGATTGCTTGTTAAGCTCTTTACTTGGTGTTTTGGGTTTATTTGCGGGATGCGCAACCGTAGGGATAAGTGGGTAATATATCATCTAAAATCAGTTAAAATACACCTTCTTTGAGACCGAGAGGTGATAAGAAGTAATATTGTCTCGTTGCTTTTACTTGTTAGAATTAAGACCGCGCGAGAGCGGGTTTTGTCTTGTCAAGTTTGAGTGTTTATGTGCAATTAGTTGGTTTAATTTGGGTTAAGTTAAATTGTTCCTCTATCCTTGGTTGCGTAGTATTCGTCTCCATTAGGATAGTGTGTCGAGGAGACCGAGAGGTGAGTCGATATTTGAACACCTTAATAATTGTTTTCCGGTTTGTTCTTTAAAAATCAACTAAAATAAGTTAAAGTTTGTTAGAGAGACTGAGAGGTAATTTGACTTTCTTGAACAAGTTTTGGTTGTGTCATCTTTTATAACCGGTGTCTTGAATATTTTCAATCCGTTGTCTTGTTATTTCTTTCAACATGATTCATTCCTAGGTAGACGTTTTTATTCATTGAATTTAAATCAAAGTTTTCTTAAAGAGTTTTGTTAACAGTTTTCTCTTAATTAAGTTAAGTAGTTAAATAAAATTTTAAAAATCAAATAAATATTATTTTGGTAAGTCTTAATTAGAGTTTCGTAATTAAAAACGTTTTCACGTGTCTTTGAGTTCGACATCCGGACTTCCTTGATGCTATACTATTTATGATCGGTACACTTGCCGGTTTTGTGTGGTTTCTATAGGACTTTCGTTTTTATAAATTTAAATCTTAATTGTGATTCGTTCTTTATTTATATTATACATTTTCACACATCAGGGAGGATCAAGCACAACATATAGGAAGATTTGTTTGGTTTATTTCTTTGCATCCATTAAGTAAGTGCTTATGTTATTATCCATTCATTGTGGTTTTGAAATTGGGTTATGGGAAACCTAGTATCCATATCTTCATAAAACTTATTATAATAGTTAATTGGTTTGTGTGGTTGATTACCCTTAGTGTTGAATAAAACGCATTATTGCATAAGTTTTGTTGATAACAATTTGATGTCAGATTCGAGTGTGCGTTTTGTTGAGGCCATAACTTGATAATAACAAAACCATTTTGACGGATTCTTGACCCTATGATGTATTACATTGAATCTAGTTTCCATAAAGGTAAATTGTGTGATTTTTTGACGGGTTTTGAATAATTTTAATGATAAACTATAATTTGAATCTCAGATACTTCATATGCTTCCGTTGCAAGAAATCAGTCTTGAAAGAACAATCAACTTTGATAGAAAGATCAACCAAAATATTTTGAAGACAATTAAATAAAACAAAATAAGACAGACATAATTTTTTAATTTTTCTGATTTTTATGTTTTTCTTGAAAAGACTTGATATGAGATCATACCAGTTAAACCAACTATAATACAATAACCGATATCATATTTCATTAGCTGAAGACAAATTTTTAAAATGATTTCTTAACACATTTGTTTCGACAAGAATAATCAAGAAGTAAAAACTAAATAAAAGGAAATAAAATAAAACCAAAAACAACAAATAAAACAAATTTAATCACCCAGTCTTCTTGTAATTTATCAAAATTTGGGATCAAATTTCAGTTTTTTGATTAAAACGCCGCCTTTTATGAAAAGATCCGAACATGGAATCATATTGTTTAAGGTGTAGTCGCAAGGATTCATGTTCAACGTTATTATGACATAAAGAGACAGGTTGATAGCTTCATCCTGGTCATGGATAGATCACCCAGGTTCGGGTCCATAAGCAGTGACAATTGCCCTATGAAGACTCGCTTTCGCTACGGCTCTGGTGAATTAGTAGTTGTTGTTCTTGTTTCTTAACAAACTTAACATGATTTTCATTGCATCAGTGATATGAATTAGGTTCAGTTCGGCATAAAGCTTAGATGGACATCACTCATGGACATGTGGTGCCTTCTATCTCTTCTCAAAGCGTATTTGGCTTTCCCCAGATCACCCCAATTTGACTCCAACCCCCTAGTGCTTGATCAAAAGATTTTTATAGATACTTAAGCAAAATTTTAAGCTTTAAGGTTGAACGTTAGACTTACAAGCCATCCGGACTTACAGGCCTTTCATTCGAGTCATGACAGGACTTACTTTTATGTCCCATCTCTGTAGTTCTAGTTTGACCCTTTAAGCTTTTGAAATACGAATTTTTTAATAACACAATAATCCTTTTTTCTATGGATTTTTTTATTTTTCCTTTTTTTTTATATTTTTTATATAGCTTAAGCAATAACTTAGAAACATAATATTTTTGGTGATCAAGACACTAACGGGCTCGTGTATGACTGGGTAATTGCTTTTCTGCCTATCATTCGGAGAGATGTATATGAAGATATGCACATTTCTTCAAAATGACTCTCCACAGTAAGTTTAGCATATTTAGTTTATATCACTTCAACTTTTACGCATCATGGAAAGCTACCATACAAATCATTGACTGTTCTAGAGCCTTTTAAGCTTAATAACTTCACCCGTTAGGCACACAGAAACAATTTATCTATCACTTTCCAAAGGTTGGATCAATTTTCATTTGAAAATGTTTTGAAGCTTCTAAAAAGCTGTTAACTGGATAATGATACCACTTCCCATAAAATTACAGAAGACAAACATGTTAAGAACTCAGTCACCCCGGTCACTCTTCAATTTTCAGGTAAATGGCTATCCCGTATGACCACTAGTGGTTAACAGGACCAAAACACATATGAGAATGCGTGTCCCTTTGGAATTACCGACATAATATTAAGTGAAAGAATTCAAAACACAAAAACACATCACAATCTCCCCAGATGCTTTCAGTCTTAGATAATTGGCTATCCTGTGAATCTACAAGTAGATCACCGGACCAAACATATACAAGTATATGTTCTTCAAACTTGAGCAACCGACATAATTTAAGCGAGAGTGAATCTTGAAAAACATTATAAAAACTTTTAATTTTTTAATTTATTAAACACACACACTCTTTTTAAATATTAAACACACACACTCTTTTTGAATTTTTTATTTTATCCCCTTTAAATTTGTGCAAATTTATAAATTATGTACAAATTTATTCTCAAAAAGACTCAATCGTCTAAACATAGCATTTTTTAAAAATAATATATGAAGAAGTGTGATAGTCGGCCAACTGATGTACTATCATTTCTCACATACGTTCAAGTCATTTTCTCATTTTTAAGAAACAAAATACACTATACTTGAAAAACTATACGTGAACATATTTTTGTATATATATATATATATTTATAAATTTTTAAAAATTTAAAATCTTTTTGACTGATCAATCTTCCATACCAAAGTGATACGGTTACCTTTTATCTTTATGACATCGTTTTCCCATTTGTGAGAATCTCCCCCTAAGAATAAGCTTGTTTTGAGATTCTGCATCCTTGCGAGTTGAATGTCTGGAACAAACCTTTTGATATGCAATGTATTCCCTAATTTGTTCCTACACACTTAGAGAGCAGATTAAAAACGTTCTATCACCCTAAAATCCCGTCCAGGCAACAAATAATCCATTTTATGTTTTAAAGATTTAAAAGCAATGGATATTTGCCATGTCATGTGCCTGGAACAACCTATTTAATAAACAATGAATTTGTGGTTGTTCCTACACTTATAGCGGGATCAGTTGGACATAGGAACCCAAGTCATAAATGTCATGGGGTTCCCTTGGGCATCAACATATGTGACCTCTTTCCAACTCATATCTTTCCCATCTTTAACAGAATCATTTGTTAATACAGATTATGTTTGCTGAGTTTTAAGTTTCCAAGTCTGTCTTGGTTTAGTGAAATTTGAAAGAATAGACTTTGGAGTGGAACAATTTGAATTTGAATTCTTAGAACTCTCAATACTCTTTGATTTCTGAAAATTTATTTTTGTTTTAACAGTTTCTAAACCATATGAGTGCAAACCTGTCATATTAACTTTGAATCCTTGAGTATCTGTGACCCATTGTACAGATACTCGTGGTTTTGTAAAATAAGCATTTTGTTTAACCACTGGATTCGGTTGAAACCTATTACCTTTCACCTGAGGAGCTTGCCTATTAACAGGACGGTAGTACACTCCTTTGCCAAATGTCTGCCATTCCCGCAGACGAAACACGCCTTCATCCTTCTTCTAATGTCAACGTAAGCACTAGCCCCATTTTGGAATTCCTTCTTATGAAAGGTTTTCCCATTCTTCTTGCCCCTTGGTGCAGCCTTCTGATTTTGCTTGTAATAGGGAACATATAGACGATGAACACAATTTCTGGCTATATGTTCTGGCGTGCCACAATGGTAACAAGTTTGCCTCTTAATATAAGTAGCACCCAATGATTTATCAGCACATGGAGATCCGGAAGACCTACGAGGACGAGACTGTCTTTGTTGTGCTGATTTCTTATGTGTCTTCCCATTGTTGCCACAACTCTGCGTATTTTTATTAGTAAAATTTTGTGTTGTGGTGTCATTTGAGTTTGATGACACGTTAGAATAAGATTTATTTTCACTAGCCTGAACCCCTTTACTATTAAAAGCAACATCATTTACTATATCTGCACATTAAGTAGAAGCATCAAAATTGTTTACACATTTAAAAACAGGCTTGATTTCCTCTAGGGATCCTGATCCAACAATTTCAGATTGAACCTGATTACCATACTTCATATCTTTTACCTTTTCTTCCTGCTCTTTGGTAAGAGGAAGACTAGTATAGTTGTCATTGAATGGTGGGGGTACTTGACTATATCCTATACCATCACCTTCGTTTTCTTTCCACCATAATTGATTTCCAATCACTGAATTGACTACTTTACTGGAACCCTCAAATTTTTTGAAGTCTAGTTCAGCCCTTTCAAATTTACTAGTTAGATTTAGAATTTCTAACTTGGAGGCTTCCAGTTTAGCAGTTAGTTCAGCGATTTCCTGTTTGGCATCAAGGTGGTGACAACTTTTTATACTGAAATCAGATTTAAGCTTAGAGATGTCCTTTTTCTGTGCTTCTGTTTTATCTAGAAAGCCTTTTTCGTTTTACGTAAGTTTGAAATTTTCCGATTTTATTCTTTCCATGTCTCTAATTAAATTATCATTATGGAGCTTATATAACTCTATCTTGTCAACACAATCTAGAGAACATGGTTGAAAACTTACCTCAGATGATGAATTCTGATTTAGAGTAATTCCAAACATTAAGATGAGTTTTGGAGAATCTATGGAGTAGTTAAAGAAATTGATCTAATTTTCCCGCCAATTTTTTCGGAAAAAATATGATCGCCAAAATTCTCAAGAAAGATGTCCCACTCAAAAGAAGCGTCTAGGAAAATTTTGTTCAAGAAAAATTTTTTCCGATTTTCCCGGCAAAAATTCACCGAAAATCACTTGAAAAAAAATTGTTTTCGCCAAAATTTTCAAAAATGAATTTTTACTTATAAGGAGTATTCAGAAAAAATTTCGTTCAAGACAATTTTTCCCGCCAAAAAACTCCTTTTTTTTACTCCTTGACCGAGAACTACTTTGGCCGAGAACTCCTTTGACCGAAAACTCAAGATATTGATCGAGAGCCAGTTGCGTTGACCGAGATCTCAAACATTTGACCGAGAACTAGAACAGTTGACCGAGATATGAAAATTTTGACCAAGAACACACAAATTTGACTAAACTTTCGCTGAGAACTAAGAGTAGCCGAAAACAAACGACACCGAAAATACAAATCAGCCGAGAACTGCCTTATCTGAGAACTAATCAGTGGCTGAGAACTAGTCTTGGCCGAGAACCAACAGTAGCCGAAAACAGGTTAGTCTTGGCCGCACAGATTATCAACAAACTCAATCTTAAACGTAACAAACTCCTGAGAAAAAGGGGATTTTGATTTGTTTCCGAACCAAAATCAATTCTTTCCCAAAAATGGCTTATTCCTCTTCTCCGGTTACTGTTTCTCCGGAAAATAGAAACAACCACCAATGAATCAAGATCTTGAATCCTTGATATCACAATAACGAGACTGAAAAGGTCTAAGGCTCTGATACCAATTGTAAGTCCTGAATCTGGATTACTACAAGATGACATCAACCAAACACGATGTTAGTGTGGAATCCTTACACCGTGGTGATTCAAGAACAATATAAATGAAGAACAAGATGAACAAGATATAATATGGTTTCAATGCATACGATTCTATTATCAATAAATCGTCTAATACATAAACCGATTCACAAAGAATCTTATGCTCTCTCCGGATGGTGGCTATGAAAGTATTCAACAACTAGCTCACCAACTACTGAACTAGCCACAAAAACCCTATACAACATGTTCTATATATAGGGTATCCAACACACTAGCCCAACTATAGCCCAAAGCCCACCGAGATCCATAATGGATCTCGGTTTACATACATATGCGGAGGCCCAACCGAAATCCATAGGGATTTCGGTACTACATCATCATAACTATAATGCAATTCTTCAACTTGTCTTCGTTTATGTCACTTTAGTCTTGATCATGTCATGGCCTTTTGATATGCGTCAGTCTAACCAAATTATGGCCCAACAGGTACAGGCGTGGTACAAAGCTACTAGGAGGCGTATGGATCGATTCTAGCTCTGTTTCAGTTTGTTTCTGGGAAGGATGTAGGTGTGCCAACCTGCCCCATTCCATGTGATTGGTATACAGGAATGGTCCCCTGTATATCGTCACCTCTGATTCTGTTAATGTTCGGCTCATGGGTACATCCGTATGATATGAACTATTAGTTATTGTTTGAACTATCTGTTATTGTTATGAATTATTCGTTATTATTATGAATCATTTGTTATTGTTCTGAATTATTGGTTACTATTCTTATTCAGAAGTTATTGTGATTGACTTATCCGAGAGTGTTTTGGCTTACTGTTTACGCGAATTGTTTTATTAGTTGGGTACTGTTTATCAAAAACTATTTTATTGTTACTGTTATTGAAAATCGTTTTATTATCTCCATTATAAACTATTTAAAGTTACCATTTTTATCGAAAATGTTCGAGCCTGTTATTCCGTACCGGGCATTCGGCTCATTTCGTAAATTTTCCCCCTCTCAGGTTCACATGTTACTTTGGGCAGGATGGAGAGAGTGAAATAAATGTTATGATGCTTATGAATATTTCTAAGTAATGGAATTATGCTTTTGTCTCTGCATACCTCCGTACAAAGTGACACGTCAGCCCTTTTCGGGTTGGGGTGTTACATTCGTCATCTTAAGTTAAGGTAGTAGTTGTAGCTATTGGTGTATCCATAACATTAATAAAATCAAACTTTTTCAACATATCACGAATATATTTAGATTTATTAATGTAGTGGCGGAAGTAGAAAATTTCAAGTGGAGGGCCGAAGTTAAAGTGTTTTTTTTTAATATTCACAATAACAAATATGTTTTTTAATTGATATACAAGAACAATTAAAAAATTATAAAAAAAATATTTTCTTTTTTTTATATTCAAGATAACATATATGTTTCTTTTTTAATTGATATACTTGTTTCTTTAAAGTTATATTTGATTAAATTTTAGAAAATTTGATGTGTAATATTTAATTTATATAATAAATATTTTAGAAAAAGTGATATCTATATACAATAAAAACATGATAATCAAGTAATTAGCTTATTAAAAAAATTAATAATAAATAACTAACAAAATAAACGAAGAATACTAGGCAAACAATACACTAACTTTTTATATCAAATCAAAGATTAACGAGGAAATAATGTTCACAAATAATATTATAGTTTATGTATATCTTTGTGGGTAACTTTTCAACTTTTTAATTACTTTTAATTCTCATTTTAATACCCGCTTAAATAGTGGGCATATGTAGTAATGTTAAAAAAACCCAATACATTTTAAATGTTAGGTCATGTCATCATCTTCCTCTGTGAAAATTCTAAGCGTTTGTGCCGATCGTCGGAAAAAAAACACGGCTAAGAGGGTGTTTGAGATTGCTTACTATTAGGGGAGTTAATAATTTATAAAGTTGTAACTTATTAACTTAAGGAAAAAGTTATATTGAGGTAAAATAAGGAATCACAAACACCCCCAAAGTTTCACTTTTATTTTTTCATATCAAATTATATTTCTGAAGTCTCAACCAATAATACTTTGAGTTGGTTAAAGTAAACACAGGCGATGAAGCTACAGGCCCATCTTAGAAGTAAGTTGTGTCGTCGGAGGGTCAAAGGACCCTCCTTTTGTGACATTAGCCAAAAAATCGCTTTTGAAACCCAACCCATTTTGACTTTTAATGAAATTGTTCTGCTATTATCATTTCATTTGTCGTTAATGTACATTGCTACCCTTGTAGTATTGCACGCACATTTTAACACCCGGTTAATTATGATCATTTATTCATGAACTTTTCTCATGCAAGCATTAGAATTACTCTTGGATTATTATTATTGTGGTTATTATTGTTATTACTACTGCTACTACTACTACTACTACTACTAATACTATCACCATCTTTTCATATATTTTATTTAACTAATAGAAACCAATGAATGTTTTAGTTAAATAAAATTGATTTAAAAAGAGTTAAACCCTTTTAAAACATAATTAAATTCTTTAAATTCCATCATTTTCACACTTTAATACATTCTTGTCTTAAGTTTGAGAGCACTAATAAGTAAGTTGTACGATTTCATGCATTTTATATCTTTTGTTTTGATTTTACATTGAATGTTCATACTCGTTCATTTGTTTTTCTTCATGATCATGGTATTGTTATCATAAAAATTTTATATTTGGGTTTTAAGAATCATAATAATCTTAAATATCCAAGATAAACACTTTAATTTTCTAAACATTGAATCAAACCTAGTATTTTGCAAGAACATGCATAAATATTTATCTAAATCTAATGATCATTTGATCATCATAACCTTGCAACCCTTTTCTTTTAAATACTTATGATCATTTGATCATCATAAACTTGCAACCCTTTTCTTTTAAATAAGATGATTTATCAACATGGTTATATTTAAATATTTCTTATAATATGACTAATATACTTGATCTCAAATAATAAATTGAGTAAACTTATTATTATTATTATTATTATTATTATTATTATTATTATTATTTTTCCTTCAACATAAATTAATATGTATAAATTTTTTAAAATAATTAGCACGAAACCATTAAGTTAATTAATTAGTGATGTGTGCGTGCGTGTGGTATAAAATATGATAGATTGGATATTTAGCTTATGCACAAGATCGTGTTTTAAATTTATAAATTGATTTCTACAAAGACTAAACACACACAAAATAGACAAGTGTACCTATCGTATATATAGAATAGTATTGGTAAGAACCAAGTATCGATCCGTGGACACAAATGTTTCTAATAATAAATCGTTGTTTTATTTTAATCGAAGGCTTTAATCATTTGGGGTTAATTTTTGAACTTTTATAAAATGTAAATACTTATATATAATATATAGGTGACCAAGATAAGAAATTCTAAACGAGTTGTTCAATTATGCGAAGGTTACCATCTAATATCTAGAATCCACTCCATTGTTCCTTGATGAATAATAGTTAAACATGTGATAGACTTGTCCAAATAATATATGATAGAATTATGATCCTCATTTTGGAGTTAACATATTCTATGACATAATGAATAATAGCATGCATATTTTCAAGTCCATCCTATGCTTAATAGCATGCTACCCTGAGAATGTTAATTTAAGTAGACAAGCAGTTGGTAAAGTAAAATGATTAGAATTGACTTCGATTTCTCAAATACCAATTCTAACAACTTCGGGTGGTTGTAGTTAACTCACAGAACCTCCCATTGGTTGATTTATGTAGGTTATAATTACGCATTCCATTAACATATGACTTCTTAAAACTCGGCAAACCAAGGACTTTCATCTTCCTCCTGCATGACTTCTTGGATATGCATGAGAACATCAGGTGGAAAATTATCATTGATAATTTCCTCGTGGTGTCCTTTTGAAGCTGGGTATTCTAAGATCGAAAGATGGTCTGCGGCTACATTTTCTGCTCCTTTTTTGTCCTTAACTTCAATGTCGAATTCTCGTAGTAGGATCCATCGGATGAGTCTGGGTTTGGCATCTTGTTTGTTGAATAGGTACCGTATTGCGGTATGATCGGTATAAACTATGGTTTTGGAAAGAACTAGGTATGATCCAAATTTTTCAAAGGCAAATACTACTGCTAGTAACTCTTTTTCTTTTGTGGTATAATTTTCTTGTGCATCGTTAAGAGTTTTACTGGCATAGTAAATTGGGTGAAAGTGTTTTTCTTTGCGTTGTCCGAGTACGGCTCCAACTGCAAAGTCACTTGCATCGCACATGATTTCGAATGGAAGTGTCCAATTGGGTGTTGTCATGATTGGTGTGTTGACAAGTTTGTCTTTCAGTGTAATGAATGACTCAACACATTCCTCGGAGAAGACAAATGGTGCGTCTTTCTCCAGAAGTTTGGTCATAGGTCTTGAGATTTTAGAGAAGTCTTTTATGAAGCGGCGGTAGAAACCTGCGTGACCTAGAAAACTTCTAATGGCTTTGACTGAAGTTGGTGGCGGAAATTTGGATATGGTTTCTATTTTGGCCCTATCAACCTCTAGTCCGTTTTTGAGAAATCTTGTGTCTTAGAACAATGCCTTCCTTTACCATAAAGTGGCATTTTTTCCAGTTGAGTACTAAGTTTACTTCTTCACACCTAGCCAACATTTTGTCTAGGTTTTTCAGACAGTGATCGAAGGAGTCTCCAAAGACTGAGAAGTCGTCCATGAAAACTTCCATAGAGTGTTCGATCATTTCATGAAAGATGGCCACCATGCAACGTTGGAAGGTGGCTGGAGCATTATATAATCCAAATAGCATTCTTCGGTAGGCGAAGGTTCCATATGGACATGTAAAGGTGGTTTTCTCCTGACCTTCAGGAGCAATGGGAATTTGGAAATATCCGGAAAATCCATCAAGAAAACAGTAGAACATTTTTCCAGATAATCGCTCAAGCATTTGGTCGATGAAAGGAAGTGGAAAATGATCGTTTCTTGTGGCGTCATTAAGCTTCCGGTAATTAATGCAAACCCGCCAGCCTGTGATGGTTCTCATTGGTATTAGTTCGTCCTTTTCGTTCATTACGACCGTCATTCCTCCTTTTTTAGGTACTACTTGAACGGGACTAACCCAAGGTGAATCTGAGATTGGGTATATTAATCCAGCATCAAGCAGTTTGATTACTTCCTTCTTCACCACATCTTGCATGTTGGGATTGAGACGTCTTTGATGTTGGACCATGGGTTTGTATTCTTCTTCCATGAGAATTTTGTGAGTACAAAAGGAGGGACTGATGCCCTTGATATCCATGATCTTCCATGCGATAGCCTTCTTATGGTTTTTGAGAACCTTAAGAAGTTCGTCTTTCTCTTCTTTAGAAAGGTGAGAGGAAATAATTACTGGGAGTTGAGAGTCTTTTTCAAGAAAGGCGTATTCGAGATGGTTTGGTAGTTCTTTTAACTCTAAAGCTGGTGGTTCTTTGATTGATGGTTTTGATTTTTCATTACATTCAGTGATCTCATATACTACTTCTGATGCTTCCTGATAGTTATTGACAATATTGAGATTATCGTTTTCTAAATTGGGTTTGGTAATAGTGTCAGTTAAGATTTGCGTTTCTAATGAGGTATTAATAGAAGATTTTCGGACATAGCAACTCCCGATAGAATCGATTATATCGACACAGTATAATGTGTCATCGTGATGTTGCGGATATTGCATAGATTTTCCTATGTCAAAAGTGATTGCCTCGTTATTGACCCTGAGAGTGAGTTTGCCGGTGCAAACATCAATTATAGCCTTTGCGGTGGCTAAAAATCGTCTTCCTAAAATCAGAGGTACACTTTTGTCTTCCTCCATGTCTAGAATCACAAGATCTACTGGGAAAACAAACTTGTCTATTTTGACAAGCATGTTTTCAACAATGCCCCGAGGATATTTAACAGATCCGTCAGCTAACTGAATGCTCATGCGGGTGGGCTTTGGTTCTCCTATCCCTAGCTTTGCAAAAACCGCATAAGGCATTAAATTAATATTAGCTCCTAGGTCAGCCAGGACATTGCTAACAAACAAATTTCCTATGAGACAAGAGATAGTAAAACTCCCTGGATCGGTCATTTTTGGTGGAAGCTTGCTTCGGAGGACAGCTGAACATTTTTTACTCAAGGTGACATGCGAGAGCTCCTCCAGCTTCCTTTTGTTGGTCAGCACTTCTTTGAGAAACTTTGCATAGTTCGGCATTTGAGCAATGGCTTCGACGAAAGGGATATTGATGTGGAGTTGTTTGAAGATTTCTAAAAACTTCCCGTACTGAGCTTCCAATCTCTCCTGTTTCAGCCGTCCAGGGTATGGAATATGTGGAACATAAGTTCGGACTGGTTCCTTAGGTTGTACGGTGCCTATAGGGATCAGTCTTTCCTGCGTTTTCTCAGGGGATTCCTTCTCCATAACTGGTTCTGAAGTTGGTGAGACAATAGTGGTTGTGCCACTTCTAAATGTAACAGTGTTGGCTGCCGCATTTGGGTTTGTTATTGTGTTGCTTGGAAGAGCGCCGGGTGGTCTTTCGGATAATTGCCGGGCAATTTGTCCGATTTGAGTTTCTAGATTCCGCAATGATGCTTGTTGACTTTTGAGGTCGGCTTCATGTTTTAATAATGCTCCGCTGATATCAACAGCTCTTGAGTCGGCCTTCTTCTCTGCTTCATTTGTTTTGGTTATGAGTTGGATTAACATCTCTTCGATCTTTGAGTAGCTCGGGTTTTGATGGTTACTGGAACTTTGATCTTGGAATCGAGGTTTAGGCTGGAAGGATTGATTTATCGGTCTTTTTTCGAAATCGGGTAAGGGTTGAGTGTTTCCTTCGTCTTTCTAGCTGAAATTCGGGTGGTTTCTCCATCCTGGATTGTAGTTGTTGCTGAAAGTGTTGTTTTTTCGAGTGATGAAATCGACTTCTTCCATGGCCATGATGACTTGTTTGCAGTCACTCGTCTTATGATTTCCTCCACAAGTGTCACAGGTGAGTCTGGTTTTTGATAGCTCGGCTTGAAGTTGTTCGAATTTTTTAGAAAGGGCTTCAAGCTGTTGTAGGTTCCCAGCCGGATCTACACAGGAGTATCTCGTAACACGAGGGTGCGGAATCCCCACGTAATACGATACGAGTGTAAGATATATAATACGTTGAGACGATACACAAACACACATTACAATACTAATAAACACGTTGTATTGCAACACTTCAACACGCGATCTCAAATCACAAAAACACGTTCTGCTCCCAAAACTTATTCTAAACAAGCCGAAGTTAGGCATATATAGGCCTCGACAACTTCGCCTAACAGACTAGGCGAAGTTGTCTTAACTTCGCTTGTCCACAAGTTCGCTTACATCAGGCGAACTTGTGTGACACCATATCTAAAACCAAAACAACCAATCTAACATGATTACAGACACATACAAAACACTAGATACTGAACTACTGACATTATGCACAAACAGACTCCCCCTTGGCAGTAGCTTCATATCTCTATCTTCATTCACGTGTCTAGTAATCCCCAAAATCTCGTGTCACCCGTCTTCAAGCATGAACGCCCTGTCTAACACAAACAGAGACCACTCTCTGGTACTTCTTGGCTTCATCTTTCCTTGAAGGAATATAGAATATCTTCTTATCGTTTAGCACCTGCAAGTCAGCTTGAGACAAGTTTACCAAGTGCATGAGATCATACACTCTCAGAACTTATTGTTCATCTTCATCTTCCATAACCGCTTCAGCTGTTTGGCTATCAACATACCACCACTTTAGATTCTTTAAAACATCCTTGGGCATTGTCTTCATCGGCACTTCTTCCAAACACCGAACCAGCTTATATTTCATCACCATCCAAGGTTTGCCATCAGCTCGCATTCCTCTTTCCTTATCTTCAACTAGCTTCCCTTTCTGCGGCTTTAACAACTCAAACTTTTTCTCTTTCACACTTTCTTTCCACACAATCTTCCCAATAATCCTGGCCATATTATCATCACTTCTATTAATCAACCCCAATTTAGCCAATATCTTCACCTCACACTCAGGCAAGGTATTGAGAGATCTCAACATCCTCTTAAAGTACTGAATCCCATCAAAGCGTTTAATCACAAATAATCTCAACTGCTCATCATACAACCAGCATATAATACCCTTCTTCGACTCATCGTACCCTTTGATATTGTAACTCTTTTTGAACATTGTAGGAACCGATGGCTTCTTTGTCTTTACAAACCACTGAGCGTAGCCTTCTTTCCATCTCGGCTGCTCTTCCCACTCAGACTCATCTAACATATCCATATCCTGACTCACATTTACCTTATCAACGTCTGGAATATCATGTTCTACACTGTCATCCACAATCTCTCCCTCTTCAATCTCACTATCAATCACAATCTGTTCTCCTATCTTTTCAATCTCCTCAACTGGTAACACATCTTCATCACCCACATCATCATCATCCACAACCACAACATCTTCACCACCGGATCCACCTTCTGTACCAGTTGACTCCCCCTGAGATGTGGAAGTCCCAAGAGTTTGTTCAGTTCTTTGAAACTCACCACCTGCACCTTTCGATGCATTGGGATCATCGTCTCTATCATGACTTTTCTTTGTTCTCAACTCATCGCCCTTGCAGCTCGTCTCCCCCTGAGATGCTAAGAACTGCTTTAGAGCATCAAAAAGTTTACCGTGTTCAACAAGGAGGGACGATTGGATCTGATTTTCCGCTACAAGGCGCTGGATAGCTTGTGTCTGGATTAGATTTATTCTCGACTGTTCAGCAACCACCCTTTCAAGAGCCGCTATCCTTTCAGAATCAGACAATGTAGCATCAAAATCAAACCGCATGTGAGAAACGTCTTGAGCATAAGGTGGAGGTATTCCCAGACTGACTGGATTATCAGAAGCAGGCTGAACAGTAACCGCGGGTGGTAATGTAACAGATAACCCAGCAGTAGCTACCAACGTCGACTCAACAAATCTTGCAACAACCTCCGATGAAGTAAGAGTAGGAGGTGGCAAGGAAATTATCTCCGGAGCCGAAAACTAAAACATGGTTGGGGGAATACCAAATGATGATGATGTCACCACGGGAACACTGGAGGTGATCGGTACTGTTACAGTCATCGAAGCCGGAACCATGGTCATACCAGATAACGAGGATGGAGAGAAACGAACCACCCTTGAGCTTTCACCAGCTCCCGAACCCTCACCAGTTCTGGCCCTCTTTGATCGATGTATCAACTGGTCTAACTCCTCCTCGAAGTCAGATTCACTGTCATCTGAGTCTTTCTTTCTCTTACCATGTATTCTTTCTTGTGTGACCAGAATCTGTCGTGCTTCAGCGATATCGTCACCGGAGGAGTCAGAGTCGGTTCTCTCAGAATCTGCTACAGACGTAGCTACCATTGAAACATTCACACCAGATGCCTCAGCTTCTGGTGCTTGAACCTCTGTAGCTGGATCAATCTGCTCCATATCAAAAAACCCTTGGCCACCAAAAGCAGCTTCAAGATCTACCTGTTCCTCTGGAGCTACAACAGGATCAGCAGGCAAAGCTTGATGTACCACAGGTGGTGGTTGAGGAACATCAGCCTGTTGCGGTGCCGGGTCCCGAAATTCATCTCTACGAGGAGCAATATAAGCAGGGTTCACCAAGTAACCAAACAATGGAGTGTGCCGCGGTCGAAGCTCTGGTTTGCTACGTGCGCTTGACGACCTACATTGCGCAAAGATCCTCTTACTTACACTCTCAACATAACGGATGGGATGTCGTTGAGGTAGCATAGGTGCTACATGATTCGAAATCATCTATAAGAATCTGGGGTACATTAAAAATCTTTCACGAGCGACCGCGCGTCTCTGACGATCGATTTCATAAAACACCATCTGACTGAAGCTGTAGGGCTTGTTGTAAGTCAGGGCTGTCATAGCAGACTGCATCGTTGCCCCCATACCGTCAGTACCAGCTTTACGACCCAACATGCACACAATCATCACGTGCATCAGAAAACGCCACTGATCCAGCAAGAATCCCTTTCGCCTTTGAGTGTCACCCAAAGGACCCGAATAGCCCATACGTAAAAATGCTCCATCTCTGAATGGAGCTGAAAAATCTATAGGATCATCTCTAGTTTCAGTCCCGAACTGCAAAGCGACTCTGATCTGATCTGCTGAGAACTGCACCTCCTGATTGTTCACTGTGGCGCGCATAACCGGAGGCTCAACTCTACAGTCATATTCTACCGTTCGCCAGAAATCTTCAATATTCGGTAGAGAAATGGGGAGAGTTGTAGTAATAGCGTAAAAAATACGTGAGCGAACTAGGAAGGAGATGATCTCGCGATAGTCATCGATACCACTAGCATCCGGATCCAAAGTAATGTACATGTTGTGACCCGGAAAGAACTGTCGGTTGTTGTCACCACCTTCGTCACCACCAGCACCACCAGCTCCTGCTACAGCAGCCATATCTGCACAACAAACGGTCTAAGTTAGAACATCGACAAAGCAGATCATAACTTCGCCAGTTACCATGAGCGAAGTTATGATAACATCTTATGTGCAGGCGAAGTTAACCATATGGCGAAGTTGAGTGCAACTTCGCCTTAACCCTAACTTCGCCTGAGAACAACCAGGCTAATTAATTAATTAAACATGAGCAGGCGAAGTTATGCATAAGGCGAAGTCGAGAACAACTTCGCCTAAGCCTAACTTCACCAGAATCTGAAACGGCGAGTACAGAGGTCCGATCCTGGGTTGCTTGGTGAATTTGTGATTGAAAACAAGAAAAGATGTTACTATGGAGATCTAGACGATTTACTGAGTTACGAACACATTAGAAACATATTGGTTTATCAATTGTTTAAAAGTAAGCATAAACAATGTCACACATCGAATCACCACGGCCCTTGATTATCACCATTAGTATGAATTACATGTAATACCGAGCCTACACACCTTTAACACGGATTGGAAACAGATAATATGGATTCAAGGAGTAAGTACGCCGAGGGTTAGGAGTGTATATAAGTTCGCCGAGGGTTTAACCAGGTTGACCCTTATATAGATTTGAAAATGCAAGGGCGAAGTTAACCTTAACTTCGCCCCTGTGACAACTTCTCTGGTCAACAGATTATCATTAACTTCGCTCAAGGTCAAACATGGTCAACTTCGCCTCTTTACAAGTTCGCCTAAAGTGTACTCGGAAGCAAAGTGTGCTCGGAAAACAAAGTGTACTCAGAAAACAAAGTGGGCTCGGAAGTAAAGTGTACCCGGAAATCAAAACACTTGTGATTTTTCAATTTTCAACTAGCACAAAGTGTGCTCGGAAGTAAAGTCTACTCGGAAAGCACAACACTTGTGTTTTTTCAATTTTTAACTAGCACAAAGTGTACCCGGACGCACTTTCCTAGCACAAAGTGTACCAGGAAATCAAAACACTTGTGATTTTTCAATTTTCAACTAGCACAAAGTGTGCTCGGAAGTAAAGTCTACTCGGAAAGCACAACACTTGTATTTTTTCAATTTTTAACTAGCACAAAGTGTACCCGGAAATCAAAACACTTGTGATTTTTCAATTTTCAACTAGCACAAAGTGTGCTCGGAAGTAAAGTCTACTCGGAAAGCACAACACTTGTATTTTTTCAATTTTTAACTAGCACAAAGTGTACCCGGAAGCACTTTCCTAGCACAAAGTGTACCCGGAAATCAAAACACTTGTGATTTTTCAATTTTCAACTAGCACAATGTGTTCTCGGAAGTAAAGTGTGCTCGGATTACTTAGTGCTCGAAAACAAAGTGTGCTCGGATTACTTAGTGCTTTTTCATTTTCTTTCACATAACACCAAGCATGCTCGGGAGCAAAAGTGTGCTCGGTAGCAAGGGTATGCTCGGGAGTACTTGTGATTTTTCATTTTCGTTCACTTAACACCAAGCATGGACAACTTCGCCTCTTTACCTTAACACAAGTTCGCCTAACTAACAAAACAGGACCTTATAAATTTGATCAATGTGCAACTATCTTTTAAAATTCTCCGCTAAGATTTAAACTTTACGATCAAAGAACCAAGTAACCAAGTTTTAAACCACAAAACAAAATATGCAAAGAAAATTTTAGTAATTAAATAAACGGGATCAAATTTCAGTCTAGACGGGGACTAGCATGTTTTAGAAAAGATCCGAACAAGAATCATACTAATTAAGTGGCTGTCACATAGATCCATGTTCAGCGGTATTATGATATAAAGAAACAGGTTGTAAGCAGGTATAAAACTTAGTATGGTTTTCATCGCTTCTGTGATACGGATTAGGTTCAATTAAGCTCAAAATTTAGATGGACATCACATGAGAGATTGTGATGCCTCCTATCTATTCTCAAAGCGTATTTGGCTTTCCCCAAGTCACCCGAGTTGACCTTGACCCGTAGTGTCTGATTAAATAGTAAGTACATATCGATCTTTAGAGTCTTCTTCCCGTTCTCTTTCTTGCCTCTTGGTTGATATTTGAAATAACATAAGCTTCAAAAAGGCTTAACAACATATTTTTTTTTAAATAAAGATATTAATACAGTTTCAAATAGTAGACGACTGCAAGTCCCGAATCTGGATCACTGCAGGTACTTGAGACACCATCTTCTCGGGAATCAGAACACTCACGGGCTCGTGTATGACAGGGTAATCACTTTTCTGCCTATCATTCGGAAAGATGTATATGGAGACATGCACAACTCAGAATGATTCTCCACATTAAATCGAGGAGATTTAGTTTGTATCACTTCTACTTTTACGCACCATATAAAGCTACCATAACTTACAATGGATGTTCTAGAGTCTTTTAGGCCTAATAACTTCACCAGTTAAGCATACAGAATTAGTTTTTCTATCACTTACCATGGTTGGATCAGTTTTCTTTTAAACATTGTATTGAAACTTCTTACGAAGTTATAGACTTGAAAAATTATATCATCTCCCTCTTTAAAAATTTTAAATTCTATCGCCCCGATCAAGTCAAAGTCTTCAGGTAAACGGCTATCCTGAAGATCCAATGGATCAGCTGGACCGACCACATACGAGTATGTGTCCTTCTAACTAAGTATGAATGACTATTTTTCAGCGAAAGAATAAAAACCCATCATAAACCGCCCTGGTCACTTTCAGTCATCTGGTTAATGGTTATCCTCATAATCTACTAGTAGAAGTAAGGACCAAACATATCCGAGGATGTGTCCTTCAAACTGAAGCAACCGACATAATTCTAAGCGGTAGTGATGTTTTTTTTTAAATAAAAACGGAAAACAAGGTTACTCGGGGTTTAATCATCCCACTTAGCTCAACCAGATTTTGAAAACGGGATCGGTCAAACGTTTTAGTAAAAAGGTCGGTGAAATTATCCAACGAATCAACCTTTTCTAGCACAATTAATTTCTTCTCAGCACAATCCCGTATAAAATGATGAAGAATGTCAATATGTTTAGTTTTGCTGTGTTTGACGGGATTGTTAGTTACTGAGATTGCAGCAGTGTTATCAATGCAAATAGGAGTTTGAGTGAAATTCAGACCGTAATCGCGCAATTGCTGTTGTATCCAAAGAACCTGGGAGCAGTAGTTCGATGCTGCCATGTACTCTGCTTCACAGGTGGAAATGGCTACTGAGGTCTGCCTTTTGCACTGCCACGACACCAATCTTCCTCCCAGAAACTGACATCCACCGGTTGTTGACTTCCTGTTCTGATTGCAACCACCATAGTCAGAATCTGTGTAACCTACCAAATTCAGTTCTCCCCCTTTCGTGTACCACAATCCCAACTTAAGCTTGCCTTTGAGATACCGCAATATTCGCTTCACTCCCTTCATGTGAGATTCCTTCGGGCTTGCCTGAAAACGAGCACAAACACAAACTGCAAACATAATATCAGGTCTAGATGCAGTTAAATACATTAAAGAACCTATGATTGCTCGATATTGGGAGAGATCCACGTCTTCATCACTATCAGAATCAGCACCCAGTTTGTGGTTGATGCAAACTGGAGTATCAAATGGAGTGCTATTGTCCATCTTGAAGCGTTTGAGCACATCATGGACATATTTTGTTTGATGAATAAACATCCCATCTTTCTTCTGATCTACCTGCAATCCTAAAAAGAAAGTTAATTCGCCCATGGCGCTCATTTCAAACCTCTTTTTCATGACTGCTTCAAATTCCTGACACATGGCGACTCTTGATGCAGCAAAAATGATGTCGTCCACATAGACTTGAACGAGTAGAAGATCACCCCCTTTTCTCTTGACAAACAGCGTGCTATCGATCTTTACTCTTTCGAACCCATTCTTAAGCAAGTAATCAGACAGAGTTGCGTACCAGGAACGAGGAGCCTGATGTAGCCCATATAGAGCTTTACTCAGTTTGTACACATGATAAGAAAAATCTGGGTCAGGGAAACCCGGAGGCTGTTCAACGTACACCACCTCATCGACTTTACCATTTAAAAAGGCACTTTTCACATCTAATTGGAACACTTTCATCTCTTTGTGTGCAGCAAATGCCAAAAATAGTCGAATTGATTCCAATCTTGCCACAGGAGCAAACACTTCGTTGTAGTCGATTCCTTCTTGCTGATTAAACCCTTTTACTACCAGCCTTGCCTTGTTCCTTATGATTATCCCTTTCTCATCTCTCTTACATTTAAAAAACCCACTTTGTACCAATAGCATTTACATTCTCTGGTTTTTCAACTAATTTCCATACTTCCATCTTTTCGAACTGTGCTAACTCTTCTTGCATGGCTTCGACCCACGAACTATCCTTTAGAGCCATTTGATAATTCTTCGGTTCAACCTGGCTGATGAAGCAAGTGTACAAGCATTCATTTATGATACCCGTGTCTTTAATGCTTGCGTAAACACATGTGTGTTTATCCAAGCTTCTTCTTGTTTGAACACCGTCAGACAGATTACCTATCACATTCCCCAAAGGGTGATTTTTGTGAATTGCAGTAGTCTGAATCGGACCGACTTCTAGATTGTTTTCTAAATTCGAAGAGAGTTCATCTGTGGGTGATTGATGTTGAGAGTGAAATGGGTTGTAGAATTATTCTTCAGTAGAGGCAGCAGGAGTATCAACGACACTTGACGAGGAAGGTTGACTTTCGTCGTATCGCGAACGTTGCACAATATTCTCCTCCTCGTCATACAGAATCTGTGAAGCAATTTTCTCATCAACTTCTGCAAAGCCCAAGTAAGGCATATTAAAATATTTGAATAGTTTATCATAGTCGAAAGCTTCATCACGTCCCATGCTAGGCTTTGGTGATTTGTAACTCGTAATGTCAGTGTTACATACCACCTCAACCTTGCTGTTCGATAAATTAAAGACTCTTCTGTTGGGTGTCCCAACAACATATCCGACTAAAATACCTTCGTCGGCTTTTTCACCAAATTTTGAGTTTGTCTTTAATATCGTACATGGGGACCCGAAAGGTTCAAGACCATTCAGGTTTGGCTTTCTACCATACATAAGTTCATAACAAGTTTTATTTAATCTTTTAACAGTTAAAACACGATTAAGGATATAACAGGCTGTGGCAACAGCTTCAGCCCAGAACACCACGGGAAGTTTAGCATCTGCCAGCATGGTTCTGGCTCCTTCAATTAGCGTTATATTCTTCCTCTCAGCTACCCCATTTTGTTGCGGAGTATACGAGGCGCTGTATTGATGGTCTATCCTTTTCTGTAAGTAGAACATCTCCATCTGGTAGTTCTTGAACTCTGTACCATTATCACTCTTGATGTACTTAACCTTCGCCCAACAATATTTTCAACCTTGGTAATCAAGTTAATTACCAACTGAACTGTCTCATCTTTTGCTTTCAGAAAGTATACCCAAGAGTATCGAGAGTAGTCATCGGTTACAACCAAGCAGTATGACGTTCCACCTAGACTCTTTACATTCATGGGACCAAAGAGATCCATGTGAAGTAGGTCTAGGGTACTGACAATTGAGTTAACCTTCTTGGAGTGATGAAGTTTTATGTGTTGTTTTCTCTTCTTGCACGACAAGCATTGATCTTCAAAGTTAAAATTCATTAAGGTAACACCAAGCACCAGCCCATTCTTGACAATTTAATTCATCATACGAAGATGTATATGTCCCATTCTTCGATGCCATAACTCTGACTCAGGCTCAGTTGCCTTTGACAGAAGACATGATTCTTCTGTTGTCATCTCAGTTGACCTCATATCCATTACATATTTATTCTTTTCTCTTGGAGCTCTCATTACCACCCATGCCTCTGGTATCTTGAAACCAGGATAAAGGACGATTGCCTCGTTTTTAGTAAAATGCACCGTGTATTCTTTGTCACAAATCTGAGATACACTCAGCAAGTTATGCTTTAATTCTTCAACAAAATTCACCTTCTCTAACTTCATTTTCCATTCGTCACAGTTCCAATACCACTGATTCTACCTCCACTCTCTCCAGCGAAACTAACCCTACCTCCTTGAACAGGTTTCCAATCACGTAACAATTTCTTATTACCAGTCATGTGTCGGGAACAACCATTATTCACAACCCACAGATTGTTTACAGCCCTGTTCGACTGTTCCTGCACAATTATAGAAAAAGATTAAAATCTAGGGACCCAAGACCTACTGGTCTTGGGTCGATTAAATCTGTTGACCGGCATCCAGTACTTTGTTTGCCTAAAGTCAGTTTGAGAATGATTTCTGTAAGTTCTGAAAGGAAACCTTCTCGAGGATTGACTATGAGACCATCCAAACCTTAGTGAATTAACTGAGTTATAATTGTTGGTTTGGTTGTTAACTGGGATAAACTGAGATCGATTTCTTTGAAATCTTGGATTAGACCAATGTCTGAAATTTGGTGTGTTCACATTCTTACCATTATTATAATTACTATTCATTTTATTCTCAGTTTTCGGATACCTCATACCTCTAACTTTTCTCTGGTTTAGAGGACAATCAGCAATAAGGTGTCCTACTTAATTACATCTGAAACAACTTCAGTGTTCAACTCTCGTCTTAACAGTTGTTGTAAAGGTCGAGGTTGCATTACTACCCGTTCGTCTTACATATGGTGGGACGAACGGGTTTAGGGAAGAATTCTTTTCATCAGGCTTATATTCCTCCCCACGTTTTAGTAACACTACCTCTTCTTTTATCTCACCCGATTCGGATGACTTGTCCGAATTTGATGAGACAGAGCTAGGAACAGATATCTCAACATTGGAAATTGGCTTACTCATTTTGCTCTTATTAACTTCAGGTTCTTTAGTCGAAATTTTGACTGGAACTGTCTGACTAATCTCAACATCAACAGATTTCTGATTACTAGGATTATAGGTATAGTTATTGTTATACGGTGGTGGAACTTCAGAAAATCCAATTCCCCCTTTGTTAACTGGGGAACGTTGAACACTTATGATGTGATCAAGCATTGCTGAAGAGTTTCTAAATTGTTCAATTTTTCTGTTTAGTTCCACCACTTTTACCTGATAATCAGCTATCTGTTTATCTCTTTCAGCAATCAGTTTGGTTTTTTCTTCTAACACTTCATAACTAAGATCAATTACTTGTATTTTATCAGCTAGACTTGCTTTAAGACTTCTGATATCCTTTTCACCAGCTTTTATTTTTACTGAGTAACTATTTTCTCTAGTTTTAGTGTAGTGATGATCTTCTTTTAACGTTTTAAATTGTGCATCCAAACTAATAAACTGATCAGTTACAGTTTTCAATTGTTCAGACAGATTTTCACATTGTATACAATGAGGTTCAGAACTTACCTCAGAGAGCTGATCGTTCACTTCTGCCATATATGCTTGATTTTCTCCCGTCTTCCTCTCACTTCCTCCCGTTTCGATGTTTACCAAGTTAGCCTGTTCGAACACTTCCTCAACTTGTATATTCCAGTTGTATCCACCATTCTGACTAGATACCATAGTCCTATTCTCACTACCTCCCCCATTCTGTTGTGCGGGCCTATTCTGACTTCGCTCGACTCTCTCATTTGTACATTCCTTAGCAAAGTGACCATTCTGTTGACAGTTGTAACATCGAACCTTTGATTTATCAAACCCTGGTCTTTCTCCAACGAACTTTCTACCCGTTTTCTTCATGAATCTCTTTACCCTTCTTACTATCATAGCCATCTGCCACTACAGATCCATCTCCTCCAAATCATCAGCATCGATCTGATCATAGTCTTCATCCAAAGTTGCAGGGTCGACTATTTTACCTTTGATGTAGTTCTCATAAGATGCAATGAAGGATGCATAAAGAGCAAGCTGTTGTTCAGCTGATTAAACACTCATGGGCATCTGTGAGTAGTTGTAGCTCGGAACATTTGACGAGAAATTTCCTGTCGTGGCTTGAGGTTTTGAAGAATTACTACCTCCAGCTACGAAACATACGTCACCATCCATATTGAGAGTCACATGACCATCACGAGTTGAGTTTGAGTTTGATTCTCCCTTAGAGTAGTAGGCAGAGGATTCTGATTTTGAACTTGAACTTGGAGTGACTTTCGCACCATACATTCCCGGATCCTGAACCTGATCAGTTGGTGTCTCCTTCCGAACCATGTTAAGTTCAAAATTTCGTAACTTATTTTCTGCTGTTTCCAAATCAATATTGGCAAAGTCTTTATCCTCTCTCATCAAAACCGTGTACATTTCCCATTTCAGTGGAAGAGCATCAAGGAGTTTCTCTACTATCTCTTCTTCCTTGTATTCAATGGAGTAATTACTAAGTTCGGTCATCAAGTGATAATATCTGGTGATGATATCATCAAGTGATTCATTTTTCAAATACTTGAATACAGAGAATTGGGTTTTTAGTAGCTTTGTCTTGGAGGCACGTATCCCTACATTACCTTCATATCTATTTTCTAGTGCTTCCCATAGCTCTCTAGCAGTTTTGTACTTCTTGAAGGTATGAAGAATCTCTTGTGAAAGAGCCATGGTTATTGCTGCATGAGCTTTACTCTCTGCCTCATACATTTTCTTTTCCTCCTCTTCCATCTTACTGTACTTCTTAATTTGATCACGACCTTCAAAAAAGGATGTTGGTGGAATGTATCCATCTTGAATGCAAACCCACATCTTAGCGTCTTGATACTTCACGTACTGTTCAAACCGATCTTTCCATGCAACGAAATCGGTACCCTTAAGCATTTTTGGAGCCTTAGTAGCTGAACCGGCTTCAACCTCCATTTTTACCAGTTCTGTAATGTTTATTGAAGTCATAGTTGAAAGAAACACGACTCGAAATTACAAGAAAGTATTTAATGTTTAAACAGTGACCAGAGAGCGAAGTTGTGACAACTTCGCTTGTTAACTTCGCCTGATCCTAACTTCGCTTAAACCTACTCTACTTCGCTTATACTCAACTTCGCTTGACAACTTAACTTCACTTAAACCTCCTAACTTCGTTGCTTACAACTTCTCCTGCTCTTAACTTCGCCTTCTCTATAACTTCGCTTAAACCCTACAAACAGTGACGACAACTTCGCCTGATAAACACAAGGTTTTTGCAGGTTTTAATTGGACGTATTGCAAGGTATGCGAGGGCGTAATGGGTTATATTTGATGGTGGAAGATGGGTAAGACACAAAAACTAGGTATTTCAACGTAAACTCGTTTCGGGAATAGTCAAACGGAACGATCTTAACACCCGTGTGATAATCCCGAACCACACAATCACGAGCAAAAGCTCTGATACCAATTGTAGGTTCCCAGCCGGATCTACACAGGAGTATCTCGTAACACGAGGGTGCGGAATCCCCACGTAATACGATACGAGTGTAAGATATATAATACGTTGAGACGATACACAAACACACGTTACAATACTAATAAACACGTTGTATTGCAACACTTCAACACGTGATCTCAAATCACAAAAACACGTTCTGCTCCCAAAACTTATTCTAAACAAGCCGAAGTTAGGCATATATAGCCTCGACAACTTCGCCTAACAGACTAGGCGAAGTTGTCTTAACTTCGCTTATCCACAAGTTCGCTTACATCAGGCGAACTTGTGTGACACCATATCTAAAACCAAAACAACCAATCTAACACGATTACAGACACATACAAAACACTAGATACTGAACTACTGACATTATGCACCAACAGCTGTGCTGTGACAAGAGTGTTTGAATCAACATGGTGTATTCCTTTATGGGTAGGTGTAGATCTTGGTGGGTTGTAAGCGAAACTTTTCTTTGCGGCCTTCTCCAGGACTTCAAATGCTTCGTTAGGTGATTTGGATCCCAGGTCTCCACCAGCGATCTGGTCGATGGCCTGTTTGTTTTGACTGGATTGTGTGTCAAAGAAAGTTTAAACTTGTAACCATACGCTCAGTCCATGATGTGGGCATCTTCTTAGAAGACTTTTGTATCTTTCCCATGCTACGTGTAACGATTCATCATCATTGGTTCGGAATCCGGTAATGCTGGCTCGGTATTTGACATTTTTATCGGGAGGAAAATATTTGAGGAGAAATTGTTCAACCATCTGGTCCCAAGTGGTGATGGAAGAAAGAGATTCTATCCATTCTAGGGCTTGTCCCCTTAGAGAGAAAGGAAAGAGTTTGAGTTTGATTTGATCTTCTGAACAGTTTTGGATTTTAAAGGTTCCGCAGATTCGTAAGAATCGGGATATGTGAGAAAGAGGGTCTTCGTCGAGGAAACCATGAAATTGAACTGAATTTTCCACCATATGAATGGTGCTTGATTTGATTTCGAAATTTTCGGTGATTTCGGGTGGAGCCACTCCATTGCCGTAGCCTTCGAGAGTTGGCTTGGCATACTGGCTCATGTTCGGCTTATTGTTTTGGGCCGCCATCATTTCTTTGGTTTGATTTTCTCCAGATGTGGTGGCGTCTACTGTTTCGTCTTTGATTGTTTCGGCGGTTTCTGTGATCCGTTTACGAGTTCGTCGAGGAAAGAGTCATTCCGGTTCAGAAATTGGAGAAACAAGCTCAGGCTCAAAAGTAGAGGACATACATGGGACTAAATCAAAAGTAAACTAAAGTGAAAGTTAGCTAAAGTTAGTCTAAAAGGTTAGTCTAATATTAAGCTACAAGTTAAGTTAAGCTACAAGTTAAGTTAAGCTACTTTAAACTAAACTAAACTAAGGTCTAAATTAATTAAAGTAAGGTAAGGTAAAAAATAATTAGGCTAGCCGTAAAATTATATATTTTAATATATAGTAAAAATATAATAAAATAAGATAAAATAAAATAAAATAAAAGTTAAAAATTTGTACAATTATGAACAATGATTAAATTAAAACTTGGATCGTTCTTAGAAACGTACCGTGTCCCCGGCAACGGCGCCAAAAACTTGATGCGTGCGTGCGTGTGGTATAAAATATGATAGATTGGATATTTAGCTTTTACATAAGATCGTGTTTTAAATTTATAAAAGTGATTTCTACAAAGACTAAACACACACAAAATAGGCAAGTGTACCTATCGTATATATAGAATAGTATTGGTAAGAACCAAGTATCGATCCGTGGACACAAATGTTTCTAATAATAAATCGTTGTTTTATTTTAATCGGAGGTTTTAGTCATTTGGGGTTAATTTTTGTACTTTTATAAAATGTAAATACTTATATATAATATATAGGTGACCAAGATAAGAAATTCTAAACGAGTTGTTCAATTATGCGAAGGTTACCATCTAATATCTAGAATCCATTCCATTGTTCCTTGATGATTAATAGTTAAACATGTGATAGACTTTTCCAAATAATATATGATAGAATTATGATCCTCATTTTGGAGTGAACACATTCTATGGCATAATGAATAATAGCATGCATATTTTCAAGTCCATCCTATGCTTAATAGCATGCTACCCCGAGAATGTCAATTTAAGTAGACAAGCAGTTGGTAAAGTAGAATGATTAGAATTGACTTCGATTTCTCAAATACCAATTCTAACAACTTCGGGGGTTGTAGTTAACTCACACAACCTCCCCTTGGTTGATTTATGTAGGTTATAATTACACATTCCATTAACATATGACTTCTTTAAATAATTTGATATCCTAAGCAAAGCCATTTTCGGATTACCAAGGTTTAGAGAAATACATCATAACTAATATCTCATCATTTCTAAGTACAATATAAGGATCCATGTTTCGATAATATATCAAAGTGTTTCTATCTTTCAAGAACATGAATCGATCATGAACGATTGCCAATATAATTGACAATCACCAACTTTGAATTAGTATTTTAAGATGGTGAAACATTTCTCATCAAAAGATAATTCTAAGATAACCATGTACTTTACCAAACTAAACCACATGTTTTATATAATTATCATGTAAAACAAAGCTTCTTCATAGATTTTAGATGGTAAATGGAGTTTAGCTCATAATGAGCATGATGATAAACATTAAGATGGATGATAATAACAAATACATGATTAAACTTGGAACAATCTAACCAAATGTAGATGAAGCTTCCTTGTTAATGATGATGATGATGATGGATGATGATAATGGTTGATGGTGATGACCTCCAAGCCTTCAAACTCTTCACTAAATCTTCTATGTGAGTGTTAGTGTGTGTTTTTATAAGAGAGAACCGAATAGATTTCTTTTCAAGGCGCCCTTAATGAATGCAACATGAGCCACTATTTATAGGCAATCTGGATGGTGAGGCACATCCCCGTGCATGATGAGCACGGCCCCGTGTATCTTTATGACATGTGCCAGATTTTTTTTTCTTTTGTGTGAGGTGGCAACGGCCCCGTGGTTGATAGGCACGGCCCCATGTTTTTTTAGTGACATGTGCTCAATTCTTTTTGTCTTTTCTGTATTCTCGTCCACGGCCCCATGCGTGATAAGCACGGCCCCGTGCTTTTTTAGTGACATGTGCTCAATTCTTTTTGTCTTTTCTGTATTCTCGTTCACGGCCTCGTGCTTTTGCTTCCAAATTTTATCTTTTCTTATGTTAGAAGCATGGGGGCGTGTTTCTTGAGGCATGGGGGCGTGTTTCTTCGTTTTCTTGTGTTTTCTTGTGTTTTCTTCGTCTTTTCGCTTGTTTCTTTGTTTGGGGCTTGGTTTCACCTGAAATTATGTTTTATTATGATAAGTAGTCTTTTATGCTATATTATTAGATAGAAATTGCAGTTTTTAGAGATTATTTGATGCCGAAAAGATGTATATTTATATGTACATCAAACATCCCCACACTTGAACATTGCTTGTCCTCAAGCAAGCTACTTATAAATATTCTCTAAAAATAGCAAATCAGGACCATAGCTTAAATATCCATTAAAAGAGTTCCAAGAAAATGGGAACAAAATAACCAACCTTAAATCATAAGAATATATGAAGTGATATATAAAAAGGCGATTTGTTTTTATGAGCTTCTGTTTATGCAAAACGTCACATTCTCACAATGTTCACTCACACTCGGTTTTATATCTGATCATACCTGTGATGTATGTATGTGAATACTCTTAGTCAAAATGCAACCTGTGAAAAATAAGCTTGTAACAAGTTCAAATCTCCACCTTTGTGAGGGGTTGCATAGATTAGAAGGTAATATGGGTTGGTTTTGGGTATTTGGTGGTGGTTCAAGGGTTTTAGGTTAATGAGGATGGTAAATACAACTTCTGTTGATTGTCTGGAGTCTTAAGATGTCTTCAACGGTTAGCTACTTTCTCCCGATTGCTATTTTTTTTTATCTAGTGACTCTTTTAAGGTCAGATCGTCAAGACCAGTTTTGTCGAGGATGTGGATCAGTTCTTCCTCAATCCTACTCTAAACATAACTCCCAACTTTAATGGATCGTTCGGCTTTGAGCCTAATATCTCCCACCCTCATTAGTTCGGTATATTCATGCTGAGACTGAGTTTGACTTTTTCTACATCTTCCTTCGTGGGACCTGTTTCCGCAACCTAAGCATTGTTCATATCTTTTTGCTCTTCTCTTCATTGTGTTTTTGGAAATTCCACATCATGGTGGCCTTTGTTCATCTTGGCGCCACTTTTTCCTCACCTCATTGCTAAAGAGAAAGATTATCTCCCTAAGTTCTGGAGGCAACCTAGGTTTTTGCGAAATGTATGCAACAAAGGAAATTGAAATCGAAAGAATGCATTTCCAGTTCTTTAGGGTCTGTCGGTAAAAGACCAGTGTTGTATTTTACCGGTAAGAGGGATAAAGTGGTATGGTAAGGTTTTTTTTGTAAGGTTTTTAGGTTTTGTAATTTGGAGAATGGTTTGATGGGATTGTGACAATATTACCTTCTTCCTTATACAACGCTTCATGCGGTCTTGAAATGAATAATTGCGACAAGTTCTAAATCACATGAAACATATGACTCACTCAAAGCTTCTAAAAAAATATTTATATGGCATGAGGTTTATCTCACAGTAACGGAGGAATTGGGTATAAACGCCATATTTTGCATAAATTTCTTCTCGATATTACAAAACTTCTTTTTACTTTTTCACATTTTTGGTTATAATAGATTTGCAGTTGGTTATTTGCAAAAAAATTTCTTGGGTATGCTTTTGGTTTTTTTATAAAAATAGTCTTTGTTTGCTACAAAAATTTAGTTTATTATAGAATCTTTATAATTAGTTGAGCAAGCAATTGGTCAAGGAATTTCCCTCCCCACACTTGAATCTCACATTGTCCTCAATGTGAAAAGATTCATAAAAAGATTAATAATAAGATTCATATGAAGTATGGATGGTAAAATGGAAAGGAACTTCCCTACGGGCTAACGAAATTTCGACAGAGCGTCCCATGTTTTTCGTCCGTTTTCTTGTAGTGTACCTAAGTAATAAAACTGTAAATAACTAACAAACATCCAAATTACAATTATTATATATGTATTTTTATTATTTTATTTATTTATTTATTTACAATGCCTAGTTTAATCAAGGTCTTGGCCAGACCTTTCTTCCAATTTGTTCATTAGTTCTGGTGGAGGATTAATACCTCCGAGACGGTCTCGAATGGTCCATCAATGTATGGTTTTAATCGATGTTCATTAACTTTGAACTTGTGGCCATCAGAATTTGAAATCTCAACTGCCCCATAGTCAAAAACTGATTCAACTATGTGTGGACCTGTCCAACGAGATTTCAATTTTCTTGGGAAAAGACATAAACGTGTGTTATATAACAGTACACGGTCGCCAACTTGAAATTTCTTGTTTCCTTTTAAATGGGCGTCGTGTAAATGTTTAGTCTTTTCTTTGTAAGACCAAGAATTTTCATATGCCAGTGCTCTTAGTTCTTCGAGCTCGTGAATTTGATCTTTTCGGTTTTTACCGGCGGACATTAGATCAAAGTTCACTGCTCTGAGAGCCCAATACGCTTTGTGTTTTAGTTCTACGGGTAGATGACATGCCTTCCCATAAACAATTTTGAATGGTGTTGTTCCAATGGGGGTTTTTTAAGTCGTCCTGAGGGCCCACAAAGCATCATCTAACTTTTCTGCCCAATTTTTGCGATTCATTCCTATAGTTCTTTCAAAAATCCTTTTAATTCCTCGATTCGAGACTTCTACTTGCCCACTAGTCTGAGGGTGATATGGTGTTGCCAGTCGGTGGTGAACCCCATATCGTGCTAAGACTTTGTCCATCAGAGCGTTACAGAAGTGGGCACCTCTGTCGCTGATTAGGGCTTTCGGAGTACCGAATCGTGAAAATAACTTTTTCAGAAATCGTACAACTACTCGAGCATCGTTAGTGGGAAGAGCTTGTGCTTCTACCCATTTAGACACATAGTCGACTGTTACAAGGATGTACTTATTTCCGAATGAGTTAGGAAATGGGCCCATGAAATCTATTCCCCATACATCAAAGACCTCACAAAATTGAATGCCTTTTTGAGTCATATCATTTTTGGCTGAGATGTTTCCAGCTCTTTGACAAGCATCGCATGCTTGGATCAAAGCATGTGTGTCTTTATATATGGTGGGCCAGAAGAATCCTGCATCAAATACTTTTCTGACCGTAGTGGCGGTATCGTGGTGTCCACCAGTAGGTCCTTCATGACAGTGTTTGAGAATATCTAAGGCCTCCTTTCCCGATACACACATACGAACTACCTGATCAGCACCTATCCTAAACAGGTAAGGGTCTTCCCAGAAGTAGAACTAAAGGTCGGAGAAGAATTTCTTTTGCTGTTGATGAGTGAGCCCTTTTCTTAAGATTCTACATGCTAAATAGTTCGCGAAATCGGCAAACCAAGGACTTTCATCTTCCTCCTGCATGACTGCTTGGATATACATGAGAACATCATGTGGAAAATTATCATTGATAATTTCCTCGTGGTGTCCTTTTGAAGCTGGGCATTTTAAGCGCGAAAGATGGTCTGCGGCCACATTTTCTGCTCCTTTTTTGTCCTTAACTTCAATGTCGAATTCTTGGAGTAGTAGGATCCATCGGATGAGTCTGGGTTTGGCATCTTGTTTGTTGAATATGTACCGTATTGCAGCATGATCAGTATAAACTATGGTTTTGGAAAGAACTAGGTATGATCCAAAATTTACAAAGGCAAATACTACTGCTAGTAACTCTTTTTCTGTTGTGGTATAATTTTCTTGTGCATCGTTAAGAGTTTTACTGGCATAGTAAATTGGGTGAAAGTGTTTTTCTTTGCGTTGTCCGAGTACGGCTCCAACTGCAAAGTCACTTGCATCGCACATGATTTCGAATGGACGGGTCCAATCGGGTGTGGTCATGATTGGTGCGTTGACAAGTTTGTCTTTTAGTTTATTGAATGACTCAACACATTCCTCGGAGAAGACAAGTGGTGCGTCTTTCTCCAGAAGTTTGGTCATAGGTCTTGAGATTTTTGAGAAGTCTTTTATGAAGCGGCGGTAGAAACCTGCGTGACCTAGAAAACTTCTAATGGCTTTGACTGAAGTTGGTGGCGGAAGTTTGGATATGGTTTCTATTTTGGCCCTATCAACCTCTAGTCCGTTTTGAGAAATCTTGTGTCCTAGAACAATGCTTTCCTTTACCATAAAGTGGCATTTTTCCCAGTTGAGCACTAAGTTTACTTCTTCACACCTAGCCAACATTTTGTCTAGGTTTTGCAGACAGTTATCGAAGGAGTCTCCAAAAACTGAGAAGTCGTCCATGAAAACTTCCATAGAGTGTTCGATCATTTCATGAAATATGGCCACCATGCAACGTTAGAAGGTGGCTGGAGCATTACATAATCCAAATGGCATTCTTCGGTAGGCGAAGGTTCCATATGGACATGAAAATGTGGTTTTCTTCTGATCTTCAGGAGCAATGGGAATTTGAAAATATCCGGAAAATCCATCAAGAAAATAGTAGAACATTTTTCCAGATAATCGCTCAAGCATTTGGTCGATGAAAGGAAGTGGAAAATGATCTTTTCTTGTGGCGTCATTAAGCTTCCGGTAATCAATGCAAACCCGCCAGCCTGTGATGGTTCTCAATGGTATTAATTCGTCTTTTTCGTTCATTACGACCGTCATTCCTCCTTTCTTAGGTACTACTTGAACGGGACTAACCCAAGGTTAATCTGAGATTGGGTATATTAATCCGGCATCAAGCAGTTTGATTACTTCCTTCTTCACCACATCATGCATGTTGGGATTGAGACGTCTTTGATGTTGAACCACGGGTTTGTATTCTTTTTCCATGAGAATTTTGTGAGTACAAAAGGAGGGACTGATGCCCTTGATATCCATGATCTTCCATGCGATAGCCTTCTTATGGTTTTTGAGAACCTTAAGAAGTTCGTCTTTCTCTTCTTTAGAAAGGTGAGAGGAAATAATTACAAGGAGTTGAGAGTCTTTTTCAAGAAAGGCGTATTCGAGATTGTTTGGTAGTTCTTTTAACTCTAAAGCTGGTGGTTCTTCGATTGATGGTTTTGATTTTTCATTACATTCAGTGATCTCATATACTACTTCTTGTTGGTGCATGTTTTGTGACCGTCGCTATGCAATTCTGTTCAGCCGAAACGATGTACGAAGTTAGGACAACTTCGCCATAGGCGAAGTTGTAACAACTTCTGCCATAGGCGAAGTTAGAACAACTTCGCCTTGGGCGAAGTTGTAACAACTTCGCCTACAGGCCCATGCCCGTGAAGTTTATATATATATATATATGTGTCTTGGTTAGGTTTGGGTATCCAGAAAGTTAGAGGGTTTTGTGTTACAGTTCAATTGTCTAGAGAGAAACCGAGAGGGAGAGTCGTGTGGGACGGCCCGAGGTAGAGCTCACCTCGGGTCGGCCGTGTTTCTGTTTATGTTCGGTATGTAACGTTTTTGGTTATTATATGAAAAGATCTGCAGATGTGTTTATCCCGTTCGTGTGTTTGTTCGTGTATGTGTTTGTGTGTAATCGTGTTCTTCGTCTTCTACACCAATAAACGAGTCTAGGAGGATTCCGCACTCCTAGACCTCGTGCGGATCTCGTATCGATCGGCGACGCCCCGGGGGGACTTACAAGTGGTATCAGAGCCTTAGGCTCTTATGCTATGGTTCGAGATCTGCGTTTTGGTGTTTCTGGCACGTTTCTGATCGTTTCTGGCCGATCAGTGCCGCAGGCGAAGTTATTGGGTTCAGGCGAAGTTGTCGCTTAAATTTTAGGGTTTAGGCGAAGATATAAGGTTAAGCGAAGTTATTCACAACTTCGCCTACCTCACAAGTTCGCTTATCTCAGGCGAAGTTATCTGTCAGGGGAAGTTTTGGACAGGCGAAGTTATGGACAGGCGAAGTTAAGGAGGGGCGAAGTTGACTTTTAGGCGAAGTTAAAAAAAAAAAAAAAATGTTTGGAGTTTTCGTCTGTATGGCCAGGTGTAAACGATTATTGTGAGACCGAAGACGTTGCTCCGTCAACGAGTGAAACTTGTTATCTCTTGGTCTTACGTGTGAACAAATACGTGTCAACTCTTGATATGGAGTTGAGTTTGTGAATGCGATATTGATTGAAACTGGATATTGACACATATTTGGGTGTTTGTGGGCAATGAAATTGTTGTTGTTCGAGGTTGACCAACTGAAGAAAGTCAATTTGAACTGAAGATTTTCGTCATTACTGGATTGCGGTCAGATCATATTATTTATGTTATTTTCAAGGCGTTCGAGAATTGGATCCTGAAACGTGATGCTTATTTATTAAAGTGAAAATTCTGGAACAAGTTGGATTTAATCGGGAATTAAAGTGTTTATGTTCTTGATCGTTATCCCTGGTGATTGAAGATGCTTCGGATTAATTAATGGTCATGTGTGTTAGATTCTGTCAAGGTGGTTTTGTGATGAAATTGATCACTTGATGTTGAGTAGTTGAAGATTAAACCTTATCGTATGCCGACGTGTTGGTGAAGTTGTGGAGGGAGCCCAACTTCACGTGTTGGTGAAGTCAGAAGGACTCACGTGATTGGTTGAGATGATTAATTAGGCACGGGGATGCATGCATTTCAAAGACCTCAATCTATATAGTCGGAGAAGCTTACACTGAAGGGGAGATCTGATATGGAAGACGCTGGGTGATTGGTAGATTTGTGAAGCTACACGACAGTTTCAGACACGGCTGGTTGAAGAGCAAACAGAAGATCATCAGTTAAGAGGGAGTCTATTGGTGCATGTTTTGTAACAGATGATCTTTTGTGTTTGTAAGAATTGAGAGCAACGGTCAAAGGGGAGTCTGTTGGTGCATGTTTTGTGACCGTCGCTATGCAATTCTGTTCAGCCGAAACGATGTACGAAGTTAGGACAACTTCGCCATAGGCGAAGTTAGAACAACTTCGCCATAGGCGAAGTTGTAACAACTTCTGCCATAGGCGAAGTTAGAACAACTTCGCCCAACTTCGCCTACAGGCCCAAGCCCGTGAAGTTTATATATATATATATATATATGTGTGTCTTGGTTAGGTTTGGGTATCCAGAAAGTTAGAGAGTTTTGTGTTACAGTTCAATTGTCTAGAGAAAAACCGAGAAGGAGAGTCGTGTGGGACGGCCCGAGGTAGAGCTCACCTCGGGTCGGCCGTGTTTCTGTTTATGTTCGGTATGTATCGTGTTTGGTTATTATATGAAAAGATCTGCAGATGTGTTTATCCCGTTCATGTGTTTGTTCGTGTATGTGTTTGTGTGTAATCGTGTTCTTCGTCTTCTACACCAATAAACGAGTCTAGGAGGATTCCGCACTCCTAGACCTCGTGCGGATCTCGTATCGATCGGCGACGCCCCGGGGGGACTTACACTTCTGATGCTTCCTGATAGTTATTGACAGTATTAAGATTATCGTTTTCTAAATTGGGTTTGGTAATAGTGTCAGTTAAGATTTGCGTTACTAATGAGGTATTAATGGAAGATTTTCGTACATAGCAACTCACGATAGAATCGATTATGTCGACACAGTATAATGTGTCATCGTGATGTTGCGGAAAATGAATAGATTTTCCTATGTCAAAAGTTATTACCTCGTCATTGACCCTGAGAGTGAGTTTGCCGGTGCAAACATCAATTATAGCCTTTGCGGTGGCTAAAAAGGGTCTTCCTAAAATCAGAGGTACACTTTTAGCCTTTGCGGGTGGGCTTTGGTTCTCATATCCTTAGTTTTGCAAAAACCGCATAAGGCATTAAATTAATACTAGCTCCTAGGTCAGCCAGGAGGTTACTAACAGACAAATTTCCTATGAGACAAGGGATAGTAAAACTCCCTGGATCGGTCATTTTTGGCGGAAGCTTGCTTTGGAGGACAGCTGAACATTCTTTACTCAAGGTGACATGCGAGAGCTCCTCCAGCTTCCTTTTGTTGGTCAGCACTTCTTTGAGAAACTTTGCATAGTTCGGCATTTGAGCAATGGCTTTGACGAAAGGGATATTGATGTGGAGTTGTTTGAAGATTTCTAAAAACTTCCCGTATTGAGCTTCTAATCTCTCCTGTTTCAGCCATCTAGCGTATGGAATAGGTGGAACATAAGGTCGGACTGGTTCCTTAGGTTGTACGGTTTCCTATAGGGATCAGTCTTTCCTGCGTTTTCTCAGGGGATTCTTTCTCCATAACTGGTTCTGAAGTTGGTGAGACAATAGTGGTTGTGCCACTTCTTAATGTAACAGTGTCAGCTGCTGCATTTGGGTTTGTTATTGTGTTGCTTGGAAGAGCGCCGGGTGGTCTTTCGGATAATTGCCGGGCAATTTGTCCGATTTGAGTTTCTAGATTCCGCAATGATGCTTGTTGACTTTTAAGGTCGGCTTCATGTTTTAATAATGCTCCGCTGATATCAACAACTCTTGAGTCGGCCTTCTTCTCTGCTTCATTTGTTTTGGTTATGAGTTGGGTTAACATCTCTTCGATCTTTGAGTAGCTCGGGTTTTGATGGTTACTGGAACTTTGATCTTGGAATTGAGGTTTAGGCTGGAAGGATTGATTTATCGGTCTTTTTTCGAAATCGGGTAAGGGTTGAGTGTTTCCTTCGTCTTTCTAGCTGAAATTCGGGTGGTTTCTCCATCCTGGATTGTAGTTGTTGCTGAAAGCGTTGTTTTGTCGAGCGATGAAATCGACTTCTTCCATGGCCATGATGACTTGTTTGCAGTCACTCGTCTTATGATTTCCTCCACAAGTGTCACAGGTGAGTCTGGTTTTTGATAGCTCGGCTTGAATTTGTTCGAATTTTTTAGAAAGGGCTTCAAGCTGTGCTGTGACAAGAGTGTTTGAATCAACGTGGTGTATTCCTTTATGGGTAGGTGTAAATCTTGGTGGGTTGTAAGCGAAACTTTTCTTTGCGGCCTTCTCCAGGACTTCAAATGCTTCGTTAGGTGATTTGGATCTCAAGTCTCCACCAGCGATCTGGTCGATGGCCTGTTTGTTTTGACTGGATTGTGTGTCAAAGAAAGTTTGAACTTGTAACCATACGCTCAGTCCATGATGTGGGCATCTTCTTAGAAGACTTTTGTATCTTTCCCATGCTGCGTGTAATGATTCATCATCATCGGTCCGGAATCCGGTAATGCTGGCTCGGTATTTGGCATTTTTATCGGGCGGAAAATATTTGAGGAGAAATTGTTCAACCATCTGGTCCCAAGTGGTGATGGAACCAGAAGAAAGAGATTCTATCAATTCTAGGGCTTGTCCCCTTAGAGAGAAAGGAAAGAGTTTGAGTTTGATTTGATCTTCTAAACAGTTTTGGATTTTAAAGGTTCCCCAGATTCGTAAGAATCGGGATATGTGAGAAAGAGGGTCTTCGTCGAGGAGACCATGAAATTGAACTGAATTTTCCACCATATGAATGGTGCTAGATTTGATTTCGAAATTTTCGGTGATTTCGGGTGGAGCCACTCCATTGCCGTAGCCTTCGAGAGTTGGCTTGGCATACTAGCTCATGTTCGGCTTAATGTTCTGGGCCGCTATAATTTCTTCGGTTTGATTTTCTCCTGATGTGGTGGCGTCTAGTGATTCGTCTTTGATTGTTTCGGCGGTTTTTGTGGTTCGTTTACGAGTTCGTCGACGAAAGAGTCGTTCCGGTTCCGAAATTGGAGAAACAAGCTCAGGCTCAAAAGTAGAGGACATACATGAGACTAAATCAAAAGTAAACTAAAGTGAAAGTTAGCTAAAGTTAGTCTAAAAGGTTAGTCTAAAATTAAGCTACAAGTTAATTTAGCTACTTTAAACTAAACTAAACTAAGGTCTAAATTAATTAAAGTAAGGTAAGGTAAAAAAAATTAGGCTAGCCGTAAAATTATATATTTTAATATTTAGTAAAAATATAATAAAATAAGATAAAATAAAATAAAAGTTAAAAATTTGTACAATTATGAACAATGATTAAATTAAAACTTGGATCGTTCTTAGAAACGTACCGTGTCCCCGGCAACGGCGCCAAAAACTTGATGCGTGCGTGCATGTGGTATAAAATATGATAGATTGGATATTTAGCTTTTGCACAAGATCGTGTTTTAAATTTATAAAAGTGATTTCTACAAAGACTAAACACACACAAAATAGACAAGTGTACCTATCGTATATATAGAATAGTATTGGTAAGAACCAAGTATCGATCCGTGGACACAAATGTTTCTAATAATAAATCGTTTTTTATTTTAATCGGAGGTTTTAATCATTTGGGGTTAATTTTTGAACTTTTATAAAATGTAAATACTTATATATAATATATAGGTGACCAAGATAAGAAATTCTAAACGAGTTGTTCAATTATGCGAATGTTACCATCTAATATCTAGAATCCACGCCATTGTTCCTTGATGATAAATAGTTAAACATGTAAAAGACTTGTCCTAATAATATATGATAGAATTATGATCCTCATTTTGGAGTGAACACATTCTATGACATAATGAATAATAGCATGCATATTTTCAAGTCCATCCTATGCTTAATAGCATGCTACCCCGAGAATGTCAATTTAAGTAGACAAGCAGTTGGTAAAGTAGAATGATTAGAATTGACTTCGATTTCTCAAATACCAATTCTAACAACTTCGGGGGTTGTAATTAACTCACACAACCTCCCCTTGGTTGATTTATGTAGGTTATAATTACACATTCCATTAACATATGACTTTTTTAAATAATTTGATATCCTAAGCAAAGCCATTTTCGGATTACCAAGGTTTAGAGAAATACATCATAACTAATATCTCATCATTTCTAAGTACAATATAAGGATCCATGTTTCGATAATATATCAAAGTGTTTCTATCTTTCAAGAACATGAATCGATCATGAATGATTGCCAATATAATTGACAATCACCAACTTTGAATTAGTATTTTAAGATGGTGAAACATTTCTCATCAAAAGATAATTTTAAGATAACCATGTACTTTACCAAACTAAACCACATGTTTTATATAATTATCATGTAAAACAAAGCTTCTTCATAGATTTTAGATGGTAAATGGAGTTTAGCTCATAATGAGCATGATGATAAACATTAAGATGGATGAAATAACAAATACATGATTAAACTTGGAACAATCTAACCAAATGTAGATGAAGCTTCCTTCTTAATGATGATGATGATGGATGATGATAATGGTTGATGGTTATGACCTCCAAGCCTTCAAACTCTTCACTAAATCTTCTATGTGAGTGTTAGTGTGTGTTTTTATAAGAGAGAACCGAATAGATTTCTTTTCAAGGCACCCTTAATGAATGCAACATGAGCCACTATTTATAGGCAATCTGGATGGTGAGGCACAGCCCCGTGCATGATGAGCACGGCCCCGTGTATCTTTATGACATGTGCTAGATTTGTTTTGTCTTTTGTGTGAGGTGGCAACAGCCCCGTGGTTGGTAGGCACGACCCCGTGTTTTTTTAGTGACATGTGCTCAATTCTTTTTGTCTTTTCTGTATTCTCGTCCATGGCCCCATGCGTGATAAGCACGTCCCCGTGCTTTTTTAGTGACATGTGCTCAATTCTTTTTGTCTTTTCTGTATTCTCGTTCACGGCCCCGTGCGTGATAAGCACGGCCACGTGCTTTTGCTACCAGATTTTGTCTTTTCTTATTTTAGAATCATGGGGCGTGTTCCTTGAGGTATGGGGGCGTACTTCTTCGTTTTCTTGTGTTTTCTTCTGTTTTTCTTCGTCTTTTCGCTTGTTTCTTTGTTTGGGGCTTGGTTTCACCTAAAATTATGTTTTATTATGATAAGTAGTCTTTTATGCTATGTTATTAGATAGAAATTGCAGTTTTTAGAGATTATTTGATGCCGAAAAGATGTATATTTATATGTACATCAATTAGTAAATTAATTATTTGTGTTACGTGAAAATGAAACGTTTAATAATAAATTGTTTTTAATTTTGTTATTTAAACTCATATTAATAAGTTATAGTTAGTCATTTACAAATCATTTTTCAACTAATAAATATCAAATGATTTATATAAACTCTAATTTATCTTAGTTACATTCATTTTAGATAAAAAAAACACCTAATTCCCAATTTGTCGTAGTATTCTTTTCATTTAGACTCGTTAAAATTTAGCACACGTATTTACTTGTTTAGGATAATCAGTTGTGATTCTTCGCCTCGCTTGTTCTACTCGTTCAAGCTATTATCCTCATTTTCGAGGTGAGTTTTATAAACCATTTTTTCATACTTTTAATAATTTTGGGGTGTAGCACGTTACAATGTTTCTCATTTGTTTATACTCTTTGGTTACCAACCGATTCGCAACAATGTGGTGCACCATTATTCTTTCATATTGTTTATGATGACTATACGTGCATATGTGCAATGTGTTTACTAATTTTATGGTGATTACTCGCAAACTCAAAGCGGGATGGTCTGAAGGGAAATACATGTGCTACATATTCTTCAACTTTGGTTCAAATGAATGGTGGTATCGTTATCATTCCCCTGGTAGTGGGGCATCATTATCATTCCCCTAGGGTGGGGCGTTATTTTTTGTTGCATTCCATTACTTTATGATTGGATTTATATTACATCGTGACATGAGGATCAACAATTGTTTCATAATATATGTATATCAACTTATGAATCTCACCAACATATGTGTTGACAAAATATATTATTTTAAACGTGTTACAGGTTGAAACGATGATGCTCAAAGGACGAAGGAAACTAGTCGACCTTAGGATATATTAAATAAGCTTTTATTTGTCATCCGTTGAAATGTTCTTTGTTATTCAATAATGAAAATGTGTGCACTTGCTACTTTATGAAATTAACTAAATATATTTATTGTTACTTTAATAGTGTTATGAGCTTATGAGCACTCTGTACCTATCACCTTTAGATTTACGAATATGCCATAATCATAGTGTTTAATTTGCAAGCGAAGAAATAAATTAAGTTCACCCATCATACTCATTTCAAATTCATCATGCATCTTGTTAGCAAATTTTATCACATAAGTTTTGATATGTAGAACCAAATATGATATCATCAGCATATATTTGAACATGCAATAGATTATCATTTTTCTTTTTAACAAAGAATGTATTATCTACGTTACCCATAACATATATATTATCAAGCAAGAATGTCTTAAGTATATCATATCGTGCTCATCTGGTCTGTTTAAGTCCATACAATGCCTTATGAAGTTTATAAACATGATGGGGTTGAACACAATTCTCAAAATGGGAGGTTGTGACACATAAACTTCTTCATTAATTATGTCATTTAGAAAATCACTTTTAACATCCATTTGATAAAATTTAAAATCCTTAGCACATGTAAAGATAAGTACAATCCTTATGGATTCAAATCTAGCAACCAGAGAAAAAGTCTCTTCATAGTCGATGCCTTCATGTTGATCAAATTTTGGGCAACTAACCTAGCTTTATTCCTAGTGACAATGCCAAATTTCATCCATCTTATATCCAAAAACCTACTTAGTTCCTAAGATAGTTTGACCACTAGGAGGAAGAACTAATTCCAAAACCTGGTTTGTAATGAATTGGTTCAACTCATGTTGCATAGCTACAACCCAACTCTCATCCGTGAGAGCTTCCTTAACATTCTTTGGTTCAAGGTTTGATACAAATGCCACAAATGAGCAAAGGCTTTCAATTTTAGACCTAGCCAAGTCTCAAACATAAGGCATGTTAGGGATCATCAACCAAGTATGACGTGATACGTGCTAGATCCAATGGAATTGTATATGGAACCGCGAAAGGTTAAACAGTCGGACTTGACGAAGCAGGAGCATGCTTCATCGAGTTCGATGGTTTAACTCTTCCATCGGAGTTATGCCTAGCGCCGACGATTCAGAACAGTGGTAGTGACTCACAGCATAAAACTTTCCTAGACGAAGATTGAAAGCGTATATCACGTCTTCGACGCGAAGGATGACTTGCCGACATATGATAAGGAGATTTATGAAAAGTACCGATTCCCGGCGACTTGGTAAGGTCATCAAAGCGTCCTATACTTTCTAGCTTAGTGTCCCGACAACCTGTAGGGACGGGTTACATGGTTCAGACTAGATTACCGGCTAGTAAGGGAGGATGAAGACAATCAACACGTATTCTGTCTGACAACATAATGCGTTAACAAGTGGCGATGTTTTAAAGGTCCAAGAGTTTCGTCAGTTGGCACTGCTATTGGCGACGATTTGGATGGCTATTTTGTGGATTTTGTGAAAAAGGTGGCTATTATTGGAAATGGGTTGGTCAAAATGGCTATTCTAGTCTTTTTCCCATTTCGTATAAAGTTTACAAAACACACAATGGTTTCGTTTCTTGTTGAACATGCACTGAACGAAGCACTTAGACCCTACCTTGCCACACCAATGTACATGCATGAAACCGCCAATAATAAAAAATTTTGTATGGTAATTTGTTATGGTTCAAAAGTACAGCTATTACAAACATAGCCTGATAAAACACGGAATCAATCAGATCTATAACGATTAATTATTAGATCTAAACCGTAAATGGATCTAGTTCATGATTACTCTTTATTATATGTTATATTAGGTGTATATATGTGTATATATAATAGTAGAGGAAGGTTAAAATAAAAAGACAAGTATTTGTGAGAAGTGTAGGAAATAATCTTGACCATTAAATTAATAATAACATAGAAGGAAAGGATTGTCCATGTCTATTTTTTATTTTTGGAATTAACTTGTTATCATTTTCCTTATTTTTAGCAACAGTATGTTACAAAAAAGATCACCATCAGATTATTTTTGTGATAAAAAACAAAAAATTCAACCACACAAACTGTTAATCTAACGCTTGGAAACACAAAAAAGAAGAAAAAAAATGAACGTAATTTGTTAAAAGCAAGAAAAAATCATTAATATATTTGATGTGTTTAATAATGAAATCACATATCATCATCGTTTATATGAAATCATAATCGTGGAAGCAATTTAATTCATGAGGTTTGACTTCTGATATCTATTTTTTTAGTGATTTATTAAATTGCCTTTTGATTTCTAATTTTTATTATTTTTTTGGCACCGCCTTATCTGTCTAGTGTTGGTTGTGAGGTGTGGCATGGGAAGGATAATGGATACTAATGAAGAAATGAAATGAGGTTTTGATGGTTTATAATAAGTTGTAATGGATCTTTGATTAGGCTTAAATAAGCAAACCTCTGGGAGATAAAAGAGTGACGTTTTTGCCACAAAAATTTACTTTTTAGAAATTATTGTGTTTTTGTTAATTATTGGTGTTGTGGATTTTGGTTATTTGTACGTGTGTTTTTGTGAAGAATTATGAGTGTGTTTTTTTATTCATAATTGTTGGTTCCTTTGTAATTGTTTTTGAATCAAGAACATGGTAATTATTTTTTGTGAATGGTGGTTATGTATAGGTTTGTGAACATTAGTGTGTTTTGATTATTGGTGTGTTTCTAATTTTCTGACGATGCAATCCGGCGACGCAAGCCGGTAAGACGGTAATCAAAACACTCATGTTAGTGTGTTTTTAACAAGAGTGTCTTACCGGCGACGCAAGCCGGTAAGAAGACGACGACGGTGAGAACGTATGATGAGGAATTAGGAGTGTGTTTTTTATTCATAATTGTTGGTTCCTCTGTAATTGTTTTTGAATCAAGAACATGGTAAAAAATTTTGTGAATGGTGGTTATCATGTACAGGTTTGTGAACATTACTGTGTTTTGATTATTGTTTTAACTAATCAAAAGATATTATATTGGTAACCATTTTTGAAAGATAAGAGATTGATTGCATAAAAATAGGAGATTCCAAATCTACTATGACTAAATTACCCTTTAACACACCAATCTAACCCTTTAAAATAAAACACTCCTCAATTTGTTCCATCTTTCAATTTTGACCATTGACTACCAAGATATAACCATCCAGATTACTTCCTACACTTTTTAGACACACTCAGTTTTTTAGGATAACCCTCCCTATAATAGTAATATGTTTGATATATGAAGCTTTGATCGATGGAGAAAATGGACAGCAATTCAGTATGTTAATCTCAAAACTTAAATTATCAGAGGTGTTCACCTCTATATATAGAAGATGGGTCTAGTTCGTTACACATTCCATAACGAACTAGCCTTCTACTACATTACATTATAATAAGAATAATAAACATAACGAACTGCCCTCTAATTCGTTAAACATCCTTAACGGATTAGAAGGGATAATAACTTAAACATCTAGTTCGTTAAACATCCTTAACGAAGTAGATTGACTATAACGAACTAACTTAATATAATAATATTTCTTTCATTAATAAATAAAAAAGATAAATACAAACTCTCGAGACGTAAAACTGTGCACTAACAGACACCCCCTCGTCTTGAGCTCTTTGTCTTTTAAGTTATTTGAAGCGTTTTTCTGCCAGTCTCTGCAGCTGTGAATCCCATGCTCATGACATACACGAACAACACGTTGAAATTGCATTGCTTGGTCATAGTCTTCACGACGCACGAATAATATTTTATTCTTGAACAGCACATCATTGTCGGTCTCTGTCAAGTTCACGAGCCACATCAGATCAATAATCTTAATCGCCTCGGTCTTTAAGCCCTTTCCCAAAACAATAACGGCCTCGCCGGTTTGATTGTCATAATACCAGTGGTTGAAAGATAATTAAATATGCTGATTCAGCGTCTTGACTGGTACATGCTTCATCGTTTTCGGCGGTTTAACTTTAAGCACCAACTTTCTCCAACCCGTTCTTGGATCTATCTCATCAATACGCTTATGAATTGGGATCTGCGGCTTAAAGAATTTAAACCCGTGATTGACCTCGAACAACAGATGTTGATGAAACCAATCTGCTTGTCGATTTCCCCCACGGTTAATGAAATGATGGTACACAAGAGTCCGTATATCCCATCTTGGTAATAAGAGAACGTCAGTAATCTTTTCATAGTACTGAACGTCGTTCTCCCATTTGATGCTACAAACTTTTAACTCAGAATCGAAAAGCCATGAAATAATATCACCTCGAACTTTTGACACGGCCTTGAAAGAAGCCATCTGATTGGCTTTGGCACGTGCAATGGCTTCCTGCTTTCGTTCTTCATCAACGTATCTGTATGCATCGATAATCTTACGAGCTCTCTTGTCCCGAAAAGCAAACCATCCTTGAATATCAGGAATCGATGGATCAGGTTTCGAATCAAATCTTGTATCAACGCACTTGCCCTTTGATAACTTCTCCAAATGATCTTCGGCTGCTTCAACAGTTTCTTCATTAAATATCAGAGCACCCTGATCAACATTAGAGTGTTGAAATAAGTCATGGTATTCCTCAGCCGTTACGTCTTCAATCTCAACTTCCTCGTCTTGGAATAATTTTATTTACATTAACTATCTTAGCACATTTTTCATTAGGATTTTAACTTATTATCTAATTCGCCATCTCATTTGCTATAACGAATTAAGCCTAATTCGTTATCAGATCACAGTCTAATTCGTTATCTTAACATAGCGAACTGGTGAATAACGAATCACCTGATTCGTTATTTTAAAATAACGAACAGGGAGAGTAAAGAATCACTTGATTCATTATCTTGATTTATCATAACGAATTGGCTTTCCGTAGCGAACTGGCTTTAACAAACTGCATAACGAATTGAAACTAGTTCGTTGTTCTTCCTTAACGAATCATCATAACGAATTACCGTTGATTCGTTAATTCTCCGCTAACGAATTAGGGATAGGGTTCTGACATTTCGTCAGATTTCACATCAGGACATTCCCTGATGTGACTCAAACTCCGACGCCGCCTTTTCCGGCGCCATCGTCGCCGGAAAAACAGGATCTCGTCGGAAAAGCGAGATCTCTCTTGTTTCACCACCGGTTTCACCGTTTTTCGTCCCGTTCGATCGAGATCTGAGCTAGGGTGATCCCTAAGCTCATCTTTTGACCGGTTCATACCCAATTCCATCCGGATCTCGTGACTTTAACGATTTAAAGTGTCAGCTCGTTGTTTCGTGAATAGATCTAGCGGGTTTGGTTATATACAATATCTTACTATCATTACCTCGGGCCGGGATCAGTTGTTCTTGGTTATTTCGGCTAGAGAAAGAGAGAATCTAGAGAGAGAGCTTGAGTGTGTGTTTTGGGTGGTGTATGGAATTGGTGAAAATTAATGGTTTAATGCATAATCATGGTTTATATACTATGGGTCATGGGCTTAAGCCTGACGGGTGGTCCATTGGACAACCCTTAAGTGATATAAAACCGTTAATAACCATGCATACAATCGGTTTATTTTGTGGAATTAGTTGACTATGGTTACTCATATAATTGCAGGTAGGAGAAGATAAAGGATGTAATTACGAGAACATGGGCAAAAATGGTGAAGAAAACGGAGTTGAAACGAGAAAGATATGAAGAAAATAAGAAAATGAGAAAGAGCTCCACCGTGGGCCACGGTCTGGACCGTGGGCCACGGTCCAACTGATCAAAAACGACAGTTTACACCGTATCGTGGAGTTCTGGAGACCGTGGAGACCACCGTGGGCCAGGGTGGGAACCGTGGGCCACGGTGCGGAGCTGTAAATACCAAAAATACTTGTTTTTATTCCGATTTTGGGTGTCTTTTCATCTATCTAACACTTTGGAATGACCGAGGGGCGATTTTTGGGTCCAAGAACAAGACTTTGGTGATAATAATCATTTGTTTGGATTTATGATTCGTTCGATTATCTTAATTGAGGTGATGATTAATCAAACGATGTGTGGCTAGTACTCTTTATGTTCTCTCCCGAGTTGTAAGGTTTTCTAATTGGATATTGGTTAATCGTTTATGTTATTGATGAGATAGTATTTTGATCATATGATTATTTTGCTATGGTGATTGTATGTTCGTTTTGTAATTGTTAGTATGGTATAAATTCGTGTTCTTGACTATCCGTTCTTGGTGCCATAGGCAATCGAGATTTAGTAGAAGAGAATTAGGGTTAACAATACTAAACTGATTTTTGAGTGACAACCTTGCGTTTTTGTAATCCAAGTACTTAGTCCTCTCTTATCACATCCAAACGCATTTTCACAAACTATAATTGTGTAGTTCATCTCACAAGTAAACATTAACTTTATCAACATTGGAAACCTGAAATCGGGAGAGAGCATTGTTTCTCTATTGTTTAAAACTTGTTTAATTATTTCAGTTATTTTCATTAATCAAAACCAAACAACTAACTATTTGAATTTACTTTTGCATTTAGTTTAATTTAGATAAATAAAAAAACTAATTGGTAACACTATTTCCACAAACTCCTTGTGTTCGATACCCGCTTACCGCTATTTAACTAGTTGTATTCGGTTTATTTCTGAGTGAGTCTTCGACCTCACGTCAAATTTTGGCGCCGTTGCCAGGGAGTAGTGCGCAACATGTGTTAGCTTTAGTAGTTTTTGTTTGTTATTTTCAAGTTTATGCTGGTTGTGTTAGTGTGCAGGTACCTACAAGTGTATGCATACTAGAGGCTCTAACAATCTTCTTGGTTCTTCAACTGCATCAAACAACAACATGGATTCACCAGCTCCCACAACCGCTTAGATGATAGATCTTACTATATTTTGCGGCTCTATTCCATGCATCTTTGTAGGTTCCCTGGACGGATCACACGAGATATCCCGATATACACAGGTGCGGAATCCCTGTGTAGATCGTTACGGACGTAGAATATTAGCTCACGAACACACGTACACACGATACGAACAATCACACGTTATATTGATAACTCGAACCGTGTTACTTACAGACTCACGTCAATAGACTTACTGAATTACAACCAACTCGATCTACTCGAACTCTAACGACCAACACGTAAACTGTAAACAGTAAGCAATATAAATATACGACAACTTCGCCTCAGGCGAAGTTGTCCTTAACTTCGCTCGTTCAACAAGTTCGCCTAGGCGAACTTGTCAACAACTTCGCTTGGTTGACAAGTTCGCCTAGGCGAACTTGTTGAACGAGCGAAGTTAAGGACAACTTCGCCTGAGGCGAAGTTGTCGTATATTTATATTGCTTACTGTTTACAGTTTGGTTAACAAGTTCGCCTAAGCGAACTTGTCAACAACTTCGCTGTAAACAAACAATTACATAAACAATATTACAGACTCGATTACAGACAATTAGACATATGAAATACTGACATCTATGCACGAACAATCTTGTGTAGGGAGCCACTTCACCCTTGTATTGGTTGCCACGAGGCCCGATTTAGACGGGAAAAAGCAAAATTTGAAGATCCACTAATGCCTTGCTATGAGAATCCTTCCCCTCCTTCATATTTCTATGATTCTGATACAACGGTGCAGGATGGTTATTACTCTAACAGATGGGATCGGGACGAGGATGCTTATTATGAGCCAAGAATGGATGGGCGATGTTTCTGTTGCGGTCGTGATCTTACATTTGATTATAATGTGTGCTCAGTGTATTTGGAAAATTCAAAGTATTGGAATAAAAAAATGATGGATGCGTACATCTCAAGACCGTATCGGGGATACCAACAGTATTATCCCGAGGAATATTCTGTGCCCGAAGGTGTCTACACTTATTAGAACAAGGAGGAGAAAAGGCTTGCTATGTTGGAAGTGATTTTGTCCAAACTCGAGCAGTATTTATCAGCACCCAACCTTTTCGATGAAGATCGAATCAGCTGTCTAGTTTCAAAGTGTCAGAAGTTAAAAATGAAGATAGAAATAGAAGAGCGTCTCTCACCATTACATGATGATATTAGAGATTATTATCACATGGAGGCGAAGGTTGTAGAGGATAATACCACAACAACAAATCCTTTATCTGATGAAGAGTCACGGGGGGATCAGATGGTGTGTGAAGATGATGAGACAGAGCAGTCTGATGAGATGAATGTGTAAACCGAACCTCTTCCCATATCCATCATTCCAATTAACAAGTGTGGGGAAGAAGGTTCGGGGAAGAAGATGAAAAGGGCGAAGCTACAAGACATCGGTGTATTTCTCGTGGAGTGGATCAGCGAAAACCGCAGGTGCTTTCTAAACATGCCAGTTATACTAACAAACTTATGGAGATGGCATGTAATTTTCTAGGCATTAATTGGAAATACATTGGGTAAGTGTGCATTGAGACCACCATAGCGTATATCAGGTACGGTCTGGCTGAAGACCTTTAAACTTAGCGCTCTCGGGAGGCAGCCTGAGGATGTAGAGTAGTGTATTTTGTTTGGTTTTTGTTTTGGGTGTGTTTGTGTTTTGACAGGTTCTACAATTCAATCATCATGGATGCAATAATTCAGTGTGTGGATGTTTGCAATATTCCCTGTGAGATATCAAAGAGTCTATGAAATGCGTTCATTACGGTTAAAGCACAACAACCACATCGTTACAAACACATGATCAGGTGCATGTGTTTATCTATCCTGTGTCTTATTTGTTTTCGTGTACTTGGTGGGGTGAAATTTTTGTGTTGGAAATGGTGTTATTTTTCGAGTCAATTAGGTTGTTAGCCGTTAATGGTTTGCGGGTGGTATTTCTCGAGTTTAGATTATAAATTGCACCATACATTGGGGACAATGTATCCCAAGTGTGGGGATGAGGAAAATTCTGTTTGTTTTGAAAAACTTCGTTTTAAAAAGTATTTAAAGAAAAAAATAAAAAAAATTTTGTTTAAAAGAATCGGAAAGTGGTAAGATGGCGGGGTAAATTTTTGGTCCCTTTTCATGGTCACAACTCCCTAAATAACATGTGCCTAGTTGTTTTTAAAAGGAGATGATGTAATTTTCCAACCAAGGTTAGCATGCTTTCGGTGTAATAACTTGCATAAGATATTCGTTTACACTTGAGAATTGAGGAAGTATTGGTTGGTGGAAAAGTTGATATTCTCCTATAGAACTTGTACAAGTAGTGCATTTCGAGATCCTAACGTGGAATGAGTGCAAAAGTGATAGAGGCACTTAGGTTAAGCCTCGTATGGATGAGCGAGAGTGTGGGTACTGGGGGGTTAGGGCCTCATACATTATACATACGAGGATGGTTATGTGAGGGGCGGGGGTTGGTTCCTTTAGAAAACCTTATTGGGCCTATTCTTTTATTTAATCAACCCCGGTGTTATTTTGCGAAATGATCCGACTTAATAAGTTTCTATGTAATTGTTTTAGTATTTATCAGTTAGAGATGTGAAGGATTATGTTTATCATGCTAGTATGTAATGTTCAAGTATTATATTAGTAAAAAAAAGGTTTGTATAAGAATTGCAATGTTTATGTATGCAATGTTCAAAGTATTATGTATTGATGTGAAAAAAAAAAGGAAAAAAAAAAGAGAAAAAAAAAGAAAAGAAATAGAGAAGTTAGTGATGTTTATAGTTGTTTATTTTTATTATTTTTTTTACTTAGTTTGTTTGTAATAATTCGGATCGGATCGCTTGAGCTACTTTCAATATTCCCTTCCATACCCTTACACTTGGCCCCATTACAACCCATTTTAAGACCTCTTGATTTGTATTCATGTCAAAAGCATTTACATAGGTGGAGATTTGATGATTGTACAAGTGTATGCGAGGAGAATTGACTAAATGTGAAATGAGAATTGACTAAATGTAAAATGTATGGATGATCACCAAGAAAAGGTTGATGTGTAAATGTGTTTTATGTATAGAAAAACCGAAAGCATGTTAGGTTTGGTTAGAAATTGGTTTAAATGGAAAGTCAAGTGAACTAGTGCAATCGATAAAAAAATAAGGGAATAGGGTATGACTTGGGACATAACTGAACCGGAAGTGTGGTAAGATTGGTGGCTAAAAGTTGGAAAATAATAAATATTTTGTGTTGAGATGTTGCTTGAAGGCAAGCAACGGGTAAGTGTGGGAATGTGACGGGTGGTCCATTGGACAACCCTTAAGTGATATAAGACCGTTAATAACCACGCATACAATCAGTTTATTTTGTGGAATTAATTGACTATGGTTACTCATATAATTTCAGGTAGGAGAAGATAAAGGATGTAATTACGAGAACGTGGGCGAAAACGGTGAAGAAAACTGTTTGATCCCGGATAAACAGTCGATAACAATAAAACAGATCTCAGATCTGTAGATTATCCAATTACCACTATTAAAGATCTAGCTCATAATTAACCTTGATTTAATGTTATGTATGTGTATAAATTATCAATAATGTTAAGATGAAGCTTGAGAGAGAGTAATTACTCAAGATTTTTCTCGATAAACTTATATCTCCGAACCTCTCTATTTACAAGTGAACAGTTGTTCACTACATAAAGAAGGCGACCTGGTTCGCTAACATCCCTAGCGAACCAACTTCCCCTTCGTTACATAACTTAACTTAACGAACCACCCCCTGATTCGTTAACATCCCCTAACGAATCAGGAGGGAATATATTATAATGTCTTAGTTCGCTAACATCCATAGCGAACTAGACTTAACCTTAACGAACTAGTCTTAGTTCGCTAACATTCCTAGCGAACTAGACTTAATCTTAACGAACTAGTTAAATATATACATTAAATATTACATTAATTATCAAATAAACATTAACGATAAATACAAAGACTCCAGACGCAAAACCGTGCACTAACAGACACCCCCTCGTCTTGAGCTCTTTGTCTTTAACTTATTTGAAGCGCTTGGACTGCCAGTCTCTGCAACTATGAATTCCATGTTCGTGACACACACGAACGACTCGTTGGAATTGCATAGCCAGGTCGTAATCTTCTTGGCGTTCAAACAAAATCTGCTTCCTGTATAGCACGTCGTTGTCTGTCTCTGATAAATTAACCAACCACATCGGGTCGATTATCTTGATGAGCTCGGTCTGCAGTCCTCGACCACGAACAATAACGGCCTCGCCAGTACGACTTTCATAGTACCAACGGTTGAAAGACAGATAAATATCTTGAGGCATTGTCTTCACAGGAACCTTTTTCATTGTCTTTGGCTGCTTCACTTCAAGACAAGTTTCTTCCAGCCGGTCCTTGGATCAATCTCGTCAATGCGCTTACGTCTTGGAACCTGGGGCTTGAAGAATTTGAAGCCATGATTGACCTCGAACAGTAAGTGTTGATGAAACCACTCAGCCGTTCGGTGACTCCCACTATTGATAAATGAACGTCTCGCGAGGGTACGTACATCCCAACGCGGTAGAGTTAAAACATCCATTATCCTCTCGTAATACTGGACACCCTTTTCCCACTTGACTATACATACTTTAAGGTCTGAATCATAGAGCCAAGAGACAATATCACCATGTACCTTAGAAACAGTCTTGAAGGTAGTCACCTGATTCACCTCAATCCAAGCATCAGCGGTATCTTTTCTTTCTTGATCTACATACCGATAAGCACTGATAATCTTACCCACTTTCTGACGTTTGAACCTTCTTTCTATGTCATCATCAGTCACTTCTTTGAGTGAAGGAAATGTTCGCTGCACAACCTTTTCTAGTTCATCCTCAGTCTCTTGAATTACATCTTCGTGAAATACCGGAGCACCTTGATCAACGTTCGCGTGTTGATACAAGTCCGGGTACTCTTCAGCTGTCACATCCTCCATCTCAATCTCCTCGTTCTCATAAATAAAATCCGTATCCATAAATAACGGATCAACTTCCATTTCTTCTTCATTGATCACTTCGACATCGGGCTCAGTCTCTAAAGCAGTCAACTGATCGTCATTCAGCCCAAGCAGTATCGAAATCTGCTCCCGTGTCAAAGATCTAACAATAAACTCACCGACCTCTATCTCATTTCTGTTCACCACACTTCTAACCACCCCCGATCCATCCATAAATATCACCGTGTTAGCCTCAATCATTTCTATTGGCTTGGCAGCTGTTGGATCTTGATAGATAATTATCTGCTTGTTCGAATCATCAGCGCCACTAACACCAGCACCAGAGGATGAACCATGCGATTGTTTAGGCTCACCTCCTGCATCAGATTCGTCAGGATCATCATCGTCATTTTTAATTTTCTTGAGGGCATCATCTTTATAAGTTAATTGTAAAATCAACTCTTCTTGTTCCTTTAATTTCACCCCCTGAGACTCAACAATAGTACGTAACGACTTAGTCTCCTTCTGACAGAAAGAAATATAACTCATCATTCGACGTTGATTCTCCATGAGTCTTTCTTGAGTTTGACGGTCAGCTGCCATTTGATTTTCATATAGATGTAGCAGATTTAGCAGCATTTCAGTTTGACGACCTGGTGGCAAGTTGTATACGGATGGATGAACAGGTTGAACAGGTCCTTGAGGTCGAGTAATCCTCATAAAAGAGACATCACTAGGAGGAGGTGGAGGAAGAGTAGTTGTTGGCAGAGAAGGAGGTCTCATTGATGTGGTGGAAGATACTGTAGACAACACAGCAGGAGGCCTCGGTATCTCGGTCAATGCCATTTGAGGGATTAGACTGAGCCTCTCATGTGACACCATCGTCGTCGTCAAGGTAAGCATCGGAGTGCTAGTAGTTAGCGACACCGTCGAGCTTTGAGTAGTTGATTGACGTGGTGGTGGAGTTCCAATAATTACCCCAGCCCCAGCAGACACACGGGGCTTCTTTGATGGTTCACCAGTAGCTACAGCTTTCCCTTTTCGTTTTCTTTCTAGCTGAGCTTTCATGGTGGCAACTAGAGCAGCATCGACTGCATCTTGTTGTTCTTTAAGAGCTCGTTCACCAGCTCCACCATCACCATCATCATTGTCACCATCATCATCTCCACCATCATTGTTCCCACCTTCTCCCCCTTCACGCTCGGAATCCGAATCATCATGGATCCAGCGCTCATTAGGAGGACATACGTAATCCGGATTGATTATATGACCAATCATCCGTTTATCCTGTGGCTTGTCTTTTCTATAGATTAACATACGATGCACCGTTTCAGCTTTCATATGTTCCATATCAAGAACATCGTTCACCAATGATCGATCAATCACCAAGTTCGGAATCAAATCTTGAATAATTAGCTGTAAAAAGCGAGGGTACATCAAGAACTTCTTTGACGGTAGAGTTTGCTGAACTTGCTCTTTCAGATGATCAAAGATGAGTTCTGAATAGTTGAAGGGCTTATTCAGGATTAGAGCAACAAATGCCGATTGCAAACTTAGTCTACACTCATCAAAACCACCGCGACGTCCACTCATACAATGAAGTAAAACATACAGCAGATACTTGTAAGGTGGACACAACCCATTCTTGTTCAACATAGACTTACGAATATCACCCCCATAATTCAAGCGTGTGAATAAACCCCTAACCAATGTCCTGTCAAATTCACTCGGGTTATTATCATTATCGTCAAATTGAAGTACCCGACGAATGACCTCAACATCAATCGTAATAGGGATCTGATTAATTGTAGCTCGAACCCAATTATTTTCCTCAACATATTCCGCCATGTTCCAAAACTGCCTGATTATACTAAGATACACTTTAGGTTTAGCAGTAATTGCATAGCGTATCTTTGAATGGCGTAAGAAAGTCAACATAGCTCCAAACGTTCTCAAATCAGTCACATCTTGATCAACATAAGCACAAATGTTGTGCTTCTTATCGAACGGCAATAAGATCATTTCAGCTTGTTGATCTTGTTGTTGTGTTTGTCCTTGTGGAGGTTGTTCCTGTGGCGGTTGAGTTTGTTGTTCTTGATCAGCCATGTTTTACTGTATAAATAAATTCGAATATGAGAATAGATATCAGAATATATAATCAAAAATATGTGTAATTAAGCTATTTACGTATTTTAGACGATGTAAATCTTATATATTAAAATAAATGAATATTAATTTTTTTTATAAATGTCATTCGTTAGGAATCACACTGATTCGTTACACTAAGATAACGAATCAGGCGATTCGCTATCAAGTAAATACGTTAACGAACTAAAACTAGCGAATCACTATTTAATTTTAACGAACTAAATTCCAGTTTGTTATATTTAAAACGAATCCAAATCTGATTCGTGTAACATCTTATTCGCTAAGCAAGTTCGTGTAAAATCTTAACGAATGGGACACGAAACAGTTCCAATTCGCTAAGACTAACGAATGGCCAGAAATAAGACTTTTTCTTTGACTTCACACTGTCAATGGTCAAAATTAGGATGAACACGGATAGTCAACAAAATGAACCTAAGAACAATTAGGCCATAACTATCGTCGAATCATCACGCTAATGAACTCATTGTACTCGGAATTACAATCGTAATCGAAAATGAATGAGATTAAGACTCAAAATCTCTAAGTACATAGGTTAGACGAACCCACAGTAAACACCAATGTCACAAAACAATAATTAACCCGGCAAACAACAATCAATTCATGATTGAAGCCCACCAAGGGTATCGGAATATGATTCCGATCATAATGACATCAAAAACATATATGAATTAACATAAATTATACACAAATGGGTTTTAAAATCAGAAACCCTTAAACTCCTAAAATTTCATAATTTAACTATCAACACATAGCCATTTTTGACGAAAATGATATCGCCATAATCAGCTATACCTTAGAAACTCAAATATGTCCTTGAAATCTTCAAACAAGAAAGTCGAAATTTCAGAGAGAATTTGAACATGTTTCTTAAAAATGAAGAAAGAAGGCGAACAGTGGAAGACTGTTCGTTTTCTTGTCTTATATAACAGTGCACATAACCCTAGGTACAACTTGTACGAATCAGACGATTCGTGTAATTTAAAGTTAACGAATTAGCCCATTCGCTAACTCAATTCGTTACCTTATGTTGGCGAATCGCTACTTGATTCGTTAAATTAAAGGTAGCGAATCAAGACATGATTCGTGTCATGATTCGTTAAATATGCATAACGAATGGATGATTCGTTACAGAGTGCGGAAGTGAATTAGGTTAGTGAACCAGAAACTAGTTCGCTAAAGAATCACCTAGTTCGTTATCCATAAATAACGAATTGGATTTTAGCGAAATAAACTCTTTTATTTAATTTTAAATTAAATAATTACATGAATAAATTAATGAATTAATTAAAGAATTAAATAAATAAATCAATCAATCAATCAAATTATCGAGAAACCCTTTTATCCCGACAACCAGATACGTTAAAAATGTTTCAAATTTCCGAAACATAACTTAAAATTATTTAAGTATTTTGTACAAAGAAGACGAAAATATTTTTGGTATTTTGTAAGAATTTAAAGAATGTATTTACAAAAGAATATCCGGTCCGTTTTTTTTTTTTTTTTTTTTTTTTTTGAGTTTGAGCAGAGAATCATATTGACCAAAATGCCCTTCCATCACAGTTTTATATTTCAGCAATATTATGACTGGCGATAAGTCAGTCATTGGTATTGTTGTCCTCATAAATCTAATAACACACATTCAAGTAATTTTGTGATATGATTAAATAGTTCAATTAAAGCACAGAATATCAGAAACTATCAGCCTCTAATCACGGTTCAAGCTTAATTTGATTTTTGTCAAATCACCCCAACTTGACTTAAACCATTATATTGTTGATCAAAATTTTGATACCAATTGTAGAAATTTTGAGCAATGCATCAAGTTTCCTTTACTGTGAGTGAGTATGCACGAGTCCATCTGTCGGCTTACATACATTATATCCCCTGGGGTCCGTCTCTTAATGGTATTAAGACGCACGCAAGGGAAGAACATTTGTATGACTAACAGCGGATTTTGATCAAGTCAGTAATTTAAATTGTACGAAGTACAGCGGTGATCAAGTTTAATGACTTTGGGTTTGCTCTAGAAGGCGAGTGAAATATTCATGCTTATGAATACCCAGATGGTTAAGCCGCATAAAGACTCACAGTGTCCAGAATCTTAATGCTTGTTATTTGCTTTATTTGATTTTTTGGTAATCAACAAATATAAGGCTTGAGTATGACTGGTTATTACATTTCTGCTATCCTCACCGAGAATTTTGCTAGAGACTAACACCCCTTTCAATTTGGCGTTTCTTTATGTTTATATCACATACTTTACTCTACTGGGTTGTTTTAAGACCTACCAATGCACCAATGCAATTAAGCACACAGTCTTTTAAGCTTACTTTTTGCTGAATTTGGGGTCAAGATAATCAATGTTCTATCATGTTCTCTTTTTGCTTCAAAAACTCAAAATTTTGAGGAGCATAAAATAAAGAAAAAATAAATTTAATCGCCCCAGTTAACATAAGTTAATAAATAAATGGCTAACCATCAATTCACGAGTGAATCATAGGACCAAGACATGCAAGCATGCTTCATAAACTTAAATAACCAACGTAATTTTCAGCGAGAAAATAATCTAAAAACGTCTGTAAAAAATTTTTTTTTTTGGATTTTCTCTCTACAAACACTCAAAAACACAATATTTTTCTCTTTTTCAATTTTGTTATAAAAATTTTTTTTTTGGAAAACATAAATCACATTCTTTTTGGTTTTTTTTTTAAATTTTTCTGTACAAAAACATAAATCACATTCTTTTTGGATTTTTGAAAATTTTAAAATGTTTTTGGTTTTCTTAAAATATTTAAAGGAAAAACATTAAAGAACAGAAATCACAATATATATATATATATATATATATATATATATATATATATATTAATGTTTTTGGATTTTATCTATACAAACGAAAACACATTCTTTTTGTATTTTCTAGAATTCTCCCCCCTAAAACCTAAAAACATAAAAATTAAGCTAAATCAATAAAGCATTTTAAAGATAATTATCCTAATTTTAGGATCTCAGCAAGGGTCTTCAATCCATTTAAACCAAGCAAAAAGTTAAAACGTGTTTTATCGAACGCTTTGGTAAATAGATCGGCTTTTTGAAAATCTGTGTGCACTTTCTCAAGATCAATTAATTTCTATTCGTAGCAATCCCGTATAAAATGATATCGAATTTCGATATGTTTTGTTTTAGAATGTTGTACGGGATTCTTGGTGATACTAATTGCAGCAGAATTATCAATCAAGATGGGAGTAGTAAGAAACTTCAAACCGTAGTCGCGAAGATGTTGTTGTATCCACAAAACCTGGGAACGGCAACTCGAGGCTGCAACATATTCAGCTTCGGCGGTTGAAGTGGGGACCGTTGTCTGCTTCTTACACTGCCAGGAAACAAGCCGGCTTCCTAAGAATTGACATCCCGCTGTCGTTGATTTGAAGTTGATCTTGCAACCTCCATAATCTGAGTCTGAGTAGGCGTTAAGATCGAAAATATTATCTTCGGGGTACCATAACCCGATGTCAGGATTTCCCCGTAGATATTGCAAAATACGCTTGACCGCTGCCAGGTGAGTCACTCGGGGACTAGCTTGGTACCTAGCACAAACACAAACAGCAAACATTATATCGGGTCGAGAAGCAGTTAAATACATTAGAGAACCAATCATAGCACGATAAAGGGTCGGATCAACGGTATCCTCCAATTAATCCGGTGATAAATTGTGACCCACTGGAAGAGGAGTAGAAAGGATTTTTCCGGCACTAATCTTGAACCGTTCCAAGACATCATTCACATATTTTGTCTGATGAATGAAGATTCCCTTATCAGACTGGTGAACCTGCAGCCCTAAAAAGAAATTCATCTCTCCCATCGAGCTCATTTCGAACTTTGTTTGCATGGACTTCTCGAACTCCTTACACAATGTGTCGTTTGTAGACCCAAAAATAATATCGTCAACATAAATCTGGACTAGTAGAAGATCATCACCAACAGTTTTATGAAATAAAGTGCAGTTAACAGTTCCTCGTTTGAAGCCATTATCAGTCAGATGGGTCGGCTAGCGTGCCATACCAAGCTCTCGGGGCTTGATGTAGACCATACAGAGCCATGTTTAATCGGTAAACACGGTCTGGATAATCAGTATCTTCAAAACCAGGTGGTTGTTGGACAAACACTTCCTCGTGTAATTCACCATTGAGAAAAGCACTTTTAACATCCATTTGATAGACCTTGATATTCTTTTAAGCTGCATAAGCAAGGAAGATTCGAATCGACTCTAATCTTGCAACTAGAGCATATACCTCTGTGTAATCAATACCCTCTTGCTGATGAAAACCCTGCACCACTAGACGAGCTTTGTTTCTGACAATCACCCCTCGATCGTCCTTCTTACACTTAAATACCCACTTAGTCAGAATGGCTTTCTTGACTCTAGCAGGTTTGTCTATTAAATCCCAAACACCCAAACGTGCAAATTGTTGTAATTCCTCTTGCATAGCTTCTACCCAAGAAGGATCTTCAAGTGCCTTACGAGCTGTCGTTGGCTCAACTTGAGATAGAAAGCAATTGAATTTAGCAATATTCATAATTCCCGAAGAATGTAAGTTAGTGTAAGCACACAATGTGTTATTGTCACTTGACGAAGTAACTTGATGACGTGTACGAACGCCCACATCAAGTTCTCCAATGATGTTTTCCTGTGGATGATATCCATGAATCCGAAGAGTGGGATTTTCAGGAACAACAACATTATCAAATAAGTTAGTGTAATGTTCACCCAACTCGGGAGATGAAGCATTATCACTGTCAATATCAATAACTTGAATTTCAGTTTGATCATCATCAAAAGAAGTAGAAACATTATCAATAGCAACTGGAGAGACAACTTGAAATTCTTCAGTTGGAGCATCTGGTTGAACTTCAACTGCATTAGAACTTGAAAATCCTGGAATGTTCTAATGTTCTTCAAAGTATGCTCTAACCAGATCTTCATCGATGTGTTCAGTCGAAGGAGTAAAAGAATTAAATAAACTATCGTAGTCAAACATCCAGTCTGGACCTTTCCCTTGAGGAGGAGTTGTGTACTTTTGACAGTCCACATGGTATCATTCTTCAACACAGCCAGATGTGAAATTAAAAACCCTTTTATTTGGAGATGCATATCCCAAGAAATACCCTTTGATAGCTTTTTCTTCAAATTTACCCGAATCCTTATTCAACATTGTACACGGACACCCAAATGGTTCCAGGTACTTTAAATTAGGTTTTCTATTATTTATGATCTCGTAGCTTGTTTTCTTGAGTCGTTTCACTGTTAGAACTCGATTAAGTGTATAACAAGTTGTATTCACTGCCTCATTCCAAAATTGAACAGGAAGCTTTGAATCAGCGAGCATTATACGTGCAGCTTCAATCAGAGTTCTATTTTTCCTTTCAGCAACACCATTTTGTTGAGGTACATATGGTGCACTATATTCTCGGTGAATTTCCTTTTGAATACAAAAGAAATCCAATATAGTGTTTTTGAATTCAGTACCGTTATCACTTCGGATTCTCCTCACCTTTTGTTTATACAGCGATTCAATCTTAGTAATAAGATTTTGTACCAAAACTGGTGTTTGATCTTTTGAACTCATAAATAATACCCATGAATATCTTGAATAATCATCTGTCACTACAAGACAATACCAGTGTCCAGAAATACTCGCACGATTCACTGGACCAAACAAATCCATATGAAGTCGTTCAAGAGGAGTATCAATGGAATTCAATAACTTAGAGGGATGTGTCTTCTTCTTCTGCTTGCCCTTTTTGCATGCAACGCAGTGATCAGATAACTTAAAATTCTTTAACGAGACACCCTCAACTAAGTCATTTTCCATTAAATAATTCATCTTTCTAACATGTATGTGACCCATGATGCCATAGAATCGAGTCTTTCTCGGTTGCTTTAGAGACAAAACATGTTTCGATCGATGTTGATATCTTAGAACTCATATTTAAGACATAAATATCATTAGATCATGGTGATCGCATGACAACCATGTCCTCGGGAATAACATAACCCGGTTTCAAGATAAGACACTCTTTATCAGTAAATATCGTAGTGTGCTTCTTATCACAAATATGCGATACACTCAATAAGTTATGATCAACCTTGTCGCAATAATTCACTTTCTCAAACGTAATGTGACCATTTGAAACTTCACCCTCTTGTGTGATCATGCCCCCAGAATTCCCAGCAAACGCTACATAACCCCCTTGATATTTCTTACGTTGGTTAATAGGTTGAGATTCCCAGTGATACGACGAGAACATCCGCTATCCATGATCCAGTTTTCACCAAAAATGGTCTTGGATGAACCCTACACACAAACAAAAGTGATTAGTTCAAAAAGGCAGCCCAGGCCTCGGTTTTAGGCACCTTTTGGTTTTCTCTTTTAGTTACTGGCTTCTTAGACTTTCGTCTTAAGTACGCTGCTTGAACAATGTTTGAATTCTTGTTTTGACATATAGGTTCAGTTGGAATGAATTTTGGTTTCACTTGACCGTGTGTCTCATTGATATGAAAAACCTTCCGAGGATTCACATCAGAGAACAAAATATGAGTATCATCAGCATACGACACAGGTCATTTCAGGATCTCCTTGACCACTGGAATTGGCTTAGATTTGTCCTTGATAAAAGGATGAAGATTCTGAAAGTTTTGCTGACTAAAATTCCTCACAACATGACCTTGTTGACCGCATAAAAAACAACTTCGCATGTCTACATGATGATGTTTAGAAGAAATTGGAATAAATGATGCAGATGATTGATGATGACTCACATTTTTAGTCATGCTCTTAGCAAACTCATCAGATAAGTCAGATTTCTTCTTTAAATAAAAATCTAAATTAGAACAGGTCAAAAATCTTTTTAGTGTATCTGTTCCAGTTGACTTCACAAAGTTAATCTTCTTATTTTGTTTTAAAAATTGTTTTGCCTTAGTCAATGGATCAGATGAAACTGATGTTTTCGCTTGAGCATACATACGTTCAAGTTCACGAACTTTGGAAGTTTCATTGTAAAACACACTTTCAATTAGTTCAGGTTTAATGATACTAATTGGAATGTCTTTTTCAGTGAACATTGTGTCCATTCCCTTTAACTTAAAAACTCTAGCAACAGATGGCTTAGTACTAGAAGGATTAATGAAACACATTAAATCCTCATCAGAAATTTTCGGTTTAACTGACTTCTTTGTCCTCACTGGTTTAGTTTTCATAGTTTCTTCCTTGTTCATTTGAGATTTGAATGAACCATACACAGCGTCCTCAAACTCTTGAGGTTCGCAAAGAATATGATTAGAACTAGGAATGTTCTTATTCTTGTGTATTATCTCAGGTTCAAACACATCTTCAATAATCACTTTGTCAACATTTTCAACAAAGACCTTTTTACTTTCCACATGAGGTTTTTGAGGAGCAACTTGGGATTTGACAATTTCAGGTTTAACCAATTTAGGTTTTTCAGAAATCACAGATTCTTTTTGAATCAAATCCTCTTCTTTTCTTGCAAAAGGATTAATTTTATAATCATTATGAAAAGGTGGTGGAATTTCAATAAAACCAATACCCTTTTTAGAATCTTTTTGTTTTCCAGATACTTCAATAATTTCATTCAACAGAAAAGATGAATTCCTAAATTTTCCCAATTTGTTCTTCAATTCAAGAACCTCATTCTCAAGCTCAGTTATCTTAGAACGATGTTTCAAGATTTCCTTAAACTTTTGGTCATTAATGGTCATTTTCACAGATAACTCGGCTTTAAGATCGTGGTTACTTGTCGACAATGCTTCAATCTTTTCTCGAGATTTCCTTTGAGATTGAAGAGATTGTCGATAAGTATCCTTAAGAGAAGCAATTTATCTTATAAGATTATCATTTTGATTTTTCAATGCTTCTAACTTAGATTTGTTAGATTCACAGTCAACACATGATACTTTAACAAATGAAGTAGTAGAAATAGAATTACTAACCTCATTGATCTTAGCCATGCAAGCAAACATTGATTCAGAAGGCTTGTCGCAAGAGTCGTCAGAATCAGATCCAGAATCATTATCAGAAGACATCTCACTACCAGTAGCATCTTGACAGTCTTTATGTAACATAGCCAAATTTGCTTGAACATCATTGCATAGTAACCGTTGTGACCAATCAGTTCCATCTGCTAACATTGCTTGTGTTGTAGAAGAAGATGGTTTCTTTTCAGCATCACTTCCTCGTGGTGTAGAAGCATTTTGACTTTGACCACGACGTCCATTGTATTCTTTCCTTGGTTTGTCACATTCCTTCGCGAAATGCCCAAATTCTTGACAATTATAACACTTTCTTTTAATTTGTCAAAACCCAACTTCTTGTTTAAAGCTGGAAGATCTTTTCCAGTTCTCTGCATGAATCTTTTAACTTTACGAACGATCATAGCCATGTTCCATTTTAAATCCATAATTTCTAGATCATCTGGATCTATCTGATCATAATCCTCATCTGTTAAATCACTTGTGGCAATTTTACTACACACTAAGTTTTCATATGAAGACATAAAAGCCGTCAGAAAAGCAAAGTTTTGCTCAGCTTCCTTCATATTAACACTAGGTGGTGTAGCAAATGGATTGGTATTAGTTGAACTTCCAGAACCACCCGAATTACCAGCAGAGTAGAAACACACTTTTGGATCATTAAACATAGCTGATTCTTTTTCACTTGCAGCATGAGTAAGAAAAGCAGTGATTGGAGAAATCGTTGAACTAAGAGGCATACTTCCACCATAGAAAGCTGGATCTTGATTTTCTTTGGAGGATTTTTGACACTTAAGATCATATTCTCTAGCTTCGATCTTTTGTAGAAATTCAAGTGCCGTCAAGTCCTCATTCAGAAAATAATCCATTCTCTTTCAAAACCATTAGAAATGTTGAGTAGGAACTCGGAAGCACACTTTTAATAGTGTCAATTTTGTCTCTTTCAGAAATTTCCATTTTCATCTTGTCCATTTCAGCAATTAAATGACTAAATCTTGTTGGCATCTCTTCAACTGTTTCTCCTTTCAATAAATTAAAGTTTCGAAACTGAAACTTGAGCATCACTTTCTTACTCTCAGCAGTGTTTCCCATGCTTCTCATACATAGATGTTGAAATAGAGATGCACATCTCTTGATACTACCAACTTGATAAAAAATATTTTCTGGTAATGCCATAGTCAAAGTAGAATATGCTTTTATCTCAATTTCTAAAGCTTTCTTCTCTTCTTGTGAGTATTGAGAAACAGCTTTAGGAGTATATCCAATGGTATCATCACCAATCATTGGTGCAACATAAACTTCATCAAGACAATATGAGCAGTCAAGATGAACCGATCCCAAATATGCACGAAACCGAGGTTCCCACTTGGCAAAGTCACTGAACTTCATCAATCTTGGACATTTAGAATGTGAACCTATCTTAGTATCAAGTTGCAACATTTTTTGCATCAACATATTTTGAGACGCTAATGCATACATACCAGCCATCTTTGAAAATCGAATCAAATAATGATATATCTTAACGAATCAGTGAACAGCTATAGCGAACTGTGAACAGTTATAGCGAATCAAACCTTAACGAAATTAAGACTGATCAGTAACGAAGTATCTTAACGAATGAGGTAAGTGTTTTAACGAATCAAAAGTCAACTTAACGAGTCAACTTAACGAATCACAAATAAGGTTAACGAATCACCCAAATGGCGAAACAGATAACGAATGAGATAAAGGTTTAACGAATCACAAGTCAACTTAACGAATTGACCAAACGAATTAACCAAGTCACCTTAACGAATTGACCAAACAAATTGACCAAGTCAACTTAACAAATTGACCAAACGAATTGACCAAGTCAACTTAACGAATTGACCAAACGAATTGACCAAGTCAACTTAACGAATTGACCAAACGAATTACAAATGATTAGTTTAGCGAATCAGATGATAATCAGTAACGAATCGCCAACATAAACTTAGCGAATCACTAAGGAATGCTTAGCGAATCAGCTACAGTGGATGAGCGAATCACACTATAGCGAATCAGGTTGTTACAACCGTTTGTAACAAACTCTGACACCTTATGCCAGGTGGCAAAGGTTGTTATGACACAAATCCCAAGAAGAACACGTGTCACACGAATCGGTTAGTCTAATTAACGAACTAGATAACACGAACAAATAACTCACACGAATTGATTAACGAACAAGGTAGCGAAGTAACACTGTTGATAAGGAATCACCAAGAAACATATAGCGAATCACCAGGAAGAAGATAACGAATCAAGTTCATCTTAAAATCTTCAAATCTTCAAACTAATTTCCAGAAATTATGAAGATTAACCCAGAAACCCAGAAATACCAAATTCGTAATACAACCTCATTACTCAACCAAATTGCACAAATAACCAATCAAAATTCTCGTAAACCAATTCCGAATCCAATACACATATCCTCGTAATCGACTAACACTTTAACCAAATCAAATTCACCAAAAACAAACACCCTGTTTCGGACTTAAACCGAAACCAAAACCAGATCACTCAATTCCAATTCAAACCTCAATTCCTCTTAACCACACCTATCCATACCTTAACCAACACGAATTCTATTCAATCCGTACATAATTCAACCAAAATAAATTCAAATTGATTCAAAACCAAACAAAACCGAAAAACTTAATAATAATAACAATAACAATAACACTTAAAACACCAAATCAAGTGTAAAGAGCACCAACAGCTCTGATACCACTTGTTTGATCCCGGATTAACAGTCGATAACAATAAAACAGATCTCAGATCTGTAGATTATCCAATTACCACTATTAAAGATCTAGCTCATAATTAACCTTGATTTAATGTTATGTATGTGTATAAATTATCAATAATGTTAAGATGAAGCTTGAGAGAGAGTAATTACTCAAGATTTTTCTCGATAAACTTATATCTCCGAACCTCTCTATTTACAAGTGAACAGTTGTTCAACATATATAGAAGGCGACCTGGTTCGCTAACATCCCCTAGCGAACCAGCTTCCCCTTCGTTACATAACTTAACATAACGAACCACCCCTTGATTCGTTAACATCCCCTAACGAATCAGGAGGGAATATATTATAATGTCTTAGTTCGCTAACATCCCTAGCGAACTAGACTTAACCTTAACGAACTAGTCTTAGTTCGCTAACATCCCTAGCGAACTAGACTTAATCTAAACGAACTAGTTAAATATAAACATTAAATATTACATTAATTATCAAATAAACATTAATGATAAATACAAAGACTTCAGACGCAAAACCGTGCACTAACAAAAACGGAGTTGAAACGAGAAAGATATGAAGAAAATAAGAAAATGAGAAAGAGCTCCACCGTGGGCCACGGTCCAACTGATCAAAAACGACAGTTTACACCGTACCGTGGCGTTCTGGAGACCGTGCAGACCACCGTGGGCCACGGTGGGAAATACCGTAAATGCCGAAAATACTTGTTTTTATTTCGTTTTTGGGTGTCTTTTCATCTATCTAACACTTTGGAACGACCGAGGGGCGATTTTTGGGTCCAAGAACAAGACTTTGGTGATTATAATCATTTGTTTGGGTTTATGATTCGTTCGATTATCTTAATTGAGGTGATGATTAATCAAACGATGTGTGGCTAGTACTCTTTATGTTCTCTCCCGAGTTGTAAGGTTTTCTAATTGGATATTGGTTAATCGTTTATGTTATTGATGAGATAGTATTTTGATCATATGATTATTTTGCTATGGTGATTGTATGTTCGTTTTGTAATTGTTAGTATGGTATAAATTCGTGTTCTTGACTATCCGTTCTTGGTGCCATAGGCAATCGAGATTTAGTAGAAGAGAATTAGGGTTAACAATACTAAACTGATTTTTGAGTGACAACCTTGCGTTTTTGTAATCCAAGTACTTAGTCCTCTCTTATCACATCCAAACGCATTTTCACAAACTATAATTGTGTAGTTCATCTCACAAGTAAACATTAACTTTATCAACATTGGAAACTTGAAATCGGAAGAGAGCATTATTTCTCTATTGTTTAAAACTTGTTTAATTATTTCAGTTATTTTCATTAATCAAAATGAAACAACCAACTATTTAAATTTACTTTTGCATTTAGTTTTATTTAGATAAATAACAAAACTACTTGGTAACACTATTTCCACAAACTCCCTGTGTTCGATACCCGTTTACCGCTATCTAACTAGTTGTATTCGGTTTATTTTTGAGTGAGTCTTCGACTTCACGTCAAAGCCCATGGTCTATCTTCCTTCCTTTCTAATCCAAGTCCATTACCCATAGCTCTTTAATTATTTATCTACAATCCAAGTAAACTTTCCTACCGTAAATAGATAATATATTTATTATTACTTTTTAGAAATTTCGGGATGTTACAAGTTAGCCTAAGGGCTAAAACACAAGAGATTACAACGCCTAGCCATAGATCAAGGCTGGAAATCAGGGGATAATATGTAAGGAGATATTATATAAAATAAATAATATATGCTATCTTTTACTCCCCCTCAAGTTGGAGCATGAAGATCCTTAATGCTCAACTTGTCGAGTAGTATGCGGAAGTATTGTGTGCCCAACTGTTTTGTTTGAATATCAGCAACTTGCATCTTCGTGGATATCGCACATAGCTTATTTCTTTTGACTCGAATTGTTCTCTAACGAAATAACAGTCCATCTAGACGTATTTAGTTCATTCATGGAAAACCGGATTTGTGGCTATATGACGAACTGCATGATTATCAAAAAATAATTGGGTAGGCCCAGTAGGTGGTGTTTCTAGATCCCTTAGAAGCCATCTCATCCACATGATTTCACAGACCACGGCTGCCATGGCACGGTATTTGGCTTCGGCTGATGACCGAGATAAGACAGGTTGTTTCTTCGATTTCCAATATATAGTGTGCCACCCAAAAGGAGTATGTATCCAATTCGTGATCGTCTAGTGAATGGACAACCTAACCAGTCGGAGTAGCAATAAATTGCCAGGCTTGTACCTCCTGCTTTTGGTAGAAGAATTCCTTGAACCGGTGTGGCTTTAAGATATCGTAAAACACGATTAGAGGCATCCATATGACTTTGCCTCGGGTCTCCAACAAATTGGCTCAAAACATTAATTGCATAGGTAATATCGGGCCTTGTGGCTTGCAAATAGAGAAGTCTCCTATTAATCTTCGGTATTGGTTCCCGTCTACCCGTAGCTCTTCATCATATTTATCCAACTTCAAGTTTTGTTCCATTGTAAATGGACTTGGACGACAACCCATTATTCCCGTGTCTTCCAAAATATCGAGCGTGTATTTTCATTGACTTAAGACTAACCCTTCCTTGGTGCGTACCACTTCTATTACAAGAAAGAACTTTAGTGAACCAAGATCCTTGATGCTATATTTGTTGTCAAGGAATGTCTTAATTTATTGAATCTTATTTGAATCGTTACCTACTATGATAACGTCATCAACGTAAATAAGTGCCGCAACGAACGTGCCTTTAGTCTTGTAAATGAATAGGGACGGGTCCGCCTTGGATTGTTTGAAATTTATTTCAATCAAGGAAGTGGTAAATTTTTTATACCAATTCCTTGATGCTTGTTTAAGCCTTTAAGGTCATAAAGTGATTTCTTTAATTTGCAAACCCGATTGTCGTGTTGCTTGCCAAATCCTTGAGGTATCTTCATGTAAACATCCTTGTACAAATCTCAATGTAAGAAAGCGTTGTTAATGTCAAGTTGTTGGATATGCCATCCCTTCTTCATGGCCACGGCTAATAGACATCGTACAGTAATTTGGCGACAGGAGCAAAGGTTTCATGGAAGTGTATGCCTTCCATTTGCGTGAAACCTTTGGCTACGAGACGAGCCTTGTACCTTTCAATGTCACCATTTGGTTTATATTTTATCTTGTACACCCACTTTGAGTCTATAGCACACTTTCCTTTAGGTATTTTTTTGAGTGTCCACGTTACATTTTCTTCAAGCGCTTGAATCTCCATTTTCATGGCTTCCCTCCACATCGGATCTTTAACAGCTTGATTAAATTTTTTCGGCTCACTTTTGCTTGTAATGGCCGCTAAGAAGGCTTTATGATTATTAGTAAAATTATTATAAGAAATAAAATGTGCCAAGGGGTGTACCATCGAGGACTGTTGATTGAAGGTGGATTGCTCATGGTCTATAGATGGGGGTAGCGTCCACTTCATAATCATTGAGATGCTTCGGTCTTGACCGGTTCCTTTTTTCTTTAGGTGGTTGCAAATTTTCTAGGTCAAAAACTCTTGATCTGAATTGGCTTCTTGGTCCCATGTGGCTTCTTCATGCCCAATGGTTTCTGAAGTGGTCTGGTCCACTTGATCTGATCGTAGGCTTTGGGATATTTAACTTTGATTTGGCATATTAATTGGCGTGTCTTGAGCCATAGCACTAGTTGGAAAAACTTCTTCTACATGGGCATGGTCCATTGTGGATTCATGTTGAAGACTTTCTGGTCCATTATCAGTTTCAAGCCCAATTTCAACACCAAGCCCATCATCTCTATTAACAGTTGGGGTGTTTTCTTTGCTGCTCATTTCTTGGGCTACATCCCACCATTGTGGTGGAATAAAAATTTCTTCTTTCTCAACAGGAACATTTATGAAAGGGAAGACATTTTCAACGAATTTTACATCTCTAGAAATTATGATCCTTTTATTTTTAATGTCGTAGATTTTGTACCCTTTTGTACCACGTGGGTACCCTATAAAAACCCCCGGCTTTCCTCTTTCCTCAAACTTATCCCTCCTTGTTTCCGTGCTTCTATAATAGGCTAAACAACCAAAGACCCTCATATGTTCATATTGGGGTTTTTGGTCGTATAGAAGTTCATAAGGGGTTTTGTTTTCTATTACCTCTGATGGTAAACGATTTATAATATATGTGGCGGTAAGAATGCATTCTCCCCAAAAACGTGTCCGTAAGTTTGCATCAAACCTTAGGGCTCGGGCTATTTCCAAAATACATCTATGTTTTCATTCCACCACACCGTTTTGTTGTGGTGTGTGTGGACAAGTAGTTTCCAAAACAATCCCCTCTTTTGCATAAAAATCGAGCATATGATTTGATGTGAGCTCCCCCCCTCCCCATTATCACACCGGATTCTTTTTATATTTTTTCTCAAATTGGGTTTGTACCATTTTTGTGAAAATATACGAGGCAAGTGCTAGCCTCATGCTTGTGTTTGAGGAGAAAACCCCATACGGCTCTACTGAAATCATCTACTATTGTTAAAAAATAGTTTGCTTGTGTGAGGGAAGGGGCGCGATATTTCCCGTAAATGTCACAATGCAATAGGTCGAAACAAGAATTTGTTTTAGTAATACTAATGGGGAAAGGCAATCTTGCAAACTTAGCCTTAACACAAGAATCAAAAACGTCTTTAGTTTTTAAAGGAAAATCCTTAAGAAAATCAACATAAGCAAGTTTAGAGTTTGAAGCATGGCCTAATATGTTATGCCAAGTGTCAGCCATTATCATCATCACTTTTCTCTCGTCACCAACCATCCCCATCTTGTATAGACCTTTCTTGCAATCACCCACTCCAATCAATGTCCTCGAACTCAACTCCTGCATGACACAAAAATCCGGAAAAAATGTCACAACACATTGAAGATCTTGTGACAATTTATTAACAGATAATAGATTGCATTTGAATTCAGGAACGTGAAGGACCCGTTAGGTAGAGTGTAGTCTCCTCTAAACTCAACGGCTATGGATTCACCATTTGGTATGATCATGGGATGTTCGTGTTCTTTTTTAATTTTATTTTTAAGTAAAAAATCTATACAAACAATGTGCTCAGTTGCACCCGAGTCAATTACCCACTTACCTTCCTGACTAATATTACCTGTCATGTTGGCAGCCGAAGGATTTTGTTCGTGAGTAGTAGGCTTCATGTTACCGAAAATTTTTATGAACTGTTGGTACTGCTCGTTAGCCAAACTTGGAATTTGACTCGTCTCCCCCTCAACACAAGCCGACCTCGGCTTTCCTTTTTCTTGTTTACTCTTACTCGGCCAACCCATCATTTCCACTGTAATCACAATGTTCTACCTTTCCATCCTTTCGAATGGATTTGTTTTGTGGCAGATTTGTGTCTCGTTTCTTTGGCACAAAAGCCTAGAATGCAGCGGAATCATTAGTGGAACGCTTAAGAGTGGAAACTAACCTTTGTTGTCCGTCATCGTACACCAAATGGTAAGCAATTCCGAGCGTTGGTGTTGGTTGCATGGCTATGATTTGGGTTAGAATAGTTCCATATTCGACATCTAAACCGAGCAAAAACTCATAGAGTTTTTCTTTCTGTTTGAAATCATAGAGTTGTTTCCCAATTTCACAAGAACAACCTTTACAGTTGCATGTGAGGATTGGAAAAACTATTTGTATTTCATCCAAGGGATATGAGTTTTGTGAAATAAGCCGAGACGGACGCACCTTCTTGCTTGGTCGTCATCAATGACTGTTTCAAGTCGTACACTCTAGGCGCACTACCCTTCCCAAAGCGTTTTTTAAGAGCTGACCAGATGTCTTGGGCCGTTACGGCATACTTCACACTTGTTCTTATTTCCTTCTCCATTGCGGTGTTTAACCAACCTTTGATCATGGCGTCGCACCTCATCCAAGCCATGTATGTGGCATCACTTGATTCTTGTTTCTTGATCGACCATCAATGAAGCCGACCTTGTTTTTAGAGAACAAGAAATTCATCATCTCTTGGGACCAATCATTGTAGTTCACATTTGTTAGAACATCGTTGACGTGTAGTTGCCTCGGATAATCTAAGGCATGTATGTAATATGGAGATGTAAGGCCCCGGTCCCGGTGCCCTACTTTAGCATTGGATTTACTCATAAACATATTTCTAAATATCAGAGTGAATTAAAACTTTCGCGAAATATATAAAACTTCAATCATTCATTACAAGCATTCGATACATGTCTTAGAAACACAACACAAATGGTTTATTTAAAACATCATGACAAAACTCCTCTGGATGCCAGTCCCTTCAATCCTGCCATGTGTCCTTCTCTCAAGCCAACTGTTTCAATCTATTCATCTGCGTGCATACTAAAAGTCAGCTACGCTGAGTGAGTCCTAGTTAATACAGGTAACATACAATAAATTCACTTACTTACATACATACGCATCCGAAGACACATATACATACTTAGCTTTTTACCTTTCTTCGTACTTTCATACTTTCATACTTTAATACATACATATATACATACATTTCGTCCTATAATCTTCGCATATATTATTATTTTCTGTTCCCTTCATTTGCAGATATTATTAGGGTCTGTTCCCTACATTCGCAGATATTATTAGGGTATGTTCCTTACATTAGTAGATATTATTAGGGTATGTTCCCTACATTCGCAGATATTATTAGGGTATAAGCCCTGCATTCGCAGATATTATTAGGGTCTGTTCCCTACCTACGCTCTACCATACTTTCATGCTATCATTCATACTATTTTGTACATACCTTTCTTTATCATTCATTCATACACAATTACATATTCTGACACTTACCTCCCTTGGCGATACGTGCAATATCTGAAGATCGTTCACGTGCCGACAATCTTTCATCCATATTCACATTACAATATCTATCACATATATCATTCATGCATACACTTACCACTTAAGGTAAGTGTATTAACTAATCACATTGAGTATGCACACAGCCCTGAAAACATAACAAGGAAATAGGGCTAGAAACTCACCTGAGCTTGGTTACATTCACCGTTAATAGTTATTCCTTTCTTTAGCTGTGCGTGACTAACTGTATAACAATTACACGTATCAATTAACTATCACTACTCATATCGCGTTTCTAGTTTAATTATAACCCTCAACGAACTGGGGTCCGGGGGCAGCTCCCCTGGCAGTGGGGTTCTAGGGGAGGCAGCCCCTAGCAGGGTCCAAGGGGCAGAGCCCCTGGCTGGGTCGAGCTTTTTCATTAGAATTCTAAATTATTATTTTATTTGCTAACTCATAAAGTTCGAGGGCTTCTTTGTAATTAATCCATTTTATCATAAGTCTAGGGACCTTTCTGTCATTCTTTCAAACTTTATTTCGTTATCCAGTTCGTCATCCAGTTCTTTAACGAATTAACTGCTTCCTTATTTCTTAACGAACTGGCTTCTATAACGAACTGGCTTCTAAAAAGAATTGGCTTTTTATAACGAACTGGCTTCTATAACGAACTGAGGGTTCATTCGTCAGATCTTCGTTAATAATTGCTTAACGAACTGCTTCAAATTCGTTATCTCTTCTTAGCGAATGGGCATAACAAATTAATTGTTAATTCGTTATGTCTCCGCTAATGAACTAGGGTTAGGTCAGAGAATGTCAGAAACATTATCTTACATTCGTTAACCTCATACACCTTTTGCGGCGCCATCATCGCCGGAAAACCGGGATTTGCGCAGAAAAGCAAGACCTCTATTTTCCACCGTTTTTCGTCTCATTCGATCCAGATCTGGGCTAGGGTGACCCCTAAGCTCATCTTTTGATCGGTTTATACACGATTCTCCCCGGATCTCGTGACTTTAACGGTTTAAGGGTGTCGGTTCGTTGTTTTGCAACTAAATCTATCGGGTTTGGGTCCATTCAATATCATACTATCATTACCTCGGGTCGGGATTGATTCTTCTTCTTGGTTTTGGTTTAGAGAAAGAGCTTAAATGTGTGTTTTGGGTGGTGTATGGAATGGATGAGAATGAATTAATTAATGGTAATTATGGTATGTATATCATGGGTCATGGGCTTAAGCCCATGGTCTTTTCCTCCTTTCCTTATTAACCCAAGTCTATTACCCATATTACTTAACCCAACACAAGCCCGACTCATAATAACTCGTCTTTTATTTTATTAACCGAAACGAGAAAACGGGATGCTACAGAAGAGGTATGATCGGAAGCCCTCCATCGTTTTTGTTTTTATCTTCTTTGCCGGTCATGGCTGCTAGAGGTGAAGGGTTTTTTTGTGTTGGTTGTGTTTTGATTGAGATAAATTCTATTGGGGCTCTGATGCCATAAAAATTTTGTATGGTAATTTGTTATGGTTAAAGTACAACTATTAAAATCATAGCCTAAGGGCTAAATACACAAGAGATTACAACGGCTAGCCATAGATCAAGGCTAGAAATGAGGGGATAATATGGAAGGAGATATTATATAGAATAAAATAATATATGCTATCTTTTAAATAATGTGAAGTTCGGTGGCCTTCAAATTCCTGCCATAACACAACACTTCTTGGTCATGGCTACCTTTCACCATGACCTAAACATATTGGGAAAACATGGAAAGCTATTTAACCTTTGCAATTCATAGAGCCCAAAAACCACTTTCCTTTCGGTTTTGGTCTTCAAAATATGTATTGGCCAAAACTAAACCATCGCTAAAGCTAAAATTGTTCTTGCTATGATCATTAGAAAATATAGTTTTGTCATATAACAATCATACGTACACGCCCCGATCCAAAGATACATATTATATACATAATTTGTTTACCTTTCTTTCATACATACAACCTCTCATAATTTTATACTTTCATACTATATGCATAGTTATCTTTACTATTAAAGCATAGAATTATGCTGAGTATCCTCTATCCTTGAATATTTTATGGATCACTTATCCTTGTGATATATTCCACGTTGTAAAGGATCAAGGATTCTCGGTATTATCTGTTTACTAATAATTGTGTTTAAATGGTGTTGTGTTTGATAGATAAAACGGCTTGAAGACTAAGTCATCCTATTCTTGCGCTACTGGACGACTTCCGCACGTGGTCAAGGAAGAAGAAACGACTAGTGGAATAGTGGCGTGAAAGTAGGAATCTTAGTTAGTTATTATTGTTATTTCTCTATATAATTGAGATAGACGATCAGTTACAAACACACCTGTAATCACACACTTTTGAGCAGTCTCTTGATCATAGCTCGCACACTTAGATCTTATTGTAACACTGATCAATATCTCCACCATTTGTAACCTCATTTTTACATTAATAAAGTGGTGATAGACGATTTATCATTACATGGGGTTTTTTCCTTTGATCTAATCAAGATCAAGGGGTTTTTCCTCGCAACAAATCACGTAGTTCATCCCTATTTCCTTTATACAGTCGTTGTTAATACAGTAGCACTATACCTCACAATTACAGATTTGGATACATTATCCTTAGTAGATTTTTTTCCAAAACAATTTGTCGCCCACCGTGGGGCAATTGGTGCTATAATCCAGATTACTTCATATCAGTTTTCAACCTTTCATACCCATATCACCATCAATGGCCTCTCAATCAACCTCTGCTTCATCAACCATGCCCATCTTCGGTTCCTCTCTCATCAAGAACTTTGCCGCCGATGCCTCCTACAATCATTGGAGAACCACGAGCTGTTTTTGCTGGAAACAAGATGCAACTACCAGTCTTCCAGAGCTTGAAAACCATTGCTGCCACTTCGGCGGTTAATACTAACAATGATGTTTCTGCTATGTTTTCACAGGTTAAAGCATACATGGAGCAGCAAAACAAGACTAACCAGAGGATCCTTCGGGAGATAGAAGACCTCAAGAGGACTAAGAGGCCAGCGGAGGATCAAACTCCCTTGGTGCCTAGGAAGCTGGATTTCACCACTCCAGGATCCTTGGCTCCGTTCACGCAAGGTCATTTATCCTTCAGCTGGGATCCATGGGTCAACAAACTCAAGGATCCTCGGTCTTCCAGCCAGGATCATCCATCCTTAATCAAGGCTCCATGGGCCAACAGGTTCAAGGGTCCTCGGCTTTTGAACAAGGATCACCTATCCTCCAGTCAGGATCAATGGGTCAGCAGACTCAAGGATCCTATAACTTTCATCAAGGATCATCAATCCTTAAACCAGGATCCTCTAGGGTATGCTATCAAGGATCCTAACTTTCAGGCTCAAGGATACTTCCTCCAGAATCAAGGATCCTCCGGAATTCAGCATTAGAGATCTTCGAAAGTCCATGAAGGAGATATTATCCCCATGCAGACTATCGTATCTGGTGGACCAACTCCTGTAGCAGATCCTTCTTACCTCAGCCACTCTTCTGGAAAGCCAACGTTCACGCAACAAAGAGGTAACTTGTATGATCCTATATCCTTAGATGCTAATCGTGGTTCCTTCTTGCAGGATGCAGGTATTAACCAAGCTATAGCTAAGGAACTGCAAAAGCTTAAGGATATGATATCCAGCGTACCAGGGGTGGTCCGACCGATTCCTGAAATACCAGAAGGGAGCCACAAGTTATCAAGATTTGCTCCACCTATTTTTGATGCTGAAATCCCAAAGCGATTCCAGACCTCCAACATGAAGACTTATGATGGAACCACGGATCCTGAAGAGCATGTTGCTCAATATAGGGAGAGGATGGAGATTGATTCAATCCCTGAAAGATTCAAGAAGGCTTGTCTATGCAAGGTTTTCGGATCCACACTAACAGGATCTGCACTCAAATGGCTGCTAAGTCTCCCTCCTTACTCTGTTAATTCATTTTCTCATTTAGTTAACTTGTTCAACAATCAATTTTCTTGTAATAGGAAATTTGAGAAGTTAACTAGTGATTTATACCGAGTTGTTCAGCCTTATGATGAATCCCTTAGGGATTTCGTTACAAGGTTTGGCAGGAAATCCCTAGAAATCCCCAATCTTGATATGGCTACTGTTGGAATTACGTATGCCCGAGACACATACTTAAACTAATGTGGCTAACTGTGTTTGATCCAAGTCGGGTCATACCCAATAACAAGCTAGACAACACCAAATGTATTCTTTAATGATTTGATCATTTAAACGAATACCGAACACTACGTGTTTAGAAAATTGGTTTTCTAAACAAACACACTTGAGGATTTAAATAAATTATCTGGATAATTTGTTTATATAAATTAATTATTTAATTGGTTAAATAATTACATAAATGTATGTGTATTTTATAAAATGAGTTTTATAAAATAATTGGAGATGTTTTAAATGGTTAAAACAAAACAAAAAAAAAAAAAAAAAAAAAAATAATATCAAAACCGGCCACCCCATGTGGGTGGAAGGTTTGTCCTTTTATGCCTTGTCTCCATGTGATGACAACTTTATCCATCTCCAATAAGATTACATGCATTTTGGGGTCTTGAGTGTGTGCATTATTATTCAAATTTTGAATCAAGAAACCTATCTATCTCTCTCTCAAACTCACGGCTCAAAGGGGCAGAAAATTGGGAGTTTTGAGAGCTTGTTCAAGTGTTCAAAATCCTAGCAACTAGTTGGTGTTGTTGCTATAAGCTTGGGGTATCAAAAGCTTGAGGGTTTCTCTTTGCAACCTTGCCATTTGAAGACATCATCATCTTCATCCACATACATCTTCTTCTAAAGGTATAAGAAGGTACCATTTACATTTTGTAAGCATATTGTTCTTGTAATATTGATCCTTGTTCTTTGGGTTTTAGTTTTAACATAATGGTATGTTCATAACAAGTTATAAAATCTAAGCTTCCGTTGCGTTTTCTAGTTAAATATGGTTAACTTGAACTTTGATAATCTTGTATAAAACCCAACAATGGCATCAAGAGCCGGTTACAAGGACTTATGCTTCTTACATGTTCATAGATTTCGGGTTTTTCATGGGTGAAAAAGGGGTCCGAAATTTTGGTGGATTTTACCCCTCATGGATTTGTAAGATCTTGACATGCATGAAAGATCTTAGGAAACCATTAATAACATTTGGATGTTGAAAATAAAATAAAAATAAAAAAATAAGATTTGGCCGTAGCCTCTTGGGGGGGGGGGGGGGCCGATTCTTTTGGAGTTTTTGGGCATTGGTTGCTTAGGTTGCATGCTTAGAACATTTGGTATGTTTGATTGTGTCATAACCGAAACCTAGACCTTGGATGTGTTGATTGTTGTTTGTGTATGTTGATTATGTTTATTATTCAATATGGTTGTAATAATTCATAATCTTAGGCTTGTGTAATTTGTTTATTCATAAGTTGGTTTGTAATAAATAGATTAGTTGCATTTTCTTTTTTTAGAAAAATATGTATTAGGATACATTTTGTAAAAATTGAAGATGCAAGAATTGGTGGATTTGGGCCTTGGACCGAAATTTTGGGCTTGTTGGGCCTCACCGGCCCATCATGGGATTCAAGCCCATTAGGCCCATAAATTTCACTCTTGGGCCCAAGAAGACTTTTGGAAGTTTGGAGCCCATTAACAAGCCCAACAAGAACACAACAACTTGGAAAGGATACTTGAAGCATTTGGATGCAAGGTCAAGTGGGAGTCAACATTCCATCCTTGTGTCATGTTTTGTCCCTTAGGTGTGACTTATGACCTATACTTGTTTCGGCTAACAAGTATGGTCAAACTTAGCGGTTCTCGGTTATGACTATATTTTGCATGTGTTTGCTTGGTTGTTTGTTTTACTTATTGTAATGTGTGGTTGATAGATATTAGGATATCCAAACCGTCACATAGGAACGACAACAAGCATAAAACGGGTTCTAATATATATTTGGTAATATCGCGTCAATTAGTTTAATTAAATGGGTTTATTAAAACTAAGCGATTACTCACATATAATAAAATTGGTTTTATTATAACTTGAACCTTGAAAATTGGTTTTCAAAATCGCCATATTACTAAATGCATGTTAGGATATGGCATAATGTTTTTCAAACTAGAATATTGGAAAACTTAAAATCCCTTTTTCATAATTACCAAGGAAACAAGTCTTACACCATCCTTTTGTATGACACTTAACGTATTAGGGAACTTTAAATGGGATAAAGGTCACCTAACCATTTTGAGCAAACTAATATACTTAGGGTAATATTAACATATTTGTGGGATAAAGGTCACCTAACCACTTGTATGTTAATCTTACATGTTTATACAAGTAGGACGACTTGAATTGGAAACCATGTGATAAAGGTCACCTAAGCATGGGGATCCAATGGTGTTGATGGGATAAACATGCCAACACGAAATAAGGATTTCGAATGGTCCCATACCTCTAGAAGTTGCAAAGGGTTGCAATTGTCAAGATTGACTACCTTGTTAAATCAAATAACGGGATAAAGGTCACCTAACCGAAATTTGATTTATCGTTGGATTCTAGAATTTAATTATTATTTTAAAAATTTGGAATAAAAGGGTATTAATAATTAAATTGTTTATAATACTAAAATAGAACTTTGTTAAATTTTGTAGATGGCCGCTAACAATGCAAACACCTCTACCCATAACACCCGTAACCTATCCTTAAGAACCATCCTTGAAAAGGATCGTCTAAACCATAATAACTTTATGGATTGGTATCGCAACTTGAGAATAGTTCTCAAGCAAGAAGAGATATCATATGTCTTAGACGATCCCATTCCCGATGAGCCTAACGTGGAAGATGAGGAGGCGTATAACGATTGGGTCAAGTACACCAAAGATTCGGTGCAAGCCTCTTGCCTCATGTTTGGGACTATGATTCCCGAAATCCAAAAGGATTTCGAGCATCATGGGGCATACGACATGATAACTCAATTGAAGGAAATGTTCCTTCAACAAGCTAGAGCGGAACGTTTCGAAACGGTTCGAGCGTTTCATGCATGTCGTATGGAGGAAACCCAAAGCGTCTCATCTTATGTCCTAAAAATGAAAAGCTACATTGAAAAGCTTCGTAGGTTGAATTGTCCCGTATCTAATGAGTTGGCTACGGATTTGATCCTCAACTCTTTGACCAAAAGGTTTGAAACCTTTGTCATGAATTATAACATGAATGGATGGGACAAAAGCATTGGTGAGCTTCACGCAATGCTAAGAACGGCCGAAGCGGGAATGGGTAAAAGGGTTTTACCCGTTCTAACAATCAATGAAGGAAAAAGGGGACATAACTCCAACCCCAAAGCAAGTGTTGCTAAGGGCAAGGGCCACGTCCAAGGAAAGGGAAAGAGGAAAGCCATCACGCCCACCAAACCGAAGGAAAAGAAGCAAAAGGTTGCGGCGCAAGATCCATGCTTTGAGTGTGGAGAGATAGGTCATTGGAAAAGGAATTGTCCGACCTATCTCAATGCGTTAAAAGATAAGAGGGATGCGGGGCATACCTCAGGTATTATCTTTACTATACATATTGAACTAAATGTTATTTCTTCAAATACATGGGTACTTGATACCGGATGTGGAACTCACATTTGCAATTTGTTGCAGGGGTTCAAAAGAAGTAAACAACTCAACAAAGGGGACATTAGTCTCTTTATGGGCAATGGAGCAAGAGTTGAAGTCCAAGCTCAAGGAGACTACTTGTTAAAGCTTCCAAGTGGTTTGGAAGTAATTTTGAAAAATGTTTTGTATGCTCCTAAGTTAAGGAGAAACATTATTTCCGTGTCCCTTTTAAAACAATGTGGCTTTGATTTTAAATTTATGGATTATGATATTCATGTTTTGATGAATGGCATATTTTATTTTAAAGCTATACCCATGAATGGTATATATGAAATAGATCAAAGTGGTATGTCACATAATAGTTCAATGTATAATGTCAACACCAAGAAACTCAAGAAGGACTTGGGTGATTCCTATCTTTGGCATTGTCGCCTTGGACATATAAGCAAGAATCGCATGCAAACTCTTCGCAAGAGTGGTATTCTAGAAACAAATGAGTATGATTCATTTGATGTATGTGAATCTTGTTTACAAGGCAAAATGACAAAGCAACCCTTTAATAAAACTTTTGAAAGGTCAAAAGAATTATTGGGTATCATACATTCGGATGTATGTGGTCCTTTTAGACCAATGACTAGGAATGGTGAAAGATACTTCATTACCTTTATTGACGATTATAGTCGATATGGTTATGTGTACTTAATGAAACACAAAGATGAAGCTTTTGAAATGTTCAAAGACTTCAAAACTGAAGTAGAAAGACAACTCAAGACCACAATCAAAGTACTTCGTAGTGATAGAGGAGGTGAATACCTAAGTGGTGTATTTCAAGATCATCTTAAGAGTTGTGGAATTATTTCACAACTTACTCCACCTGGAACACCACAACATAATGGTGTGTCTGAAAGGAGAAATCGTACCCTATTAGATATGGTTCGATCGATGATGGCTAGAAGCACTTTACCTCTATCATTTTGGGGCTATGCTTTACTTTCCGCTGTTCGCATATTGAATATGGCTCCAACCAAGAAAGTGGAGAAGACACCTTTTGAAGTATGGCATGGAAAGGCTCCATCGCTATCATTCTTAAAAGTTTGGGGTTGTGAAGCTTATGTAAAGCAATACACCCCAAACAAATTAGAAGTCCGATCCACTAAGTGTATCTTTATAGGTTATCCTAAAGATGATTTAGGATATTACTTTTACGATCCTAGTGAGCAAAATGTTATTATTGCTCGAAAGGGTAAGTTCTTGGAAACTAAGTTCCTTGAGGAAGGAACTAATAGTAGAACAGTGAAATTTGATGAGGATCAAGAATCACAAGATGATACACAATTGGTTGATACTAGCACTCAACAAGAGGTTGTTGAAAGTGATCAAGTGGTTTATCAAAACACACAAAACGTTCGCAAATCTGGTAGAGTTAGCAATCCACCCGAAAAATATGGATTTTTTGTAGAAGGTTGCTACGTGGTAGATTCGGATGAACCAACCACATATCGTGATGCAATGTCCAAGAATGATTGTGACAAATGGCTTGAAGCCATGAACGTTGAGATGCAATCCATGTATGACAACCAAGTTTGGGAATTGGTTGAACCACCACTCAACTCCAAAGCTGTTGGAAGTAAGTGGGTTTTCAAAAGGAAAACTGATATGCATGGAAACTTGGATACTTATAAAGCAAGACTTGTAGCTAAAGGTTTCACTCAAACTCAAGGGGTTGATTATGATGAAACTTTTTCGCCTGTGGCAATGCTAAAGTCTATTAGGATATTATTTGCCATAGCTGCACATTATGATTATGAAATCTGGCAAATGGATGTCAAGACCGCTTTCCTAAATGGATATCTTGAGGAAGATGTCTATATGGTTCAGCCTGAAGGTTTTGTCGATCCAAAACATCCTAATAAAGTATGCAAGTTAAAGAAATCAATCTATGGATTGAAACAAGCATCTAGAACTTGGAATCATCGTTTTGATGAAGAAATCAAAAGTTTTGGGTTCATCAAAAACGCTGATGAGGCTTGTGTGTATAAAAAGGCTAGTGGGAGTATAATTACATTCTTAGTATTGTATGTCGATGACATTCTACTATTTGGAAATGACATTCCAACCATGGAAAGCGTTAAGGCTTGGCTTGGAAGTAGATTTTCCATCAAGGATCTAGGTGAAGCTGCCTATATTTTGGGAATAAAGATCTATAGGGATAGGTCAAGGCGCTTGATAGGTTTGAACCAAAGTACATACATTGATAAGATCTTGAAAAGGTTCAAGATGGAAAACTCCAAGAAAGGTTTTGTACCTATTCAAAGAGGGACCATATTGAGTTCAGCTCAATGTCCAAGCTCAAAGGGTGAGCAAGAGACGATGAAACAAATCCCATATGCTTCTGCTATAGGATCCATCATGTATGCGATGATATGTACTAGACCGGATGTGTCATGCGCTTTGAGCATGACAAGCAGATACCAACAGAATCCAGGAAACAGTCATTGGATGGCTGTTAAGAGCATATTGAAATACCTTAGGAGAACTAAGGATATGTTTCTGATATATGGATCTGGTGAGGAGGAACTCGCTATAAAAGGTTACACGGATGCGAGCTTCCAAACTGATCGAGATGATTCTCGATCACAGTCTGGGTATGTGTTCACACTTAATGGAGGAGCTGTCTCTTGGAAGAGCTCAAAACAGGAAGTGGTAGCATTGTCCACTACAGAATCAGAATACATCGCCGCTTCATTGGCAGCTCAGGAAGCTGCATGGTTGAAGAAATTCATTACTGATCTAGGGGTGGTCTCTTCCATTCAAGACCCTCTAGAAATCTTTTGTGACAACGAGGGTGCGATTGCACAAATCAAGGAACCTCGTTCGCACCAAAAGACTAGACACATAGAGCGGAGATTCAACTACATAAGGGATGAAGTTGAAAAGGGAAAGATATGTATTCGCAAAGTTGGAACTGATCAAAATCTTGCGGATCCATTCACGAAGCTCCTAGAAAGACCGAAACATGAGCGTCATGCGAGTGGCTTAGGACTTCGATATTCTAGTAATTGGATTTGATCTATTTTGTATTTACGTTTAAAAGACTTTTGTAATTTAACTCTTTTATATGATTATGGAATCTTGAGTTAAATTCTAATTTTGCATGTTTAATCCATGAATAAGTTATCTTATTCTAAAAGTCCGTAGTCGATCACATTTGTGGGAACAAATATGAAGCAAGACTATTATGAACTAGGATTGGTGGATATTCATAAGGAATGAATATGGAGCATAGGTTTGCTGCCAAAGTTCATAGATATTTGTGGGATACAAATATTGGACTGACCCGCTCTCAATATTACTACATGGAGTCGATTGACCTGATCATTAGTAATTTTGAGTAAAGGAGAATTTCATATTATCCTTAGACCTGAGATGTATACTGGGTCTTGATTTTCACCAAGTATTACACTTTGACTCTCCCCTTCGCTATTCGTAAAAGATGGTACATAAGGATGAGCTCAGGTGGAGTATAAAAGTGATAGTGAGAGGCGTATACAGTCAAGAAGGAATTTGTTCCTCTTATGTGTTGAGAGTTTAGATGTCTAAGGCCTGATAAAGTTGAATTGTAAAGAGAATGATCGCCTATGTCTCTTAGATCCAACATGACATCTAGTAACAAAGGGATATAATGATAAATTCACCTAAATCATATCAAGTAAGGGACTTGAAGGGATGATGTTATTGAATGGCACTTCGTCAAACACATTAGGGGTGGTGAACTGTTGTTAGGCGGTATTCACCACTTGCATTAATTTTCTATGTATCTCGTGCAAGTGGGAGATTGTTGGAATTACGTATGCCCGAGACACATACTTAAACTAATGTGGCTAACTGTGTTTGATCCAAGTCGGGTCATACCCAATAACAAGCTAGACAACACCAAATGTATTCTTTAATGATTTGATCATTTAAACGAATACCGAACACTACGTGTTTAGAAAATTGGTTTTCTAAACAAACACACTTGAGGATTTAAATAAATTATCTGGATAATTTGTTTATATAAATTAATTATTTAATTGGTTAAATAATTACATAAATGTATGTGTATTTTATAAAATGAGTTTTATAAAATAATTGGAGATGTTTTAAATGGTTAAAACAAAACAAAAAAAAAAAAAAAAAAAAAAAAAATAATATCAAAACCGGCCACCCCATGTGGGTGGAAGGTTTGTCCTTTTATGCCTTGTCTCCATGTGATGACAACTTTATCCATCTCCAATAAGATTACATGCATTTTGGGGTCTTGAGTGTGTGCATTATTATTCAAATTTTGAATCAAGAAACCTATCTATCTCTCTCTCAAACTCACGGCTCAAAGGGGCAGAAAATTGGGAGTTTTGAGAGCTTGTTCAAGTGTTCAAAATCCTAGCAACTAGTTGGTGTTGTTGCTATAAGCTTGGGGTATCAAAAGCTTGAGGGTTTCTCTTTGCAACCTTGCCATTTGAAGACATCATCATCTTCATCCACATACATCTTCTTCTAAAGGTATAAGAAGGTACCATTTACATTTTGTAAGCATATTGTTCTTGTAATATTGATCCTTGTTCTTTGGGTTTTAGTTTTAACATAATGGTATGTTCATAACAAGTTATAAAATCTAAGCTTCCGTTGCGTTTTCTAGTTAAATATGGTTAACTTGAACTTTGATAATCTTGTATAAAACCCAACAGCTACCGCTATTGAAGCATTCAAGATGGGACTTCAGAGGGGCTCCCCCTTTTATGATGATCTTGTGATAACTCCTTGCAAGTCATTAGATGAAGTAAGGAACAGAGCCCTGAGGTTCATACGGCTAGAAGATGACAAAAGGATCCAAGAACGATTAGGGGCTCAGACGAAACAAGAATCCCCTGACAAGAATAAAGGATCCTCATACAGAAACAACAACTCAAAGCCGTACTCAAAATTTAAAAACCAAAATGTCCGAGTAGTTGAAGAAGGTGACGATGATGAAGACTACCCGAGCATCTCAGAATACTGCTTCTCAGTGGATACTCATGGTTTAATTTGTGCCATGAAGGATCTAGGTGAGAAGGCAAGGTGGCCTCGAAAGAACGAGAAAAAAACGTCCTTCAAAGACAAGTCCAAATGGTGTGCATTCCATGAGGACTTCGGTCATTTGACTGATGATTGTATTGGCTTGAGGAGGGAAATTGGATACCTCCTGAGGAAGGGCCACTTCAAGGAGCTCTTGGGAAGAAAAAAGTCCAGGATCCAGGATCCTGAAGAGGTTCCTCGAAAAGCAAATCCGCCCCCACCAGATGCTCAAGTGATCAACTTCATCTCCGGAGGCTCAGATATATGCGGCACTTCTTTCTCTTCAGCATAAAGGCACTCCAAAGAAACCAAGCTACAGAATGGAGAACGCCAGTCATATCCACCACTTTGACAACTGAAAAAGGATCTTTTCGATGAAAAAGATAAATCAAACATCCAGGATCCACATCAGACGGTTTGATTGTCACTTTATTTATTGCTAACCATTATGTACGCAGGATCCTAGTTGATGGAGGAAGCTCGGTAAATATCATCCAACACGATGTGCTACAGAAGATGAATATCCCGGATTCGGAGATCATCCCAAGGACGTCGGTGTTAATTGGATTCAGTGAAGAAACCAAGAAAACATTGAGGGACATTAACCTCCCAATATACATCGAAGGGTTAAATTCTTACCAAAGATTATGTGTTATTGATAACCTATCTTATTGCAATGTTAATTTGGGCAGGCCTTGCCTACATGGGATGAAGGCAGTAGCCTCTACTTGCCATCAATGCATCAAACTGCCGACCCCTTGGGAGTAGTAAGGATAGATGGTGATCAGGTGGAAGCCAAGAACTATTATTCTTCATCTATGAAGCCGTCAGCCAAACAGACGATAGCATAGTAACCACATCAGCATCCTAGGGACGTGCTGGAAGCTCGGGAGCAAGACATAAAAGAAATGTCCTTGGGTCCCGAGGATCCAGATGTGAAAGTGTTCCTAGGATCCAGTATCCCTAGTGAGATCGAGGAGGATCTAATATCCTTCCTAAAGCAAAGAAAGTATATGTTTGCCTTCAGACATTCAAACATGACTGGTATTTCTAAGGAGGTAATTACTCACAAGTTAGGCCTTGATTTATCTATTAAACCCGTCCATCAGAAGTGAAGGAAATTCTCTCTTGAGAGGAACACGATCATACAAGAAGAGGTTGAAAAATTTCTTAAGGCCAGTATGATCAGAGAGGTTAAATATCCCCGATGGTTAGCCAATGTGGTTGTTGTTTCTAAAAAGAATGGAAAGTGGAGGGTGTATGTCGATTTTACTGATTTAAACAAGGCATGCCCCAAGGATCCTTTCCCGTTACCACATATAGACTCCATGGTGGGTGCAATGGCAGGACATGAAATGCTTACCTTTATGGATGCTCCCTCTGGATTTCAACAAATTCAGATGGAACCATCTGATCAAGAGGATACAGCATTCATGACTCCTACCGGCATATACTATTATATTGCTATGCCGTTTAGACTAAGAAATGCAGGTGCAACGTATCAACGCTTAGTCAACATGATGTTTATAGAACAGCTCGGGAAAACCATGGAAGTCTATATAGACGACATGGTTATCAAGTCCAAGAGGTCTGAATATCACCTTAAATACTTGGAAGAAGCATTCAATATCCTAGACCAATATAACATGAAACTAAACCCATCAAAATTCCATTTTGGTGTTAAGGCCGGAAAGTTTCTAGGATATATGGTGACCAAAAGATGGATAGAAGCGAGTCCTGAGCAAATAGAAGCCATTATAAACTTAAAGTCTCCTGCGAATGCTAAAGATGTCCAAAGGCTAACAGGAAGAATAGCTGCTCTCAAAAGACTCATTTCCAGATCCTCCGAGAAGTGCAAAGATTTCTACGACATTCTTAGGAAAAATAAGAAGTTCGAATGGACGGAGAATCATGAGGTTGCACTAAAATCCTTAAAGGATTACTTATCCTCAGCACCAGCTCTGATGAAGCCTGTGGATGGAGAACCCTTATATTTATACCTGGCTGTTTCAGGAAATGCTGTAAGTGTTGTCCTTGTGAAGGATCATGAAGGTGCACAGCATCCCGTTTATTATGTAAGTAAACGTCTTTTAGATGTAGAAGCCAGGTATTCTCATTTTGAAAAATTAATTCTTGCACTTATTATGGCTTCTTCTAAATTGAGACATTACTTTGAGACTCGTACTATTATTTTGAGAACTAACTATCATGTTAAGAATGTACTTGGAAAGACAGAGTTATCAGGAAGGATGGCAAAATGGGCTGTGAAGATGAGTGTGTACGATATTCAGTATGAGCCCAGAACAACCATCAAATCACAAGCACTCGCAGACTTTGTGGCTGATTTCAGTAGAGACATGCAGAAAGAAGCCGATTTGGAGGTTCAACAACTAGAAGAAACCAAGGATCCTTGGATCCTCTTTACAAATGGAGCTTCCAATGTAAGAGGAACAGGATTAGGTATCCTACTGAAATCGCCATAGGGGGACATATTACCCCAATCTATAGCCTGTGAGTTTCAAGCGACGAATAATGAAGAAGAGTATGAAGCTCTGATCGCAGGTTTGAAATTAGCTAAACGCATGAGGATCAGGTATCTTCAAGTTTATATAGATTCGCTGTTGATAGCTAACAACTTTAATGGCTCATATGCTGTTAAAGGTGAAAAACTAATCAAATATCTAGATGTTGTGAAGGAACTAGCAAAATCCTTCGAATTGTTTAGTATAGTATAGGTACTAAGGGAAGAGAATGATGGGGGCAGATGCTTTGGCTAATTTAGCTTCATCTTTGAAGATTCCGGAAGATACGAAGATCCCAATCATTCATATACTCTCTCCAGAAATAGGAGAACAAGAAGTTGGGGAGATAACGACTGACAAAGAGATTGTACTTTGGTTTCCATTATCCTCGAATAATCAAGGATCTTGGATCCTCCCAATCAAGAAGTACATTCAAACTGGAAAGATTCCAACCACGGAGAATCCTAATTCCTTCAAACTTAAGGTATCACAATACATTATATTACACGATATTTTTTAATGAAAATCTCTTGCAGGACCCTACTTAAGGTGTATCAAAGATCCTGAAATTCAAGAGGTACTTAAAGACTTTCATGAGGGTGACTGTGGTAACCACACCGGAGGTAGAGCCCTATTCTTTAGAATTCTGAGAACAGGTTACTACTGGCCAACCATGAAAAGAGCCGAAATGGAATATTCAAAGAAGTGTGACTTATGTCAAAGGCACGGTAACATCCTACATCAGCCAACGGAGCCTATACATCCTATATCCTTGTCATAGCCTTTCATGAAGTGGGGCATGGATATTGTCGGCAATCAGGCTAAAGCCCCAGGAGGAAAAGTATTCATGCTTGCAATGACTGATTACTTTTCAAAGTGGATAGAAGCAGAAGCTTTTGTTCAAGTACGCGAAAAAGAGGTGATATCTTTCATTAAAAGAAATATTATTACTAGATTTGGTATCCCTTCAGGATAGAAGCAGAAGCTTTTGTTCAAGTACGCGAAAAAGAGGTGATATCTTTCATTAAAAGAAATATTATTACTAGATTTGGTATCCCTTCAGAAATTATTTGTGACAATGGTTCCCAGTTTATCGGGAAAAGAACCATTAACTTTTGTGACAGTTGGGTCATCAAGATGATTACCTCTACTCTGGTGCATCCTCAAGCTAATGGCCAGGCGGAATCAAGTAACAAGATCATCATCAACAAATTAAAGAAGAAACTAGGATCCAAGAAAGGCAAGTGGGCCGAGGAGCTACCATATGTACTTTGGGCTGACAGAACAACGCCAAAGAATGCAACAGGTCAAACACCTTTCTCATTGGTGTTTGGCTCGAAAGCTGTAATCCCAACAGAGATGGTAGTTCCCACTGCCAGAACAAGCATCCGTGATCCTGAAGCAAATAGTGGAATCCTTCTTGAAGACTTGGATACTGCTGAAGAACTCAGAGACTTAGCCAAGATCAGAATGGCAGCATATCAACAAAAGGTAGCTGGGGCATACAACAAGAGTATAAGGATCAGAAGATTTCAAGAAGGAGACTTGGTCTTGAGAAAAGCCTTCCAAAACACAACCAATCCGGCATATGGGAAGCTAGAACCTAAGTGGGAAGGTCCTTATCTGATCGAGTCGGTGGCAGGAAAAGGGGCATATCATTTGCTCACTATGGAAGGCAACAGGTTACCAAGAGCGTGAAATGCTATCCATCTCAAGAAGTACTTTTTCTGATCAGGATCCGATATCCTCCGAGGATGGAGTATCCTTATAGCATCATGGATCTTGAAATTGGTAATATCTATCTGATCACTTATTTATTTAAGATTTTTATTAATTTAAGGATAACATATTCTTAAAGTTATGTTTTCCAAGTAATAAATAACTATGCAGGATTCTAGTTAGAGGATTAATATTTAATAGGTTGGCCACCTCTCATTCGCATTTAAAGGTATCTTGCTATTTCCCTAGGCCTAGCCCACGTTTACGGTATGACCCCCGATGGTCATATCTTCCAAGGTTTAAAGGTTTTCACCTTTCTTATAAATTAGAGTTTCTACACTCTCGCCTGGAGCGCACGCTATCCAACGTATAGTCCGAGGCAGCGGGACCAGTACACTCTTAGTGGCTGAAAATTTTGTTGTCTTAGGCTATATTTAGGATCCTACGATTTATGGTAGACGTACCATACCACCGGTTTATAACATTTTCATGTTTTCTCAAGACAAAGGTTTCTAACATTTTCATGGTAGCTAAGGATTTGGCGTTTTCACGTCACTCACGTTTGGGCTAAATCCCGGTTTGGGCGAGTCCCCAGTTGACATCCGTATCTTTGAGCCAGTCCCCAGTTTGGGCTTGTCCCTAGTTCACGGGCTTGTCCCAGTTCACGGGCTTGTCTCCAGTTGCAGGGGCTTTTCCCCAGTTTATTTATGGGCTTGTCCCCAGTTTAATGGGTCTAACCCCAATTAATCTTATGCGTGACAGATGTCCTAAGTTCAATTACGAGAATCAAGACTTACGGATTCCAAATCCTTAAACTTACTTCTACAAGGATCACAGAAGGGTCATTACTTATGGTAACCTAGGTCTAATTAGACCTTATGGTATGATTTCTACTTGTCAATTTACATTTATTTGGCTAAGATCTTTGTAAACCCTTTTTCTTAAGGATTTAAAATCTTTAAAATTTTTTACGCAAACTTATTTCTTAAAACTTTCAATAAAACTAAGGCTATAGCAAATAAACTTTCAAAATAACAAGTAATAAGCAAATAGTCAAAAGGTTTTGTTCATTAAAAACTTACTTGAAATTACCAGAAGTTAACCCGGACTTCACCATTTGAAACATGGACCATCCATCCGGGTTAAAGTAAGTTGTTACTAACAGTTTAACCTAGTGCAGGAAAATAAAAGTTAGGGGCATCAAAGGCTTCATCCCCACAAATAGAGGATCCATCCACCTTTGCTACCCCTTGAAATTGTCTTAAGGATCACTGATAAAAAACGGGCTCTGGCCTTGTCTTTGATATCCTTCATCACCCGTTCAAGCAGCCTCCTCACCTTCTGCTGCACCCACTCCTTCCTCAGTATCCACCGCCTCCTTTGCTCCGCTAGTTCCAGCTTCATCCGTCATCACCACATATTCTTCACCACCAAGAGTCACCAAAGTCGCTTTCCACTTTTCAATATCCCAAACAGCCTTGTCAAACGCAGGATCACCAACCTCTGTCGCCATCTTGATCCTGGCCTGCAACACTGACCTTGCAGCCCACATTTTGGCTTCTTCAGTAGACTGCTTCATCTCCTCCTGGTGTTGGGTCTCTGTAGTGGATAACAGATCCTCCAACCGCTTCTTGTCTTTCGAAAACTGGGTTATGACTGTGTCCTTGGTGACCGCAGCACTTCCCATCACAGGCAGCTTCTCACTCATTTGGTTCACAATCTTCTCATAGTGATCCTTGTAAGCATTCACGACCTGTGGCCAGCATTTATACTGAAGTTAGAAGAATACTAGACATCAAATTAAATATTATAGGATAAAGGATGCTACACTGAGGATCATATCGAAGTGAGTTTCATGCTCTAAGGATCTCTTTCTCTTGGAAGATGCCGATTTGGCCCTAGTGGTTGTGGTCTTTGGCTCGGAAGAAGTGACTGCTTTCAAAGATTCTTTCTTGACAGTTTGGGGAGTGATCATGCTGTCGATGTCCTCTAGGGAAAACTTGCTGCCGGATTTCTGAGATTTATGAGCACCTGCAGATCCCGAGTAACAGATAAGTATTCTATTCTATTTCATTTATTTTTACTTATTATCCAAATGTAAATCTTACTTGACATATTAGAATCTGAAGAGATATCGTAAAAAGCTTCGACAAATCTTGCTTGAAAAGTTCTGACTTCGGTATCCAGGGCAAAAAAAATTCGCTCTTTCTTTCGTTCCAGGTAGCTTGGCCAGAGAAGCAAAGTTTTCAACTGTAAAAAAAAAAGAAAGATTAAAAGTTAGATCAATTTGTCACGGAGTATATCTCTATTTAAGGATCCGAGATCCTACCCTTCTTGACCTAAGTCAAAGGTAAATCAGTCCCACCAGGTATGGAGTTTCGATTCACAAAGAAAAATTGATTCCTCTAGAACGAATCGTTTAAGGTTACTTTTGAAATTGGATTGGGTTGACGAGGTTTAGATTTCAAAAAAAACTGGTTCAAGCCGTGGGTAGTAAAGGTATACAGATGTGCCAACTCTTGGACGCCAAAGTTAATCTTCCTCTCCTCTATGATTCGTTCGATGGTGCTTAAGACCCTCCAAACCATGGGCATAGCCTGGATGTAGGACATGCAAGTGGATTCGAAGAAGTTTTGGGTAAAGGGAGGAAAAGGATAGGTATAACCAATGAGAAATGGACAGGTCGGAAAACACACCCAGGTCTGAGAATAAACGTCACACCGGATTGACGAATCGTATGGCCGAAAAATAGTTTCCGGTCGGAAAAGTGGCTGGAATTCGTCGATCTAAGGATCGGCGAAATTGCAGATCTCCATAGACGAATTGGTGATAAGGTTCTAAGGTTGCATCTCTGACAGCACGAAATCATCGGACTGGTCGGAGTGTTTAAAGGGAGAAGAAGAAGAGGCGAGAGAATATTATAATAAAAGAATAAGAGGAAGAAGGATACTTGAAGGGCTGCCAGAATATGTGGTTATAAAGAGTTGAAAGCATAACATATGTAGGCGGCGATGGTTAATATTCAGGGTTTAGATGATAATTATTACTGACAACCGTCTATTCAATTTATCTTTTGCATGATTCAAATTTCAAAATGACAGCTGTATTGCATAAACACCCGCCATTTTGGGGAAAATTGTTAGGGCATAGAATTATGCTGAGGATCCTCTTTCATTGAATAGTTTATGGATCACTTATCCTTGTGATATATTCCTGATTGTAAAGGATCAAGGATTCTCGGTATTACTGTTTACTATTAATTGTGTTTGAATGGTGTTGTGTTTAATAAATATAACGGCTTGAAGACTAATTCATCCTATTCTTGCGCTACTGGACGACTTCCGCACGTGGTCAAGGAAGAAGAAACAGCTAGTGGAATAGTGGCGTGAAAGTATGAATTTTAGTTAGTTTTTATTGTTATTTCTCCATATATTTGAGATAGGCGATCAGTTAGAAAACACACCTGTAATCACAGACTTTTGAGTAGTCTCTTGATCATAGCTCACACACTTAGATCTTATTGTAACACTGATCAATATCTCCACCATTTGTAACCTCATTTTTACATTAATAAAGTGGTGATAGACGATTTGTCATCACCCAGGGTTTTTTTCCTTTGATCTAATCAAGATCAATGGGTTTTTCCTCGCAACAAATCACGTTGCTCATCCCTATTTCATTTATACAATTGTTGTTAATACAGTAGCACTATACCTCACAATTACAGATTTAGATACATTATCCTTAGTAGATTTTTGTCCAAAACATTTACAATCTCAGATATTAGTAGGGTTTAGTCCCTATATATAGGGTCTGATTCATTCCTTTTCTATCTCAGATATTAGTAGAGTCTTGTCCTTCTTTCTATACATGCATTTCTGTATAAATACATTTTTATATATACCTTTATTGCTAAAGCTAAAATTGTTCTTTCTATGTTTCCTGACGGGTGGTCCATTGGACAACCCTTAAGTGATATAAGATCGTTAATAACCATGCATACAATCGGTTTATTTTGTGGAATTAGTTCACTATTGTTACTCATATAATTGCAAGTAGGAGAAGATAAAGGATGTAATTACGAGAACGTGGGCGAAAACGGTGAAGAAAACGGAGTTGAAACGAGAAAGATATGAAGAAAACAAGAAAATGAGAAAGAGCTCCACCGTGGGCCACAGTCTGGACCATGGGCCACGGTCCAACTGATCAAAAACGACAGTTTACATCGTACCGTGATGTTCTGGAGACCGTGGAGACCACCGTGGGCCACGGTGGGAACCGTAGGCTACGGTACGGAGCTGTAAATGCCGAAAATACTTGTTTTTATTCCGTTTTTGGGTGTCTTTTCATCTATCTAACACTTTGGAACGACCGAGGGGCGATTTTTGGGTCCAAGAACAAGACTTTGGTGATTATAATCATTTGTTTGGGTTTTATGATTCGTTTGATTATCTTAATTGAGGTGATGATTAATCAAGCGATGTGTGGCTAGTACTCTTTATGTTCTCTCCCGAGTTGTAAGGTTTTCTAATTGGATATTGGTTAATCGTTTATGTTATTGATGAGATAGTATTTTGATCATATGATTATTTTTCTATGGTGATTGTGTGTTTGTTTTGTAATTGTTAGTATGGTATAACTTCGTGTTCTTGACTATCCGTTCTTGGTGCCATAGGCAATCGAGATTTAGTAGAAGAGAATTAGGGTTAACAATACTAAACTGATTTTTGAGTGACAACCTTGCGTTTTTATAATCCAAGTACTTAGTCCTCTCTTATCACATCCAAACGCATTTTCACGAAATATAATAATATACTTCATCTCACAAGTAAACATTAACTTTATAAACATTGGAAACCTGAAATCGGGAGAGAGCATTGTTTCTCTATTGTTTAAAACTTGTTTAATTATTTCAGTTATTTTCATTAATCAAAACCAAACAACCAACTATTTGAATTTACTTTTGCATTTAGTTTAATTTAGATAAATAACAAAACTACTTGGTAACACTATTTCCACAAACTCACTGTGTTCGATACCCAACTAGTTGTATTCGGTTTATTTTTTAGTGAGTTTTCGACCTCACGTCATTTCCTAAGTTTAATAAAAGAAAGAAACGAAATGTAAGAAAAGAAAGAAACGAAATGTAAGAAAATTATTGATAGAAAGGAAAGGAAAGGAAAATTATTGATAGAAAGGAAACGATGGAAACGTGTTTTCCAACAAACACATTCTTGAACACATGCTTAATTTTTATTCCTGACGAAGTGCTTGAGTTTGTTGGAAAAGAAACCATGGATCTTTTAATCACTTCTGATAAATGCTAATAGCGGCCTAGAGCTGAAAGTGCACTTCTAAAATTGATAAACTTGAAATATACGGAGTATTTTTTATTTAAAATCATTATATATACCGAAACTGCTACCATGACCCGTTCAACAGAAACCGCAACATAGAAAACCGACTCGATCTCCATGACCCATATCCAATGACCCGAACTCATAAAGATTAACCTATATAAATTAACTCAAATGTGGAAAAAAATGGTTATCCAACTTGCATCATAATAACATTTAGTTAAATACTTCAAACACTCAATCCGAATTCCAATCCTAGTTACAAAAAATCATACTGACCTAGAAAAGCAATCATAATCCAAATCAAACCAAATCTGGTCAAAAGTAGGTTAACTAAACTCCGATTCCAAATCTGGACCACAACATGAGTTCAATCTACCTTTAATAACCACAAATATTGAGCTCAAACACTCAAAACAAGTTTCAGATACAGAAACAAAATGTCAACCGGAAGAACGAGCATTGAAAAGCAGGTATGGCTTGTGTGTATGCTTGGAATATGATGATGAAGTGTGGGTTGGTTTTGGATAGCATAATGGAACATTTGGCCTAATAAACAAGATGAGGGCAATAAAGTAATTGTATGTTGTTTCTTTTCCTTTCCCTTTGACTCTTTCTAATTTAAAAAGAAAACAAATCGTATCATTTATCTCCTTTCCTTTCCTTTCCTTTTGAAGAAACACTAAGTGACCCCGGGCAGATTACGGATAATCTGGGGGTTAAATGGATGTTTCCCACGAGGGGTTAGGTCCGGCAAAGATGGTTCTTCTGATGACCTGCAAAACAGACACCGTGAGCTCGTCACTGAGAAAGGGGGGGTACCTCCTTGTGACCACCCTCCGGCGTGAGAATCAGACTAGATTGCTCTTGAATATAAGTATATATTAAGAGAGATTACTAGAGAAGATAAGATAATAATACCATTCCAAGGTGTTGGAGTATTTATAGCCGAAAGTAGGTTTCCAAGAAGGTACAGCCGGCTGAATAGTATTCATGTTCTGCCAACTGTGGGCTACGCACATGTCATGCTGGTGGTTGGTGGGTAGGCAGCGGCTGATAGTGACCAGGCCGGCTGTGTACTATTCCTTTTCCACCAACTGCAGGCTATGCACGTGCTACAACAGGTTGGTAAGTAGGCAGCGGCTGATAGTGACATTAAGTAATAGAGCATGCTGCTCGTTGTACTGTTGTCAGTGAGCTGTCGCAGCTTTGGTCAGATCTTTTGTCCATACCTCGTCAGGTACAGTACAAAAGATCCTCCAGTAGCGTACGGACTGGCTCATTTGGGCGGGAGTTTTCCCGGCTTTGGGCGGGAATATTCCCGGCTTGCTCACTCCTTCTTCAGGTGACATTACTGAATTATTTAAGAGTTAAGTGACTTGTGCGTGTAGCCTTGCTGCGCGGGTAGCCTTCCCTGATGGCTAGTATCCGTTGCTGCGGGAACAGGCGGAGTACGTCGACCATTGGGAGGCTTTTCCTGCGGGAACAGCTTGCGTACTGCGCGTAAGGACGTCACGTCTCTGAGCATGGTGGGTCCTGCGGATCCAGTTGGTTTCGGCGCAGACGTCTCTCTTCAAGGTGAGTCTTGCGAGTTTAGCCTTTGCGCAGACGTCCCTGTTGAAGGTGAGTCTTGCGGGTTCAACTGCGCAGACGTCCTTCTTTGAGGTGAGTCTTGCGGGTCCAACTGGGCTCTGCTGGGACCTACCTCTTCACCTTTCTACTCCTTTCCATCTCACAAAAAACTCTAAACACCATATTTTTCTTGATTCCTCTCACTTTTTTTTCCTTTCTTTTCATAAATTAACTAGGGATGGAAAGTTTTCCATACAAAAGTTAAAAACAATATGAAAATCACACATTCTCTTACACGAAACATGCATTCATATGGGATAATCAAACCATGGCTAAAGAAGTTTGTCAGAACGAATGTATCCACCAAAAAAATATAAAAAATAATAGGAAACACACTCTTAATCAAACGTGTTTGTAACTCAAAACAAAAGTATGAAAATCACATATTCTCTTAATTGTAATTTATCTTATGGATTAAAGTTCCAATATTTCTCATACTGATGAGTTTATAAAATAAATTCAAGAGATAAAGATACTTGCAAAAAAAGTAACAAAATCATGAAAACAATATCAATATGTAGTTGCCCACAAATTAGTAATCACTATGTGTTTGTGTTAAATCTTTTTCAGCATAATATCTAAAGTCTGAACTATAGTGTTCCCATTTCAAGATTAAATTATGTTCACAAATTTATCTAAGAATTAAATTCACTACCTAACTTAATCAAATCTCAATCATCATAATATGAAAATCATAATTCTCATGACAAATCTAACATGAATCATATTATTATATATATTAAAATGGGGATTTTCTTCCCCTCACAAAAACACTATTCATTTTACTATTTAATTTAATAATATTTTATTATATTTTATTTTTTTATTAATTAACTTTTACTATATATTTATTACCTTTACTTACTTTTTTTAAAACTAATCAAAAAAATTCAACAAACAAATTTTTAATCTTTAAACTTGGGTAAGTGTCGGTTTTACATGTTTTATTTGTCGGTTAAACTATTTTTTTTACTTTGCTTTCGTATTTCTTATAGTTGGTTTTACAATGATCGAAAATTTCATCATGATATAAAAGTATCCCGTCATCAGATGTTATATATCCACGCTTCGACGATTGCGCCTTTAAAATATGTTTTTTTTCTTACAAATTCATGTTTGCGAATTTATGTTTGTGCCGCCGATACTAACAAAATTTGCATCGGTTAACAACTATAACGTTCCGGTTTTGTATTTTGGTATTGAATGGTTTATTTCTTTTGTTTAGTTTCAATGTTGTAATTTGATACAGGATGAATCCGCGTTAACTCGCAACGCGTTCGTGGTTTAACGTTTTTACTTATGTTTTTTTTCCGGTTCAATGGTCCCGTCGCGAAGCACGGGCCTAAATCCTAGTTATATATTAAAAATTTTCAAGCGTACCATCACGAAGATTTCACGACAATTTGACACGTGTCTTTGATGGTACAATAGCTAGAGCATTAAATGCAGTACCATTGGAGATGACTAACGGTCTCATTATGTTTATTATAAGACCACCTATAATAATGGCGCGTGAGTTTGGACGAATTGGGACGAGAAGAAGGGGGAACACCCCCCCCCCTCTCACCCGGCGATATGTGGGCGAAAAGAGGTGGGGGTTTCTTGTTGTCCAGCGTGTGTGTGTGTTTTGTGTGTTTATATTATTATTATATACATGTGTGTGTGATATATATATCTATGGGTGGGGTTATACTAAATAAACAATGTGTCTAAAAAGGGTAGGAAGCAATGTGAACTCTTAGATCTAGAGATTAATGGCTAAGATTAAAAGTTACCAAAAATCATGATGTGTTTTATTTTGTTACTTGTTTTATGACAGGGCATAATTATCTCGTGTGTTATATTGTATATGAAATTATCAATCAATCTATAATTATTAATTTTTAATTTAAATGTAAAACACAATACCAAAGACATCCATGTAATAAAACACAGTGTCTTTAACATCATAACCAACATTAATGATTAAAAACACACTTAAAATGAAAATTTCAAAAAATCCAAAAAAATTACAGGGTTATTATGGTAATATATGAAGGTTCATTCAAATATCAACATTTTTCTAAATCTCTCATGCAAATTTACTGTGTTATATTCTGTGTTTGTTGTGTTAATATTCTAATAACTAATGTTAAAAATTAAAACTCCCACCGCATATGTAAAACATAACTATATTGTTATAACATGATTTAAAGAACTACAAACACCATAACATTATTTAATATAAATTATAGCTAGGGGTGAGAAAAACGGTTTGGAACCGTCAGAATCGAGGAACCGGAACCGAACCGGTGCCTCAGAACCGCTAATGTGTGTACCGGTTCGGTTCTCAGTTCTCAGAATTTGCATTAAACGGTTCCCGGTTCGGTTCCGGGTAAAACCGGCAGTTCTAGACTTGGAACCGAAGAACCAGAATATTCAAAACGTTTTAAATAAATTTACCAATCCCCATTTTTTATAGAGTAACTTATTAACCGGCATCCATTCAATCATTTTTTAATTCAAATCTTCTTTCTTTACATTCAAGAACTAGCAACCGTGATCAATTTTGATTTAAACGATCAAGGTAATTTAATATAAAATGATATGATCTTCCATTAATCTATCATTGCTATTGATTTATTTAACTTCAACACTTAGGTTTTAATAACGGATGTTCATGTTGTAATCTAAATTAGTTTTACCGTGAAAGAAGACATACAGTTGTATAAACTTGTTTTGCAATTTGCAAAGTTTGCATAATTCATTGGATAAATAAATGATCGAACCGGTTCTAGTCAGAACCGGCTTTAGCGGTTCTGGAATCGAACCGGTTTACTATAATAGGTTCCGCCGGTTCTATTTTTCACTCATTTTCGGTTCCGGTTCGGTTCTCGCGGTTCTGAACCGTTGCACAGCCCTAATTATAGAATTTTTAATGAGCTAAACTATACATTATTTATGGAACAAAAACATTAAAACACCGTACGATGAACCAGAACACACTGGAAACATGTATATGAATAACACATCATCTCACTCAATCATCATATCCGAGCTACGCATCATGCCTTCAACGTTCTTTGGCGATGAAATAACATTGTTTTTTGGAATTTTCGGTGATGACCTAAAACACTTTAATTCTGAAAAAAAAAAAATATTAAAAAGTAAAACACTCTTGTGAGATTTAAACATAGTAATAAGAAAAAATCTATATACTATAACAAAGTATTATTTTCTAGTAATTGAATGTCTGACTAACTAAAACACACAATCGGATCAATTTCAAAGACGAATAACCCAAAAAGTAATATAATAAATGTAGTTTACCATTTTCAACATCAAATATAGAATTCTCCATGTTAAAGCATGAAGCCGTGAATAATAATAATAATAATAATAATAATAATAATAATAATAATAATAATAATAATAATAATAATAATAATAATAATAATAATAATAAAGAAAAAAAGATAAAAGAAAGTGTGGGTGTTTGTAACAAAATATGATGATCACATGTAACAGATTAATTATTGAAAAGTAAAAAGTCCAAAACCCTTGTTGATTCAGTCTTATCAAACCCAACGTTAATATACATCGTCCTTAAAATTATACCCAAAATTAACACCTGCAAAGTGTTATTTAAAAGCAACTGCCTCGCCAATTTCTCAAAATCTACCATAGAACGCCACGTCCTTAGACAAACTAAAGCTCCAATAATGAACCTGGTCCTTTTGATAATTCTATATTACGGTGATGGAATTTAAAACCAAGAACTCAAAGTTTTATAATACCAGATACATGATTTTAGGAATGAGATCAACTACCTTATAATTTAAATTGAAGCTTGAAAATAGAAAGGATAATAATTAATGATTTAATTCCAAAAATAAAGAAAAACAATATGGACCATCCTACCCCTATGTGTTATATTTAATCCAATGGTTCATATTGTTTCCTATACTTCTTATGAATCTATTAAAAGCATTCACATCTCATCCCCTAAATTTATGTGAGTAAAGTATGTAAATTATAGGGTGAGGTTTTGAGTGGTTGTGAGTGTAAGTTATAGGGTGGAGAGAAAAATGTAGTTATTTTTTGTACATTTGGGGAACATTGCTTGCCCCTATTTATTTTTTAATATTTGTTAGATTGGTTGTGAGTAGAGGAGAAATAAAACTATAATGATAAATGTATAAAAAATATCATTTAATTGAACATGAGAGAGAAATGTAGTGTTTTTTAGTGTAACTATAGAGATAAGGATGGAGAATGGGATGATAATGCTCTAACATGAGAACGTAGAAAATAATATTAATTAATAGAAAAATTAGAACGTACGAAACAATACCAATCTACATAAACAATGATTTATAATAACAGAGAAAAAAACCTAAAAATTACAACAAAAGAATCAAAATTAAGAACAAAATAATAATAGCAAATACCAACAAATACTTATAACAGAAATAATCTAATAATAACAACAAAATATAAATCAGCAAATACTTATAACATCTCATAATTGAAAGTTAGCAAATACGAACAAAAAATAACATCAAACACCTATAAAAATAAACCTAATGATAACAGCAAATTAGTTCTCATTGTTTTCATATTAAGAATAAAATGTATTTGATCTTGTTTCTATATATATATATATATATATATATATTATATTACTATTTGTAGCCTCTACACAATTACACCCCAAAAACAAAAACTCACCATTTGCTGGCTGGGCGTCACATGGCGCAAAACGTCCCAATTTGTAGCCCATCCACTACACATAGCCTAATTGTAGTAACAAACGACAAGCTAGTAACATTTTTGTATTAGATGCAAGATCGTGGTTATTATTAGGGGTGTGCATGGGTCAGTTTGAGACAATTTTGAGTCAAATCCATAACCATAACCGATATGTTGGTTAACAAATAATCATAACCATAACTGATTCGTTATGGTGGTTTCAGTTAATTGGTTTTAAAAGTTAAAAGGAGTCGGTTAACCGTGACCAACACAATGTAAATAGGCGTAACAATGAAAAAAAAAAGAAACACTTAAGAATAAGAATAAAACCAAGTGAACAAAGAACCTATCATCAAATCGGTCGTCGTCTTCAACCATGAGACGATCGCTCGGTCAAGTTATTTTAGAAAGAGGAATAAAAATAAGAAGGATGAGAAACCATAATTAATTGACATGTGTCAAGTAAGGACCAAAGGAAAAAGGGTATAGAGGTAATTGTACACATTTTCTCTCTCCACATGCAAGACACATGCTAATACCCCCATCATTTTATAACTTTTTCATATGATATTTTTTTGAAAAATAAAATTCACCATAATAACAAGCGTTTTTTTATCTTTAATATGAGTATAATTTTGTTATATAAAAATAAAAAATAATTTACGTCATTGTGTCTTTTTGCTTACCATTGTGTCTTTTTTCGTCATTGTGTCTTTCTGTTTATTATTGTGTTTTCTCGCTATTGTGTCTTTTAACTGATCATTGTGTTTTATTTAAATACTAATAACACCATTGTGTAATTATAATATGTAAATGTAATGAAAAGTACCAATAAATTATCTAATACTAAACACAATGATGAATACATATTAAACATTAACCTGAAACGTAAAACACAATAATGGATACATATAACACAATGACCTGAAACGTAAGACACAATGGTAAAATACATATAACACAATGACTTGAAACGTAAGACACAATGGTAAAATACATATAACACAATGACCTTAAACGTAAGACACAATGGTAAAATACATATAACACAATGACCTTAAACGTAAGACACAATGGTAAATACATATAACACAATGACCTTAAATGTAAGATAAAATGGTAAATACATATAACACAATGACCTTAAACGTAAGACACAATGATAAATACATATAGCACAATGACTTGAAACGTAAGACACAATGGTAAATACATATAACACAATGACTTGAAATGTAAGACACACTGGTAAATACATATAACACAATGACCTTAAACATAAGACACAATGGTAAATACATATAACACAATGGCCTTAAAAGTAAGACACAATGGTAAATACATATAACACAATGACTTGAAATGTAAGACACACTGGTAAATACATATAACACAATGACCTTAAACATAAGACACAATGGTAAATACATATAACACAATGACCTTAAACGTAAGACACAATGGTAAATACATATAACACAATGACAATAAACGTAATACACAATGGTAAATACATATAACACAATGACCATAAACGTAAAACACAATGGAATCTACATATTACACAATGACTTGAACGTAATACACAATCAACATAAAGCAAATGTTGAGCACAAAGATACAATAACAAACGAAAGACACAATGACGTAATCTTTATTTTAATTTTTATCTTTAATATGAGTAACGGTTGAAAAACACAATGAACAAAATATATAACACAATGCATAGAATAACCCAATTAAAAAACACAATGGACAACCAAATAACACAATACAAAAAAACCCACCAATTTTTTTTATTCTTATATAACAATATGATATTCATATTAAAGATAAAAAAACGCTCGTTATTTTGGTAAAAAAATTCAAAAAAAAAAACGTCGTATGATAAAGATAGACGTTTTAAAATGATGGGGGAATTGACATGTGCCTTGCATGTGGAGAGAGAAAGTCTTCATAAGTGAGTTATTACCTTCATGCTCTTCTCATCTATTTTTATTTAACTTTTATTCTTAAATTAATATCCACCATCTAAATCTAAGATTAATGGATTAAATTCCTTCTCACCCTTCTCATTTTTGTTTTCCTTTGTATTTCAACTTTACCCGTATTTCAAACTGATAAATTTATTTGTTTGTGAAAATTAATATGGTAACCAATAACTACTTACCATATTATCAACCTAAAGTAGGGGTATATTATGAAGCGTCCAACTGGATGCCAAAGAGTCAACATTCCCCCTCTCGTACTAATTATGAACCCCTATTTATCGCTTCTCATTTAAATTGAACGGGTCAGTTCGGTTAGGCCATGGGGTATACTCTAACCCTTACATAGGTTAAAGTGACATGGCACTTTAAAAATAGATTGAACCACTCCCCTCTTGTGTTAAGTGTGTTAAAATAGCTCATGGGTTATGTTTTTAACATATTAAAATGAACAATGTGTATTAATTACTAACTAATTTGTTATATTAATTATGTGTTAAATGGGTTAAACTATTTCCTTTGGATGACATAGAGTGAAAGAGACAAAAATGATGATGTGGAGCTTATGTGGAATTAAAATGGGTTAGAGTATACCCCATGGCCTTATGACAGGTTTGGAGTTATGTATAACCAATACCAACCCGTATTTGGCGGTTTTTAAAAACTTGTAAAACCGACCCACCGGTTATGTTGGTTCTCGGATAAAATCGGTTCGGTTATGTTGGTTATGGTTCGATTATCGGTTATGGCAGTTAACTTGCACACCCCTAGTTATTATCGAAACATAATAGACAATTACCTTATTTAGATTATCGTTATCATTAAATGCAAGGTCGTGATTATCATTTTTAATTTGTATTGTAATTTGTCAAAGTAAAAAAGTTTTATATTTTTCGAACAATAATACTAATCAATATGTACACAATAATACTGTGATTCAAGCAGCCTAACATCCCCTTCACATCGTTCAAGCTTTTTACCAAGCACTTGTGTGCAATACTGTGCATTTGATACACCTAAACTTTGCTTTCTTATTATGACAGTCTTCCGTTTTTCTTCATACCATATAGGAGCAAGTGATTGAAACCATTATTGCAAAATCTGCGACAGGGAAAGAATTAACTTAAGATTAACATAACGACGGATAACTGAAACTCCCATTCGTATAATGTTGGATGAGTTACTTAGCTGGAATAAAAGCACACTCCAATGGGATCCTGAATCAAAAAACACCGGGTACATTTGTAAATCAAGGTGCCATTATGTTCATGACCACAAACATTGATCACGTAGAGATATGGTCAGTCTGAAATTATGTTGCAGTTGGTGAGGGTGACTCGGGTAGTCCATCTTTTGTTAAGACAGAGTAGCCATATCATGTCCATGCACCTGTTTCTCAAAAGTTTGCCGCTTCCATTTACCATCCCTAACGATGGATCCAATACCGGGATAGTGAAACAGATGTCCTTGGACATAATATGTGCTACTATGTCTGAACAGAAGGTGGAGTGGTGGGCAACATAAGATTGTAGCCCTGATGTAACGTCTAAAGGATTGAACATTTCTTTGTCATCTTCACTGCTTCAACATCCAAAGATTTAAATTCTGTTCAAGTAAACCCTTTATGTTAATTATCCAAAAGAATAAATCTTTGAAAAACTGGAAGAACCAGAGAAATACATACCTGTAGGTAGTGTTCCACTAATCAACAAATTGGTTGCATAAATTGTGAAAGAAAGTTAAAACAATGAAGATGAGAAGGAAATGGATGGATGAATAAATAAATAGGGATGTATAGGAAGGAATATCGTTGGTTAGAAGAAAAGTATTTATCGACACATGTTTTATTCGTTTCTTGGAATCGAGAGCAACTTTATTAAATTGACTAAACCTTTATATTCTTTTTATGCCTAACATAGCTATGTAAATGAGCTGAGCCAAGCTTTACCTCGATTTATTTCGAGCTCATTTTCTAATGATCAAGTTTAGCTTGTTCATTACCTCGATTTATTTCGAGCTCATTTTTTAATGAACAAATTTAGCTTGTTCATTATTTATTATTATTATATACGTTTTATTAATTATTTTTATATTTGTTTTGACAAAAACCTTGATGAATCTAATTGGCACTTGATGAGTCTAATTGGCAATTTTGTGTGATATCAGTATATAGAAGTCCAGAAAGAAGAGTTGTAACGTAAAAAAAATAATAGGCCCGTTAAGGCTCGATAAGCTTAAACAATCTTCTCATACAAGGCTCGAGCTTAGGGTTTCAGGCTTTTTATCGATATGATCTCAAGTAGCTCATGGACGGTTCGACTAGTTTGCACCCCTATTCTTAAACACACATTTTAAATTTAAAAATACTCTCTATCTAAATTTTGAAATTTATAAATTTTTACACGTATGTGTTAACCATATCCAAATGAAGTAATTTTAGCTTCCTGTTCATGTTAAGTAAACACCATGTTATGATATCATTATTTCTAATAATAATAATAATAATATAAAGAATTTTTAACAATTCATAATTTATACACGTATATGTAAACTTAATTTTAACAAATCATAAACCCAGCTTGGGAATTTTTGTGATAAACTTACAAACCAAAACAAAAATTATTTGGTCATTTATTAAAATGAACAAATATAAAAATATGTAAATGGTTTGTTATTTAAGTTCATGAGTAATTTTGTTTGTTACGTATCTTAATATGCACTCCCCCACTTAACCAACTAAGCCGCTTTCATGCAATCATGCTAGCCACATGAGACATCCCGAGGTTATTACAAATTAATGGCTATTTTTATAAAATATTTGAGTGATAATTAAAAAAGCTTGAGTTTTGAAGTTTGACCTATAAGATAATCAATGGCAAGTGAAAAGTTAGAGATATCACATTAAGCATAAAAATCTAGTTGATTCTGGTGACTGTTAGTAACTTAACTTACGTCCACTTCCTAGTTTTTATCCTAAAATAACAATAAAAAGAGTTTTATTGCATTTTAATAATATCTATTAAATGGTATTGGCTAATAGCAATCTTTATTCATTTTATTGTCATTAGTGGTCCCAAATTAAAAAACGTTGGCCCCCCAATGTTCCCTCGTTAAACAAGACCTAACGACATATACTTTTTCCCGAATTTTAAACTAATGTTTAAGGAGTTTTGATCTGAAGGAGGATACGGGTCGATTGATGTAAAACTTAACTCAAAACGGTGATCTAAACAACTTGATTTGTGTTAATTGTAAGTTCAAACACCTAAATTGAAGCATTGTTTCGTCGTTTTGGATCACCATTTCGAACGAAGTTTTACATCAATCGACTCGTATCCTCCTTCCGATCAAAAGTTTTATTGAAAGAAGGATATTAATATTTTCGTTATTGATCGGAAGCGTTATACTCGTATCCTTCTTTTTCTATGTTAATCACCAAGCTTTTGGCGAAATACTCATCTAACACCTTATTGTGAAGGCGTTTATTAATCTACATATACAATTAAAACGAGACAATTCCACATGTCATTCAATTAGACCATCCCACATAGGCTGTCAAGTGTACAAGTTTTCATTTTTACAATTTCCTTTTCATGAAAGATAATATGAAAAATATGTTGTTAGTGAGAAACTGAAAATCGAACTCACTACCTTGATTTTAAATTGTTTGTGGCTTACAAACTCAACTAGGATAAATTGATGTTAGCTTCTCTTTTTCTTAATTGGTATAAATTCACAACCTTCCATTTTGATAACTTTTAAAAGACAAATTATTCTTACTAATTTATGCATTTTTATCTTATGAATTAATAAGATATGTTATTATGTATATTATTAAAATTATGTTTTTTGTTATATTTTTTAACCATCCGTGTATTACACGGGCTTTATCCTAGTATTTTCATTATTGAAAATCCCCTTTCTGTTCTTGTGGAAGAAACTTCAAGTGTCAAGATTTTCCGAATCACTCCATCAACCAAATAGTACGTCTCATACGTCTAAGTTTCCGCAAGACGTGCTTTTTCATAAATCATAAATAGTTGATCACCACTTAGCTTGGTATTCTTTGTGATTTCAAAAATAAAATTCTCCAACTGATATAGTAAAAATCATCTTATGCTCCATAAAATATTCAGGATAATGCTTCTCAACATGAAGACAAATCTCATCAACGTCGATCTCTTTTGAAACTACACTAGAACTAAGAGATAACAACTCTATCGCGTGCTCATTGAATATACTATTCAACTCTACTAGGTGTTTAGCCCAATGTGGATATAAATAGATCTACTTGATAATAATGTTCAAATGTAACATGAAGATTTGTTTTACGAGGCCGCTATCGACTAGAAGTATGCGGAGCGTCTTACAATAAAAAGTAACTTTTGTAAAAAAAGAATTCCATCCATTGTTTCTACAATCATTTAGATTAGCCTTTGTTAAAGAAGCTAGCTTCGAGGAAATAAGAATATCTTGTGATTTCTTTTGTAATGATAGGGTTATAAATATATATATATATATATATATATATATATATATATATATATAGGGGTGGAATCAATAAAGAACTCATTTTAAAGAAAGAACTAGAGAACTCTATTAAAACCATTGATTTCACTAAATCAATGGCTAAAAAAAAGAAGGGGACAAAAAGAAAAATAAGTTGGGTTTTTTTAATGAAGAAGGGTAAATTTGGAAGATGCACAAAAACACAATCAGTCATTCTTTTCTCATTCTTTGCTCATCTCGCAGACCAACACCCTAGGGTTTTGACACTCTTCAAATCGATCATCTATTTCATCCAATTGAGCATGAAATCAAACAGAACAACGAAGAACACCATCAAGTAAGCAATAATAATAATCAGTTTCACACAATATCACCATCAATTAGGCGTATTACACTGAAATCTTGTTCAAACGTCTATGTTTTTGCTTTTTATGGCTAATCGAAGAACAATCGTGTCGATTAGTCTCATAATAAAGGTCGATTAGGCATATATTGTGTCGATTCCGAATTATTTGTGTACATATTGTTGATTAGGAGTATTATAGGTGCTGGTTAGGTGTATGTGGCGTCAAATTTGAACAATTGTATGTGTGGTGTCAATTAGGTGTACTATAAGTACCGATTATGAGAATTTTGTTTATGTAGTGTCATACATCGATAGCAGTTCATTAATTTACATGATTGGTGAAATATTATATAGATATTATACATGAATGATGTATCTACTATGTAATTTTTAATTATAATGCACATATGTACAGTTAAACATAGTAATGGTAATGGTTTTTAGCATGTTTCTTTGTACTGCATATTCGTAATACATCTGTAAAAATGCAATAAGAATATTAGGTCATTTGTGTAGTTTAGTTGTGATGATAATGCCCATATGTGATGATAATGTTAAGATAGTAATGTTAATACATATATGCAATACATATTATGATAATAATGTTCAACTGTGACGATAATGTTAAAGCATTTGTTTAGGTATAATACATATACGTAATACATTTAAAGATAATAATGTCTAGACTAACAACAAAACAGGGGAAATTTACTAAAAACAGGGGAAGTTTTGATGCTACAAAACAGGGGAAATTTACTAACAATAAATTGAAGTTGTTTCGGACAACACGAATTTAGGAGTGTTGAAGGTATGGTTATATATTCTGATACATTTCATGAATTTTGTATTTTGATCACGTATACTTGAATCGACTATATTACTTACGTGGCACAAATATGAGAACTACGAAGGTCAAAAAGCCCATGAAAGGTTAAGAATGCGATGCTCATGTACGAGGAATACGAGCCGAGGTATGTTATCTTGGAACGATAATTATGTGCTTAAGAAATACTATTTCGATCATCCAGTTTGTCCAAATATGTTGCGAAATTGAACATAACTTAAAAGGAAAATAGCAGCTAAACAATTGTAAAGTTCAATTTCATAAATTATGCCATCATTTAGGCTTATATGAACTATTGATATACTACATGCATATGCGGGTGATATATTATATATGTGCATTACTTGCATTACATATGTATTACACATATGCATTACAGATGTATTACACATATCATTACAGATGTATTAGACATATGCATTACAAATGTATTACACTTATATGAGGTTATGGTGTGTTGCACATATGTAATACTAATGCACTACATATATGCGATACACATGTAATACACGTATTATATATGTGAACACATAATTATTTATCTATTTTATTGAAACAGAAGGAAAGAAAGGAAACAGGGTATGAAACAGGGAGAACCGTAGTCAGCGAAGATGTCAATTCAGGTAATTTGTCAGCCACAGTGACTGTGCTCAACAGTTTTGAAAACAAGATCGACTTAAGAGAGTATGAAACTATGGTATGATCAATAATACCAATGCTTTTCGACATGAACGAGGCGATGGCTTATATTTTTGACAACCTAATGCCGAGTGTGTGCAACTTTAGATGCAGACTAGTTTTCAATGGCAAAAGCAGACCATACAAAGTGGGTAGTTGATTGTAATTTCAATACGGTAGTGGTGCATATGTGTAAGTCGTTAGTATTGCGTATGTGTATTATATTAACAATTCATATATTTAATAGATTAGTAATACATATTCTCGTGATACGTGTTTGTTATAATGGTTGTTTTTTTATTTGTTTACACAGACCGTCATATTTTCTAATTATCTAAAATCGGTTGGACAACCGAAGGCGGAAGCTATGAGTCTAGCAAGGCCAATAAAAATGAAGTTACCATGGCCAACAAAAGATATTGTGATAGATTGACGGATATCCGCGATGCTGCACATGCAACGCTATTAAGGAGGCGGCTAGGTTCATTGTGATTTCAGCATGGGCGATGTTGGGAAGGTTAAACAGATCAAGGTTCTTCAGGTGAAATATATAGCTCGCATATTGCTTTCGGGAGCGGACGTTGTTAAGAAGCATATGTTGAAAGATACTAGAGAGTGGGAAAGCAAAAACTGAATAAACATTTTTGATTTAAAAAAAAAGTCTCGTTTAAGGGTGTTCATGGATAATAGATAATTATTATGAATGAAATAAATAAAAGTTTTGTAAAAGCGTAGGGTGTGAGGCCATTTATGATAATGTGAATTGGTTTGACATGAATGTTTGTTTGTTTGTTTCATACATGCACGTGAATGAAAATGGCTGAGCGATAGATGAATGAGTATGCTACGCGTTACTATGTAAGTTTGTTTGATACATGCATGAGAATGTCAAAGGCCTAAAACTAGTAACACGTGCTTGGCATGCGTGTTAAGTATTTTATGCATTAATGGTGTAATGCTACATGAATTAAACGTGGATTATAATTTATACATTACATGTGCATGATGCGTAAGGTATAAACAGTAGACACGTATACGATGATCGAAAATGTATGTAAAACACACAGTGTATATGTATAATACGAACATATAAAGAAGGACGAGAATTTTACATTACATGGTACACTTTGATGTTTAAAAATGTAGATAAAACTCAAAACATTGTATATATATGCCACAGAACATGTCTATAATATAAAAATATAGCAGTTTGTACGTTGTATGAAAAAACGTATAATCATGTAGGACTACACGTATGTAACATTTGTATAAAACTGAACGACACATGTACAGTAACGTGAACATGTACATGTCAAAACGTGCGTAAATAATATATATCACATAGGTAGTACGCACATATGATACTGAGTGGAGTTTGCACATGTATGCAGGCACATACACGGTGCTTAAAACGTGGGTATAACACTCAAATATACATATGCATTACATTCATCTAGATTTCAAGGGTCGATGTATCAATATTAATTACAATGTTCTAAAGCAAAATATGCAACACACGTGGAAAACGCACTTGTTTAATATTTATAACAATGTAATGCGTATACACACTGTAAAAGGAACAAAATCAGGTAGAAGCAATACGGGCCGATCGTCTAACATAACGATCGTCAACATGATCGGGCGATGACCCGATCGTAGTGGCATTAGTTGCAGCAACATTGGCTTCTTTAGCAATCTGGATCTTCTAGCAGTTACAGGAGTCATGATCGGTTGCATATCCGTGGCATGCCTTGATCTATCTTGATTAAGGAGTGCTTGAACATATCTTGACCTGTTTACAACAGCCTGCATTGCCCTCGTAAGAATCCAACACGAAACCCCCTGATGCCAAAAAAAACATAATTAGTATAAAAATATCAAAATGATAGATTAAAGAGCATAATTCAAGTAAAAGTGAAAGAAACATGACAATATTTAATTTGATTAATTACCTATCCAACCTTTTCACCATAGCAAATTAAGAGCATCATTCAGGTAATTTTCACTTGTTCGCAGGCTTGGATTAAAAAAGCGCGAGGCGAACAAAAGCGAAGAGGTCCTCAGCCGAGGCGAAAAGGGAAAAGCGCAAAAGCGAATGCTTTTTGAACACGAGGCGACGGTATTTTAAAAAATATTTAATTATTTATAAGCCACATATTATATACAAACCACATTTTAGTATATATTAAACCTCTAAAACATCAACATATATATATCCCAAAATTCAAAAAGTAGTGTAGTACAATTTTTCGAGTACCACAGTACTCGCCCAAAATATTAAAGTAGCATAAAAACAAGTTATAAAGAACCAAATTACTCGGAATTGTTTAAAAAAAACACTACTCAAAAGTGTTTCAACTTTTAAAAGTTTATTGCCAAATGTAAAAAGTCTAGAAATGGTTAATTATAAAGGTTAAGTTGAAAATGGGCTAACTGGTCGCTTTTTGTACATAAAGCCTTTGCCTCCTCGCTTTTTCGCTTCGCACAAAAGCGTAAAAAGCGCTCGCTTTTTGAACAAGCTTCGCCTTGGGTAAGCAAAAGCGTTGAGGTGCTCGCCTTGGGTCGCTTCTCGCCTCACCTCGCCTTAAGCGCGCTTTTTTAAACCAAGTTCACAGGTTTGTACATGTGTTTCGCCGAGTGCATAACTAAACCAGACGGTTTCCCATTTATTACTGAAAACCAGAATTTGAACCAGACTTGATTCTAATACCGATTATTCTAAACAGTTTTTGTAAACCAAGTTCACAAGTCTAACCCATAAGCTGCAATAGTTAATTTCATGTATGCTGCATTATATTACATATATGTAGTACATAAAACATTATATTATATATGTATTATATGGATCAAGATGTCACTTTGTTGTTCAACACAAGCGTATTGCAATAGATTTCTGGTCAAGGGACTAAAATTTAACGTTACATCTGCAATGATCTTACATATATCAGGATTTTTATTTTTTAATTAACTATGTATTATTAATAGTAATACGTATACGCAATACTCAAAACTCGGTATTAGACATATGTAATACCCTGTTTTACACACATATATTTATATAACAATACTGCATATCAGGGTATTTCTTTTTTTTTAATTATTATTATTGATTATGTATAATACTAATAGTATTACACATATGCAATGCTAATAGTATTACACATATGAAGTACTCTGTTTCACACATTATCACCCAGTAATACTCAATTATCTCCTAAGAATCCATAACTCATGATTAATCACTTAAACTATCAATGTAACACATGAATAATAGCCGTTTTTAACCTAGAATTAGCAAATTTTGGCCTTTTTTTACCTATAATAACCAAATTCAGATCGTTTATGACCTAGAATCACAAATTATGGACTTACAGTATAATTATTGATTGTAGAACTTGCAGATAAAACAATATCTAATCAATTTAACAGTCTAATAATGACAATATGTTGAAACACACATGAATAAGGAATAGATACCTTCAATTGTCAAGTTTAGTGGTTGAATCAAAGCTTGAGATGTGGTTAAAGGTTGTATATGCGTAACTTCCACAAGCAGAGGATCAATATTCAATGATTTAGGGTTCTTAATCATCAGCATATGTTGATTTCAAATCACGATTTGTAGGACTTTAGGGAAAGTTCATCGCACTGAGGAAGGTCTGTAGGACTTTAGCGAAAGTTCATCGCACTGAGGAAGGTCGTACAGGTAAAGTTGGAGTATATTAAAACTATTGGAAAATCAAATTTACAATTATAGCCCTAGAGTTAGGAGTTCCTTAGTTCTCTCATGATCATTCACACACATATATATATATATAGGGAGAGGATCATGAGAGAATTCCTTTTTATGTAGAGAACTAGAGAACTAATAATGAAATATTTTTAATTTAATTAAAAAATATATTTTTAAAATTTTTTTTTCTTTCATCCTTTTTATATGTTGTTATTCTTCACCACAAAAAAATATAAAAATAAAAAAAATTAACGGGTAATGCATATATGCAATACACCGACTTTTTTATAATGCATATTGCAATAGTGTGCATTTTGATATATTAAATAGTGTTGAATAGCATATATATAGTTGTTTGTATTTTATATTTGTAATAGTGTTATATTATATACAAAAATTAAAAAAATCGATATAGTGCATATGTGCATTAGTGTTGTATTACATATATGCGAAAATGTGTTTTGCATCAATTATTAGTGTTGTATTTGCATATATTCGATAGTGTGTATTGGATAATGAAATTGTGTTGTATTATATGCAATAAAACACTATTGTATATATGCAATAGGTATTAGTGCACATATGCACTACAGTACTACACCGACAAGTTATTTTTTTAGGAGCAATATCATCTTATTAGAAGGAGGAAAGAAAAAGAAATCACAAAATATTTTTTTAATAATAGTTAAAAATAATTCTTTGCTAGTTCTCTAGTTCTCTCTTTAAAAGAAGTTCTCTCTAGATCCCACCCCTATATATATATATATATATATATATATATATATATATATATATATATCAAGGGTGGCCATTAGTTTTTTGGAAAAAAAATACTCATGGGTGACCGTACTCGATACCTATAAAAAATTTCGGTCGAAATAGTTAAATTTTACCCTACTAAGCGAGAAAACACGAGTGACTGGGGACACCCTTGGGTCTCTCAAAGCCTGCGCCCTTGAGCTCAAAGTTGGCACACGCTGTTGAAAACAACTGAATAAAAAACAAGGTAATATGGTGATTTTGTAAGAACTCCTCACGACATCTTTCTTGTTTATTAATAAACAATTAAAAATCAATTAAACCATACAAAATATAATAACACTAAGAGCATCCACAATAAGGTGTCACAAAAACCCAAAAAAATATCTACTCAGTTGTCACGTCATAAAAATATAATTCTTTAAAAGCATCTAAAATCATCCAATAAGGAATCCTAAACCCCACCCTCACCCCCTTCTTCCCCGCCCACCATGAATGCACATAACCTGTTTTTCTAATTTTTGTCCAAAAACATCATTGGAAAATGAGCACTGCGAATAGCTTCCACAATATACAAAAACTATTGACATGGAAAAACACTAAAAACAACCTCCAAAACATATTATTGTGGATGCTCTAAACCATTTATATATCTTAAAACTCTAACTTGCTCACCAAGACTCCTAATTAGACTCAAACAAAGAAACCAATAAATTAATTAACTTCCAAATTTCATTCCTAATTAAATAAACTAAACTGACTCAAACTCCAAGTCTTTAAACTTTAAAAATATATCAAATATTAACCAATCATTTACCCCCTTACATTGTATTCTTGAGTTTTTTTTTCATAGGATAAGAAAAGAAATGATAAGATTTTAATTTGAATCTTCATTCTTGAGTTTTTTTTATAAAAGAAATGATAGGAAAACTTGGGTGTTTTAAGTCCCAAAGTTTTCTTGCCAATTTGGCATGATTTGGAAAGAAAGGAAAGGATCAATATTTTAAATTACCACTTTACCCTTCAATCTACATCTAATAATTGTTTTAAAAAGACTATATTTGTAAAACTACACATTTTTTCTTTTCCTTTCCTTTCATTTCATTTAAACTAAAGAATGTAATTAACCATTTCTTTTCTTCCCCTTTCTTTCATTTTTTATTAAACTTGAGAATGCATTATATGTATGTACTTTCTTTTCTTCTCCCATCCTATCCAATCTTATAATTTCCTTTCTTTAAATTAAAAACTCAAGAACGCAGTGTTAATCTTGAAATTGACTCGTTACTTTTCAATATAGTCTTGTATCCAAATCTTCACAAACAAAGTTTGTTACGTCTTCCTTTTTATGCAACTTGGGGACTCACTTGCATAATAACCATTGTTCATGAAAATTATAACATATAATAAAAACCTTATATCCCTTTGGAACCGTACTCCTCGACCCCGGCCTCATCGGTGATAACTTTGGCTAGATGACTCTTGTCCATAACACATGAAATCGGGCTCTTCATCCTTCTATTGACCATCAGTTTTAGAATCTTAACCAATATTAGAACTTTGACCATCAACTTTAGATAACAATAACTTAATTTGATCATTGTCACCCGTCTTGTCCTGCTCTCTGATTTGTTCCTCATAGGCCTTCTGTAGCACCCCAACTAAAGGCAGAATATGTTGGAGAGATATGCTAATTACTCAAAGCATCGTAACACTAATTAAAGTCACGATGTAATTATTTTATAACTGAAATCAAATCATCACATTTAAAAAATTCAGATAAAACATACAATAACAATTCAACATATTTATAAATTTAAGTATTCTAAAAGTATCACTACGTGATCTTCAATCTTGAGCAAATATTAACCAGCATGTATAAAATAAAATTTGATTAACACTAATATTAGTGATCAATCATAAGAGTTTATATAATAATTATTGTGTAAAATTAATCATGTGTCATATTGAGAATCCAACATATTGAGAAATTAACTTTGTTAAATTGCAGAAAATAACCTATAGTTAGGTAAATAAAATAAATTTATTTTTATGATAATTCATAAATTTTAAACGGGTCGGGTTTCGGGTTTGCAAATTGACAAAGGTCAAACCTTCAACCAGCCTATTACTTATTCGAATGACATAATGTTGAGATTCAAATACTGCTCAATATAAGCAACAATTTGAAGATACTTCTTTGGCATAAAATCTAACTTTCACACTACCACTTCACTATTGAGACTTAAATTAAGATCGTTAAATCTTGAAACAAATCCACTTAATTTTCCAGCAAAGTCTTCAGTAGTATAATATATGTCTCCTTCATTCGAAGTTGCCAAAAAGAAATCAGACTGGTGAATGTAACATTCTAAATATTCTAATAATAAATAGAGAATGTTGCGTTAAATTGTCGTGCGTTTAATGTTACTAATTAACGTCTAATGAGGAAAAGATCATGGACTTGGACTAATTAAGATGGATTAAAGGAAATGGGCCTTAGGTCCATGGGTTTTAAGGGATATAAATATCCCCTAAACCAACCTTAAATTCTAAACCATCATTCATTTTCATCTTATTCTCTAACACACTCCAAAACACACACACACCGCCATACACGGCCGCGAGAGAGAGAGAGAACGGGACTCGAGTCCAAAATCAAGCCAACCATTATTAGACCTTCGATATACGAGCTAGATACGAGATAACCAAGCAAACCGCGACCACACCGAACGCGTAAAGGTATGCCTTTTACCTTAAAGTTTACGTTTTTAGGATCGGTTAGCTTTGAAACTTAAACATAAAGTAAATCGGGTCTAAACGAAACGTAAAGTAACAAACTTGATGTTGGAAATGAACTTGACAAACCTATGGCTATGTACGGCGACTTGTTATTAAACGTTTTAAGCCGAAAGCTCCAAACTTTATGTCTTTCCGGGCTAAGTTTTACCCGAACTAGGCCATGGGAATGATCACGGAGTTAGTTAACGTAATATCCAAGAAATTCTCGATGAAATAAGGGTGATTTTGGTGATTAAGTTTGAACAGAGACGGCAGCTGGGCAACTTCGCCTGCAAGCTATAACTTCGCCTTCATGCAAGTTCGCTTGCAAGCAAGTTCGCCTAGCTGATAACTTCGCCTAAGGCCAAGTTCGCCTAGCTGATAACTTCGCCTAAGGCCAAGTTCGCCTAGCTGATAACTTCGCCTAAGGCCAATTTCACCTAGCTGATAACTTCGCCTAAGGCTAAGTTCGCTAATGCTCAACTTCGCCTGGCATATGTTCGCCTAGGGTTAACTTCGCCGATCACTAACTTCGCCTAAGTTAAGTTCGCTGAATGCTTAACTTCGCTTAATGTTAAGTTCGCTTAACACTAAGTTCGCTTACAGTAAGTTCGCTTAATGGTGGTAGTGAACTGGTTTTGAACAAAGTTTAGAAAAACTACGAGTATATTGAAAAATTCAGATTTGGCTTTTAATGGATAGAACCATGTGCATCTAGAGAAATCATCGACAAATATCACATAATATAAATAATTATCGATGGACATGATTGGTGCGGGATCCCATAGGTCACAATGGATCAAATCTAAGACATGTGATGATCGTTTTTGATTCTCAAAAAATGGTAAACGATGAGATTTATATAATTGACATGACGAACAAACACCTGGTTTGGGTAATAATGATGTAAGAAAAACATGACCAAATTTATTTAAAATAGAAATAGTATCAAATGAGACATGTCCCAGACGACTATGCCATTTGTCAAACGATGCACGGAGATGCGTAGCGGAAAGAGCAGCAATGCGAGACTTGTGACTTTGCGAAAGGACATAGAAACCGTTTTCACAGGTTCCTCTAGCAATGACCTCCGCTGTTTTTCGATCCTGAATGTGAAAGAAAGTATTAGAAAAAAGAACATCAACAGGTGAATCATTTGTTAAACGACTGATGGACAAAAGATCTTTGGTAATATTAGGAACAACAAGCACGTTTTGTAAAGGAATTGTATCATTAATCGTGGCTGTCCCTATTCGAGAAACGGGTAGAGACTGACTGTTTCCGAAAGTGACACGAGTATTACCAGAATCCGCATGAGAGTCATCTAGACCGCTTGGAGTCCGGAGTATGTGAGTGGTAGCACATGTATCGGCAGCCCAGTCTGGGATTGATGAGTTAATGCCACATTGCGCTTGAAAGGCTTGTGCAAGATGTGCATCGAGTGGAGGAACCCGTTGAGCATAGCTTGGCAACTCCGGACATTGGGTGGCATTATGGCCTTCTTTGCTGCAAATCTGACAACGAATGGCTCGTTTGTTGAATGTTGAACGACCACGTCCGGATGAGTTGCCTCTAAACGACCCCGAGAGGATCTGGAGTTGTTGTGGTTGTGATTGGTTTGGGCCGAAAAGGCAGCTTGAGGGGTTTGGAGAAATATCTCATGATTTTCAGCATTTGCAAGCAAATCATGAAACAGTGGGGCGGGTCGAATGGTTATTTGGGAAGTAGAGAAGTTTTCAAATGAGGCACCAAGCCCACACAAGAACCCAATGGCATTTGTCTTCTTCAGTAACATGGTGACCGATGGCAGTAAGTTGCTCACAAAGGGCTTTGAATTTTTTGCCATATTCAAGTACACTTGAAGTGCCTTTCTGAAGTTTGCTTAGAGAATCTCTAAGAGTATGCATAAGCGCGTTCAATAGAATGGTTACTGTATGCAGTTTCAAGGGCATTCCACACTTGATAAGCAGTGGTTTGACCGATAGTCTCGGCCATGGCTTCTTCGGTAAGTGTTGAATGTAGAAGCAAAACTAGTCTCTTATAAAAATTTGAATTTATATTTATCAATTATTAGGGGGGCATATTGTCGCCGTGAGATGTGTGTGTGTTGTGTGTGTATTGTATGTATGTATATATATTTATATTATTATTATATATGTTTGTGTGTGGTATATATATATTAGTCTACAACACCATTACACCCTAAAAAACAAATTCCTACAACTTGCTAACTGCGCATCACGTGTCGCAATTTGTCCAATTTATAGCTCCCCCACTACGCATAGCCTAACAGGTTAATAGCATGTTAGTAACTTATGTAAAATTTTAATTTTAAAAAATAAATAGATATAAACTCATAAAGTCCTGAACCTAAATAAAAAAAATATACACTACATCTCACTTATGTCCATTAGAACCCACTACAATATTTCTAATTGATGCTATGATTTGCTTCTATGGTTTTTGTTTCAAGTATGCTATGGATTTTTAATTTTTTGTTTCATATATGTTATGGATTGTGGGTTTTTTACAAATATGTTATGAGTTATGTATTACTTAAGACTTTTATGCTTGCTTTGAAAATTTTTGTTTCATTACATTTATATTATTCATTGTATGATTAAACATATCTCTTAACAGGTCTTAACAGATTGACATGTTACCAAACATGTTCGTGTTCGTATATGGAAAAAATGACACGATTAGTTATCCTGTCGTGTCCGACATTTTATGACAGCCCTAAGCCGATCAACCCATTTTTTAATAAGAATATTTAAAACAAAATTAAAAATATCACTAAACCTGGAGAGAAATATATGGAAAGGCGTAAACATGTATGATATGTTTTTAATGTGTGTTTTGTTAATTAACCATAACTCCATTTCAAATAGTTTTTTTAACAACAAAATTTCATTTTATATTGTATTTGTAAAGATTTAAACTTACGTTCTTACGTTTGTAAGGGATACCATACCACTAAACCAATAGGTTATAAGGTTCCACTTCAAGTTGTTACTTTACAAAATTTTATATTTTGTTTTGATTTATTTTATAACTAGTTTATGACACATAGACCCGATATATATGCATTTCTCTATGACATGATTCAAAACTTCAAGTACATATGTTACATAAGATCATAAATTGTAACATCCCAAATTTTATAGTATTATATTAAAAATATGATTGTTGGAAATATATATAAAGAGAAAAAAAAATAATAAATTTCGAACTATTAATAAGTTTGTGATTGTTTAAGCGGTATGAAACATATATAGTTGAGTATAATGTTATATTTATGGTCAAACAAATAACCGATGAGATTTGTGGTTAGAATGGGAACAACCTAAATATCGAGGACCAGTTGTGTTATTTAGCAAAACTAAAATAAAGAATGGTTGTATTGTGAGAAACCCACCGATAAAATCAAAATCTGGAAACTTGGTTTTGGGGCTGTGGAAGCAAAGCAAGGAAGGAGAAATCAAATCAACCTTAAAACTAAAAACAAAATAAATATGGAGCTTAAAAGTTTGCTTCTCATCATTCACATGAATCCCATCATCAAGTAAGTTGTGAAAAACCATCATCTTTTTCAATCTCGAGTGTAGGTGAATGATATTGTCAACTTATAATTATGACCATAACAACTTGATCATGCTTATTCGAGAGTTGCATGTTTTATGATCTTAATGAATTTACATTTTAGGGTTTATATGAATTTTGGGGGTTTTTATCTTTAAAGGAATTATTGATTTGAAGGAGCCCAAACTCGCCTAAATTAATGGTTCAAACTCCTTTCTGAGAGTTAAATATTTACTAAAATAAGTTTAAGAAAACGAAGGAAATCAAGATTGTTGATCAGTCTGTGGCTCTTGAAATTGATAGATGATTGCTTGATGTTTTACCATTCATTAGTATGCTATTAATGTATTTTCCAAGAGTTTAATATGAGTTTTAAACAATGAAACGGGGGCTGAAATCAAGTTTGGGTCGAATTGGTTTGAGCTGAATTTTCAGCTTTTGTCAACGTCTTGGGCTGTTTTATAAATTCATATAAAATTGACTGAGTATCCATTTGGAGTGTATTTTATATGGTTGGAAAGCTTGTCGAGTCTAGTTTCTTTATATGTTTAGAACAAGAATCAATAAAACGAATAAACGAGTGAAATATACGAAACTCATTAGCTGTACAGAATTGATAAATCAGAAGTTTACATGTTTTGTAAATGTCATATATAATTATTCGGTCATCCGTTTGGAGTGTATTTTATGTGCTTGGAAAGCTTATTGAGTCTAGTTTTACTGTTTTAAATCCTAAGAAACTAATTTCACCAGTTCACGGGTCAAAACTAGTGAATAGTGCAAGTGTACAGAAACGAGTACAAATAAAGTTTAGTTTTATAAAAGTGTTTGAAGTTGATTTTATAGACCTGTGACTTAACAATAAAACAGTAGTTTCTAATGCTTAAACATACATGTTGAAGTATGTTCAAGAGTGAAAATACTTTAACATGAGTTTATGCAAAGTATTCACGCTAACAGGCTATACGGGCTGAATGAAGGACAAAGATCTATGTTAAACTTTGTTGATGGATAAGTGTGTGTAGTGCAGATATAGTGAAAGAATACAATGTTAGGTTGATTGGAATTTGCATACTTATTCTATATGTCGTATGTTGGCATGAAAGTTGCTAGGGATGTTGAAGTATGGAAGCTAACGAGTCGGTGGAGCATTTCAAGTTTTGGTAGATCCTATGCGCAAAAGGTAAGTGATTCTTACATCTTAGGTATAAAAGTTATCCTTGCAAAGTGGTGATTTAATTGGGTTCATGTACCATAATACTTTTAAGTATGGCCACTATTATATGTTATGGTGGATTTATATATGTAGTTGGTTATGATGCAAGCCCGTAAATGAACGTAAGATCTTTTTACAAAGCGACCTTCACAAATTGGTCATGATATGAGGTGAACTTGCATTACTAGCAAGTTAGAAGAACAAAGGAATTATATGAATGTTCGCGTTATAATATTAGCTAGACAACTGATGAGGTAAGTATCAAATATTGAAAAGTTTGTTGATAAATGATTTGATTTATTAAGTGTGTTGAATCATATGATTAATTGAGTCTTGTGTATTAATTGAAGCATGCTTATAACTACTATAGGTGTTCTAGTATGTATAGAAGGGTTTAGAATGGGCTCAACGATTTTGATACGCTTTGAAATCAATAACTTCAAAGAATCTGCATCTATATGTTTAGCGTTTTTGTATGTGTAATGTTTAGTTATTATAATTACTAACCTTGGTATTGTAACGCCTAAGGTAATGCTTACGGACAAAGTGGTGAAAGATGGTCAAGCGCTCGGGACGAATTAAGGACACACGTCACCAAGTTGGAATTATTTAGTTGCAAACATGTTTTTGTTAACTTGGCAAATTGCTATTTTTATTGTTAAAGGAATATGTTGTAAGTATTATTAGTGGACATGTGTTGATAAAACTTTGTTAAGGACCTGATTTTCCGCATAAAATACTTTCAAAAATTTGTTTTCTAATTTAGGATATTACATAAATATTATAGTTTCAATTGAGTAGGAGCTACTGTAATCCCTTCTGATCAATAATTTAACATTGAATAAATGCAGCTACAGTTATATAAAACTAAATGATTATTTATTTATTAGTTCCATATAAGGTTCTGATGCCTTGAATATCATCTGAATTCAAACCTTTTACCGTTCCGATAGCTTCATAAGGCCACATTATAGAACTTTGATCCTGGCTATGATCCAAACCAAGTAGATGTCCTATTTCATGAACCGCCACCGATTCTAAGTCATAGGCACCAAGAACTGGACCCGGTCCAACCGAAAAGTTAAACTTTGCGTTGTAGTGAGACAACCCGTAAGTTGGCGGGGTAGAATGCGCCAATACATTCGTAAAGTCGCCATCTCCATGGTTCCCATGTTCCAAAGTAATCTTTATATTGGAGCTGATAATATGATAACTTCTTGAAAATGTGAAGTAACGGGAAGCAGAAGCCCATTGATTGAAGGCACGCACAACCGGAGGCACAAATGCATTTGGAAATTTCGAGTGAAACGCGTAGGTGAGGTGATTTTTATACCATCTAGGGTTACCTGGGAAGAATTGATAACGAGACACGAAACTTAATAATTTTACTTCGTGTGTATGACTACTATTCACATGATCTGGTACCCCACAACGAGGCATGAGCATTCGTGAAACGGTTGGTTCGTCTAGCGTACCAGAAGCATTAAGATGGTTGAAGTTTTGATAGCTTTTCAGGGCGGTCTCAAGCTCTTGATCAAATTCATCAAGTCCGGGGTTGACGTTGTTAGGGGTATGTTGGTAATTTAGGTAACCGAATCGGGCTAGATATAGTTTGAGGTTATGGAGGCCGGGCACTTTGGTACCCTTGTGACAGCCTTGAAGGCTTTTGATTGTGTTAACATTAAACATAGCGTTGCTAAGAGAGAACAAGGTAAACAAAATGGGTAAAAAGGCAATGAGTTTGGATGCCATTGGTACGTGAATTTTGTTTATGGTTTTGGTTAAAACTTTCAAGGCATTAGGTCGATTTATAGTGGTAATTACTAGTGTCGCTGATTTAAATGCTTCAATGCTCCGTTTACTTGTAATGACTTTAATATGCACATTAAATTTATAGGGGATGATCTGTTAACGTTTTTCCTATTATAAATATCATCATTTATTTTTTTAAATTATATTCTGATGTTGTCCCTTTGACGGAGACATATCAACCTGTTCAGATATGAAACCTGGCATTTCTCATTTTTACTATTTGTTTTACTTTTGGTTTATTAATCGTTTCTACCAAAAATAAAAAATATTTGTTTGATTTTTGTTTATTAATCGTTTTTACCAAAAATAAAAATATTTGTTTTATTTTTGATTCATTAATCGTTTTTATCAAAATAAGTATTGTTTGAAAATTTTCCATTTCTCCGGTGTTTTAAAAACCGGTTCAAACCGGCCGGTTGAACCTGTTAAACCAGATTTCGCACAGTTGGCCAGTATTTTGAGTGCAGTATTTTTAACCAGTTTGCTAGGACATCGTACCGTCGTATTTTTGTCTAATATACCGGTTTTTACCCGCAAACCGGTTTTATGCCTGAGAAAATTTTGATATTTGCGGCCCATGTTTTGTCAAAATTACTTTTAACCCAACAATTAACATTCAAACGTGTAAACTTTAGGACTATTTTTTTTAAATTGAGTGTTTTTACATTATTTTTTTAATATGGATTAACTTTTAGATTATTTTTTGTTATATGAATCATTTAGTTTTGGGTTATATAGGGATTGAAGTTATATTTATAGAACATTATAAGGTAAACTATTCAACTGGTTGAACCTCCCGGTATAATACAGTTCAACCAGTTGTACCATTTTTAACCTAATCCGATACAAGTAAAATACCGGTTTTTAAAACATTGTATTTCTCACTCATACCCTTATTGAATAAAAATATTTTTATATAAAATATTCTATATAAATACTTTAGAAATCTTCTGTTAGCTTAATTAACAGCATTCCTTAATTATGTATTTATAAGACAACATTTAAAAACATTTATTTTTATTAAACATTTCTCCTCATTCGTCAAATGATATATATATTTTTAGTTTAAAATACTACATACGTTTGTTTCTTTAACCTATTAATTAATATTTTTATGTTTTTCATTAGGACAATTTTTTTTATTCAAACTTTTTATTTATTTCAATATTTTTAAAATTTTATATTTATAAATGCACACATTATTTGTTATATGTATTGACTCAAAACATCATACACTTTTAAATGAACAAATATAAACAAAGGTCATGTCTTTAATTATTTTCGTGAAGGTTTGGTTACGTGCATATTTATATTTATATATGTTCATTTATATGCATTAATGTTCTTCATTTGTTTAATTCGGTTTATGAATCTGTCAACGAACACACATGAACGTAGACAAACACAAACAAATGTATATGAATGTACTAACTTAAACAAATGAACATTAACGCGCACAAAGAAACATATGTACACATACATGTTACTGAACGTCCGACGAATGTCGTATAAACATAAACGGACACCATCAAACATTATGTTAAAAAAAACAATTTGATGAATAAAAGAAAAAAAAACAGTTTTAACAAACGAGGGGAAGAAAAGTAAGTGTATATATCTATTACTATATATACTAGAGATACGAGAGGGAAACCGGAGATATTGGAATTTAAGAGATGTACAAGTGAATTTTGCATCTGTTATAACATATGTTGCATATGAAATACTCATAATCAAATAGAAACTAATTTAAACCGTGCCTATTTCCGTCGCTTTCTTACTCTCAATTCTCAAACCCATTGCCTGCTCCGATCTAGGTTCAAAATTCAAATTATCCCATGTCTCCTACTCAAACCCTAATCTTCAAAAGTCAAGTCAGACCATTCAAACCCCCACCTCTCTCTCTCTCTCTCTTTCTCTCTCCATCTCTCTCTCTCACACACACATCAAATCACCGATTCCATCACGCTCCAGCGACATGACCAACTACACAACAGTGGTAGTGATACCTTTGGATACTCATTTCCCCGACAAGAAGACCTGACAGATGCTAGCGTAAGCCAATTCAAATTATGGTAGGTTACGTTGCTCAAGATAAGAAGGTTTTACCATATTCTATGATGCCTCGTACTCGGGAATGGGTTGTGTTCTAATGAAAAGGGACAAGGTCATTGCCTACTTCAAGACAACTAAACGTTCATGAAAAAAATTATACAACACACGATCTAGAGTTAGGTGCCACAATCTTCGCGTTAAAGTTATGGAGACACTATCTCTATGGTGTTAAGTTTATTGTTTATACAAATCACAAGCTCTTAAATCATATATTTGATCACAAAGAGTTAAATATGAGACAGTGACGAAGGATGGAAACCCTTAATGACGATGGCTGTGAAATCATCTATCATGAAGGTAAGGCTAATGTGTTACCTGATGCTTTGAGCAGAAAGGAACATAATAAACCTAAGAGAGTTCGCGCTCTTAGACTATAGTTACAAATTGATATAATAAGTTAAATTAAAGAAGCTCGGAAGTTGGCACTAGAAGAAGGAAATATAAAAGCCGAAAAGGAATTTGGTACCATTGACCAGTTAGTCGAAGGAGACGTTGAAATTCTCCAATAGTGTAAGAGAATTTGGGTACCGATAGTAGGAAACTTACGAGAGAAAATACTAGAAGAAGCTCACAAATCAAAGTATGCAATGCACCCATGCAGTGACAACATGTACCAGAATCTGATGAATGATTACTGATGGATTGGAATGAAGAAATACATTCCTATCTATGTTGCTATATGTCTAACATGTTCAAGAATCAAATCAGAACATAAAAAACCAACATTTTTATTGCACCAACCTGAAATTCCAATTTGGAAATGGGATATGATAATTGATGTATAATAACTAATACATCTTTTTGGCATTAAAATATCTCCAAATAAGCGTAATATCAGCAATTATACTAGAATAAAGAACCACTAATGTTCATAATTTCTATCTATAGATAAATATAGCCTTAAAAAATAAAACGAGCTGATGTACGAAGAAAAACGGAGAAAAACGATGAAAAAAACTCAACACACTCCATGGTGAATCAAGTCATGGCCATGCCTAGTACATACGAAGAAAAGACAAAAATCAGGAAGTTATAACACGGACATGATAACCAAAACGCACCCCATGTTGAAAGTATAAGAGAAAATAACAAAATAGAAGATTTTAAAGCTAAACATGGCCATGTTTTACCAAAACACACCCCATGTTGAAGGTACAAGAGAAAAGGACAATTTTGAACTCTTTTGGAAGTCACCACGATCGTGTTCACCTCTGTTGCCATCTGACAATGAGCAATTATTACAACATGACAAAAAGGTCAACATGATCGTGTTTTGATAAGCACGGATGTGTTTTTCTGACCTGATTAGCCTATAAATTGAATGTTCATCTTCCACATTCAATACACCTTCAACAACATTAAATTCACTTCACCCACCTCCTTTCTCCACCATTAATAAGGGAATTATCTCATCCATCCAACCCTTGAAGATTAAAGATATTAAGCTTGTGTAAGAAGTCATTAGCATCAAAGATTAGTCAACCAAATTGGTTAGATTGTTCCAATTTAATCATGTTGGTATTTCTTACTTTGATGTATAACATTATGCTTACTATTGGTTAAACTTTTATAGTAACATCTTGGTTTATAATGAATCTTAATTGAAGTTAAATAATATCGGTTGAACATGTGATTGATTTGTAATCTTAATTGAATTTTAAAATACTCTTAAAATATACCCACAATGTCGAACTTGATGATAAGCCAATGAATTGCTATTCTTGTGAGGTCTTGGTTAACATTAAAAGACACACCAAGTACTGAGTTTGATGATAGTCCGGGGAACCGCCATTCTTGTAAGGGCTTGGTTGAGAAAAAAACATAAATCCTAATATGAACATGGACCAAATGAAATATTAGTAGTTGTTGATCATCTTAAAATAAGAATCATTAACAATGTTGTGAAAACATATTGTTGATGTTAATCCACAAAAATCGGTTGATTACTGGTCAAGTGAGTGTACAACATAACATATTTTAAACAACTCTTGGATGGTTATTACATGAGTTCTATAATTGCTCAAGAGTTGTGTGGGTTAACCTGATACCTCGAGGTTAATCTTTACAACTTAACTAATCTTAATTGGTATTTTAAGTATAATACAAAGGTTACTTTTACTAAAATATCAAAGACAAATCACTCTGTCTCATCTTTAAAGTAATTTATCTTATAAATACCTTTTATAAATCACTTGCTCACATAAATTGATGTTTTAGTAGGAGATCATGAACTTAAGCATATCTCTTTCTTTAATTATAATGGAATAGAAAAAACACAGGAATAAGGTGTTATTCCCACATTTAATTACCATAGCAAACTCATATCACATGTGCACCGATTAATTGTTAAACCAAGTTAAGAGGATCTTAACCTAGATGATACACTTTTATCCTTGATCTTAACTTCAAAAAATATAAGAACCCAAAAATATTGTCTTTTATATATGTCTTTAAATTTCTTTTAAAACTTACTTGTCAAACTAAAACCACTATGATATTTATTCCACTTAGAACAAATACAACGATTTAGCTGTAAAAATCAAACGAGTTTATCCGTGGACCAATACTGGTTCTTACCGATACTGTTCTACATATACGATAGGTACACCTGCCTATTTGTGTGTAGTTTAGTTAAGATAATAATCATTTTTATAATTTTAAAACTAGACATTGTGTAAACAACCTTTTGAAAAACTTAACAAACTTTTCTCTACTATCCAAACGCACACCAAGTTTTTGGCGTCGTGGCCGGGAACACACGATGAACTTTTACAAACAGTCCGAGTATTTATTAAACCTTTTTTTATTGTATAAATATTTAAAAATTATCAAAAAAAAACAAAAATATTTTATGTCTTCTTTATTTGTATTTTATTTTTATCTTTCTAGTTTTACAAGTTACTCAGTTAATTAAATTTTAGTTGTGCCATTAGACTTTTCTTTTTGTTTTTCTAAGTAATGTATGTCCTCTGCATCGACTCACGAACTCGTGTCACCACTTTCCGCCGAACGCCACTTTCACCAAAGAACACACACCCGGGAAAGAAAAGCAAATGAAGGAGTTAATGACGAACCGAAAGGAGATACAACAGCCAAGGAGAACCAAGAGGAACCTAATATGGCGGAACTAAACAACGAGCTAAACATGATCCAATATGGAAAGTCGACACTCGACGGTTATGGCAATAGCGTTGCACCACTTGAAATTCTTTTAAACTTCGAAATAAAATCTAGCACCATTTATATGATTGAAAACTCTGTCCAATTTCATGGACTTCTCAACGAAAATCCTTGAACTCATATTTCCCGATTCCTTCGAATTTGTGAAACTTTCAAAATCCAAAATTGCTCTGAAGATCAAGCTAGACTAAAACTCTTTCCATTTCCACTCCAAAGCCACGCCTTGGAATGGCTTGAATCTTTGACATCTGGTGCCATTATCAACTAGGATCAGATGGTAAAGCAATTCCTTCTAAAATACTTTCCACCCGATAAAACTGCCAAGTATCACGCTAACATCACCGGATTCCAGATGGATGACGACGAATCACTACACGCAGCATGGCAGTTACAAGAGTCTTCTTCGACGATGTCCACACCATGGATTGAACAAGTAGCTTCAAGTCCAAATCTTCTTCGACGCTCAAGCTAGCCAAAACAAACAAGCAATCGATCAGGTCGCTGGTGGAGATCTCGGAACCAAATTTCCGAATGAGGCATTCGAGATCTTAAAAAAAGTTGCCATGAAATGTTGTGCCTATAATCCACCTTGATCAACCCCATCACACAAAGGCATACACCATGTCGATAATAGTACATTTATCTCTGCATAATTGAAGTCCCTCTCGAAGAAATATGAATAACTTCATTCTGAGCTGGTCAAAGAAAATGTAAAGTGTGACGGGTGTGGGGGAGATCACAAGGTCATGACCATCGAAGAATGTGATTTCGTAAGCCGATAGAATAACATGTATGGCAATACCTACAACCCTGCTTGGAGAAATAATCCTAACTTCAGCTGGAGGGACAGAGCCAACAATCAAGATCCGCCTGGCTTTGATAAACAACCTTTCAATCAAAATCAACCCTCTCAACCTAAGCCTCCATACCAGAACCAAGGTTCAAGTACCAACCAACATTCGAATGGTGTATCTACAGTGGAGACTCTTTTGATGTGACTCATAGCAAGTACTGACGCTTCGAACAAATTGACTGAATACCGATTCATGAAGAACAGAGTGGAGCTAAGGAACCAAAAGGCTTCTTTGAAAGACATTGAAAACCAAGTTGGTCAGTTAGCCCAGCTACTTTCTGAGAGACAGCCTGAAGGACTCTTTAGAAACACAATTGCCAACCCCAATGCTTAAGCCAATGCCATAACCTTAAGAAGTAGCAGAACTGCTACAAATAACTCACAAGTCACACTTATCCTACCTGAGGGTGCGATTGAGGTTCTTGACACACCCAATAATTAACCTATTCCAACTACTCCTAAACCTATCAAAGAACAAGTGACACCATATGTTCCACCGATTCCTTATCTAGCCTGACTGAAGCAGGAAAAGATGGAGGCACAATATGGCAAATTCCTAGAACTCTTTAAGCAATTGCATATTAAACTTTCATTTATAGAAACCATTTCAAACGCCAAAATATGCAAAGTTCTTAAAAGAAGTTGTATCCAACAAAATAAAGCTAGAAGAGCTATCACACGTGATCCTCAATGAAGAATGCTCCTCCATTCTCCAGAACAAGCTTTCTAAGAAGATGACTGTAACATCTCCGAAATTTTGGACTAAATTGAACAACCTCATAAGTCAAAGGACCAAAAATGAAAATTCTGGATTCCAAGACCCATAGCGATACGCGATGGATCAAGAGACAACTCATCACGTTACGCGTTGGGTATATCACAATACACCAGAAAAGGGCGGTGTACGTGACTGCCTAATCCATTGGGTCATCGCGATACAGACGAAGGAGGCGTGAAACGTTTCCAGCCACGTGTCAACACGTTGCACCATGTGACAGGCCACGTGGCAGGTCTACATGTTGACGATGCAAGCCTAGTGAGTGGTATCGCGTTACGTGATGGCCACCCAAAACCACTTCGCGTTACGCGACCAAATAAAATATTTAGAGGAGGTGGAGCGATCCATCGCTATACGCGATGGATTCTCTTTAAACCCCATCGCGATACGTGATGGGTGATAGTTTCAGCCCTATATATAGGGGCATCGGGCTCTGCATTCTTGCATCCCAAAACCCATTCACTCTCAGTGTACCTCAAAGTATGTGTCGTGTCCCGATGTTCTGACGTTCGTTTCTCGAAGTACGTGCAAGGAGTAGAAGTGATGTTCGTTTGATTTCTCGATTACCCGACGACAAGTATAAGCGCTGCCCACGTCAAGCCTAAGCATTTCTTATAAGCTAGCTATACAAGGTAGGGGGTCTGCCAGATTATTTTATATGGCTTTGACCCTAGTCGGGGGTATAGTCTATATCTTGATTGTATTATATGTAAAATATAGTTTTCATAGGACAAGGGTGTAGATAAAATATTATTTCTTTATGATTATGAAGAGTTTATAATGTTTCTTAAGAAATAAGAAGCTTAGTATATACGTGTCTTCATGAAAAAGAAACGCAATCTTTAAATTATAAAACCTATTGGACTAAAGCTTCAAGTATTTTATAAAAATAAATGATTATCATGGTAAAGGTAATGATTATGCAAATAGACTAGGGGTCTAAAGCTAGATCGTTGATCTTGTATTTAGAAAAGTTATTCTCGTACTATATATCCAAGGTAACAAGAAGCATACATCAGTGTGACACATTGATCATTACAAAGGTGAATACATCCAAACTCTTTACAACTTTATAAATCGAGTCTTTAAATGTTTACATGGGATTGCGTATCCCTAAAACGTTATAAACAAGGTCACTGACCCTTAGACTATCGTACACGTTTTTCTGGATCCTTACATATGTGGTTAGACGGTGTGCACACCGCACCACTCCTGATAATGCCTCCGCTGTAACAACTCGGGATTTTAACTTATCATTTTATTAACCATTACCCGACCCTTTTTTCCATGTCCGGGTTATTTTTGATAAAACATCGTGTTTATTCAGATAGTTAATTATTATATTATTATTGTTTAAATTGTTTATAAATATATAACTTTCAAGATGTTACCATTTCACCCTTAAACTAAACTTTTACCAATTAATGGTTTCAACCTCAACCTCCGGGGATTAAAATGTAAATACTATACATATTATTATATTATATTTCTGATCTAGAAACCTATGACCTGCACCATTTACCCGAGACCCGTTTATTGACCCGTTTAACAAACTTGAGCCTCAATTCTCGTCCTATACTTGGAAATTGAATCAAGGACGCGTTAATCTATCCATAATTGGCACACCGACGCTCTTAATTAGGTATAATTAATCAATCGTTATTCAAATTCCTTATTATTCGAACCGCCATTTAACCCATTTATTGTTATACGCGTAAACGAACACAATAAACTAATTAACCTTGCAGATCGCATCCTTATACCATCGCCGTCAATTTCCCCTTAGTTGATTAAATAATTAAAGTCTGCAACTGTCGTTTCTTCCTCTCATTTGGCCGACAGTTGTTTGGATTGATTAACCCATCACCGGTCTTCGTTTAAGGTAATTGATTAGTGATTTATGATCGTCGTTGAGTCCCGTGTAAAAGCCCTAACATAAAGCTTCTTAACAATCACGGATTAATCCGATTGATTGTTGTTAGGGTTTGTTCTTGTTTATGTTTGGTCGCATCTGTATATAATTAATTTTTACTAAGATCTATCGCAGGTGCTGGTTAGCCCAACTGGTTAATGGAATTGTTGAGGAGTAGCAGGTCACGGGTACGAACCCTGCCACCTCGTTTTCATATATATTTTTGGTATCTTTATTTTGGAATCATATTTTAAACAATAATAAGTATAAGACTAACTAAATAAACTATTTTATTTTACTAAAAACCGATTTTACTTGTATTCTCGTGTCTCTCGTCCGCGCATGTATGTATAATAGTTTATTTAAAATTTGTTAACGGTTTTTTTTATGCTTATAAAGGGTGTTAATCTAAAGTATATAAATTATTGTAAACTATAGTTTACGTATTCTATAAAGGATCATATTGTATATAAATATTATTATTTATTAACTATTATTTACAATATTTACTCAAAGAACTCTTTATTAATAATATAAATATTAATACAATTAAAACGCATTTTTGGTTAAAGTAATCATTTAAAACAGATCTCTTTATATAAACTATAACGTTTTATAAATATTCGTTTAAATATTTTAAAGTATTTTATATAATTAAACCTTGTATTTTACGATAAAATTTGATAATAAAATTTATAATAAATATACTAATATTTAACTTTTGTAAGGACATACTCAATCATAAGTTTCATGAGTCTCCATCTAATGGTACATTCGTTGTTGAATTTATATTTATTTTTTCGCAATTATATTAATAGGACATCTCGTCAGTATTCCTTGAAGAGTTTGGTCTATCATCTACATTCTTATTACATTGTTTTTCTCGTTTGCTCGTCTGTTAAGGTGAGTATCACATTCCCCTATTTTACTTGTTTTCCACGTTTTGGGGACATACGCATAAATATATTTCTCATATATACTTATACACAAAACTGCAACTTTGTCTTTTGTGTTAAGAACTTATACCTTACTTGTTTATGTGCTTATTTTCTTTGTATGCTTCCGCATTCGGAGATGTCCAACATAATCTCAATCTAGTATGATCATACGTCAGTCGTTATAGCCTTTGTGCTTCTCGACATCTCAGTTATACTTGCTCATTTGGTTAATTTGTTATTCTCATATGAATTGTTGCAGCTACATATTTGTTTATATATACTATATGTACAACTAAACTGGTGTGTTGCTCACTCAACATGTGTTGTTGACAAATTCTATTTTATACGCATATGCAGGTTATCGTAGAAATTTAATGCAGGTTGGTGAAGACTTAGTGATGAATTTAAGTTAGGAATGATACAATCAAGATTTTAATTTGTAATTGTTTGCTTGTTTAATAAGTTGTATTTTGTACTTGAATTATTTGAATTATTAAATCGAATTAAACAGATATTATCATTTAAATAATGTTGCATGATAATAACCTTTGAAAAGCTGTGAGCAATCAGTTCGCCCCGGCATTTCCGCCGTAGGTTGGGGTGTGGCAGATTGGTATCAGAGCCGAAGGTTTAAGATAGGTCGTTAGAAATTTCCTTAGACACATGTTTAGGAGCCCTATACGTGCCTACCTGTTTACCTTTATGTGTTCAATTTTAAATTGTTTACAACTTTCCTAGATAATTATTGATTAATTATTGTATTGTATTGCACACACACACACACAAACTCCAAGGCTATGCCTCAGCATTCAAAGAAAATTTTTTGAAAAGTAGGTTGTCTCTATTTTTGAGAAATTCCTTAAGAATTGCCACCTATTGCTTTCACTCGTACACCCTAAGGCTAGGTTATGTGGCATGTCCCTATGATAAATGAAAGGGGGAAGAGAAACTGTGAGTTGGGCACTGGCAAAACGGTTCCAATAACCAAAGGTAAGACGCTATTCCTTACCTGGGTGATAACATGACCACAGTACTCAACCCTATGGACTCGAGCGAGACCCATAAATGCCATATGACTGACACCTTAGGTTGATTTTAACTGAATTCACGGTGATTCATGGCTAAACTCGGTATTCCCGATTATTGTGTTTCGTTATTTAAATGGTTAGTTGGGTGAAAAATCCATGGAACCCATGGGCACTCCTACTATCCATTTGTTAACTTGTTTTCATATTTTTGTTGGAGTAATAAAACATGGTGATTCACAAGATACTCCGACTACCCATATTTATTTCGATAGTTCGTTATTTAGTTTGGTCGGTTAAAACACCGTGTAACGCTCATTGGGCCGACAAACTTCATTGCATTGTTAATTCGTTAATTGGTTGGGACAATCAAATTGCCATGTAACGATTTTGGACTGTCCAACTCAGTTGTTTTTCGTTAGTTCGTTGGGTCATTCAAATTGCCATGGAAAGCTCATGGGAGGCCAACATCCACAATTTATATTTCGTTAGTTTATTGTAAACTTATTTGAATAATAATCTAAATTTTAAACTGACTTAACTCCTCGTGTAGTCATCACACATTAATCTTATTGACTATATCATTTAATAACTATTTACGCTATGTACCCCCCTCATCTAATAAACATTTTACTTTAATCCTCATGACGCAATTCCTCTTAGTTCTTAAGGCAACATTATTATAAGTTATCCACATAGTTCAACATTTTACTATTCTTATGGTTCCTCAATTTATCCTTTATTTTATAAATCCTCATTTTTGGTCCCTCTAAAATGTCTCATTCAACAAACCAACGTTATCCTCGACATCAATCCTTTGATTATCACGACCATCGTATGGCTGCCTGTATCGCCAAAGAGATAGCTGATGCGATCCCTAGGATAGTGACGCAAATTCAAAACATCAATGCAACCGATTCAACTTTTCCCACTAATTCCTTTGCTGGTGACTACAAACCATCTACCTCCACTCAACACCATAACAAGAAACGTAAGAACCTTGCTGCAACAAATCCTACCCGCTCGCAAGTCTCCTCAAACAAGAAACTTTACCTCTGTCCTTTTTCGTTATGCTCCATTTGTAACCATCATCACCCTGTTAAATCCCTATGTCGTCGTTGCTCCCAATGTAATCGTTATGGCCATATTGCTAACACATGTCGTGTCCCGCCTACTGCGCAAGTTTTCCCGCAACAACCTACCCCCCGTGCTCCACCTGATGTTCCTAATACCCGTGCTTGCTACCATTGTGGAAACCTAAATCACCTCCGTAATGCGTGCCCTCAACTTACCCAAGCTTATCAAGCCCAATTTACGACTATACCATACCACTTGACCCATGTTTACCGAGCTCAAATTCATCAACCTCATGTCCCTCAAGCTCTTCCCATCAATCAAGGTCAATCTTACTTAACCCAACACTACCAAACCTCGCAACCACAAGCTCAAGTTTACCAGGCATATTTCCATCAAACAACTGATGTACATAGAAATATACATCTTTTCAGCATCAAATAATCTCTAAAAACTGCAATTTATATCAAATAACACAACATAAAAGACTACTTATCATAATAAAACATAATTTCAGGTGAAACCAAGCCCCAAACAAAGAAACAAGCGAAAATACGAAGAAAAACAGAAGAAAACACAAGAAAACAAAGAAACACGCCCCATGCCTCAAGAAACACGCCCACATGCTTCTGAACACAAGAAAAGACAAAATCTGGAAGCAAAAGCACGGGGTCGTGCCTACCAAACACGGGGCCACGGACTAAGACACATAAAAGACAAAGAAGAATTAGCACATGTCACTAAAAACCACGGGGCCGTGCCTCTCAACCACGGGGTCGTGGCCACCTTTCAGAAAAGACAAAATAAATCTGGCACATGTCATAAAAATACACGGGGGGCGTGCCCACCAACCACGTGGCCGTGCCTCACACTCCAGATTGCCTGCAAATAGTGGCTCATGTTGCACTCATTTGGTGTTCCTTGAAAAGATATCTATCCAGTTTTCACTTATAAAAACACACACTAACACTCACTTTGAAGATCTAGTGAAGAGTTTGAAGGCTTGGAGGTCATTACCATCAACCATCATCATCAACCATCATTACTATCATTAAGAAGGAAGATTCATCTACAATTGGTTAGATTGTTCCAAGTTTAATCATGTATTTGTTATCATCATTCATCTTAATGTTTATCATCATGCTCGTTATGAGCTAAACTCCTTTTACCATCTAAAATCTATGAAGAAGCTTTGTTTTACTTGATAACTAATCAAGACATGTGATGTAGTCTAGTAAAGTACATGGTTGTATTACAATTATCTTTTGATGAGAAATGTTTTACTATCTTAAACTACTAATTCAAAGTTGGTGGTTGTCAATTCCATTGGCAATCGTTCATGATCGATTCATGTTCTTGAAAGATAGAAATACTTTGATACATTATCGAAACATGGATCCTTATATTGTACTTAGAAATGATGAGATATAAGTTATGATGTATTTCTCTAAACCTTGGTAATCCGAAAATGGCTTTGCTTAGGATATCAAATTAGTTAAAGAAATCATATGCTAACGGAATGTGTAATTATAAACTACATAAATCAACCAGGGGAGGTTGTGTGATGAACTACAACCACCCGAAGTTGTTAGAATTGGTATTTGAGAAATTGAAGTCAATCCTAATCTTTCTACTTTACGAAACTACTTGCCAACTTAAATTGACATCATTGAGATGGCATGACATTAGGAAAGGGTGGACTTTAAAATGCGCATGCTATCTTCTTAGTGCCAAAGATGCTCACTTAAGGTTTAAGGAGCTATCTGTCATATATTGCTATGGCAAGTTTATCACATGTCCAAATATTAATTATCAATGTTAAAATGGAGTGGGTTCTTGATCTTAGATGGTAACCTTCGCATAATTGAACAACTCGTTTAGTATTTCTTATCTTGGTCACCTATATATTATATACAAGTATTTACATTTTATAAAAAGTTCAAAATTAATTTATTATTAGAAACATTTGTGTCCACGGATCGATACTTGGTTCTTAGCAATACTATTCTACATATACGATAGGTACACTTGCCTATTTTGTGTGTGTTTAGTCTTTGTAGAAATCACTTTTATAAATTTAACACACGATCTTGTACAAAAGCAAATCATCCCATCCTTTTATATTTTATACCACACGTATGCACGCATCAACAACTCTCCTGCAAACCGTTCAAGCTCTAGTTTTTCAAGTAATGCCGACTCAATCTACCTCAATTGCTCCTACTCCTGCAACTCCTCATGGTGCCTCAAGTCACGTCAATTAAGCTACTCAACGATATTGAAGACCTTTTGTGACACTCGTCAATTTCAGGTTAACTCCGTTAATCCAAACTCCGTCAATTCAAACTTAAGATCACTCGATCTATAACGCACATCTCATTACATTTAAACTAGGGTTTTAAATGACGCTTGACAATCACTACACATGTAGTCTTTCGGGATTGCACCGAAACGCAAACGAGTTGACGCAAACCATTGGTGAATAAACGACAAACATCCAAACAATAATTATTTGATAGTTATGTGTTAGGCTTATGTGTTATGTGATAATATTGTGTAGAACATTAACTCTAGATGCAAAAAGCTACTTAATGCTAGAAAAGTAATAACTAAAAGTTGAGGGGCCTTTGTGTAACATATTATTATTAATAATAATAAAAACCCTAATCCCCACCCCTCCCTCCTCAAACCCGATCGGCCCTCACCCCCCCCCCCCCTTGCGACGGCAGCCACCACCAACACCATATTACTTCCGTTTTGACCTTGTTTTTCATAATCGGAGCATCCTGCACTTGTTTCTAGGCATCTCTCACTTTCCTCTTGCTCGTTTCTGCGTTTTTAAGGTATAAACATTATACACTAATTTTGTAAATCATGTGTTAAGTGTTCATATGCTTTGTTTTGATTAGATGATGCTTGATTATGCTTCGGTTATTAATTTAGATGATCATGTGTGATTTTGAACGGTGAAAGATTGTTAGATCATTGATTGTCCGTAAACCCTAGAGGGTTTACTACTGATTTTTATGGATAATTATGTTTATTGCATGATTGGAGATATGTCGTATGCTTAGGATGCATGCTAGACGATTGTGTGTGCTTGCTGATTTTTGACAGCAGTGATAGTTAAACTTGAACGAGGCGTAACTTGTTAAATATAAAACCAAACTGGAATATTTATGAGTCTAAAAGGTAGTGCTCTGAGTCTAGTTTTCAGAAAACCCAACCACGCCTGATTTGGAGGTGTTTTGGTTGCTCAAACGATTTAAATGTGATCAAAGGTCAAAACTGGTACTGGACAAATTGTAAGTTATGTTTAGACAACTGTAACTGAATGTTAATGTGGTAATTGGTCGAGATTGTCAACACTACAGTGTACTAGTTTGAGTCTAGTTTCTATAAAGTCCAAGTTTGTAATTTTTGGACGGATAAAAGTTAACTTTTATTATTTTACAAAACTGAAGTGCAAGTCTGAATTGTAAGACCTGCTGGCTGTTTTGTAATTATCATATCTCATGAACTACAAGAACAAATGGATTGGTTCCACTTCTGGAAGTTAACATGTTGAGTTAAGAACCTAACTCAATTGGTCTTGCATTAATTGGAATTACCATTTAACGGGAATAACAAATATCATTCTGTTGCGCATGATTCTGACTGCTGTGAGTTTACTGTAATGTTTTGACCATTGTGAGAACTCCATGTGGAATAAAAATACAATAAAAATAGTTCTGGAAACCTAACTCATGTGTGCTTTTGTGACGATTTTTGATGAATTAATTGATATGTTATGATCTGTTGAATAGAGTAATCTTACAAGTAGAAATCTGTCTTGATAGAACTAGCTGCTGAACTATATGAAAATACATGAAATGTGCTTGTTGCTAGATAATTGCTATGTTTTTGACTAAATTGCCCTTGTGGGGAAAAATTGCTAGTAATATACAATATTAATACTTGACACGTAAGTAGTTGTTCACACATGTAACGTATCACCAATGTGTTTATTGAGTCACACACAATTCACAAACGAAACACGAAACGTATCTCACGCATAGGTATTATGTGCCGAGTCTAGAGACTCAATAATAGTTCCAACACTTAGAAAATCTTATTCTTGTTTTAGAATGCTAGTGAGGATTTTCTGTGACGCGCATCTCTTGGTTGACTTGTTTTTGAATTCTTCGCAAACAGTGAGTTTCACGTTCCCCTTTTACTCTTTTAAACGCTTTTTACTTGGGGGAGATAACATACTCCAAAACGCTTTAGAGTTTGTTATTAGTTATATATCACTTGTAAAGGCTAAGTGGCAAATGAAACAACTAAAGTCCTTCATAACATCAAACCGTTTAGTATTTGTATAATAGCGAGTCATTGTTGAGTAGTACTACTGGGTTTGACAAACCCCACCCAACGCTAAACTCGACTGGAGGTCGAGTGGGTGTAATCTTGGCTAACACATTTTCCATGATTGGGATAGACATGGTGGCAAGGCAATTGATAAACAGTCAGCTTCTGTGTCGAACACTTAGTAATACTTGTTGTATAGGCTAGCTACCTACCGATATATAATTGACTTAACACTATCTGGTAACGCAAAATGCAAACGCAAAACGCAAACACTTAAACGCAAACATTTTCTTTATTTATATATGTGAACTCACCAACCCCGTGTTGACACTTTTAGTATGTTATTCTCATGTAGCCGAGGGGGGGCGCGCGGTATAGGAACATGCATTACATTGAACTCTATCGTTTTTGCAAACTCGTTTTTAAACTGTTATTAATTGAGTTTTAAGTCGTCCTGCGTGACGCAACACTTGGTTTATGATTTTACGCTTCCGCACTTATTTACACTTAAATGTTTCGTGGTTTGAAAACTTTACTTATGATGTTTGATTATAACTAATGATTCCGATCCTGTTAGTTCACACCCTCTGACGGTAAAACTCCGTTAGTGGATTTTGAGGGTGTGACACCTTTGCCGTTCCCTTTACCTGTCTTAGTTTATTTCTGTCTTTTTCTTTACGTATTGTAACACCTCTTTATGGCCTTGGAGTATTTCCTTATTTAAACTATTTACCTTATGTCTAATAAATAAAGTTTCTGTTGATTAAATAGATTGTTTATTGAAGCCTATTTCTATCTTATTTCTTTACCTTCACTATTTATAAGCTACCATTCTTAAACTTTAAATACTTATATCTTTACGTTTAAAAGTTATCTTAAAATTTCTTACTCTATTAAAATTCACTGCAACTTTAGAAATTATTTTATACGTTGGGGACTTTCTAGTGTTCTAAATTAAGACTCCTTAAAACTTTTGATTCCTCAAAGTCATGTTTTAATCAAATGTTTTGTAAATCCACACGATGGGACGAATCATGTGGATCATCCGACGATGAAAATAATTATGGTCCGAAACATAATTATCGAAGTCCTTGCATGGAAATCATGAAGCGTAAAGTTGTGTGCCATAATATAGAATTGAAAGTAGTTGGGAAAACGGTACAAATGTAAAAATGATAAGGACATGGTGGATACGCCATTGGTACATCCTATATATAAGTGCCCTTATAGGATTTGCATTTGGAGCGTTATTTTAGCTATTCAAAGTTCGGTGTTATGATGAATTTTTTAATTTTATTTTAAAATTTTCTTTCCCTCTGACTTTAATGGTGTTGTTATAGTGTTCTTTAATTTTGAGATGAAATTCCCTAAACTAAGGGAGAGTTTAACAACTCGGGATTTTAACTTATCATTTTAATAATCGTTACCCGATTCTTTTTTCCATGTCCGGGTTATTTTTGATAAAACATCGCGTTTATCGAGATAGTTAATTATTATAATATTATTGTTTAAATTGTTTATAAATATATAACTTTCAAGATGTTACCATTGCACCCTTAAACTAAACTTTTACCAATTAATGGTTTCAACCTCAACCTCCGGGGATTAAAATGTAAATACTATACATATTATTATAATATATTTCTGATCTAGAAACTTAGGACCCGCACCATTTACCCGAGACCCGTTTAACAAACTTGAGCCTCAATTCTCGTCCTATACTTGGAAATTGAATCAAGTACGCGTTAATCTATCCATAATTTGCACACCGACGCTCTTAATTAGGTATAATCAATCAATCATGATTCAAATTCCTTATTATTCGAACCGCCATTTAACCCATATATTGTTATACGCGTAAACGAACACAATAAACTAATTAACCTTGCAGATCGCATCCTTATACCATCGCCGTCAATTCCCCCTTAGTTGATTAAATTATTGAAGTCTGCAACTGTCGTTTCTTCCTCTCGTTTGGCCGACAGTTGTTTGGATTGATTAACCCATCACTGGTCTTCGTTTAAGGTAATTGATTAGTGATTCATTTAAATATTTTAAAGTATTTTATGTAATTAAACCTTGTATTTTACGATAAACTTTGATAATAAAATTAATAATAAATCTATTAATATTTAACTTTTGTAAGGACATACTCAATCATAAGTTTCCCGAGTCTGCATATAATGGTACATTCGTTGTTGAATTTATTTTTTTTTCCTTAATTATTTCATTAATAGGACATCTCGTCAGTATTCCTTGAAGAGTTTGGTCTATCATCCACATTCTTATTATATTGTTTTTCTCGTTTGCTCGTATGTTAAGGTGAGTACTACATTCCCCTATTTTACTTGTTTTCCACGTTTTGGGGACATACGCATAAATATATTTCTCATATATACTTATACACAAAACTGCAACTTTGTCTTTTGTGTTAACAACTTATACCTTACTTGTTTGTGTTTATTTGCTTTGTATGCTTCCGCATTCGGAGAGGTCCAACATAATCTTAGTCTAGTATGATTATACGCCAGTCGTTATAGCCATTGTGCTTCTCGACATCTCAGTTATACTTGCTCATTTGGTTAATTTGTTATTCTCATATGACTTCTTGCAGCTACATATTTTGTTATATATACTATATGTACAACTAAACTGGTGTGTTGCTCACTCGACATGTGTTGTTGACAAAATTCTATTCTATACGCATATGCAGGTTATCGTAGAAATTTAATGCAGGTTGGTGAAGTCTTAGTGATGAATTTAAGTTAGGAATGATACAATCAAGATTTTTAATTTGTAATTGTTTGCTTGTTTAATAAGTTGTATTTTGTACTTGAATTATTTGAATTATTAAATCGAATTAAATAGATATTGTCATTTAAATAATGTTGCATGATAGTAACCTTTGAAAAGCTGTGAGCAATCAGTTCGCCCCGGCATTTCCGCCGTAGGTTGGGGTGTGACATCCGCCACGTTGGGTCGGACCTACGTAATTTCCAAGTGGGGATTATCTTGTGTATATCGTAGTAGCTAAGTTATCTTGAATGCTGGGGTGTTCACTGAGCGGTTTCGAGTAGAGCTGGAGTTTGTAATAGTTATTCATACTTCCAGAACTTAATTATTTCCTAAGCCACGTTGGGTCGATGCCTAAGTAATGTACGAGGGGATAATTAAGTATTAAAAATATTTTGTTCACCAGCATGTATTGCTGACGTACTTTATAAACTGTTTTACAGGTAATCAAGAGTATGTGTTTGGAGATTAAGGATAGCCGTTAGACGATATGATGGCTCAGTCGAAGTTTTATTATTAAAATAATGTAAATTGTGGTATTTTAATTTCAAACACTTTTGTACTAGCTAACGGGTGTTTAATTCCCATCTTTTGAAATATATTAATATTTTTAATCAAAGTCTTCCGCTTTACAACCCTAAACTCTGATATTTTACAAAATGGGTGCCAACTATTGGCCACAATTCTAAGCCCTAAGTTGAGGTGTAGTAATGACTAACCCAGGAAGTTTTCTTATCCTATATATGATAGGAAAATTGTTTGTCAGCAACGTCTTAGCCGACCTAGGAGCTGGCATCAACCTAATGCCTTATACGATTTTCTCTAAGCTATTTAGCATTCGTTAATTTTCAAACCCGAAAACCTGGCCCATTTTATATTTTCGGTTTCCGTTCATATATATATATATATATATATATATATATATATATATATATATATATATATATATATATATATATATATATTATATATATATATATATATATATTATAATGTCATTAATTAATTTCAACTTTCTTTTCATTATCTTATGTGGCATTCGTCGTTTTTATATGCATTTGTATTCGTTAAATTGACCTGTTTGTTGTTTCGATGTATTCTTGTTATTCGTTCACCATTTATATAATATTTCCGACGGTTTAAGTTATTATATGTTCATTCATATTCTTTTTGTCCAAATAACGAAACCCCGAGATTTAATGTAATTATTTAAACGAGTCGCAAACTAGCCGGGTATAATAAGAAAATAATCCAAAACATCTTAACTTTTATTACAATTAAATAACATTTCAAAGTACAAGGTTTCATTTGTTAATATATTTTAATTTATATTTTAAAGGAATATGAAAGTTGAGGGGGCTAATATGTAAATTTATCTAAAATATATTATTGTAATATAAATCCCAACCCAGTCGCCCTGTTCCCATGCGATTTTCCGGCACACCAGATTTTGGCAGCCCAACATATTTCGACGACCATTTAAACCTCATAAAATGTGCGTTTTAACCAGTTTAAAAGCTCGTATCTCATTAGACTATAACGTTGAATCATATTAAACATCCATAACTTGTAATAACATCATATAATGCATAAATTAATCTGGGTAACCACCGGATAATAATAAAAATTCAATAATGAGCATTAACATCTATAAGCTTCGATTTTGGCTATAAAAGGACCCTATACTTCATCTAAACTCGCCCCTATCATCAAACTAATCTAAAATACTTCCTATTGTCCCATAGTTGTTCATCAAAATCCGATTCCGATCACACCGCGATTCACCATAAATTCATAACCATTCCAGGTAATTTTTATGTGTTTTTGAATCCGTATAAGCCGATTAACAAAGTCCCTAACTTAGTTTGATCAAACATGGAACCATATAACGGAATTAAAACCTAGGGTTTTGATGAAGATGATGAACTCCTTGTATAATATAAATAGTTTTGTTTACGGTATTTTGACAAACAAACAAAATGGCCTAGTGGTTAAGTCACTTTGGTGTAATCAGGAATACCCTTGTTCGAACCCGGGTCAGGCCACATTCTTTTTGGTATTTATTTTCTTAATCATTTTTCTTTTATTATATTAATCAACTAAATTATTATAAGGGTCAAGTTATTATACAAAGGGTAACAAAAATGAGAAGGATTTGTAGTCACACAAAAAAACTCCTAAAGAAATTAAAAAAAATAAATAAATCATAACTCAAAATATGATAAAAGTAAAAACACAAAAATGTTTCCACCATCTTTCTCGTTCTCATAAAAAACCATGGTAACTGAAAAAGTCGTTGTGTCTTTTTGTTTATCATTATGTTTTGTGTTTATTTTCGTCTTTGATTGTGTCATTTTTGCTTTATATTGTGTTATAATACTCAACATTGTGCTAATTTTGTTCGGCATTGTGTTATATTTTTTCGATCTGTTGTGTCTTTTTTTAGTTATAATTGTGTCTTTTGTTCATTTTCGTCATTGTGTCTTTGATCTTCGCATTGTGTCTTTTTGGCATTTTATTTTATTTTATTTTGAATGAGAATGATGGCGAAAACATTTTAGTTTTTTAATTTTTTCCGTTTTTTATTTATGTTTTGAGTTATGATTTTTTATTATTATTGTTTTTGAATTTATTTTTAAGAGGTTTTTTGTGTGGTCACAAATCCTTCTCACACTTATCATTTTTGTCTCTCTTTGTATTTTAATTTTACCCATTATTATAAATCAAATAAAACTATTTTAAGGTAAACAAAACTAAATTTAAATTATAGATTATCATTTTTCACCTAAACCCAACCCTTGTTTTCGTTAAGTTCGTGAAACACCTCTTAATATTTTATTATTACTTATCATTTTGTTAACTTTAGAATATATTTAAATAATCATTTCCGAGATAAGAACTTGACCGATAAAAGTCGTTTTCCTCGGATATTTTAAACATCGTTTTAATGATAAACTAACAAGTAAATAATATTAAATCGTTAAAATTTCGTTAAAGCCTAAAAATAAATTAAAATAATAATACCTAAAACAAGAGTATTTAACTTTCCGTTATCTTCATAACTCGCTAAAATAAGTTTATATCGTTCAATTCCGTATTAAATAAATTATATAATCCGCAATATAGTATCTATTAATTAATATGCATTAACCTTAAAACCATTAAGAAATCCTTTAAAGCTAAAAATAATATTAATGCCCTAAGATATTAAAATACATATTAACATATTGTAGCATATCTAAAACCAAGTTAATTAACTTTATAATCCCGTTAGCTAGTCCCTGATTTTGTATTATCGTTATTATTTATAGTTTGTGAGTTTCGATCGTCTCTGTTTGTTAACTCGCTTTCGGTTATTATTTCAAGTTGTCTTCAATCTCAAAGGTGAGTTTCTCACACCCCTTTTTTAACGTTTTTTTATTACTTTTGGAGGTAACATATGTATCCTACAAAACTCAGTTATTTACGATTTCGCTTACAAACTACAATTCGCTACATGAACTTATGTGTTTACTTGTTACTTGCTCAAAATTACTTGCACATGAATTTCTTCAATAAAGTATGATCATACCCCCCTCCCCTTTTGCATTCAGGACCTTGTTGTTATGAGTGGAAAATCGACTCATTATCTGAGTACGTTGGTTGTTACCAACAGGAAATGACCTAATTCGCTTTTCACAACTTTTCATGGAATTGTATGGTTTTTATGTATTATATCAAACTGTGTGAACTCACAACTATTAAGTAAGTTGACATTATTTTATACATATGTTACATGTATGCTTATTAGAGGGTGAGCCAAAAGAAGACACTAGACTTAGGATTATTAATAAAGCGTTTGACATGTTTCATTTCCTTGTAACTTTCTTATTTGCAAAACAACTTGTTATTTGAATCATCAATGAAATAATGATAATATTGTCACTTAATAGTGTCACATGTGTTTTGAACAATCTGTACGTCACACTCAAGCGTATTCCGCTTTAGTCGGGGTGTTACAAGCTAGGATTTGGAGAACCTGCTCCAACTCGTATGAAAATTCAGCTAGCCAATAGATCAGTAAAATACCAAAGAGGCATAGATGAAAATGTGTTAGTCAAAATCGACAAATTGGTTTTCCCAGTCAACTCCATTATTCTAGACATGGATGAAGACAACTTTGTACCCCTTATCCTAGGAAGACCATTCTTATCTACCGCTAGAGCACTCATACATTTTTACACTGACAAACTCACTATTAGGGTAAAAGATGAGGAGGTAACCTTCGGCATAGGGAAATCTATGAAACATCTACAGTACACCGATGATTCCGCATACTTCCTGGATATGTGCGAATCTATGTGATTTTTCCTTTAAGAATAATAACTGAAAAAGAAACATGTGACACGCAACTGATCGAGGAGAAGCCACATGCCATCAAATCAGAGGATCAAGTTGTTTATCAAAAGGAGGAAGAAGAAGAAAGCAACTCATAGGAGACATTCGAATAAGTAGATAGAGATCTAGAGCCTAAAGCCAAACCTTCTATCAAAGATTCGGCTACTTTAGAACTTAAAGAATTACCCAAACACTTTGAGTACGTTTTCCTTAAACGCAATTCCCATTTGCCTGTTATCGTTTCTTTCGTTACACTTGTGTTTGGATCCAAACATAACTGACTAAGCAGGCATGCAAACAAAGTCAGTCATAACCAGTTTCCCAATGGGTTACTAGAGTCAGAGAACCTTTGAATTGTATGTGTAGGATAGTGGTACAAAACTCGGGAATGACAGGCATTCCTGCTGAGTTTGTAACAAAAAAAACTATATTGTATTTAACGAGTGTTATAAATCTTATAGAGTTAGTCAACGTTTCACCAGCTCATCGCTTACATATTTTTACCCCCCATATTGCAGGTAATTAAGTAAGGCATGTATATAAAGGATTTAGAGTAATGATGGAATTATAAGCTCGCGTTACCAAGATGGCTTAATTTTGATAATTAAATCTTTGTAACAGTATGAAACAATATTTTGTAAACCGACTACTCGGGTATTTGATTCCCAAGTAAGTTTCTAATGTAAATTAATATTTTAAAACTTAAAGTCTTCTGCTTAAATAAACCCGCAACTCTGATATAATTACAACGCAGATACCAAATGTTCGACATACTTCTAGGCCCTGGTTTGGGATGTGACACTATTTATTTTATTTCATTTTGTAACTGGATTGAGATATGAAAGTCTATGGTTGCAAAAAATTTCATTTTTGTGATTTGTTGGAAATACGACACACATGGTGACATGACCTTTCGATTTCCAACGTGTCTTTATTTCATGTGTTAATGAATTTCAATTCAATATTTAATAATGATTCATGTGTTGATTCACTACATTGCTACACATCCCGCACTATTATGTTTTTTTGCAAAAAAAACTCAAGTAACTTATACGTTTTACTTTTCGTGTCTTGCAGTATGTCGTCCTGCCTCATCAACTCTAGCTTTGGTAACTCCAGCCGACACTCAAGCAACTCAAGTTGTCGCATGGATGCCTCGATTGCTAAGGACATAGCAACAGTGAGCCCAAAGCTTTTGACCCGAGGCCATCAATGCTTCCTCATTTAGCACCAAGTCCGTCGACATCATCGGCCTCCCCTTGGGCCGGCCCTACCGCCCACGTGAACAAAAATAAAACTAAACATCTAGCAAACTATCAAAATGAAGAACATGGATGTAAAATCAATTTATAAACCAAACATAAAACAAAATAGCAATAACAAAAAACAATGCAACATTTTTTATATTTAAACAAGGTTGACCGACCTCACGTCAATTGGTCAACAGTCCAATGGTCTTACACTCTTACTTATAATAGAAAAAGGCTAATTATATGGATTACGTTAATAAAATTTAATTAATTGAGAAAATTTAGTGTGCAAATTATAGTCTTTCCAAGTAAAATGTAATTCAATCATTTGAATTAGCCACACTTACCGTTATAAATTGACCTAATAACTTGAAAGTTTTAACCAAAACCATAAACAAAATTCACGTACCAATGGCATCCTACCCCATTACTTTTTTACCCTTTTTGTTTATCTTGTTCTCTCTTAGCAACGCTAAGTTTAATGTTGAAACAATCAAAACCCTTCAAGGCTGTCACAAGGGTACCAAAGTGCCCGGCCTCCATAAGCTCAAACTATATCTAGCCCGATTCGGTTACCTAAATTACCAACATATCCCTAACAACGTCAACACCGGACTTGATGAATTTGATCAAGAGCTTGAGGCCGCCCTCAAAAGCTATCAAATCTTTTACCATCTTAATGCTTCCGGTACGCTAGACGGACCCACCATTTCACAAATGGTCACGCCTCGCTGTGGACAACCAGATGTGAAAAGTAGTCACAAACACGAAGAAAAGTTGTTAAGTTTCGTGTCTCGTTATCAATTCTTCACGGGTAGTCCTAGATGGGATAAAAACCATCTCACTTACGCTTTTGGCTTGAATTTTCCAAATGCATTTGTACCTCCGGTTGTGCGTGCCTTTAACAAATGGGCTTCTGTTTCCGGTTACTTCACATTTTCAAGAGTTTATGATGAGACTAGTGCTGATTTAACGATTACTTTTGAAAATGGGAACCATGGAGATGGCGACTTTACGAATGTTTTGGCGCATGCTGCTGCACCAACTGCTGGAATACTTCATTACAACACAAACTGGAACTGGTCTGCTGGACCCGGGGCAATTCCCGGTGCCTTTGACTTAGAATCGGTGGCGGTTCATGAAATAGGGCATCTACTTGGTTTGGAGCATAGCCAAGATGAAAATTCTGCAATGTGGACCAGTATCCCTCCTGGAATGGTAAAAGGCTTGACTTCAGATGATATTCAAGGCATTGGAGCTTTATATGGACTTAACTAGTAATCTCTTATTATTTTACACTTGTTCATGACATGCATTGTGATCTAAACATGAATATATATCAATGATCAGAATTTAAATATGCATTTTGTGTTGGGTTTTAACAAGATTATCAAAGTGATAAAATCCTTATTTTACCAAAAACGCAGCGGATATAAGTTTTAAATCTTGTTAGTTTTAGTGTATAGAACCAATTCAATACATGCAAAACCCAAACCCGGATCCAAATACGAATTACACACTATCAAACACATGCACGTCACTATAAGTTCATGCATGTTAAACTACCTTTCAAGTAACCAAAGAAGTGTGAAAAGGATGATGATTGAAAGGCAAGAACTTAAATATGGAAGCTCCTCAAGCTAGTATACCTCAAGCTTCAACAACACACCTTCTTAGCTAGGATTTAAACACTTGATTAACACCTTCTTCCTTGCCTTAGTTTGGCCGAAATCAAGAGAAAGAAAGGAAGAGAGAATTGATGTTTACTTGCATGTATGTTGTGTGTGTTATATGAAAAATGAAAGAGAAAAGTTTGGTTTTATTCAAAGCAATCTTTCTCTCCACCAATCAAACCCTTTGCATGTCTCCACTCAATAATAAAAAAAATAAAATATTTGAAAGAGTTATTATCTTTTTCTTTTATAAAACTTTAAACATATATATATATATATATATATATATATATATATATCCATACATATATACTTTTATAAGTTTATAACTTATAACTTATAAAACCTATTATATGTTAAGAGACATGCTTGGTTATTATTATTCACATATTGTTATTTAACCAACTTAAATAACACCATGTAATGTTCTTTCATAAAACATAAATCATCCATATGATTTGTTTATTACACAAGTACATTTTATTTAGAAACCCCTTTCCAAATAACTCAAGTGTTAATATTCATTTGTTATGATCACATCATATATGAACGAATATTATCGGTGTTTGTCTAGCTTGTTATTGGGTATGACCCGACTTGGATCATAACGTACTAGCCACATCAGTTTAATATGTCTCTTGGGAAGACCGAGTCCAACAATCTCCCACTTGCAAAAGATACATAGAAGATTGATGCAAGTAGCAAATACCGCCTAACTACGGTTTACTACCCCTAATACGTATGACGAAGTGCCATTCAATAACATCATCCCTTTCAAGTCCCATACTTGAAAATGATTTAGGTGAAACTATCATTTATCCTTTTGCCACAAATGTCATGTTAAATCCAGAGACACAAAGTGATCATTCTCTGTTGATTTAACTTTTCAGGCCTTAGACATTTAACTCTCAACGAATAAGAGAGACAAATCCCTTATTGACTACATACGTCTCTCACTATCACCTTGTACTATACTTGAGCTTAGCCTTATGTACTGACATATTTCAGAGCAGCGAAGAACTAAGTCAAAGCATAATGGTCACTGAATATCAAGACCCAATATGTATCTCAGGTCGGAGGATCCTATGAAGTTCGCCTTTACTCAAATTTACTTATGATCACAAATCCCAAGGATTCCATGCAGTAAAATTGAGAGCGGGTCAGTCCAATATTTATCCCTTAAATATCTATGAACCTTGGCAGCAACCTTTTGCTATATTCATACCTCATGAATATCTACCAATCCAGGTTCATAATAGTCTTAATTTCACATTTGTTCCCACAAATATGAACGACTACGGACGTTTAGAATAATTCAAATTATTCACGGATTTAAACATACTAAAATGGAACATAACTCAAGAACATGACCATAACCAAAACCATATGATTGAGTTAAAATAAAATTGTTCAAATATCCAAATACAAATTTTGATCAAATCCAATCGCTAGAATATCGAAGTCCTAAGGCGCAAGTATGACCCTCATGCTTCGGCCTTTCAAGGAGTTTCGTGAGTGGGTCCGCAATGTTTTGATCAGTTTGAACTTTGCGAATACATATCTTTCCCTTTTCAACTTCATCCCTTATGTAGTTGAATCTCCGCTCAATGTGCCTAGTCTTTTGATGTGCGCGGGGTTCCTTGATTTGAGCAATCGCACCCTCGTTGTCACAAAAGATTTCTAGAGGGTCCTGAATGGTACGGACTACCCCTAGATCGGTAATGAACTTTCTAATCCATGCAGCTTCTTGAGCTGCCAATGAGGCGGCGATGTATTCTGATTCAGTGGTGGATAAGGCTACCACATCTTGTTTAGACAGCACCACCATTGAGAACGAAAACATATCCTGATTGTGATCGAGAATCATCTCGATCAGTTTGGAAACTCGCATCAGTGTAACCCTTTACAACGAGTTCCTCCTCACCAGAGCCATATATTAGAAACATATCCTTTGTCCTTCTAAGGTATTTCAATATGCTCTTTAACAGCCATCCAATGGCTAGTTCCCGGATTTTGTTGGTATCGACTTGTCATGCTCAAGGCGCATGACACATCCGGTCTAGTGCAAATCATGGCATACATGATGGATCCTATAGCAGATGCATATGGGATACCACTCATTTTGTCTTGCTCATCCTTTGAGCTTGGACATTGAGAAGCACTCAACATCGTTCCTCTTTGAATAGGTACCAAATCTTTCTTAAAGTTTTCCATCTAGAACCTTTTCAAGATCTTGTCAATGTATGCACTTTGATTCAAACCTATCAACCGCCTTGATCTATCCCTATAGATCCTTATTCCCAGAATATAGGGGGCTTCACCAAGATCCTTTATAAAAAAACAGCTTCCAAGCCAGACTTTCACACCTTCCAAGGTTGGAATGTCATTTCCAAACAGTAATATGTCATCGACATATAATACCAGAAAGGTAATGATGCTCCCACTAGCTGTCTTATACACACAAGCTTCATCAGCGTTTTTGATAAATCCAAATTTCTTAACTTCATCATCAAAACTGTGATTCCAACTCCTAGATGCTTGTTTCAATCCATAGATTGATTTCTTCAACTTGCATACTTTGTTAGGATGTTGTGGATCGACAAAACCTTCAGGCTGAACCATATAGACATCTTCATTAAGATGCCCATTTAGAAAAGCAGTTTTGACATCCATTTGCCATATCTCATAATCATAATATGCGACTATGGCAAACAATATCCTTATAGACTTTAGCATCGCCACGGGCGAGAAAGTTTCATCATAATCAACCCCTTGAGTTTGAGTGAAACCCTTTGCTACAAGTCTTGCTTTATAAGTATCCAAGTTTCCATGCATATCAGTTTTCTTCTTGAAAACCCACTTACTTCCAACCAGCTTGGAATTTAGAGGTGGAGCAACCAAGTCCCATACTTGATTGTCATGCATGGATTGCATCACAACATTCATGGCTTCTAGCCATTTGTCACAATCAGATTGCGACATTGCATCTCGGTATGTGGTGGGTTCATCCGAATATACCAGGTAGCATCCATCCATGAAAAATCCATATCTCTCAGGTGGAATGCTAAGTCTACCAGATTTGCGAATGTTTTGTGTGTTTTGATCAACCATTTGATCATCCTCAACAACCTCTTGTTGATTGCTAGTGTCAACCAAACGTGTATCGGCTTGTAGTTCTCGATCCTCTTCGAGTTCTACAGTTCTATCAGTTCCTTCCATAAGGAACCTTCTTTCCAAGAACTTAGCCTTTCGAGCTATAAACACTTTATGCTCGCTTGGATTGTAGAAATAATATCCCATCGAATCCGTGGGATATCCTACAAATATACACTTAGTGGATCGACATTCAAGTTTGTCAGGGGTGTAGATCTTAACATAAGCCTCACAACCCCATACCTTTAAATATGAAAATTTTGGAGCCTTTCCATGCCATATTTCAAAAGGTGTCCTATCCACTTTCTTGGTTGGTGCCATATTTAAAATACGGGCAGCGGAGATCACAGCGAAACCCAAAAATGATAGAGGTAATGAGCTTCTAGCCATCATGGATCGAACCATGTCCAATAAAGTTCGATTCCTCCTCTCGGACACACCATTATGATGTGGTGTTCTAGGTGGAGTAAGTTGTGAGACAATCCCACAACTCCTAAGATGTTCTAGAAACGCGTCATTGAGGTATTCACCTCCTCTATCAGAACGTAGTACTTAGATTGTTTTGTTGAGTTGATTTTGTACTTCATTTTGGAAGACTTTGAACATTTCAAAGGCCTCATTTTTGTGTTTTAACAAGAACACATACCCATAGCGACTATAATCATCGGTAAAGGTAATGAAGTATCTTTCACCATTTCTTGTCATTGTCCTAAAAGTTCCACATACATCCGAATGTATGATACCTAATAAGTTTTTCGCCCTCTCATTTGTTCCATTAAAGGGCTCTTTGGTCATCTTTCCCAATAAACAAGATTCACATTCATCAAATGAATCAACATTTGATTTCAAAAGACCATTCTTTCGAAGTGTATGAATACAATTCTTGTTTATGTGACCAAGACAACAATGCCAAAGAAAAGTATTACTCAAATCGATTTTGAGTCTTTTGGTGTTAGCTTGGTACAACGAGTTATCAATGTATGAGTCATCATGAATTAATTCATAAATGCCATTAAACGGCATTGCTTTAAAATAAAAAACATTATCCATGAAAACATAAATACCATTATCAACAAACTTAAAGTCATAACCAGATTGTCTTAATACAGAAACAGTGATAATATTCCTAGTCAAACTAGGGGAATATAAAATGTTTTTCAAAATAATTTCCAAACCATTTGGAAGTTTTAAAACATAATCTCCGCGGGCTTGGACGTCAACCTTTGCTCCATTGCCCATGAAAAGACTTATATCTCCTTTCTTCACTTCATTTCTTCTTTTGAACCCCTGCAATGAATTGCATATATGAGTTCCACATCTGGTATCCAATACCCATGTATTAGAAGAAATAATATTAAGATCAATGTGAATAATGAAAGTTGTACCTGAGGTTTGCCCCGCATCCCTCTTAGCTTTCAACTCCTTGAAATAGGTCGGACAGTTTCTCATCCAATGACCTATTTCACCACAACCAAAGCACGGATCCTCAGCACTAACCTTTAGCTTCTTTGGTTTTGGTTCCGCCTTTGCCTTTCCCTTGAACCCCTTCTTGACTTGCCCCTTGCCAACGGCAACCCTTGCCTTTGGTTCCGGGTGATGCCTTTTCTTTGAGCCACCCTCATTGATCGCAAGAACGGGTAAAACCTTTTTACCCATGCCGGCTTCGGCTGTCTTAAGCATTGCGTGAAGCTCACCAATGCTTTTGTCCCATCCGTTCATGTTGTAGTTCATGACGAATGTCTCAAACCTTTTAGTTAAGCCATTTAGGATCAAATCCGTGGCTAACTCTTTTGAGATGAGACAGTTAAGCCGTTCAAGCCGATCAGTGTGGCTCTTCATCTTAAGTACATAAGATGAAACAGATTGGGTTTCTTCCATATGACATGGATGAAGCGCTCGAACCGTTTCGAATCGCTCAACCCGAGCTTGAGTAAGGAACATTTCCTTAAGCTGGGTAATCATGTCATACTCCCCATGATTCTCGAAATCCTTTTGGATCTCGGGAATCATTGTTCCCAACATGAGGCAAGAAACTTGCACCGAATCCTCGGTGTATTTTAACCAATCCGCATAGGCATCCAAGTTATTGACATCGGGTTCATCGGGAATAGGATCGTCTAAAATATAAGACTTCTTTTCTTGCTTGAGAACAATTGTCAAGTTTCGATACCAGTCCATAAAGTTGTTAAAGTTTAGACGATCCTTATCCAGAATGGATCTTAGTGATAGATTATGCACGTTTGGGATAATTGCGTTTGGTGCGTTGTTTGCGGCCATCTAATAGAATTTAACAAAGTTCAAATTAGTATTTTCGATATTAATAAAATTTTAATCTTTAATACCCTTTAAATGTCTCCAAGACAATTATTGATTAAAATCTAGAACCCAACGTTTCATTCGAATAGTAGTTAGGTGACCTTTATCCTACTATCCGAATTAACAAGGTAGTTAACGTTTGACGATTGCAACCCTTTGCAACTTCTAGTTTTATGGGATCGGTTAAACATCATATGTTTAGTTGGTATATTTAATCCCATCAACACCTTTGGATGCCATGTTAAGGTGACCCTATAGTCATGGTTTCCAAATCAAGTTGTCCTACTTACACACACGTGTGAGTTTACTCATACAAGTGGTTAGGTGATCCTAATGCCAAAAGTATTTGTAAAATCACCTTAAGATCACAAGTTTTCTTAAAAGTGCTTAGGTGATCCTAACCCACTATCAAGTCTACAAGTGACTAAGTGTCGTATAAAAGGATGGTGTTTAACTTGTTTTTAAAAGGGATTTTAGTTTTCTAAATTCTAGATTGGAAAACTATTTATTGTATCTTTCATTTGCTTGCATTCAAATGTATGGTACTTAGTTGAAAAACCCATTTTCAAAATTCCTTTTAATAAAACCCATTTTATTATGAAATCATTAGCTATTAATAAAACCAATTTTATTACCTAACGATTTCTAAGGAACCAATTTTATGCTAGTTGATTTTAAGTTGTTAAGCAAACCATATTGCAAATAATAAGTAAATCAATCATGCAAGCGTAAAATATACACAACCACAAGTTCATAACCATAGCCTCCTAATGTTGACCACACTTGTTGACCGAAGACAAGTGTGTCAAAAAGTCTCTCCTAAGGGACCCAAAAGAACATGCACTTGTGTCGGTGAACTCCCACTTGATTCCGCATCCATATGCTCCAAGTGTTTACTCCCGGTGTTGTGGTCTTCATCATTTTATTTGGGCTTCCATCCATGCATCTTCTTTTACAAAATATATCCTAATACATTTTTCTAGTAAAAGAAATACATCTAATCTACTTATTATTACAAGCCATATGAATGAATAAATAGATTACAAACCCAAATAAATATTACAACCAAATCGAATGAACAAACAACCAACACAATCATTCAACCAAACACAAGGCCATGGCTAGGTTATGAACATCTATTAAACATCCAAATATGCAATAATACAAGACCAAAATGGTTCCCCTTTTTGCCTCAAAACTTTCGGCCAAGCTTAAGCAAACCGAAAGTTTCGGGTTTTGTCCAAACAAACTAAACAATCATCCAAATGACTTGGTTTTTCAAGATTACCACATGCATGTAAAGTGTAACCTTGAAAAACCATGGGGTAACCAAAACCCCTAAAATTTTCGGCCAAATGGTGAAACCCACCATAAAACCGAAAAATTTTGGGTCTAATGAAGCATGCATTCGTATATGCGGCTCTTGATGCCATTGTTGGGTTTTAACAAGATTATCAAAGTGATAAAATCCTTATTTTACCAAAAACGCAGCGGATATAAGTTTTAAATCTTGTTAGTTTTAGTGTATAGAACCAATTCAATACATGCAAAACCCAAACCCGGATCCAAATACGAATTACACACTATCAAACACATGCATGTCACTATAAGTTCATGCATGTAAAACTACCTTTCAAGTAACCAAAGATGTGTGAAAAGAATGATGATTGAAAGGCAAGAACTTGAATATGGAAGCTCCTCAAGCTAGTATACCACAAGCTTCAACAACACACCTTCTTAGCTAGGATTTAAACACTTGATTAACACCTTCTTTCTTGCCTTAGTTTGGCCGAAATCAAGAGAAAGAAAGGAAGGGAGAATTGATGTTTACTTGCATGTATGTTGTGTGTGTTATATGAAAAATAAAAGAGAAAAATTTGGTTTTATTCAAAGCCATCTTTCTCTCCACCAATCAAACCCTTTGCATGTCTCCACTCAATAATAAAAAAATAATATATTTGAAAGAGTTATTATCTTTTTTCTTTTATAAAACTTTAAACATATATATACATATCCATACATATATACTTTTATAAGTTTATAACTTATAACTTATAAAACCTATAATATGTTAAGAGACATGCTTGGTTATTATTATTCACATATTGTTATTTAACCAACTTAAATAACACTATGTAATGTTCTTTCATAAAACATAAATCATCCATATGATTTGTTTATTACACAAGTACATTTTATTTAGAAACCCCTTTCCAAATAACTCAAGTGTTAATATTCATTTGTTATGATCACATCATATATGAACGAATATTATCGGAGTTTGTCTAGCTTGTTATTGGGTATGACCCGACTTGGATCATAACGTACTAGCCACATCAATTTAATATGTCTCTTGGGCAGACCGAGTCCAACATTTTGCACGTTTAGGTAAAATATTAACGAAATGTAGGACCGAACATTGAACAAATGCTTGTCGCACTACTAGAAAAAAGGCCTTCAATGACACGCATTGCGTGTCATTAAAGGGCCCTTATGAGGGTAGAAGAGTGCCCAGGAAATACATAGAGATAATTATGGATATGTATACCAGGAGTGAAACAAGTGTCCGTGCGCCAGTGGGGGAGACTGATTTCTTTCCTGTAGAGGTAGGTCTTCACCAGGGGTCAGCATTGAGCCCGTTTCTTTTTGCAGTAGTCTTGGATGAGTTGTCAAAGTCGATTCAGGGGACTCTCCCGTGGTGCATGATGTTCGCAGACGATATTGTGTTACTTGCTGAGAAAAAACAAGATCTAAACATGAGGCTTGAGGAGTGGCGAACAACCTTAGAGACAAAAGGTTTAAAGATTAGCCGATCTAAGACGGAGTACCTCCACTGTGATTTTGGTGGGATAAACGACAATGAAGACGCACAGATCACAATTGAAGGGCAGGTGGTCCCGCAGGTAACGAAGTTTAAGTATTTAGGATCATTTGTTCAGAGCGATGGGGAATTAGACAGTGATGTGACCCACCGAGTTCAGGTAGGATGGTGTAGATGGAAGGCAGCCACAGGTATATTGTGCGACAAGAGTTTCCCGACTAAACTAAAGGGAAAATTCTATAGGGTGGCAGTTAGACCTGCAATGCTATATGGAACAGATTGTTGGGCCATCAAGAAGGCACAAGTGCGGAAGATGGAGGTAGCAGAAATGAGAATGCTACGTTGGATGTGTGGGCACACAAGGCTAGACCGAATAAGAAACGTTGTGTTTCGCGAGAGATTAGGGGTGGCGAACATAGCAGACAAGATAAGAGAGTGGAGATTGAGATGGTTTGGACATGTAAAGAGAAGACAGACGACGAATCCTGTTAGATCCGTAGAAAACATTACTATAGAGGGGAGAAGGGGTAGAGGACGACCTAAATTGACTTGGGATGAGAGGATTAGGCATGATTTGATAGACCTAAACCTCTCCGAGGACATGGTTGAGGATAGGAATTCGTGGAGAAGTAGAATTAAAGTTAAGGATTTTTAGAGAGAATTGAATAACTTAGGGCTTAGACTTAACTTATTTAGGTCACATACCATAATGGTATTTCCCTTACATATATTATTATTATTATTATTATTATTATTAGCTTTTATATTGCTGTTAAACTGTGACCTTATTATTAATATTATTTTAATTAGTAGTAGTTTTTATATAACTGTTAAACTTTGATTTCCTTTATTTTGCTTCATACACATGTACTTAGAGCCGAGGGTCTCTCTGGAAGCCACCTCTTTATTCCTTTGGATAGAGGTACGGTGTGCCTACATCCCACCCTCCCCAGACCCTACCTATAGCTTTGCTGTCGGTGGGATTTTACTGGGTATGATTGATTGATTGATTGATTAAAGGGCCCTTATGACACGCAAATGTATGTCATTGAAGCCCCTGTCATAAATTGAATATGACATGCTTCCCGCGTGTCATATTTTATGACACACTTTAATGACACTCATTTGTGACACACGTTCTTGACATACATTTATGACGCGCTTTCAATATTGGTATTTACGACACCAATTAACGACATGCATTTATGCATGTCATTGTATAACTTTCAAGGTTTTTTTTTTTTGTTGCATAATTAATAACATTAAAATTAATGACTCAAAATATTGTATACATTCTATTTATAACAAAACAACATGAATCAAAATATTACATATAATCCCCAAGTTAACAAAAGTATTGGTTAATATTTAATGTAATACATATCACTAACGAACTATAAACGGTGTGTATACACCGACCAATCTTCTAGAACAACATCGAAATCTGTCTTTGTGAAAATTAAACAAAAAAAGTTAGGTCAAACCATGAGACAATTCCATATAACATTTTACAAATTAAAACAAACCTCATTGAGCCAAAAAGACAAAGCCACCCTATTGATTGCATCCTTAAAGTCTTCGGTCCAATCTCTAATCTCAGCCGGTTGTTAACATCCAGTAGTTGTAGTTTCTGAAACAATAAACTATGTAACTAGTTAATGACATAAAATGCATCTAATCTTGTTGGACTCGGTCTGCCCAAGAGACATATTAAATTGATGTGGCTAGTACGTTATGATCCAAGTCGGGTCATACCCAATAACAAGCTAGACAAACACCGATAATATTCGTTCATATATGATGTGATCATAACAAATGAATATTAACACTTGAGTTATTTGGAAAGGGGTTTCTAAATAAAATGTACTTGTGTAATAAACAAATCATATGGATGATTTATGTTTTATGAAAGAACATTACATAGTGTTATTTAAGTTGGTTAAATAACAATATGTGAATAATAATAACCAAGCATGTCTCTTAACATATAATAGGTTTTATAAGTTATAAGTTATAAACTTATAAAAGTATATATGTATAGATATATATATATATATATATATATGTTTAAAGTTTTATAAAAGAAAAAGATAATAACTCTTTCAAATATAATATTATTATATGTTTGAGTGGAGACATGCAAGGTGAGTGGAGACATGCAATGGTTATTATTGGTGGAGAGAAAGATGCCTTTAAATAAAACCAAGTCTTTCTCTTTCATTCTTTCATAACACACATAATTTCCAAGTAAACTTTTCTCTCTTCCTCTCTTGGGTATTTTCATCCAACATAAGAAAAGAAGAAGAAAATTTCAAGTGCAAATCCTAGCTAGAAGTGGTGTGTTGTTGAAGCTTGGGGTATGCTAGCTTGAGGAGCTTCCATATTCAAGTTCTTACCTTTCAATCATCATCTCTTTCACCCGGTTTTGTCATATTGAAAGGTAGTAGTAACATGCATGGACTTATAGTGACATGCATGTATTTGATAGTGTGTAATTCGTATTTGGATCCGGGTTTGGGTTTTGCATGTTTAAAATTGGTTTTATACATATCATATTAACATGATTTAAAACTTTTATATCCGCTGCGTTTTTGGTAAAATAGGGATTTTATCACTTTGATAATCTTGTAAAAACTCAACAATGGCATCAAGAGCCGCTTATACGAATGCATGCTTCATTAGACCCAAAATTTTTCGGGTTTATGGTGGGTTTCACCATTTGGCCGAAACTTTTTGGGGTTTTGGTTACCCCATGGTTTTTCAAGGTTATACTTTACATGCATGTGGTAATCTTGAAAAACCAAGTCATTTGGATGATTGTTTAGTTTGTTTGGACAAAACCCGAAACTTTCGGTTTGCTTAAGCTTTGGCCGAAAGTTTTGAGGCAAAAAGGGGAACCATTTTGGTCTTGTATTATTGCATATTTGAATGTGTAATAGATGTTCATAACCTAGCCATGGCCTTGTGTTTGGTTGAATGATTGTGTTGGTTGTTTGTTCATTCGATTTGGTTGTAATATTTATTTGGGTTTGTAATCTATTTATTCATTCATATGGCTTGTAATAATAAGTAGATTAGATGTATTTCTTTTACTAGAAAAATGTATTAGGATATATTTTGTAAAAGAAGATGCATGGATGGAAGCCCAAATAAAATGATGAAGACCACAACACCGGGAGTAAACACTTGGAGCATATGGATGCGGAATCAAGTGGGAGTTCACCGACACAAGTGCATGTTCTTTTGGGTCCCTTAGGAGAGACTTTTTGACACACTTGTCTTCGGTCAACAAGTGTGGTCAATATTAGGAGGCTATGGTTATGAACTTGTGGTTGTGTATATTTTATGCTTGCATGGTTGATTTACTTATTATTTGCAATATGGTTTGCTTAACAACTTAAAATCAACTAGCATAAAATTGGTTCCTTAGAAATCGTTAGGTAATAAAAATTGGTTTTATTAATAACTAATGATTTCATAATAAAAATAGGTTTTATTAATTGGAACTTTGAAAATGGGTTTTTCAACTAAGTACCATTCATTTGAATGCATGCAAATGAAAGGTACAATAAATAGTTTTCCAATCTAGAATTTAGAAAACTAAAATCCCTTTTTAAAAACAAGTTAAACACCATCCTTTTATACGACACTTAAGTCACTTGTAGACTTGAAAGTGAGTTAGGATCACCTAAGCACTTTTAAGAAAACTTGTGATCTTAAGGTGATTTTACAAGTACTTTTGGCATTAGGATCACCTAACCACTTGTATGAGTAAACTCACACGTGTGTATAAGTAGGACAACTTGATTTGAAACCATGACTATAGGATCAACTTAACATGGCGTTCAAAGGTGTTGATGGGATTTAACATACCAACTAAACATATGATGTTTAACCGATCCCATAAAACTAGAAGTTGCAAAGGGTTGCAATTGTCAAACGTTTACTACCTTGTTAATTCAAATAGTAGGATAAAGGTCACCTAACTACAATTTGAATGAAACGTTGGGTTCTAGATTTTAATCAATAATTGTCTTGAAGACATTTAAAGGGTATTAAAGATTAAAATTTTATTAATATCGAAAATACTTATTTGAACTTTGTTAAAATTCTTTTAGATGGCCGCAAACAACGCACCGAACGCAATTATCCCACACGTGCATAATCTATCACTAAGATCCATTCTGGATAAGGATCGTCTAAACTTTAACAACTTCATGGATTGGTATCGAAACTTGACAATTGTTCTCAAGCAAGAAAAGAAGTCTTATATTTTAGACGATCCTATTCCCGATGAACCCGATGTCAATAACTTGGATGCCTATGCGGATTGGTTAAAATACACCGAGGATTCGGTGCAAGTTTCTTGCCTCATGTTGGGAACAATGATTCCCGAGATCCAAAAGGATTTCGAGAATCATGGGGCGTATGACATGAAAACCCAACTTAAGGAAATGTTCCTTACTCAAGCTCGGGTTGAGCGATTCGAAACGGTTCGAGCGCTTCATGCATGTCATATGGAAGAAACCCAATTTGTTTCATCTTATGTACTTAAGATGAAGAGCCACACTGATCGGCTTGAACGGCTTAACTGTCCCGTCTCAAAAGAGTTAGCCACGGATTTAATCCTAAATGGCTTAACTAAAAGGTTTGAGACATTCGTCATGAACTACAACATGAATGGATGGGACAAAAGCATTTGTGAGCTTCACGCAATGCTTAAGACAGCCGAGGCCGGCATGGGTAAAAAGGTTTTACCCGTTCTTGCGATCAATGAGGGTGGCTCAAAGAAAAGGCATCACCCGGAACCAAAGGCAAGGGTTGCCGTTGGCAAGGGGCAAGTCAAGAAGGGGTTCAAGGGAAAGGCAAAGGCGGAACCAAAACCAAAGAAGCTAAAGGTTAGCGCTGAGGATCCGTGCTTTGGTTGTGGTGAAATAGGTCATTGGATGAGAAACTGTCCGACCTTTTCAAGGAGTTGAAAGCTAAGAGGGATGCGGGGCAAACCTCAGGTACAACTTTCATTATTCACATTGATCTTAATATTATTTCTTCTAATACATGGGTATTGGATACCAGATGTGGAACTCATATATGCAATTCATTGCAGGGGTTCAAAAGAAGAAATGAAGTGAAGAAAGGAGATATAAGTCTTTTCATGGGCAATGGAGCAAAGGTTGACGTCCAAGCCCGAGGAGATTATGTTTTAAAACTTCCAAATGGTTTGGAAATTATTTTGAAAAACATTTTATATTCCCCTAGTTTGACTAGGAATATTATCTCTGTTTCTGTATTAAGACAATCTGGTTATGACTTTAAGTTTGTTGATAATGGTATTTATGTTTTCATGGATAGTGTCTTTTATTTTAAAGCGATGCCGTTTAATGGCATTTATGAATTAATTCATGATGACTCATACATTGATAACTCGTTGTACCAAGCTAACACCAAAAGAAGAAATGAAGTGAAGAAAGGAGATATAAGTCTTTTCATGGGCAATGGAGCAAAGGTTGACGTCCAAGCCCGAGGAGATTATGTTTTAAAACTTCCAAATGGTTTGGAAATTATTTTGAAAAACATTTTATATTTCCCTAGTTTGACTAGGAATATTATCTCTGTTTCTGTATTAAGACAATCTGGTTATGACTTTAAGTTTGTTGATAATGGTATTTATGTTTTCATGGATAGTGTCTTTTATTTTAAAGCGATGCCGTTTAATGGCATTTATGAATTAATTCATGATGACTCATACATTGATAACTCGTTGTACCAAGCTAACACCAAAAGACTCAAAATGGATTTGAGTAATACTTTTCTTTGGCATTGTCGTCTTGGTCACATAAACAAGAATCGTATTCATACACTTCGATGGTCTTTTTAAATCAAATGTTGATTCATTTGATGAATGTGAATCTTGTTTATTGGGAAAGATGACCAAAGAGCCCTTTAATGGAACAAATGAGAGGGCGAAAAACTTATTAGGTATCATACATTCGGATGTATGTGGACCTTTTAGGACAATAACAAGAAATGGTGAAAGATACTTCATTACCTTTACCGATAATTATAGTCGCTATGGGTATGTGTTCTTGTTAAGACACAAAAATGAGGCCTTTGAAATGTTCCTTCCAAAATGAAGTACAAAATCAACTCAACAAAACAATCAAAGTACTACGTTCTGATAGAGGAGGTGAATACCTCAATGATGCGTTTCTAGAACATCTTAGGAGTTGTGGGATTGTCTCACAACTTACTCCACCTGGAACACCACAACATAATGGTGTGTCTGAGAGGAGGAATCGAACTTTATTGGACATGGTTCGATCCATGATGGCTAGATGCTCATTACCTCTATCATTTTGGGGTTTCGCTGTGATCTCTGCTGCCCGTATTTTAAATATGGCACCAACCAAGAAAGTGAATAGGACACCTTTTGAAATATGGCATGGAAAGGTTCCAAAATTTTCATATTTAAAGGTATGGGGTTGTGAGGCTTATGTTAAGATCTACACCCCTGACAAACTTGAATGTCGATCCACTAAGTGTATATTTGTAGGATATCCCACGGATTCGATGGGATATTATTTCTACAATCCAAGCGAGCATAAAGTGTTTATAGCTCGAAAGGCTAAGTTCTTGGAAAGAAGGTTCCTTATGGAAGGAACTGATAGAACTGTAGATTTCAAAGAGGATCGAGAACTACAAGCCGATACACGTTTGGTTGACACTAGCAATCAACAAGAGGTTGTTGAGGATGATCAAATGGTTGATCAAAACACACAAAACATTCGCAAATCTGGTAGAGTTAGCACCCCACCTGAGAGAGATGGATTTTTCATGGATGGATGCTACGTGGTTGATTCGGATGAACCCACCACATACCGAGATACAATGTCGCAATCTGATTGTGACAAATGGCTAGAAGCCATGAATGTTGAGATGCAATCCATGCATGACAATCAAGTATGGGACTTGGTTGCTCCACCTCTAAATTCCAAGCTGGTTGGAAGTAAGTGGGTTTTCAAGAAGAAAACTGATATGCATGGAAACTTGGATACTTATAAAGCTAGACTTGTAGCAAAGGGTTTCACTCAAACTCAAGGGGTTAATTATGATGAAACTTTCTCGCCCGTAGCGATGCTAAAGTCTATAAGGATATTGTTTGCCATAGCCGCATATTATGACTATGAGATATGGCAAATGGATGTCAAAACAGCTTTTCTAAATGGGCATCTTAATGAAGATGTTTATATGGTTCAGCCTGAAGGTTTTGTCGATCCACAACATCCTAACAAAGTATGCAAGTTGAAGAAATCAATCTATGGATTGAAACAAGCATCCAGAAGTTGGAATCACCGTTTTGATGATGAAGTTAAGAAATTTGGATTCATCAAAAACGCTGATGAAGCTTGTGTGTATAAGAAAGCTAGTGGGAGCATCATAACCTTTCTGGTATTATATGTCGATGACATATTACTGTTTGGAAATGACATTCCAACCTTGGAAGGTGTGAAAGCCTGGCTTGGAAGCTGTTTTCCATAAAGGATCTTGGTGAAGCCGCCTATATTCTGGGAATAAGAATCTATAGGGATAGATCAAGGCGGTTGATAGGTTTGAATCAAAGTGCATACATTGACAAGATCTTGAAAAGGTTCTAGATGGAAAACTTTAAGAAAGGTTTGGTACCTATTCAAAGTGGAACGATGTTGAGTGCTTCTCAATGTCCAAGCTCAAAGGATGAGCAAGACAAAATGAGTGGTATCCCATATGCATCTGCTATAGGATCCATCATGTATGCCATGATTTGCACTAGACCGGATGTGTCATGCGCCTTGAGCATGACAAGTCGATACCAACAAAATCCGGGAACTAGCCATTGGATGGCTGTTAAGAGCATATTGAAATACCTTAGAAGGACTAAGGATATGTTTCTAATATATGGCTCTGGTGAGGAGGAACTCGTTGTAAAGGGTTACACTGATGCGAGTTTCCAAACTGATCGAGATGATTCTCGATCACAATCGGGATACGTTTTCGTTCTCAATGGTGGTGCTGTCTCATGGAAGAGTGCAAAACAAGACGTGGTAGCTTTATCCACTACTGAATCTGAATACATCGCCGCCTCCCTAGCAGCTCAAGAAGCTGCATGGATTATAAAGTTCATTGCCGATCTAGGAGTGGTTCGTACCATTCAGGACCCTCTAGAGATCTTTTGTGACAACGAGGGTGCGATTGCTCAAATCAAGGAACCCCGCGCACATCAAAAGACTAGGCACATTGAGCGGAGATTCAACTACATAAGGGATGAAGTTGAAAAGGGAAAGATATGTATTCGCAAAGTTCACACTGATCAAAACATTGCGGACCCACTCACGAAACTCCTTGAAAGGCCGAAGCATGAGAGTCATACTTGCGCCTTAGGACTTCGATATTCTAGTGATTGGATTTGATCAAAATTTGTATTTGGATATTGGAACAATTTTATTTTAACTCAATCATATGGTTTTGGTTATGGTCATGTTCTTGAGTTATGTTCCATTTTAGTATGTTTAAATCCGTGAATAATTTGAATTATTCTAAACTTCCGTAGTCATTCATATTTGTGGGAACAAATGTGAAAGTAAGACTATTATGAACTTGGATTGGTAGATATTCATGAGGTATGAATATAGCAAAGGGTTGCTGCCAAGGTTCATAGATATTTATGGGATAAATATTGGACTGACCCGCTCTCAATTTTACAGCATGGAATCCTTGGGATTTGTGATCATAAGTAAATTTGAGTAAAGGCGAACTTCATAGGATCCTCCGACCTGAGATACATATTGGGTCTTGATATTCATCGACTATTATGCTTTGACTTAGTTCTTCACTGCTCTGAAATATGTCAGTACATAAGGCTAAGCTCAAGTATAGTACAAGGTGATAGTGAGAGACGTATGTAGTCAATATGGGATTTGTCCCTCTTATTCGTTGAGAGTTAAATGTCTAAGGCCTGACAAGTTAAATCAACAGAGAATGATCACTCTGTGTCTCTGGATTTAACATGACATTTGTGGCAAAAGGATAAATGATAGTTTCACCTAAATCATTTTCAAGTATGGGACTTGAAAGGGATGATGTTATTGAATGGCACTTCGTCATACGTATTAGGGGTAGTAAACCGTAGTTAGGCGGTATTTGCTACTTGCATCAATCTTCTATGTATCTTGTGCAAGTGGGAGATTGTTGGACTCGGACTGCCCAAGAGACATATTAAATTGATGTGGCTAGTACGTTATGATCCAAGTCGGGTCATACCCAATAACAAGCTAGACAAACACCGATAATATTCGTTCATATATGATGTGATCATAACAAATGAATATTAACACTTGAGTTATTTGGAAAGGGGTTTCTAAATAAAATGTACTTGTGTAATAAACAAATCATATGGATGATTTATGTTTTATGAAAGAACATTACATAGTGTTATTTAAGTTGGTTAAATAACAACATGTGAATAATAATAACCAAGCATGTCTCTTAACATATAATAGGTTTTATAAGTTATAAGTTATAAACTTATAAAAGTATATATGTATGGATATATATATATATATATATATATATATATATATATATATATATATATGTGTGTGTGTGTTTAAAGTTTTATAAAAGAAAAAGATAATAACTCTTTCAAATGTAATATTATTATATGTTTGAGTGGAGACATGCAAGGTGAGTGGAGACATGCAATGGTTATTATTGGTGGAGAGAAAGATGCCTTTAAATAAAACCAAGTCTTTCTCTTTTATTCTTTCATAACACACATAATTTCTAAGTAAACTTTTCTCTCTTCCTCTCTTGGGTATTTTCATCCAACATAAGAAAAGAAGAAGAAAATTTCAAGTGCAAATCCTAGCTAGAAGTGGTGTGTTGTTGAAGCTTGGGGTATGCTAGCTTGAGGAGCTTCCATATTCAAGTTCTTACCTTTCAATCATCATCTCTTTCACCCGGTTTTGTCATATTGAAAGGTAGTAGTAACATGCATGGACTTATAGTGACATGCATGTATTTGATAGTGTGTAATTCGTATTTGGATCCGGGTTTGGGTTTTGCATGTTTAAAATTGGTTTTATACATATCATATTAACAAGATTTAAAACTTTTATATCCGCTGCGTTTTTGGTAAAATAGGGATTTTATCACTTTGAGTGATAATCTTGTTAAAAACTCAACAAATCTAATAAAAATAAAGAAAAAAGTGACCCGTTTGATCTGAAACTTTTTTATGTTTTTTTCTCACACATTAATACTTTTTTACATTTTTTCCGTTTATATAATTTATGAGGTTATTTGACTTCTTTGAATTCTAAGTTACACAAATTTGATTTTATACAATAGATATTTTTATTGTTACTGTTATTATTATACATTTTTTCCATTTATTGATTTTATACATTTTTTACATTGTTACTTTACATTTTTGGCTAAGTGGCTAACTATTATTATTATTATTATTATTATTATTATTTTGTTATTACTGTTTTTAATATTATTTTTATTTTTGTCACTTTATATGTCAAATATAAAACACAACCCTATCCTTTGATGGTTGTACATCCCTAGCTGATCCAAGTACCTACGTTGGTGAATATGACAGTTTTAACTTGTATATTGTGCGATACTAGTCAGATTCCCGCACGATGTAGCGGGACACGACACTTAAAAGGTTGTTAGCGAGCCAAGCCTAGCTCGAGTCGAACATCATACTGAGCCGACTCAGCTTAGCTCGAAATTAAAAATAAAATCTTAAACTCAAGTTCGCCTTGATATTTTGATATTTATATATTTTGATTACTTTTAATTATATTTTTGTAAAATATATCAAAAGATAATAATATTTACATAAACATAAGGGGTCAAGTTGTAAGTAATCCTTAAAATAATAAAATTTGAGTAAAGTTGAGGTACTATACTTGTAATTAACTTTTAATTGTAAAAGTAACTTGTACATTCATGCATATATCCATGCATTAATGACTTGTACAATTTAAACCGTTTATCTGTTTTTAAAAAAATTTATATTGACACGTCAATAAAAATAAGCTCGTTAAATGGGTATGTTAAGATTTAGTTTTAATCATATCTTTGTAAAAGATATAACAAGAAAACCAAAAGGAATAAAGTTAGAGTAAAAATAGGGTAAACATGAGGGATGAAAGTCATAATTATTTCTTAAATTAACAAAATATGACTAAAGTTTAAGGATATATATTGTAAGTTTCAAGGGGTATATATTGTAATTATAAAATCACAAATTAGAAGTTACCGGTTAGTTATTGTGTAAAGACAAAATTATCCCTAGAATCTTAAATTTTAATGCATTGTGTGTTGTACATAAAGCAATGAGTTTGGTACCTCTCAAAATTTAAGAGGTCCCTAACTCATGCTTTATATATAGTATAGATATAGATTATCTGTACCGACCCTATCCTTTGATGGTTGTATCCTAGACGCTACTAATACTTATGAATGTACGTTCATAGGAACTAGAAAATCTAACCAGATTCTGGCCACTATTATAAGCCCCACCAGCCTCACTAACCAAGCAGATGCTAAAGTTGAAGAAGAGTTGATTGTGGATTCAGGTTGCTTGAATGCTTTCCCCGCCTCATCAAGATAAGACGGATCAAGAATTCTTTCAGTTAGGTTTCGATCCACCCCTGATAAGAATAATGGATTCCAATGGCAAATGCCTGTATAACAACTCCTCATAAAGTATTTAAAAACATATTTGTAATAAAACCATTATGCAAAAAAAAAACAACCTTGAGGTTTATGTGGATTCCTTCCTTAGCTTTGTTTCCTTCATGGACTCTAGCAGCAAAAGCAGGAATATAGTGACCGGCATATGATTCTCCAGTTATATAAAAGTTATTTTTTTCACAAATTCGGGATGCTCTTTGAAGAAGGCCTAAATTATAACATAATCAAAGTAACCAAACAGACATTATGGATAGTTGCATAATTACATATATTAACAACACACTGAAATAGTCAAATATAAAACAGACATGTAAGAAATCATATAAGTCATCACTCACTCCCTGCTCGTTGTGCCGAATGTCTCGTTTATCTGCGCTGTAACTAAATCCGGTTCCAATAGGTTGGTCCACAAACAATAGGTTGGATGCATGGATGCCAACAAACATATAATGTTGTACACTTATATCACAAGTTATTAAAATTTAAAAACATACAGATTAAACAAGTAATGGGAAATCACCAAATTAGATAAATTAATAATAATGTTACCTGATCCCATCCATATTCATTCCAGACAAGAGAACCGTTGTTTTGAATTTTGAAAGGTCCATTTTCATAAAAGAGTGCAAGCTCACTGCTGCATCCGGGTCCTCCCGTCAACCAGATAACAACAGGATCCGTTTTACGACCCCTCGATTCGAAGAAAAAGTAAAACATCCTACAAAATTCATATATGTTTCTTAGATTAAATGAGTAACTTGGATTTTCATTTTTAATGAGATAAATTCACATGCTTAAGTGGTATCTAGGAGAGAGATGAAATGTTTTGGTCGCTAAGCGATTGACCATTTGTAATGACACTACCGACTATGTTAGTGTTTGTCAGGTGAGTTGGACAGTTCCTCACTGTTCCACCATTTCAAATGGAGGAACCACTATGAAACACACACGTTCTGCCATTATGGTTGAATAGTGCAAATTCAGGTAAGATGCTCGATGTAATATAAGACAAGTTCAATCTAACCTACAATCAGTATCCACACATGTTATATCCCTTCATCAAATCACATAAATTTTAAAATAAATAAATAAATAGTAACTGTCATAAGAGATATAAACTGTTAGTTAATAAAAAAATACTAGCATATTGGACCCGTGCTTCGCAACGGAACCGTTAAACCGAGCAAAAAAGAATATAGGTAATAATTTTAAACTACGCACGTGCATTGTGTGACATAATAACAGTTGTAAACTTTGAAGTGTTCAAAACAATTATTTTCTCATAAATGTACATGTTTGGTTTAATTTACTATTGCAACAAATGAGATCCACAGAAGCCGCAACTTATGTATAAAACCTTAACATGACTTTTATTTTCAATTTCAACATGTTGACTTCCAACAATTACTTGCATGGTTTTGTAGAAGGGACTAACAACTCTATTAAAAAACGATATTGTCAATTAGCAGTGTACCAACTACCAAGGATCAACAACCTCAATAGTAGTATGTCTGCAACTGTAAATCATAGTATCATAAGTTTCGGTTTCACCACCTTCTACTAAACACAACTAAACTAGGGATGAATGGTACCGACCGGTACCGGTACCGAAAATACCGACCCCGAAAATCGGAAATTCTGGGTACCGGTACCGAGGGTAAAAAATCGGGAAATACCGGTACTGTACCGTACCGGTAACGGTACCATACTGATCCCGAAACTTAAAACTTTGGTACCGATTTCGGTATCGGTACCGGTACCGATTTTGCTCATCCATAAACTAAACTGTATTTTAGGATACAAAGAGTTATCTTTCACTGTGTTCTTTAAATCCAAACTTGTATTTTGGTTGTGAATCACTTATGTATTATTCAAGTTCATTAATCTCCAGCCCTACTGAAGTCAAGTAGTGCTAGCTTAATAACTTAAAAAATCGAGTGAACTAAAGTACTTAGGGCTCAAATTGTACTTATAATTGAGCTAATTCAGCATCAAATTTGTAATATATAAACTCAGTTTCTTATTCTTTTCGTCGACTTCGAATCAAAATCGTTATTTAAGTTCTTCATATCTCAAATGTAAAGATAAAGAAATTTAGCAAATACAAGTAATTAGGGTCAAATTGTACGGAAATTTCAAAGATGTCAACATATATTTTGTAACGATTAGAGAAAATTTTTAAATCGTACCTCCTGATGTAGTAATTAGGATTAGATAGTGGTCGCGTTGGTGATGATACCGGCGGTGGTCGGTCGCGCCATAATCTGGAATAATCTGAGGCGGAAGTAGAGATCAGGTGTAAAATGATATCGCTTGATCTGAGGCGTTCGTGGCTGGTGTGGTGGCCATTTGTCATGGTGGTGATGGATTCCGTGGCCGGCCGTGGTGTTTGGATTCCGGTGTTCTTGGCTGAAAGGAGAGAGATGCAGGGGGTAGAGTTTTGAGGGAAGAGAGAAAGAACGGTGGATTTTGGTATAATTTATTAGGTCAAATGAAATGGGTTTGGGTATTATATATGGGGGTGTTATAAGAGTTTTTAATTTTTGAGTGAAAGACATGGATGACACGCAAACTTATTTTTGCAACTTATGACTCTAGTTTTATGACGCTCAAAAATGAATGTCATAAATCTTTTAATTTTCAAAAATTATGACATTGTTTTAATGACTCGCACAATTGCGCGTCATAAATCGACGCATGTCATGGAAGCCATTTTTTCTGGTAGTGTCGTTTTTTAATACTAACGGTATTGAAAATCATTACGTACATAGTATTATAGTTAAAGTGGGTTGTCAAAAATGCAAGGAACAAGGCTAGTAAATTATAATAGTAAATACAAAAACTAGAATCTATATTTATGATCTTATGTGGTATACTTGAATCATATTCTAGAAATGTGTATTGGATCAATGTGCCATAAACATATAAGTTGATGCCATGTTTGCACCATTAATGGGAACATGCTCCTCGGTTACAAACATGGAAGGAAATTCAGGATGGTATTAGTTATGCAACTTTGGTTTTTGACTGGGTATATATGCAATTAAACTGCTTTACAACAGACGCCCCTACAAATAAACTGCGCCTCACATACAAAAAGTGGTGCGCTTTTTAAAACCAAGTGCCCACCACCGCCAGCAATTTCCGGCCCCTTGCTTGCTGCCCCAACAGCAATTCGCAGGTTTGCTGCTTGTTCGTAAGTTAAACTTGACTAATCTTCAACACGGTAAATTTAACCCCGCAAGAATTTCCATATCCGTCAATGTTAAGACAACAGGAACAAGAAAAGGCAACGATGTAGTAAAGTAGTTAATGATAACACCGCTTTTAATTATAATTCAACATTTGACTTGCGTAAGCCAAAGACTATACATAGCATACACAACAAATGTTACACGATACAGATTTAAGTTCACCACCATTTTTCCATTATCAATTTTTTTTTAATTTATTCACTTGCACGCACTTGAATACATATATATACATACACACACACACATGTACATGGATAACAGAATGAAACTCATCCATTCAAACACCAGCAGTAACACTCATAGCATTAAGTTCAATATGTTGTTTACCATTGCTCTGTGGGTGAACAACAAAAGTAGCATGAGCCTCTTCAGAAGAACACAAATCATCACCTACACAAGCAGCAGAAACCGACCCAACCATAGCTTCTCTCTCATCATCTGCAACAACTTCCCATTCTTCTTTCAATGAAATTACTTTACCCTTGCTGTCCTGGTGCCTCTCAATCTCAAATAATGTTGGTAGAATCACATAATCATTTACAGGGTTGTAAAACGGATCATGATCAGCCTTGAGCCAATGCTTGACTATCCGAAACAGGTGCTTGTCACATATTATCCCACGATGATCACCCGGGATACCAACCCTAGCTTCTGCTTCCAGCCCATCAGCCTGTTTCAACAAAGTTGTAAGTAAGATCAGAACCGTCAATCGGACCCGCAACATGGTCAATCACTTGTTTGACTTTTAGACGATAAACATACCATGGCTGATTCGGCAGGTACTGTCCCATCACCATCAACATTAATATAAGTTGCCTATCAAAAGAACCAATAATTAATGTATGGCCAAAAAAAGTGATTAACTTATAGTGTTAATGTTAATGATATAATGCAAGTTCAAATGAGTAAAATTATTTCTTTTACCTCTAACAATGGTAATTCCTGCAGGTCCAAGATGGGCGATTCAGCACTTCCGTAACTGCACAACATATGGTTGATGGTATTATCAACTGGTCCGCAAGATTAAATCTCACCCATCAAAATAACAGGATATTAACCAATTTTAATTTTGGGCAAATTCAAATTTACTCCATGTGGTTTGACCCAAATGACCAGTCACATCAATTTTTTTTATTTTATTATTATATTTTCACTAGGCACTCTGGTTTGCATTTTGTTGCCACTTAAATCCAGCGGACTAACTCCATCCATTTTTTCTGTTAAATGAGAGGTACTTTTAGTCTATTTAACTGAGGTACAAGAATTAAAAAGATTCAAAAAAAATACAAAAATAACCCTAACAAAAGAAAGGTTGGGTTTGTCAGATGACTTCAAGTGGCAACAAAATGCAAACAACAGAGTGCCTCAGAACAAAAATTAAAAAATGTATATATGTAACTGGCAATTTGGGGCAACCTAAAAAATTGAAATTTACCCTAATTATTTTAACTTCTTATTAAGAAGTAGAAGAAAGCTATACCAAACACTCTGCGGAGTATCGACACCAGTGCCATAAACGTTATAGAATTTAATGTTCGATGGAAGTTTAGCTGAAGACAAGATCTCTCGTGTTTTATTAGCCCAATGTAATACTTCTGTGTTAAATGGTAAAGGGATATCCACTCCTCCATAGCTTAGCTGTACATGTACCACAGATAATAAGTAATTTGTATGCAACCCACAAAATAATAAAATAAAAACGAATATAATAAACATACCTCATTCGTTGAAAGAGCCTGAGTGAAAATTGAAACCGCTTCAATTGGAGTGAATGTTTCCAACATAGCAGCAGAGTTACCATTACCATCCTGAATCTCCTTCCAAATTTGTAACAAAGGAGCATGTTCCCATTCATGGTCCAAACATGCCATCAGTTCATAAATGGATGGACATTCAATCAACTGTCAATGTATAACCATTTGTTAATGAAACAAACATATGCCTTACGTAGAGATTATATAAAATAAATCATGTACCAGCTGGTGCATACTCCACTTGGATACAAAAAAGTATGCTTCCCAACCCTCCACAAATGACATCCCATTCATTAATGTAGATGTTACATATCCAGGTGCACCCTGAAATGGTGCAGCAATTGCTATCCAACTCTTAACATATTTCTCAAAAATCTGCAAAAAGAGTATTTTACATAAAATGAGTAAATAGAATGAAATAAAACTTAAAACACGTTTTAAGAAAGAAAGAAAGAAAGTAACATACATCACTGTGCAGGCTCATAAAGCATTTGGTAAGAAGTCCACCCATTGAGTGTGTTATTATGGTTATCTTTTTACCACCTGATGCAGTGTGAATCGCATCCAACTTTGCAGCAAAGCGATCCAAAGTTTCTTTCAGTCTGAAATGTTTACACAGATTACGAGTTGATAAAAAAAATCAATAAACAATTCAATCTAGATATCCAAATATTTATCATGTTGTTACCTGTTGCTTTGTCGGAAATCATATCCGAATCCAAATAAGGTTTTCCCTTCTTGGTAACCCCAGCTAGTCATCTCCTTAATCATGTCATGAAAATAGCATACACTATCACGCCCAACAACCTGCCATAACAGAATATGCACACAAAATACAGTTAAATAAATCTTGTAAAGTTTATAACTTTATATAAAAAGCTATTACAAGTTACAAAATGCAATATTCTGTTAAAAAAGGCAAGCTGATATGACGGTCAAAACTTTCATATCAATTGTTTCATGTAAAATTCATGTTCTGCAATCAGGCCACAAAAGCATATGTGCCTGACTATCTAATAACACTAAGGAGATGCAAATTTGAAATATAGTTAGACACAAGTCTATACTAGTTCATGAACAGAGTTTAAAACAGCTGAATATGCAACAGTGATCCGATTAAGATTTGAGTTTTCTAACGAGTGACTGCATCAGCTTTAACATACTACAATCAGTCACATATTATGATGAGTATTATTACAAGGTTTATATAGTAGTTACTCAGAAATACAAACAAACAATTTATGATAATGATGTAATAGGAAACGAGAAACAAAGGCAATTCATATATTTTTTACGAATAAACGATGCACGAGTACGCACCATATCAGGGTCCAAGCAATCAATTGCATAGAGGCCATCTCTGTCTTCAGGAACAACGATGCTGATGTTGGAATCCAAAGACTCAGTTTTACCTGCTTAACAAATGACTAGTAGATTAAAACAACTAATATCAAATTAATTTGAAAATTAAAAAAAAATAATAATAATTTACCAGTTTGAGGATCAAATTTGCACCAAAGTTTGGCACGAAACTCACGATCAGCCTCCCAAATCCTCACCCAAACACGCTCTTCTTTCCCAGTTTCAGCATCTCTAGCGTTCAATATCGAACCGGCAATCCCGGGCACGATAAGAACCGGGTCGAGATTGGGGTCAACGTAGGGCTCCGGTTCCTTGAGGATCCTCAACCATGCCTCCACCGCTCGAACTATATCGTCCAACAACACCGTCATCGAATTGACCTAATTGTATGTAATTGATGGTGAAATTGTCAAGTAGAAGAAGTAGATGAGACTTAGGGTTTGTATCTAACGTGTTGATGATTGATGCCGTGGATTTCGTTTTATTTGATGATGCCGTGGACCGGATAATATTGAGTCTTTAAAAGACCAAATTGCCCTCTCCATCAACTAAACAATCCCCCTATATAATAAAAGAGGATCTCCACAGCCACATGTCCCTTTAATATTAAACAATTTGACGTGTCAATCATATACTTCATTTGCTGATGTGTTATATTCACATTCAACCTCTAAAAAAATAAACCCGGTTTACTCCATCCAATTTTGAATAACCCTAAAATATATCAAACACATACGCTCTTTTCCTCTTTTCTGTCTCTTCTTTCTTTTCAACTAACCCTAATCACTAAGCCGTTCCCTACCACATCCTTCCTGTAATCATCGACGACACATCTCTATGTCCTTTCAATTAACCTACATCAGGAACTCAATTTCAGATTCAGGTCTGTTTGCTACCTTGGCATTCCAATTGCTTCCCGTAATCGCCGGCGACAAATCTGTATGTCCATGCTACTGTTGTACTTCTCTCCGTCAAATTAACCTACCTTATTGAATAATCTATGATTGATTTACTTGACGAAACCCTAATTTTCAAGGTACCAATCTTTCGTTAAACTTTAGATCTGATTAATTTGTTCAAATTTGTTGAAATACATTAGTATAGTTACTTTGATTTTCTTATAATTGCTCAAACCTAACTAAATGTACTTTATGAACTGCTAATTTCAAGGTATGAGTATTTTGTCAAACTTTAGATCTGATTACTGATTGATGATGCTTCTAATTATGATATATGATGTGTATATGTATGTGTTAGTTGATACGGTTTTTAATATTCAGAGTTTGGTGTTAGTTTTTTTTTTTTTGTTATTCGCAGACGAATTAATTGATAATTATTGACTTAATAAAATTAAGTTTTTTTATTGTTATACACAGACTGGAGTTGTGAATTTTGTTGAAAACAAGATATTATTTGGTTGTTTTGGCCTACATTTAGAGGAAAACTTGTGAATTTTGTTATGTTTTTAGGATTGGTTGTATATTGATCAGTTAAGTGTATACATATTATAAAAAAATGATTTTAAAAGTATTTTATGAATTAGGATTCTTTGGTTTGTAAAAATTCGTTACTTAACTAATTAAACCAAGTTATGGAGTTCTTACATTTTTCATCATATGCATTTTTATCTCTCATTTAATTTAATGTATATATAATCTTAGGAGTTGCTACTGAATGTGATTTTTGTCACAAGGGTATGTTTCTAATGTTTATTTGTGAAATTTTTCAGGTTCCTGAAACTCAAAACCATATGAAAGCTGATGTTTGGATCACCAAAAACTGCTACAGATGCGGATTATGCTGCCATTATTGCTGTAATTGACCACAACGTATGTATCTGTCTATTTTCTTATTTGATTATATATTGTTGTTTAAGATTTCATTACATTTAGTATTTGAGGATTATTATCATTAGTATCAATAGTTTATATAAATCGGAATTTCAATTGACCATACTGATAAGATTATCTTGAAATTTTCCATTTATCTTATATAAGATTACATTTGAAATTTTCCTTACTTCTATAAAAATGTTAAAACAAAGTTGAATGTGTATATCATGTGGAGCATCGGTATGAAAAAAAAACTTGGCATTAACGTGTAGGCCCCGACGTACATACATTATAAGATAGTAAAGTTAAGACATGGTATAAATCCATACTTATGCTAATGACAACACACCAACTCACAAATCTCAAATAGCAATATGTATGAAATAATTTATAGTAGTAAAACTGATCTTACGAGTGTGTGAACTTGTATGTGTGTTTATGTTTAAAAATAGGTGCATGCGTGTGTTGTATCACAACATACGCGCCTGTGAACATACAAAACCTACACACACACACCAGTCGAACATATGTGCCTACATAATGAGCCGCTTGCACACGTGTTAGTAGATACCTGCTAGCCCGCGTTAGTGGCCACACGAATACATGTACACCCCAATAGATACATGTTAAACGTGACTGCGTAACAAATGTGTGTTGATTTGCGTGCTTACAAAGTCGAAACATCATACATAGAGACACGCGCGTGCCTGAATGATTGAAGTACTTCCAAAAGTCAAATGATATGGGCTAACACACAAGCAATACCATGATGCATACAAACAAAGATATTTGTGTACGTTGATAGCTACCGACATATCTGTGTACGGGCATGAACGTTATTATATGGAAGTACGCACCCACAGATGTAAGTGCATGCATGTGAAGATAAAGAAATACTTACGTACGAAGAGACTGAGAACGTGCGTATGCATAAGTATGTATGTACATGTTCATAGAGTTACTGACAAACGTAGACGCGGGTGTACATATGGATGTACGTACACACGAGAGTTAGTGCATGAGTACCTGTGTATGTTCGTGAGCACGTGTGTTCGTATGTGCATACAACCATTTGTACAAAAAGACCTATATAAGAACATGCACAGTATGCCCGCAACTGAAATACAGCTATACTATATGTTATGTGAATGCATTTGTTGGTGGTGCCTACTGCTGACGTGGCCTCATATACATGCAGAATTGAATATACATTGCGACATACATGGGTACATACGTTTATAAGAGCAGACACGAAGTTTATAAAAATTGTTGATCATATATACACAACTAGATATACAGGTACACACATAAAAATTCTAAAGAAAAGTACATAGACATTGTTAAACATATTGTTCCTTGGTTCAGACATTTATTGTTAACAACAGGTGTTCATGAAGCAGTCGGAATCGAGACACATGCGTAGATAATGAGAGATATCAGTGTTCGTGATTCGCATGAGACCAAGACACGCACGTAATGTAGATGTAATAGATAATGACAATTTGCTGATGGCTATGTGCATAACTAATCAAGCAAAAGGTCCACAAATGCTTATATAACTAAAATGTATGAAAATATAGTGAAAACTATCGTTTAATATAAAAGAAAACTATTAAAGACGAATAGTAAGGTCCCTCAAATATAAAAGGAAAACAATAAAAAAAACAAACACACTTTTAGTCATCATAACACTAGTCGGTATCATTGCTGTCATCAAAGTCTTCAGATGAATCCGTTTAAGATGTGTAAATGGCTCGTCGCTTTTCACATATTTCCTACCTTGTTTGTCCATCATTGCTACTTTATCTTTTCTCATTTGGTCCCTGTTGGTGCATTTTGTGACCGTCGCTATGCAATTCAGACCAGCGGAGACGCCATAGGTGAAGTTAGAACAACTTCGCCGTTGGCGAAGTTAGGACAACTTCACCTTAGGCGAAGTTATCACAACTTCGCCATAGGCGAAGTTATGAACAACTTCGCCTACTGACGCCTACTGAAGTTTATATATATATATACATACGTGTGTCTTGTTTAGGTTAAGAATCCAGAAATTAGAGTATTGTGTGATAAGTTTAATTAGCTAGAGAGAAACCGAGAGAGTGAGCCGTGTGGGACGGCCCGAGGTAGAGCTCACCTCGGGTCGGCCGTGTCATTTGTTTATGTTACGGTATGTAACGTGTTTGTTTAATTATTATTATAAAGAATCTGCAGATTTGTTTATCCCGTTCTTGTATTTGTTCGTGTATTTGTTCGTGTACGTGTTTGTGTTCTTCATCTTTACACCAATAAACGAGTCTAGGAGGATTCCGCACTCCTAGACCTCGTGCGGATCTCGTATCGATCGGCGACGCCCCCGGGGGGGACCTACATGTGGTATCAGAGCCTTAGGCTCTTATGCTATGGTTCGAGATCTGCGTTTTGGTGTTTCTGGCACGTTTCTGTGCGTTTCTGGCCGAACAGCGCCGCAGGCGAAGTTATTGTTCATCAGGCGAAGTTGCCGTCACTGTTTGTAGGGTTTCAGCGAAGATATAAGGTCTGGCGAAGTTATGGACAGGCGAAGTTATAGCCAGGCGAAGTTATGAACAGGCGAAGTTGACTTTAGGCGAAGTTGACTTCTCGGCGAAGTTAAAAAAAAAAAAAAAAAAGAGTATTTTGGTGTTTTCGTCTGTATGGCCAGGTGTACACGATTATTGTGAGACCGAAGACGTTGTTCCGTCAACGAGTGAAACTTGTTATCTATTGGTTTTACGTGTGAACAAATACGTGTCAACTCTGGATATGGAGTTGAGTTTGAGAATGGGATATTAATTGAAACTGGATATTGACACATATTTGGGTGTTTGTGGGCAATGAAATTGTTGTTGTTCGAGGTTGACCAACTGAAGAAAGTCAAATTGAACTGAAGGTTTTTGTCATTACTGGATTGCGGTCAGAGCATATTATTTATGTTATTTTCAAGGAGTTCGAGAATTGGATCCTGAAACGTGATGCTTATTTATTAGAGTGAAAATTCTGGAACAAGTTGGATTTAATCGGGAATTAAAGTGTTTATGTTCTTGATCGTTATCCCTGGTGATTGAAGATGCTTCAGATTAATTAATGGTCATGTGTTAGATTCTGTCAAGGTGGTTTTGTGATGAAATTGATCACTTGATGTTGAGTAGTTGAAGATTAAACCTTATCGTATGCCGACGAGTTGGTGAAGTTGTGGAGGACGCCCAACTTCACGTGTTGGTGAAGTCAGATGGACTCACGTGATTGGTTGAGATGATCTATTGGCACGAGGATGCATGCATTTCAAAGACCTCAATCATTATAGTCGGAGAAGCTTACACTGAAGGGGAGATCTGATATGGAAGACGCTGGGTGATTGGTAGATTTGTGAAGCTACAGGACAGTTTCAGACACGGCTGGTTGATGAGCAAACAGAAGATCATCAGTTAAGAGGGAGTCACACAATACTCTAATTTCTGGATTCTTAACCTAAACAAGACACACGTATATATATATATAAACTTCAGTAGGCGTCAGTAGGCGAAGTTGTTCATAACTTCTCCTATGGCGAAGTTGTGATAACTTCGCCTAAGGTGAAGTTGTCCTAACTTCGCCGTTGGCGAAGTTGTTCTAACTTCACCTATGGCGTCTCCACTGGTCTGAATTGCATAGCGACGGTCACAAAATGCACCAACAGTCTCCCCTTTGACCAGCGGAGACGCCATAGGTGAAGTTAGAACAACTTCGCCTTAGGCGAAGTTAGAACAACTTCGCCAACGGCGAAGTTAGGACAACTTCACCTTAGGCGAAGTTATCACAACTTCGCCATAGGCGAAGTTATGAACAACTTCGCCTACTGACGCCTACTGAAGTTTATATATATATATACGTGTGTCTTGTTTAGGTTAAGAATCCAGAAATTAGAGTATTGTGTGATAAGTTTAATTAGCTAGAGAGAAACCGAGAGAGTGAGCCGTGTGGGACAGCCCGAGGTAGAGCTCACCTCGGGTCGGCCGTGTCATTTGTTTATGTTATGGTATGTAACGTGTTTGTTTAATTATTATTATAAAGAATCTGCAGTTTTGTTTATCCCGTTCTTGTATTTGTTCGTGTATTTGTTCGTGTACGTGTTTGTGTTCTTCATCTTTACACCAATAAACGAGTCTAGGAGGATTCCGCACTCCTAGACCTCGTGCGGATCTCGTATCGATCGGCGACGCCCCGGGGGGGACCTACAGTCCCTTTTCTTTTCGCCTTTTCTCTCTCTCTCTCTCTCTCTCTCTCTCTCTCTCTCTCTCCCTCAAATACATCAAAACTAGCTTTAGCAGCACATACCTTGTACATATCAAAAGCATCTTCCTAGGTTTCAAAATGTAGCCCGACAAAAGGTTTCTCATCAGCTGCAATATTTGGAATCCAATTTTTGGTCCCATCAGGTGTGTATAAAAATTTAGGATGCACATCTTGCACGTCTTCTGCATCTACTATAAATTGAAAAATCAAATTAAAAACTAATAAATGAAGTATGATAACAAACTTTTAATTAAAGAAACTCGGAATACATTGCACTTTATTAAATCTTACATTCATGGATAACCTATCGAACACTTGACTACCCGAATAATGTTTGGTTTGTTTCAATAAATATGGTTTGTATATTAGGAACATCGTTAGTTTTAGTTTCTGAGACCACGGTTTCTTTCTCTGTGAACATAGTATCTTTCTCAGGAGCATGACTATTTGCTGTTAACATAGGAGTAAACGCTTGTAAAAAAATTATATACAAAAAATTTAACAACAAAAATAAGGAAGCTAATGTAGTTAAGTAGGAAGAAAAACGAAAATACCCTATACATGTGTACATACATATAGACATACAAACAAATATATATAGATACATACCGACAAACAAACGATGCCTCACATGAATACAAAGAAACAAAAACATATACATGTTGAACTCGGTCTGCCCAAGAGACATATTAAATTGATGTGGCTAGTACGTTACGATCCAAGTCTGGTCATACCCAATAACAAGCTAGACAAACACCGATAATATTCGTTCATATATGATGTGATCATAACAAATGAATATTAACAATTGAGTTATTTGGAAAGGGGTTTCTAAATAAAATGTACTTGTGTAATAAACAAATCATATGGATGATTTATGTTTTATGAAAAGTGTTATTTAAGTTGGTTAAATAACAATATGTGAATAATAATAACCAAGCATGTCTCTTAACATATAATAGGTTTTATAAGTTATAAGTTATAAACTTATAAAAGTATATATGTATGGATATATATATATATATATATATGTTTAAAGTTTTATAAAAGAAAAAGATAATAACTCTTTCAAATATATTATTTTTTTATTATTGAGTGGAGACATGCAAAGGGTTTGATTGGTGGAGAGAAAGATGACTTTGAATAAAACCAAACTTTTCTCTTTCATTTTTCATATAACACACACAACATACATGCAAGTAAACATCAATTCTCTCTTCCTTTCTTTCTCTTGATTTCGGCCAAACTAAGGCAAGGAAGAAGGTGTTAATCAAGTGTTTAAATCCTAGCTAAGAAGGTGTGTTGTTGAAGCTTGGGGTATACTAGCTTGAGGAGCTTCCATATTCAAGTTCTTGCCTTTCAATCATCATCCTTTTCACACTTCTTTGGTTACTTGAAAGGTAGTTTAACATGCATGAACTTATAGTGACATGCATGTGTTTGATAGTGTGTAATTCGTATTTGGATCCGGGTTTGGGTTTTGCATGTATTGAATTGGTTCTATACACTAAAACTAACAAGATTTAAAACTTATATCCGCTGCGTTTTTGGTAAAATAAGGATTTTATCATTTTGATAATCTTGTTAAAACCCAACAATGGCATCAAGAGCCGCTTCTACGAATGCATGCTTCATTAGACCCAAAATTTTTCGGTTTTATGGTGGGTTTCACCATTTGGCCGAAAATTTTAGGGGTTTTGGTTACCCCTTGGTTTTTCAAGGTTATACTTTACATGCATGTGGTAATCTTGAAAAACCAAGTCATTTGGATGATTGTTTAGTTTGTTTGGACAAAACCCGAAACTTTCGGTTTGCTTAAGCTTGGCCGAAAGTTTTGAGGCAAAAAGGGGAACCATTTTGGTCTTGTATTATTGCATATTTGGATGTGTAATAGATGTTCATAACCTAGCCATGGCCTTGTGTTTGGTTGAATGATTGTGTTGGTTGTTTGTTCATTCGATTTGGTTGTAATATTTATTTAGGTTTGTAATCTATTTATTCATTCATATGGCTTGTAATAATAAGTAGATTAGATGTATTTCTTTTACTAGAAAAATGTATTAGGATATATTTTGTAAAAGAAGATGCATGGATCGAAGCCCAAATAAAATGATGAAGACCACAACACCGGGAGTAAACACTTGGAGCATATGGATGCGGAATCAAGTGGGAGTTCACCGACACAAGTGCATGTTCTTTTGGGTCCCTTAGGAGAGACTTTTTGACACACTTGTCTTCGGTCAACAAGTGTGGTCAACATTAGGAGGCTATGGTTATGAACTTGTGGTTGTGTATATTTTATGCTTGCATGATTGATTTACTTATTATTTGCAATATGGTTTGCTTAACAACTTAAAATCAACTAGCATAAAATTGGTTCCTTAGAAATCGTTAGGTAATAAAATTGGTTTTATTAATAGCTAATGATTTCATAATAAAATGGGTTTTATTAAAAGTAATTTTGAAAATGGGTTTTTCAACTAAGTACCATACATTTGAATGCATGCAAATGAAAGATACAATAAATAGTTTTCCAATCTAGAATTTAGAAAACTAAAATCCCTTTTAACAAGTTAAACACCATCCTTTTATATGACACTTAGTCACTTGTAGACTTGATAGTGGGTAAGGATTACCTAAGCACTTTTAAGAAAACTTGTGATCTTAAGGTGATTTTACAAATACTTTTGGCATTAGGATCACCTAACCACTTGTATGAGTAAACTCACACGTATGTGTAAGTATGACAACTTGATTTGGAAACCATGACTATCGGGTCACCTTAACATGGCATCCAAAGGTGTTGATGGGATTAAACATACCAACTAAACATATGATGTTTAACCGATCCCATAAAACTAGAAGTTGCAAAGGGTTGCAATCGTCAAACGTCGACTACCTTGTTAATTCGGATAGTAGGATAAAGGTCACCTAACTACTATTTGAATGAAACGTTGGGTTCTAGATTTTAATCAATAATTGTCTTGGAGACATTTAAAAGGTATTAAAGATTAAAATTTTATTAATATCGAAAATACTAATTTGAACTTTGTTAAATTCTTTTAGATGGCCGCAAACAACGCACCAAACGCAATTATCCCACACGTGCATAATCTATCACTAAGATCCATTCTAGATAAGGATCGTCTAAACTTTAACAACTTTATGGACTGGTATCGAAACTTGAGAATTGTTCTCAAGCAAGAAAAGAAGTCCTATATATTAGACGATCCTATTCCCGATGAACCCGATGTCAACAACTTGGATGCCTATGCGGATGGCTGAAATACAACGAGGATTCGGTGCAAGTTTCTTGCCTCATGTTGGGAACAATGATTCCCGAGATCCAAAAGGATTTCGAGAATCTTGGGGCGTATGACATGATTACCCAGCTTAAGGAAATGTTCCTTACTCAAGCTCGGGTTGAGCAATTCGAAACGGTTCGAGCGCTTCATGCATGTCATATGGAAGAAACCCAATCTGTTTCATCTTATGTACTTAAGATGAAGAGCCACATTGATCAGCTTGAACGGCTTAACTGTCCCGTCTCAAAAGAGTTAGCCACGGATTTGATCCTAAATGGCTTAACTAAAAGGTTTGAGACATTCGTCATGAACTACAACATGAACGGATGGGACAAAAGCATTGGTGAGCTTCACGCAATGCTTAAGACAGCCGAAGTCGGCATGGGTAAAAAGGTTTTACCCGTTCTTGCGATCAATGAGGGTGGCTCAAAGAAAAGGCATCACCCGGAACCAAAGGCAAGGGTTGTCGTTGGCAAGGGGCAAGTCAAGAAGGGGTTCAAGGGAAAGGCAAAGGCGGAACCAAAACCAAAGAAGCTAAAGGTTAGCGCTGAGGATCCGTGCTTTGGTTGTGGTGAGATAGGTCATTGGATGAGAAACTGTCCGACCTGTCTCAAGGAGTTGAAAGCTAAGAGGGATGCGGGGCAAACCTCAGGTACAACTTTCATGATTCACATTGATCTTAATATTATTTCTTCTAACACATGGGTATTGGATACCGGATGTGGAACTCACATATGCAATTCATTGCAGGGGTTCAAAAGAAGAAATGAGGTGAAGAAAGGAGATATAAGTCTCTTCATAGGCAATGGAGCAAAGGTTGACGTCCAAGCCCGAGGAGATTATGTTTTAAAGCTTCCAAATAGTTTGGAAATTTTTTGAATAACATTTTATATTCCCCTAGTTTGACTAGGAATATTATCTCTGTTTCTGTATTAAGACAATCTGGTTATGACTTTAAGTTTGTTGATAATGGTATTTATGTTTTCATGGATAATGTCTTTTATTTTAAAGCGATGCCGTTTTATGGCATTTATGAATTAATTCATGATGACTCATACATTGATAACTCGTTGTACCAAGCTAACACCAAAAGACTCAAAATGGATTTGAGTAATACTTTTCTTTGGCATTGTCGTCTTGGTCACATAAACAAGAATCATATTCATACACTTCGAAAGAATGGTCTTTTGAAATCAAATTTTGATTCATTTGATGAATGTGAATCTTGTTTATTGGGAAAGATGACCAAAGAACCCTTTAATGGAACAAATGAAAGGGCGAAAGACTTATTAGGTATCATACATTCGGATGTATGTGGACCTTTTAGGACAATGACAAGAAATGGTGAAAGATACTTCATTACCTTTCCGACGATTATAGTCGCTATGGGTATGTGTTCTTGTTAAGACACAAAAATGAGGCCTTTGAAATGTTCCTTCCAAAATGAAGTACAAAATCAACTCAACAAAACAATCAAAGTACTACGTTCTGATAGAGGAGGTGAATACCTCAATGATGCGTTTCTAGAACATCTTAGGAGTTGTGGGATTGTCTCACAACTTACTCCACCTGGAACACCACAACATAATGGTGTGTCCGAGAGGAGGAATCAAACTTTATTGGACATGGTTCGATCCATGATGGCTAGAAGCTCATTACCTCTATCATTTTGGGGTTTCGCTGTGATCTCCGCTGCCCGTATTTTAAATATGGCACCAACCAAGAAAGTGGATAGGACACCTTTTGAAATATGGCATGAAAAGGCTCCAAAATTTTCATATTTAAAGGTATGGGGTTGTGAGGCTTATGTTAAGATCTACACCCCTGATAAGCTTGAATGTCGATCCACTAAGTGTATATTTGTAGGATATCCCACGGATTCGATGGGATATTATTTCTATAATCCAAGCGAGCATAAAGTGTTTATAGCTCGAAAGGCTAAGTTCTTGGAAAGAAGGTTCCTTATGGAAGGAACTGATAGAACTGTAGAACTCGAAGAGGATCGAGAACTACAAGCCGATACACGTTTGGTTGACACTAGCAATCAACAAGAGGTTGTTGAGGATGATCAAATGGTTGATCAAAACACACAAAACATTCGCAAATCTGGTAGAATTAGCATTCCACCTGAGAGATATGGATTTTTCATGGATGGATGCTACGTGGTAGATTCGGATGAACCCACCACATACCGAGATGCAATGTCGCAATCTGATTGTGACAAATGGCTAGAAGCCATGAATGTTAAGATGCAATCCATGCATAACAATCAAGTATGGGACTTGGTTGCTCCACCTCTAAATTCCAAGCTGGTTGGAAGTAAGTAGGTTTTCAAGAAGAAAACTGATATGCATGGAAACTTGGATACTTATAAAGCTAGACTTGTAGCAAAGGGTTTCACTCAACTCAAGGGGTTGATTATGATGAAACTTTCTCGCACGTGGCGATGCTAAAGTCTATAAGGCTATTGTTTGCCATAGCCGCATATTATGACTATGAGATATGGCAAATGGATGTCAAAACTGCTTTTCTAAATGGGAATCTTAATGAAGATGTCTATATGGTTCAGCCTGAAGGTTTTGTCGATCCACAACATCCTAACAAAGTATGCAAGTTGAAGAAATCAATCTATGGATTGAAACAAGCATCTAGGAGTTGGAATCGCCGTTTTGATGATGAAGTTAAGATATTTGGATTCATCAAAAACGCTGATGAAGCTTGTGTGTATAAGAAAGCTAGTGGGAGCATCATTACCTTTCTGGTATTATATGTCGATGACATATTACTGTTTGGAAATGACATTCCAACCTTGGAAGGTGTGAAAGCCTGGCTTGGAAGCTGTTTTTCCATAAAGGATCTTGGTGAAGCCGCCTATATTCTGGGAATAAGAATCTATAGGGATAGATCAAGGCGGTTGATAGGTTTGAATCAAAGTGCATACATTGACAAGATCTTGAAAAGGTTCAAGATGAAAAACTTTAAGAAAGGTTTGGTACCTATTCAAAGTGGAACGATGTTGAGTGCTTCTCAATGTCCAAGCTCAAAGGATGAGCAAGACAAAATAAGTGGTATCCCATATGCATCTGCTATAGGATCCATCATGTATGCCATGATTTGCACTAGACCGGATGTGTCATGCGCCTTGAGCATGACAAGTCGATACCAACAAAATCCGGGAACTAGCCATTGGATGGCTGTTAAGAGCATATTGAAATACCTTAGAAGGACTAAGGATATGTTTCTAATATATGGCTCTGGTGAGGAGGAACTCGTTGTAAAGGGTTACACTGATGCGAGTTTCCAAACTGATCGAGATGATTCTCGATCACAATCGGGATATGTTTTCGTTCTCAATGGTGGTGCTGTCTCATGGAAGAGTGCAAAACAAGATGTGGTAGCCTTATCCACCACTGAATCAGAATACATCGCCGCCTCATTGGCAGCTCAAGAAGCTGCATGGATTAGAAAGTTCATTACCGATCTAGGGGTAGTCCGTACCATTCAGGACCCTCTAGAAATCTTTTGTGACTACGAGGGTGCGATTGCTCAAATCAAGGAACCCCGCGAACATCAAAAGACTAGGCACATTGAGCGGAGATTCAACTACATAAGGGATGAAGTTGAAAAGGGAAAGATATGTATTCGCAAAGTTCACACTGATCAAAACATTGCGGACCCACTCACGAAACTCCTTGAAAGGCCGAAGCATGAGGGTCATACTTGCGCCTTAGGACTTCGATATTCTAGCGATTGGATTTGATCAAAATTTGTATTTGGATATTGGAACAATTTTATTTTAACTCATCATATGGTTTTGGTTATGGTCATGTTCTTGAGTTATGTTCCATTTTAGTATGTTTAAATCCGTGAATAATTTGAATTATTCTAAACGTCCGTAGTCGTTCATATTTGTGGGAACAAATGTGAAAGTAAGACTATTATGAACCTGGATTGGTAGATATTCATGAGGTATGAATATAGCAAAAGGTTGCTGCCAAGGTTCATAGATATTTAAGGGATAAATATTGGACTGACCCGCTCTCAATTTTACTGCATGGAATCCTTGGGATTTGTGAACATAAGTAAATTTGAGTAAAGGCGAACTTCATAGGATCCTCCGACCTGAGATACATATTGGGTCTTGATATTCATCGACTATTATGCTTTAACTTAGTTCTTCGCTGCTCTGAAATATGTCACTACATAAGGCTAAGCTCAAGTATAGTACAAGGTGATAGTGAGAGACGTATGTAGTCAATAAGGGATTTGTCTCTCTTATTCGTTGAGGGTTAAATGTCTAAGGCCTGAAAAGTTAAATCAACAGAGAATGATCACTCTGTGTCTCTGGATTTAACATGACATTTGTGGCAAAAGGATAAATGATAGTTTCACCTAAATCATTTTCAAGTATGGGACTTGAAAGGGATGATGTTATTGAATGGCACTTCGTCATACGTATTAGGGGTAGTAAACCGTAGTTAGGCGGTATTTGCTACTTGCATCAATCTTCTATGTATCTTGTGCAAGTGGGAGATTGTTGGACTCGGACTGCCCAAGAGACATATTAAATTGATGTGGCTAGTACGTTATGATCCAAGTCGGGTCATACCCAATAACAAGCTAGACAAACACCGATAATATTCGTTCATATATGATGTGATCATAACAAATGAATATTAACACTTGAGTTATTTGGAAAGGGGTTTCTAAATAAAATGTACTTGTGTAATAAACAAATCATATGGATGATTTATGTTTTATGAAAGAACATTACATAGTGTTATTTAAGTTGGTTAAATAACAATATGTGAATAATAATAACCAAGCATGTCTCTTAACATATAATAGGTTTTATAAGTTATAAGTTATAAACTTATAAAAGTATATATGTATGGATATATATATATATATGTTTAAAGTTTTATAAAAGAAAAAGATAATAACTCTTTCAAATATTTTATTTTTTTATTATTGAGTGGAGACATGCAAAGGGTTTGATTGGTGGAGAGAAAGATGGCATTGAATAAAACCAAACTTTTCTCTTTCATTTTTCATATAACACACACAACATACATGCAAGTAAACATTAATTCTCTCTTCCTTTCTTTCTCTTGATTTCGGCCAAACTAAGGCAAGGAAGAAGGTGTTAATAAAGTGTTTAAATCCTAGCTAAGAAGGTGTGTTGTTGAACCTTGGGGTATACTAGCTTGAGGAGCTTCCATATTCAAGTTCTTGCCTTTCAATCATCATCCTTTTCACACTTCTTTGGTTACTTGAAAGGTAGTTTAACATGCATGAACTTATAGTGACATGCATGTGTTTGATAGTGTGTAATTCGTATTTGGATCCGGGTTTGGGTTTTGCATGTATTGAATTGGTTCTATACACTAAAACTAACAAGATTTAAAACTTATATCCGCTGCGTTTTTGGTAAAATAAGGATTTTATCACTTTGATAATCTTGTTAAAACCCAACAATACACATATACATACGCACATACACACATATATGCAAACATACAAAAATACAGAACATTCATAAATAGACATACATACATGAAAAACGTACATACAATCGTACACAAATACGTATATAATAACAAACTTATGTACATCTAATTATAAGAAACGACATACACACAGAATAACAGATCCTTTATGGATTCAATCCTCCCACCATATCGTTACAATGGGAAAAACTAATACAACAAAGTCCGATGGATGTTTAAAATTATAAAATTAATATGTCTATAATCATGATAAGAATAAGCTACCGGGAAACTTACCGAAATAATCATCAGTACGTACACTGCTTGAGTGAGCATCGTGTGTATTTGATCCAATTTCCATTGCACCTATTTTGGATATCAAATTTGAGAAAACCAGAGCAATAAAACATTCAAATTAGAGGAACAATTATACCAGGATATTATTTACCTGTTTTGTGGAATACAAATTGAACAATGAAGATGTGAGGATGGTAAGTTAAGGAAAATCAAAAGTTTAATAATGATAGTCGTATATTCAGTTAATCATCTAAAAGTTAATTAATTTTATCTTTCACAAATAAAAACAAAAATTCAAACACATATTTATATACATAAACCAATGAAAAAAAATCAACAATAAAATTAAATAGAAATCACATTAATCTTTTAGTAATTGAAAACCTTACATAAAATCGGAATATGTTCGGGAATAATATCCAATTTGTTTGATGGAACCCTAATAAATAAAATCATCATACTAAACATAATAGGGAAAACAATGAATGTTTAAAATTGAAATTGATATAAAGATCTTGAGTTAAACCTGATCTTGCTGATAGAGAATACATTAATCATCATGTTGACCTACAATCGATCTTGATTTATGGCAAAATAATAATAGACAGAACAGTCGCTTGGTGAATCTCATAACTGAAATTGACATAATCGTTAACAAAAAATCTGCAGTAGATATATGATTAGGTTAATGTGTAGCTATTTGTCTGGGATTTGAATGTCGTGATATTGATGAGCGACGGTGAAGATAATCTTTAATTAAAGCTGGTAATATTTAATAAAAATGGTTTCATATTATAATTTGTTACCATTAATAAAAGAAGAATAAAATGACCACTATAACCCTGTATATAATTAAATCAAAATAATAAAAGAAAAAAATATGATTGGTTAATAATACTTCTCGCACTTCTCGCTGTAAATTTACTTCTGAAAAGAACCAATACCTATATATATATAAAAGGGTTCAAATAAGAATAAGGAGTTTCTTAGGAATGGTAAGAACCAACAAAATTTTGACATTTGGCATTGCAAAAGATGGTGAAAGAACAATTCTAGGAAACTATGTCGGTTATAGTGATGAAAGAGTAATTTTAGGAAACTATGTCGGTTTTTGGTAATTTTAAATCTCAACCATTGATTAGCATGATCCAATGACTATGATTTATTCCTACTTCTTTTTAGTATAACCCTCCCATATATATATATATATATATTGAGGATCCTAAGAGAAGTTTTTGAAATTGAAAATTTTGAGCACCATTTTGGGCCACAAAAAACCCCTTAAAAATTATATAACAAAAAAACACAAAATTATAAAAAGTTAAAAATCAAACTTTTATATTTTTATCATGGTTTCATAAAAAAAACTAATTATATATATTTTTATTTAATCTCGATTTACATAATGTAGAAATATGTACATTATCATTTATCTTAATTGTATATATGTGTATAAAGAATAACACGTATAAAAAAAAATAAGTACTATACATACATCTATAATTTTGCTAAACCGATATTTGTTTTTATTTTTTTATGAAACCGTAATGAAAAATTATTTTTTTGGTTTATTTACTTTTTTTTTATTTTCGCATTTTTCTTGTTTTATAAATTTTTAAATTTATCTTACAAAAAGTTTTTTTGTGTTCCAAAATGGTTCTCAATTTCAAAATGGTTCTCACATGATCTCAATCACACACACATACACACACACATACACACACATATATATATATATAGGGGTGAGATCTAGAGAGAACTCATTTTAAAGAGAGAACTAGAGAACTAGTAAAGAATTATTTTTAACTATTTTTAAAAAATTATTTTGTGATTTTTTTTATTCCCTCCTTCTAATAAGATGATATTGTTTTTTAAAAAAAACGTCGATGTAATGTGTATGTGCATGAATGTGTATTGTATATACAAAATAGTGTTTTATTGCATATAATACAACACAAATACATTATCTAATACACACTATTTAATATATGCAAATACGACACTAATAATTATATGCAAAACACATTATTACATATATGTGATACAATACTAATGCACATATGCACTATATCGATTTTTTTTAATTTTTGTATATAATATAACACTATTGCAAATATACAATATAAACAACTATATATATGCTATTCAACACTATTTCAAATATCAAAATGCACACTATTGTGCATATGCATTATAAAAAAAGTCGATGTATTGCATATATGCATTACAACGTAAATTTATTTTTATTTTTTTGTTATTTTTATATTTTTTGTGGTGAAGAATAACAACATATAAGAAGGATGAAAGAAAAAAAATTTAAAAATATTTTTTTTAATTAAATTAAAAATACTTCATTATTAGTTCTCTAGTTCTCTCCATAAAATAAAGTTCTCTCATGATCCTCTACTTATATATATATATAATAAGTAGAGAATAATGTTGTACAATTTTTTATTTCTCATATGTTTAAAAAAAAGCATATTTTAGATGTGTTCTATACACATCGAATTTACTAGTGTTACGTTAGTTTTATGTTAATCTATATAAGTTGGTGATAATTTGCATATAACAATACCTTATTATTTTGTTTAGTAATTAATGAATTAGGTTTGCCAAATAAGATTAGGAAAGAGAAGCATAATTTCAAACTACACTAAATTTGTAAATATTTTAAAAGTATATCAAATTGGTAAATAATTTTTCAATCTACACGTATTAGGTAAAAAACTCACATGCATGTTTATCAATGAGTAAACTGCGGATTTTGTCTTTGTGGTTTGTTCAAATATGCGGTTTTAATCCAATAGTTTTAAATTTGTGATTTTCGTTCGTGTGGTTTCGATTTACTTGCAATTAAACCCGAATTCACAAATCCCATTAAGTTTGGTCATCAGTGTGCCCCTCACGTCATGGGCAGTTTTGTCATTTTTCTCTCCAAATAAACTTCAATCCTAATTCGCAAGCCCCTCACGTGAGGAGATGGGTTGTATTTGGGGATATAATGGACAAATTTGTCCCTCATGTGAGGGGCACACTGATGAGTTTAACGACCAAACTTAACGAGGTTAGTGAATTCGGTTTAATTGCAAGTAAATTGAAACCACAGAGACGAAAATAAAAAATTTGAACTAAAATCGTAAATTTAGACAAGCCAAATGAACGAAAACCGCAGTTTACTATTTATCAAATTAATCTATTTCCATGCACTTTTCATGCGGTTTATAGATAGTTTTATATTCGAAAAATATTTCTATTTGTATTTGAACTTGTCAACTCACCCAAAAGTAATTATGATGGAAATGGAGGCGTTAATGTTAGATAACATTTATATAATCTATGGTTACTATCTCTTTTAATCAAGCGACCGCGAGCGAAGGGATTTTTGAACATGAATTAGTGCATGAGCCTTCGCAAACTATGTTAAAAGCGGTAGATAGTTTGGTTCCTATAAGCCATGGTCAATGAGAATTATAACCCGGGAACTATAAACTAGAAAACAACTGTTGTTGTCGATGTCATATTAAAACAAAAGCAAATTAAATCAACGAGCTCATGCGAGAGTGAAACTTTTTTAATGTGTCTATGTAGCAATTGTGGTACTTTCAGTTCAAATATTTCCATAAAACGAATGCCATGGAATATTTCAATGTTGTAGCAACCATCGTTTAGGATCCTGTTAATTCCTCTACAATTTCCGGCCCTATATTCTGGTTGTGCCATGTGAGAATATTTCTGCGATGATGGGTTTGCCATATGGGTAATAGACCCCATTAGAGGTGGCAAATGGGTTGGGTTGAGTCAAACGAGTCATTGGTTGAAACGAGTCTTTTGGTTTGGGTCAGAATGAGTTTGGGTCAGAACGGATTTTGAGGTTTTTTTTTGTAAACGAGAATAATGGCGGAAACATATTAGTTTTTTTAGATTTTTATGTTTTAAGTTATGATTTTTTTATTATTTTTTTTTAAAAAAATTAAAGGTTTTTCTATTAAGATCAAAAACCCTCAAAAAAATATTCAAAAATAAAAATAAAAAAATTAACTCAAAATAATAAATCATAAATAAAAAAAAGTAAAAACGCTAAAATGTTTCCTACGTTGTCCTCGTTCCATAAAAAAACCTACCGAGAATCGAACGGAAACCGAAAAATTAACTAAAATGAAACAAAAAGCCAAAACCGAACCACATCAATTGAAATCGAAAAAATCAATTAAAACGAAACTAAAAGAATTCAAACCGAACACAAACGAAACTGAAAAACAGACAAAAAGGAGTCCGGAATCGACCAAAAAGAAACCAAAACCTAGCTCATCCCGTGTGAAAACTCGTGTTGGCTTGAAACATAAACCGAACCCGTTCCAATTTAAAACTCGTTTTGTGTCGAAACCTGTGTTGTACGAAACCCCGTTCCGATCTGAAACCTGTCACATTTCCTTAGGACACTAACCCACATCGACCCATTTTTTGAACTTGTTGACCCATTTTGACTCAAAAATAAAAAGAATAGAATTTCAAATTACTCATTTTGACCCATTTAGTTAAAACCTTATACCCAAACCAACGCATTTAGTTTTTAAAACAACTCAAATTGACTCATTTAAAAGGGTTTGAGTCAAGATTGCCACCCCTATAACCCATGACCTCGTTCAACTTGGATGCTTGGCTGCAACTTCGCTAGTGCATTTTGAAAAAGTGCGATGGGGCAAATGACCAGTCTAGGTGATGGATGGTTGATGCACGTTGTGATCAACATTATTACAAGATTTTCTTTAGCCAATGAGTCAAAGTGAATCCATTTATTACAAGGTGCTTCACGAGATGTGCAAAAAATGCGTTGGAATATGTATGTTTTGATGGAGGGAGAACTTGATGTGCCAAAGGTTGATGATCGCATATACTCATATTGTCCTTTTACCGGCTACTCATGCAATACTTAGAATTAGGTACCAAATAGTACTTACACATCCGGTCGTACCACTATTGGGAGCTGCGGTCATTCCTTTGATGAGTCCTCATAAAGATGACCCGTCACAAGTGGCGCTCTTGAGTTACATTTTCATCATCAATGGCAATTTCACTCGCATTTCTCATTTCACTCATAATAAAAAAAGTCGAGTGAAAATCTAGTGTGCTCCCAACAACATAAATAAAAGTGACTTGTACCACATTTTAAATTATTAATATAGGTTATTTCACTCAGTTAGTTGCAAATTTGATTTATTAAATATGATTTATCGAAAATTAAATGGCAATTTCACTCGCATTTCTTATTTCACTCATAATAACACAAAGTCGAGTGAAAATCTAGTGTGCTCCCAACAACATAAATAAAAGTGACTTGTACCACATTTTAAATTATTAATATAGGTTATTTCACTCAGTTAGTTGCAAATTTGATTTATTAAATATGATTTATCGAAAATTAAATGGCAATTTCACTCGCATTTCTTATTTCACTCATAATAACACAAAGTCGAGTGAAAATCTAGTGTGCTCCCAACAACATAAATAAAAGTGACTTGTACCACGTTTTAAATTATTACTATAGGTTATTTCGCTCAGTTAGTTGTAAATTTAATTTATTAAATCTGATTTATCTAAAATTAAAATTCTTAAAAATAGATCCAGATGTGCCGATTAACAAGTGATTTTGACGTTTGATTAAGTGTATACATTTGGTATTATCCTTCAACAATTTTTAAAATGAAATACAAATAAAAAGCTAACTTTTACAAATTTTGTGACAATTATCAATATGAACAATATATTGTTTAGGTAAAAACTTTTCATTTTGATTTTCAAACAACGAAAAAAGTCCTTGACTTGATGACATTATTCAAAATTAAGATGCTTTAAAATAAGTTTTTTTTATATGACCGGCTTGATTATATTAAAAATACAATCATCCTCTTATACATAAAAAAAATATTATTGATTTTAATAAACGTGAAATTATTAATTTGACTAGGTCATGAATTTGTCTCTTGTTTTTGAGCCATCATCCCACACGCTTATTCCATCCTACCGATTCCTACTTGATCTAATTATTATTCTCAAACTTTATTGTTTTAAAAATCCCATTATTATAATCAACCCAACTAACCATTTACAATTAATCAAACCACAAAATCACTTGTTAATCCTACCTTTCTTTGACTTTTATTTCATTTTCTCAAACATCCATTTGAGATCAATCAACAATCCCAATGGAGAATGGAGCAAGAAAGCTTAGTGATGACTATGAAGTAACTACCATCTTGGGAAGAGGTGGATTTTCGATTGTACGGAAAGGTATTAAGAAGTCAACGGGTGATTTTGAAGACGGTGAGAAGGAAGTTGCAATCAAGACATTGAAAAGAGTTGGTGGCAGCGGCGCTGGTGGTGGGCTAGCGCGTTTTCCAAGTAGAAACCATGGTATGATATCGGATGCACTGCTAGCAAACGAGATCATGGTGATGAAAAGAGTTGTGGAGGAGGTGTCTCCTCACTGTAACGTCATCCAATTACATGACGTTTGTGAAGATGCTACTGGGGTCCATCTTGTTCTTGAGCTTTGCTCCGGTGGAGAGCTGTTTGACCGTATAGTTAGTCAAGAAAGGTACTCTGAGGCTGAGGCCGCCAAAGTAGTGCAACAGATTGCTAGCGGTCTAGCAGCGCTCCACCGGGCCAATGTGATCCATAGGGACTTGAAGCCTGAAAATTGTCTTTTTCTTAGTAAAAGTAAAGATTCACCTTTGAAAATAATGGACTTTGGGCTGAGTTCACTGGAGGAGTTTACAGATCCAGTCGTGGGCCTTTTTGGGTCCATTGATTATGTGTCACCAGAAGCCTTATCCCAACAGAAGATTACTTCCAAATCTGACATGTGGGCTTTGGGTGTCATTTTATATATTCTTCTCTCAGGGTAAGTAATTCAAATATGATGTGGGCTTTTTATAAAATAAATAAAAACTTAGGTAGATTAGACAGAGTATTAATATAACTTGTTAATAATTTGAAGTGTTGGTAAAGAGTTAGATAGCAAACAATTCTAGGTTACAATAAAAAAATATATATTCAGTCGCTCCAACAAACACAAATGCATCATCAAACACCCATGTCACTACTACATGACATGGATTGTACCAATGATATATTTTCATTGATTGGTTTTTCCTAATTTCAGGTATCCGCCATTTAGTGCGCAGTCGCATCTTCAAAAACAACAAATGATCATGAACGTACGACACTACAATTCTCAGATCACATCTTAATCTAACAGTCGGTTTATAATAAAAAAAGAAATTGACATTGCGTGTTCATCGTGTGTTCAGGGGACTTTTAGCTTCTATGACAAAACATGGAAAAAGATTTCTAGATCCGCCAAGAATTTAATTTCCAGTTTATTAAATGTCGATCCTCAAAAACGGCCAACTGCCGATGAGGTACAAACACGTTTTGACTTCTGAATGTCAAACTTTGACTTCATAAAAGTCAAATTATAAGTATTTTTTACTAAACCCTTCAGACCTTCAATGTATATAGATTCTTAAACATCCATGGGTGATTGGAGACTCAGCAACGGAGCGCCAAATCGACCCAGAGATTGTATCGAGGTTACAAAGCTTCAACGCGAGGCGCAAGTTTCGAGCAGCTGCTATAGCAAGCATGTATACATGCACAATTTTTTTGAGAACAAAGAAGCTCAAGAACCTGGTCGGATCTTATGATTTGAACCAGGAGGAGCTTCAAAATCTCAGGAATCATTTTAAAACATTGTAAGTAAACATTATTAGCTGTCAATAGTCGTGAAACTGTCTAAACCGGCATCTTTGGCTGTTTAGATGTGCGGATGGTGAAAATGCGACACTTAGTGAGTTTCAAGAGGTGTTAAAAGCCATGAAAATGGCATCACTAATACCTCTAGCCGGACGAATATTTGACCTTTTTGATAATAATCGGGATGGTACGGTTGATATGAGGGAGATACTTTGCGGGTTTTCAAGCCTCAAGAATCTCAAAGGAGACGATGCTCTTCGTCTCTGTTTTCAGGTTAACTTTTCCCCAATCTGAAACACGTAAAAATACAGGTTTTTGGAACGGCCAACAGGACCCGTTTTATCAAATAAGTCAACCTGAATACAATATGTTAAATAAATTGGTTAACACGGACACCTCGGGGATAATTTTCCCTCTTAACTATTATTTTTCCGAAAGTTGAATTAATTTTCCTTCTTGAAATCCTAGTTACCTTTTAATTTTTCCTTAAATGAAATCAAGTATTCAAATTTTTTTTGTTCGCTTTATAAAATCTCGAGCTAAAGATAAAAAAACCAAGTTCGTTAATTGTCAAATTAGAGAAAAAGAAAAAAAAACTATTAATTTGTTACTAAGCCATTATGTAGTACTTATGAATCACAAATGAAAAACAAAGGGGCCAAACTTAAAACATGACCTAAACACAAGAAGATTTAAGTGGGCCTCACATGATACGAATATATGTGTAACATCAAACCCTCCAAACCGACAAGATTTACTCCTCTAGTAATAATGTTTGATTCAAAATTGTTGGAATTGAACCAAAATGAAAACAATATTATTGGATTCTCGTGCTAGTACTAAAATGCTGATAAACATATGTTCACAGATGTATGATACGGATGGTTCTGGCTGCATCAGTAAGGAGGAGGTCGGGTCAATGCTTCGGGTAATACTAAACATCGACTGAAAAACACAAGTGTGACATTAGTATCGTGTTGCTAAGACTTTGTTTTGTGATTGTGTCATGTGTAGGCGTTACCGGATGAGTGTTTGAGTATAGATATCACAGAGCCAGGAAAGCTGGATGAAATATTCGATCACATGGATGCTAATAGTGATGGGAAAGTAACGTTTGATGAATTCAAAGCCGCTATGCAAAAAGATAGCTCGTTACAGGATGTTGTTCTCTCATCAATTTGTCCTAACTAATTAGTTTTAAGTATTGCTGTTAAATGAAACCAACCATTATTTAGATGCTCGTGATGTAATATCGTTGTTATTATTATTATTATTATTATTATTATTATTATTATTATTATTGTTATATTCATACTCTTTTATTACTACTACTATTATTTATAGATTAATTAGGAAAATATGTTTTAACACAAAAGTACTATTCATCTCATTTTGGTACAAATGCTTTTGAATTATATGTAAGTTTTCTTCAAAATGTTAAATATAATAACTCTTGTAAAGAAGAGTTTAGGTGGCCCAATAAACACAAACTACTAAGAGGTGTTTGACTAATCTCATTTAACTTTGAAAGTGTTTTCAATAAAAATGCTTATTTGTTTGGGTTAGTTTTTGTGATTGGGAAATCAAAAAGTATGTAAAATGAAAAAAAAAGAAGAACCACCTTATATATTTGTTAGTTTACAAGCAATGGAATGGTGTGTATTTATAATTTGGTATTCCAAAAGCAAAAAAACAAAACAAAACAAAACAAAAGGCTTGGATTTATTGCTTCTGAAAAACAGTTTTTAACCCATTATAAAAGGCAAAAACGAAAAGTGTTTTTGTGACACCCAAGCATACTTATTTGCTTTTTTGTGTTTTCAAAAGCAAATAAACAAGTTTTAAAATATTAGCCAAATATGCCCTAACTTTGCTTTCATCACAAAAAACACCTTCTAATTTCAACCGTCACCTGAAATACAAGTGAATTCTTTTTCTTCTAACAACCAAGACTCTTAATCCCGGTACTGACAAATTCTCACTTTTAGCACTTGAACGGCTTACCCATGAAGGACACTCTTAGAAAAAATCTCAATGGCAACCCCACCAAAATAATGATGGAAAAATGCACCAGGACGCAAACGGATCTAGCCCGTCAACCACATGGGCACACCATGCTCATTTTTGAAAATAGGGTCGCAAGTAAGTCCCATCCATAAACCACATGAACGTCAATTTACTAGTTTTCATGACTACTCTTTCTGAAAAAAAGAAAAAAGAAAACACTCATTGTAAATCTTGATCAATTATAGTACACTGTCATATATCATCAACACTTTCCAACATATTTGCCAATGCTCTTGTCTAGTCAAAAATAAACAATATGAAGAAATATCTAAATAAAGTAGACGTCTAAATGAGGAAAGAAAGCACCATGATTAAGTAAACTAATACCAAACTAATTCAATTCAATCTGTACTTTCATTATAACCAACAGCATGTTACAAAAATATCTTCCTAGACATCAAAATGAACGCCATGTGACCTTATCATTGTTAAGACGTGACTCAAACCAAACATCTTTATCAAATATCATTTGTATCCAATACTGAAACAATATTAATTGAACAAGGCCTTCTAATTAGTTTCTTTGTTAATAAGTTTGACTCGTTAAACCGTTTATGACCAATTCCCAAATTGATTGTAACATTTACACAAACTGCCCACGGTTAATTAGTTTAGAACTTAAGTAAAACCTTTTTAAAACCCGCTTACGTAAACATGTTATGTGGGTGGGTCAAGTATATTTATGTTTTAGGGTTAAGTTTTCTATGCAAACACTTAGCCGAATTCACGTTGGGTGACATCAATGTGCTGATTTGAATCCAACAAAACATGAACAGAACTCATAAGCTTGAAATGGTTGAATCAGAACATTCGTTTTTGTAACAAAGCATTCGGACTTAATATTTTACTCCAATAGACAACTCGTTTGTATTAAATACTTAATCCCAAAAAATTTATATGAAAATGAGTAAACTGTGGTTTTCGACCTTGAGTTTTGTCCAGATCTGCAGTTTTAGTCCAATAGTTTCAAATTTGCGAATTTCGTCCATGTGGTTTCATTTCACTTGCAATTTAACCCGAATTCATTAACCCCGTTAAGTCTAGTCGTTAAACACATCAGCTTGCCCATCACGTGAGGGGCAGTTTTGTCCTTTTTCTCCCTAAATAAACTCCAATCCTAATTCACAAGCCCCCTCACGTGAAGGGCTGGGGTGTATTTGAGAAAAAAAGGACAAAACAGCCCCCACGTGAAGTGCACGTTGATGGGTTTAACGACTAGACTTAATGGGATCAGTGAATTTGGGTTTCATTGCAAGTGAAATGAAATCACGGGGACGAAAATCGCAAATTTGAAACTATTGGACTAAAATCGCAGATTTGAACAAATCACAGGGACGAAAACCACAGTTCACTCTATGAAGAATAAAATCATTTAAACGACCTAAATCCTTTATACTAAACTTTCCTGATTGTATAAACAATCTCACGCAATTATGATTTAAGATCGGATCGCTTTTTTTATTATTAAGATAAATATAACAAATACTAACAACGATACTTTTGTTATTATTGGGAAAAAATATACAAAACCGAACAAACATGAAATATATACAATTTTATGTTAATAAATTGATTCATATCTTTGTCTTCCACGAGAACTTCAATAATGTCTTCGACTTTGTTTTTTATTACAAAACGAACAACATGAATTGTTGGCGGTTTGGCTTAGGGTTTATGTTCGATACGCGTCCTCAAAACAGATTCTGAGGTCTCCCCTTAGAAAAATTGTTTGTCTCATAGTTTACGACATATGAAACATTATGTACTGCATGAGATGGCTCTCGCACTTAAGATAACACTGTACGTACCGCGTACTAGTGTTTGTTGAAAATGTGGAAAGAGATGAAGTGTACAAAGAATCTTTTGAGAACTAACAACTTTTCTAGAACAAAATTGTGGTAAGGACATTTCTCAAATTTGTGTATCAATTTTTTCTATGAACCATTGTGTTCATTGTATAGACACAAAACTGAAACTAAAATAGGTTTCAAATCGGTTAACTGAATTGAAACCGGTCAAAATCGGTCAAAAATCAAACCGAAACCAATCAAAACTAGAATCAAAACCGATTGTAACCTAGTCAAGAAACCGGTTTCAACACGAACCGAAACCGATTAAAAACCGTTTTGACTTTTGTTAACCAAACCGAACCGGTTTCAATCAAACCGATTTTGAGTTTAAACTGGTTTGTGCACCTCTAGAGTGCATCATCGCGTCACATGCATCCATCGTCCATGCCACGCGCATCCTTTATGGTCCCCACTTGTGTCTACTTTTAAAGTAAACAATATTCAAGGGATGTTTGTACTAATAAACTATTTCAATTTTTATCCCCCAACATATAACTTGTGAGAAAATTTAATAACTTTATATGTCGATATCTCATTATCTTAACTTTATTTTTACTAGCTATTACTTCTATATATTCTCATCACATATGAAATTCAATGTAATATAATTCAGTGAAACAAGATATTTTATACTAACCACGTGTTTAAAAATATCTTTCCTATCGAATTAACTTTAATCAAAACTATAGACTTAAGATAATGACAACCACCAAACCATCTTTCTCAAATTTCTACTAAAACCTTTATATCCATAAGGAGAAAGACCTAAATGTGACCATGAATTATTCATTTAGATTACATGAAAATGAAATAACTTACAACTTAATTGGTGGCTTTTTATTGATGATAGTTCCATGTACACTTTTTTAAACTTATAAAATGCATATTGTTTAAAAACATGCTTAAACATATAATACATATTAAGGGTGGTAATGTCTAACGTGTTACGGAAATAACCAAGGTTTAATATGACATGGTTTTGGATCAAATACAAATGAAATAAACGTGCTAATTGTGAGAATCAAGCAGAGTAATTATATATATACAAGTAGAGTAATTATGTAATTACATTATTCTATAATGTAATTACATAATTACTCTACTTGTATATATATAATTACTCTGCTTGATTCTTACAATTAGCATGCTAATTTCATTTGCATGTTAACTTTCCCCAATATAACATATATAGTATGTTAAAAAAATGATTTTGTTCGAGTTAACATATATATATATATATATATATATATATATATATATATATATATATATATATATACACTAGTTTTTAGCTCGCGTGTTACGCGGGTTACTTAAATGTTAATGTACATAATATTGTGGAGTTTAGTGTAGAAATCAAGATATAACATCACCGTATGAATACAAAATAGTTTAAAAAAAACAGTAATCAAAATTACAATTACATTTAGTTCAAGTAAGAAAAGATTTCCTTGAAGACAACATTTTTTGTCTTGTTAGTTTGTTTGCCATTTTTGTCTAGAATAAGTATCTTCAGACCGTTTTTGCTTGTAACTCTTGATAATGCGACATATAGTTGTCCGTGTGAGAAGACATCGTTCTTTAGGTACAAACCAACCCTATTTAATGACTGTCCTTGGCTTTTGTTTATAGTCATAGCGAAACAAACTGATAAGGGATATTGTCGCCTTGTAAATTTGAATGCTATGTTTTTGTCAGAAGGTGTTAAAGCGATTCTAGGTATAGAAATTCTTTCACCGGTATTAGTTCCTGAAAGAATTTTCACTTCAATTACACAGGTACCTAAAGAAATAACCTGAAGCCTTGTACCGTTGCATAAGCCTTTCTTTTGATCAATATTTCTTAGAAGCATAACCGGCACTCCCACTTTGAGTATAAGGCGATGGTTTGGTAGTCCAGCTATTTTTAGGCCGTTTAATAGCTCAGTAGAGTATAAAGTTGGATCAACATTTCCGTCTATATAGTCAGACTTTGATACAGAATCTGAGCTTAAGTACTCAACCGATTCACCAGGGAAGCTTTCGATCAGATGGTCGTTTATTTCATGTACGACCTCATTTGTTGGTGCAAGTAATGCCGTCTGTTGAAAGTAATTAGGGTCTTCTTTGTTATTTAAAATGTCTGGATACACAAACTGAATGAGCTTTGTGATAGGGTCATTTCCTTTTTCGATAAGTAGATCAGATGGTATCTCTATTTTTGTTGTACCGTCATTAGGCCCACCGACTTTACCCTCTCCAATGTCTAGCAACCATTGTGCAAACTTTTTTGTTTCCTCTATATCAGGAGATGGTTGACCAATTGTTAACCTTAAGTTCCTTGTTAATCTAAGGACACGGCATTCATTCCAAAAGTATGAAGAACATAGAGATGCCTTTTGCTATTTGTTGTCTGCTTCCTTTCTGAATTACTGGCAAAATTTGTCTAAAGTCGCCTCCAAACACAACAACTTTTCCTCCGAACAGTAGTTTAGATTGCAACACATATTTGCATGTTCTGTCTAGAGCTTGGAACGCATGTTTGTGGGTCATTGGTGCTTCATCCCAGATTATTAATTTTGTTTTTTGCAATAGCTCCGCCTCATCCGAACCTCGTTCTATTACACAAGAGGAGTCCTCATTCAGGTTAATTGGAATGTGAAATCTCGAATGTGCTATTCTACCATCGGATAGCAATAATGATGCAATTCCGCTTGAGGCAACATTCAAAACAATATTACCTTCTGATCGTATTGCTGAAGTTAATGTCTTCCATAAGTATGTTTTCCCTGTTCCACCATAACCATAAACAAAAAAGGCGCCACCGTTATTCTTGTGAACAGCTTCTTTTATTGTGTCAAAAATTGCTCTCTGTTCTGAGGTTATCGTAGCGAAGAAGTTTTGGAATTCTTTTCTTTCAAATTGTTGATCGTATGACTGTTCGTCAAGGATCAGCCTATTATTGATAACAGATAAGGATTCTTCATCGGGAAAAGGCATCGTCTCATACCTACTTAAGCTTGTGTTGTTTTGTTGTAGTATTTTTTGGATTTCAAGTAAGGTAAGGTTCTATATCTGTTCTTCAGTCAGTTGCAACTCTGTAGAAGTTTTAAACAAATTAGAATTGTAATCATTAAGTTTTAAATATGACATTTAATATTAGTTTGGACATAGCGTATACCTGGAGATTTTAAAAGTTAGCTTTGCTTATAGATTATGTCTTTCGAGAGGAGTTTCCATGTACTGTTCCATACATGTTCGGGTCTGGAGAGACTGTCAGTAGACAACATTGTAGCAAACAATGATCGTAGGTAATCACCTGAACCTGATAGACTTGCTTCTTCAATTCCCTCAATGTATTCTGTGTCATCATCAAGTAATCCAAAGGCATAACATGCATCTCTGAAAGTATTGTATGTCTGACCGTTAACGGTACGTATTTCTTCATAACTCCTTGGACCTTTCACTCTGTTTATAAGTACCCTTAAAAAAATACGCTTCTCCAAGAGCAGGAGATATTGCGTGCACTCTACCAATACAGAATCCTGATTTTCTTCGTTGCCATCCACGTGGACTTAGATGCCAGAAAAATTGTGTAGGGAATTCTGAGTATGTTAGTTTACGTGCTTTATGATAAGTTCTGTTACATTCCATCTATAATTCGAACATTGAAGATGAAACAGTGTCTGTTTTTTCTAACACATTTTCAATGTCGTCATTTGTACCATAAATGACTTGTTGCTTACCAGGAAGGTGAAAAGGTAGTCTCATAACTGCCGGAACTCTGTAATGTACATCGTATGCAAAAATACGCCATGAAGCCTCACATGCTGACAGATATCGACAGTCATAGAACTCTTTAATCTCATCAATGTGTCGGTCTTCATTATTTTTACCCTCTCCACCGTTAGCGAAATACATAGTTGCTCGATCAGGCCCTTTGTTTATGTATTTGAAAAGATACTTGATAGACGACCCCTGATTACACCATTCAACATTTATGTGAGCCTGATATCTTTTTAAGAGTTTGATGTTGTATGGTACAACACTTCGGCTATCGAGCTTGATATCTGACTTTTGAACAAATGCACCATTATCACGTCTTCTGTATAATGGAAAGCCGTCTGTGTCTACTGAAGTTTCATCTTGAAAATTCTTCGGGAAGTTTTTGGTACACTTATTGTCTATAACACATGAGAAAGGTTTGTTATAATGCGCGCAAGGACCGTGCATCATTAACTCAGACACAAGGTTGTATAATTCTTGGTCTTCGTTTTTATTCGGTATCTCTCTGCACTGATATAAGGGTCAACATGCTCTACGTTTGGGAGTTTATCTTCTTTTTGCATAAATAAACAAAGATGGGCGTGAGGCAAACCACGTTTCTGAAACTCCACTGTATAAACGACTGCAAAAAAATACAAAAAGCAGTTTAGCATATAAATAAAGTTGTGGGTTATTAAGATGTATAGAATACCTACCTGCTTGAAGTTTACCAAGAACATGATTCTCTTTCAAGTCTTTAATCAATGAGTCAAGTTTAATTTTAAACATCCTGCATAATATGTCTGGTCTATCGTCTGCATTTAGAGTTGTGTCTTTTAGGAATCTTTGAACCTCGGCCCATTTAGGATTGCATGTAACCGTGATAAAGAAATCAGGATATCCATACCATTTACAAAGGGTCATAGCATCCAAATAATTTTGCATCATATACCGAGCTCCTCCTGTAAATGAAGAAGGTAATATGATGCGTTGGCCAACCTTTGAGACATCAGAACACCCCTTATTCTTTAGAGATTTTAGGTTCTCAAATGTTACGGACCTTAGTTCTTTTTGTTTTGTTCTTATAAAACACAACCTTTCACTTTCAATCATCGTAAAAGCGTCTACCAGTATCTGTTGTAGCAGTCTTCTTGAGTATAAAGTATGGGAGAACTGACCAACTCTATCTTGAAACATAAACGCAAACCATTCCCTCATTGTAGTATAAGGCCGTTTGTTACCATCATCATCTTCAACTCCTTTATGCTTGATTTTAGTTCAGTAACCGTCCTCAACATTAATACATATCAACGGGTACTGAAGAGGCATGTATAAAGGGTGTAGCTCATTAAGGTATTCTAGGTGTCCTTCTATTTTTCTCACGACAATATCACGTGGCTCATATGATTCCTCAATATCTCCTACAATTAATGCTGCAACTTCTGAAGTAGTAGGAAGGTTATAAGTCCGACCATCTTTTTCCCTGTTACATATAAGGCGTAGCTTTAGTTCTTTATCAGGGTGTTCATTACAAACATCTCTTGCCATTCTATAAATTTTGACTAAAACATTTTGGCGATCAAGCATTTCTTTCAGCCATGTAATAATCTTAGTATCCAGCCTCTTTTCGTCATTTGACATACTAACTTTGTTGTCACTGAAATAATTATAATAATTACTATTAATGTTGGTAAATAAATAAATAGGTAATAAAAATGATTAGACGATCATATGTGTTCCTCAAAACTTTTTGTCTATTCTCAATTTCGTTTTCCATGTCATATATGTATAGTTGTGAGAACTTGGGTTTCGTGCCATCGTTGGGTAGAAGACTGCCAATAGCATGATAATTTTGGCCGCTCAATTTGAACACATGCGGACCTTTCCCCTTATTAACAGAGTTGTCAATTTTTCCTCCCATGGAAGTAAAAGAAAACATCGAGTTATAACGTCGAATGTTCTTCAAGAAGAATATGCTTTTAGCGTCATTTGATTTAAATAATTCTTCATACTGAGGGTTCGATGTTTTTATTTGTGGTAACTCAACAGCCCCATATTGGCAACACAAATTTAAAACTTACTTTTGATTTCTTTCATTAACCTCTTCTGCCCTCATCGATCCATAGTTTAGCATGACATATCTCACACACAACTGACTGGTCTCATGATCTAAGTATTCTGTAGTTAATAAGCAACAACGTTAACAATTATTTTTAATCAGATTCGTAAATATGTAAAATCGTGTAGGAAGATTATGTAATTGTGCAAACCTTTAGAAACTCCTTTATATTTTTTATCGTCTTCTATAAAATGAATTCTTGTTCCCTCATAATCCATCTTTGCTCTCCTACTCATATGATTCTGTTTAGACACAGAGTTAATCCTTGGATGAGTGAAACTTGTTGATGATGATGCCATATTGGATAAGTAAGTCTGTTTTCCTCTCTTAGCATCCAAAATAATTTTCCGTCTCACACGATATACTTTTGTGGCTTGGGAGTAACTAAGTTTTCCTCTTTTTGCATTCAACAATAATTTCCTTAGAAAACGATTGGTTTTTGAGATAGTCTTCTTTACCGAATGGCCTAAAATAATATATATATGTTGTGTTAATAACCAATCTAAATATGAAATATGACATAAGTTACTCATTATTAAACCATTTGATTCATTAGAAAACAAATGTCATTAAAGAAAATTGAAAACGTCAAATACTGTATCAAATCCCAAATAACCAAACCAAAAGCAATAGAAAGTAAAATAGTTTTAAAAAAACATGAAGATCATTATTTCTCCTTTTTTGGGGTTAAGAGTTTGTTCTTGCCATAATTTTTAACGATAGCTTTTGAAGATCTTTTGGCTTTTGTAATAGGTTGCTGTGGTGGGTTATCAACATCATAAATAACTTGGAATTTTCTTTTGGAAGCTTCAGTATTCTTCTTGTCTTTGTTTACAACGGAAGTCTTTGAGGTACTTTGCACAAAAGAAGTGACATTGTCATCCACAACATTTGTAGAATCCTAGAAATTAAGTTTATCAATTTCAGCAAATTAAAAATTATAAATATGTGGTTATAATTTTTTTAATAGTTTATTCTTTAATGATTTACCTTTTCTGATAAGTTTTCAATAGGAAATTCAACAGACTCTTCATTTGAATATGAAGGTTGCTCCTGCCAAATTAAAAATAAAATTTTTAAAAATAACAAATATTAAATGCAAATAAATATAATAATATATTATCTACATATCTTATCAAAGTCAGCTCATGTTTTTCTTGTAGCTCAAATATAACAAATATTAAATGCAAATAAATATAATAATAATTATCTACGTATCATACCAAAGTTAGCTCATGTTTTTCTTGTAGCTCACTTATTATCTTAGGATCTTTGGTAAGTTTTAAAATATTGTAAGAAGATCTTTCATTATTTATGTTGTATTGCTGAATGTTGTTCTTCAAAGCATAAATATGATCCTCAATACCTTCTATCTCTTTAGGAATTATGTCTGCATCATCACCACTCTTCACATATATAAATAAAATATTCGTTTGTTAGGAATGTGTAATTATAGTTAATTGTAAAAAGTGAATCATATATTTAAATTATATTTTTTAAACTTCTTATAATGATATTTACCTCTACTAACTTCTTAAGAAGTTCCATGGCAGTAATTTTGAAGATCGGTAAAGCTTGTCCTTCCCATAAAGTTATCGCCAGTGAACCAGTTGAGTCTTGAACATCAAAAGGAACTCGGTACCTACATATTGATGATGAAATATGAATAATGTTATTATAAATAATATAACTATTTATATTAATAAAAGTTATCGTGTACGAACCTTGCAACTGCATCGACAATAGCTTCGTTGCATTTTTTACTTGGGCACTTATACTTCCCTCTAAACTGGTTCATTGATTTTTCCGCAACGATTTCTCCTTCATGACTTACCTTGTGTTCTTCCTTAAGTTGGCCAGTACATATTTTGCATGCAACATAGTACCAACTATTGTAATTAGATGATGATATGCTTCCACAAATTACTACTTTTTTTGGCTGAAAAAAATAAACAAAAAACATATTTTTGGTAAACTAATTTTCAAATTATATTAACAAATATAAACATAAGAAAAAGTTACTGTTTCGATATCTTCGACTTCTCCAACATTACAGAAGTCCGTCTCATTAACAAACTCTTCAAAATAGGGATCACGGACACTTAATGGAGATAGGAGACTGCTTGAAGATGTGTCAGAACCAATCATTTGAAGAAAACTATGGAAAAAGATTAAACTATTAGGTATAAAACATAAGATTTGTTAAAAAAATATGTGCAGTATTTTTAAAACTAAATATAACTGTTAACCTTTTTTTGAACTCCACAATATCAGGTATTTCTTCATTAATGATCAACTTTGTAATGTTAAGGGCATTAGAGATACCGGGTACTCCTGAAAAACAAAAATAATATTTTATTTGAATTCTACTAAGTTAGTTCAAAATAAATAGAAACATTCATAATCTATAACTGGTTTTGTTAGCTAACTGTCATAAGGTTTGTATGTAGCAAATTGTAAAATAACAACCACGGGAGCCTCTTCTGGATTGTTTTCAATGTAAGACTGAACATTTATAGCATATGAATCCCATAAAGTCATACCAATTTTGCTGCCACTGAAAGAAATATATAAAACCTTTTAATAGTTCCTACCTTATTAAAAAAACAAAAAAAATTTAACTCCTATAAAATGCGTTAGATATGCAAGTAAAAGAGCATGTACACATATGCATTTATAGAACCCATTTATTATTTAAGTTCTAAAAATTTAAAACTTTATAAGAATTTGCATAATATTACGTAGGTCCAATTAGCATGCAAGTAGTGAGACCAACGACCAACATACACCAATGATTTCACCTAATACCAATCCTAATGTTTTTAAACTATAAAACAAATATAGAAAACTTTAATTATAGCTATAAAGGAAATTGAATATTTAATAAACAGAAGTTCTTTTTATTGATTGCAATTGTGATATTGCAATCGATTAAAAACTCCACACACAAAGAGTCAAAGAACAAAACAGAATTAGATAAATGGTGTCAAGTAATGAATATGTAAGTAAATTAGAGTTGTTAACCACATATAATTTATTTTAACTAAAACACTTACTTGCTTCCATATACGTTGATTGGTAACTTTTTTGCAGGTTTTCCGTTTCTCTTTATGATATCGTGAACAAAGACGTCATCTTTAATAATTCCAATAACATCTGTATTTAATATTAAAAAAAAATAATATAGAGTATTACTATCAACACAATTTTGATACTAAATATAAATATAATATTAAAAAGTAATAAGTAAATGTACAAACCAATGTATGTATCAGCAAGGATTTTTTCAGAAAGCAAATCATCAATGGTTGTAAACTTGAATGCATTAAAAGTTCCACCAAATTCATCGCATAACTTTACATCAGTCTTTTTTGTGAAATTTAGTTTGTGAGAGTTTTCCACGTACTTGAATTTATCAGAATAACTTGCAAAATTTGCTTTTGAAATTTGATAGCAGCTGTATTCATTTATCTTTTTATCAAAACAACTTATGAACTTGTTCAATATTGAAGCATGAACTCTATTTCCCTGAAACAGAAAGACACATATTACATATATTTAGTAGAACATGTCAAGTAATAATCTAATTAAAATCATGTGTACACCTCTTTGTCTTCTAAGATTAAATCCATGGAAATAATGGCTAGAGGTCTGTCAGGTATTTGGTTTATCCACTTTCTTACAACCCTTACTAACAAAATTGATTTGTCGTTAGCATCACTTAAATCATTCAACATCTTCAAGTTTTTGGTATCCATGTTCCTATATAAGCATAAAATAAATAACAAATAATCAGTTTATAGCTTTAAGTCGTTTCAGGTGCACACACATGTATATAATATAAGATGATTCAAAAAGACTAATTATTTTCAGTTATGATGTGTTTAGGTTAGGTTTCAACTTAAACACAAACTTTAAGGTGTAGATTTTTTAAGGGTTTGCCATTTTGATTTCTGGCTTCGATCCCCTCAAAATTTGCATTAATTTTTTCAATCGATTTCTATTATCAAACTGAAAGTTTTATATTCCTTGAGCAAAGTAAAGTTGAAAGGGATGGAATAAATCTTTGCTTATGTCTTAGTTAATCAGCTGCAATAGTTATTCCATATTTTTAATAAACAAAAACATCATTAATTAAACAGCAACATGAATATGAGGATAATGAAGATGACAACTATGATGATGATGATGTTAATAACAGTGTTTTCGTTATGTCTTAATCTTCACGCATCTTCAAACACTGTTGGTACGTTAATTAAATAGAATTAAAAGTTTACAGGTGGGCACAAGATTTATATGATTAAATAACAAAAGACTTTATAGCTAAATCTAGGATTATCAATTATTATTATAAACACTAAAACCATGAAATCAGAATCATATAATGTTCATATCAGTTTTCAGTTTCACAATTACTATGTAATTGATCAAACCGAATGTTGTTCAAGTTGTTTAATTTAGATCTGGAATTAATTGTAGCTATCTACATGAATCTTTAAAACACTAAACATGAATCTTTAAAATACTAAAGATGAGAAAGTTTTCAATTGTTGTCTCAACCTTCTATAAACATATTTTTAAAAAACATAAAAACCATGTACCTTCAATGAAGATTAGCTTCAGATAATTTTGAATGAAAGAGAGTCAGAGAACAATAAATCACGTACCTATGAAGAGAGAAGAATTAATGTTTGCATATTTATCGACAAAGTTATTGGTGATAAGTTTAAAAAAATTTATGATATGTAACTTATCACCACTTATCATCAAATTCAAATACAAAATTTCTATAGATATAATTGACTGTATATTCAAATCCTATAAAATTGGATTTAAATATACTAAAAATCCTATTTTAGGTCTTATAGTAATATTATTTTTACTATTATTATTTTTATTATTATTATTATCATTATTATTATTATTAAAAAATCAATATCGTAATCAAATTCAAATACAAAATTTCTATTGATATAATTGACTGTATATTCAAATCCTATAAAATTGGATTTAAATATACTAAAAATCCTATTTTGGGTCTTATAGTAATATTATTATTACTATTACTATTATTATTATTATTATTATTAAAAAATCAATATCGTAGAATATATTACGCCAATTTACCCAAATCCAAGATTTCCTACAAAAGAGGAAGTGAAAGTCAACAAACTTATTTGACTTTGTTATGAATCTCTAAAATGCAACAATTGTTTTATTAGAACAGTGAAGTAAATATATATGAATATGTAGTCAAAACTCAAAAAGTTTTCTTAATAATGTGTTTAATATGATTATAAAACTATATTATTATAAAATTTTAAATAAACAGACTTAGATAATGTTTATGATAACACGAGTTAAAGTTTAATAAATATTTTAAGTTAACCAATAATAAAATGACAGACGGTTATTAAAACATATACACGCAGAGTTAAAGTTTAATAAATATTTTAAGTTAACTAATAATAAAATGACAGACGGTTATTAAAACATATACACGCAGCTCACCTGTGCCAAAACTGCAACCGCGAAATCATTGACTCATTCTTCGACATTATAGTCACACATGTTGATGTAATCCTAGAGTATAAGATATGCAATTATGTGTTTATGTTACACTTTTAATAAATAGTCATAAACCTTATCTCGGTGAGAAGTTTACCAGGACATATGGGGATTCATCACTGACTTCAAAGTCCGTAGGTGGTGGATCAAAATCTTCGGGGAATGCACCTGCAAAAATTTGTATGGATAAATGAAATCGTTAAATAAGGTTAATAATAATAAGGCTGCACTTTTGTATGTATTCAGTACTAATGAAATAATGAAACGCACCTGCTCTGCCTTATCAATTTCCATTGCAAACCTAGGTCATATCCGTCTTCGATCCTAAACGCAGCAGCAAAAGTTTCTTATTAAATCGACCATTATGGCCTCCATTTAACCTCTTTAAAAATACTTTTTGGTCACCAACTACAGCAGCTCGTTTAACTCATTAAATTGATAATTCTAACACCAAAACATCATAATTATATACAGTTTGACAGCAAACGCAGCAGCAAAAGTTTCTTATTTAATCAACACTTATGGCCTCAATTTAAGCTCTTTAATTATACTTTTCGGACAACAACTATAGCAGCTCGTATAACTCATTAAATTGGTATTTCTAAAACCAAAACAACATAATAATATACAACTTAACAACAAAAATGCAGCAGCATTTATGCTTATTCACTCAACTGTTACAGCCTCAATTTGAATCATCCTTGTCGGGTAGAGTATGTTTTTGGCATATGATTTCTTGAAATTCTTATTAGAGATGTTATACGTTTATTTAGTAATACTAGTAACTTTCATGATGTTAAAATATTTATTAACTTTTTACATCAATTAACCCTCAAGGAACAATCTTGCGAATGTATACAGAAACATCAACAATTTTTGAATAAACCACTTGATAATATGTATACATAAGCAACAACAATTAATTATATTTTAAGTCAATATTTTAACATTAAAAAACACAGGTATCAATTGTGAAGAAACGTGGATCGGCTCACTGGTAGACGATCAACTTTCCTCGGGTATGAGTATGCTATTTCACCGATGGTTCTCCGGAGTATGAGTTCTTCCACCTACAAAACGAGCAGCACCGTGAACTTACCCCTCAGAAAGGGACAAAGGGGTCCTCTTTGGGGTAACCCTCCGGTGTGAGAATAAGAGATTGTAGGAGAAGATAATAATAATCTGAGAGTGAGTAAGGAATTAGAATGTATTTTCTTGCTTACCTCCCCTTGTGGAGGTGGTGTGGTATTTATAGTGTTAGGGTTTCCAATGATTGGGCTCAGATCCCATTAGGGCCTTTTTGGCCTCCTCCTATTGCTTTGCGCCACGTGTCCTTAGGACACCTGGTGTTTTTTCATTGATTATTCTCTGACCCAGGCATTTTACCTGACCCATGTGCAATCACGTGGTAGCACATGGGTTTTGCTGAGTTGTCCACCTTTCATTAGCAGCTGTCAACATCAGCATATTCTTATTCCTTAAAGGATACCTTCTGGAAGGTTGTCTGACGAGCACAATCAAGGTTGTCCTTATCCTGATTTGGATAAGGACGAGGTTGATTATGTGCACGTGTGATATGCGCCTATCCTGAGGATGCGCGAAGTCTTCTCTTTATTCTCACGCGCAGATGTTTCATGCGCAGACGTGATATGCGCAAGCATATGTAATATGCGCCACGCGCAGATGTGATATGCGTGAGCATATATGATGCGTGAGCATGCGATATGCGCCACGCGCAGATGCGCCACGCGCAGATGTGATATGCGTGAGCATATATGGTGCGCGAGCATGTGATACGCGTGAGCATATGTGATGCGTGAGCATATATGATATGCGTGAGCATATGTGATGCGTGAGCATATGTGATATGCGCCGTGCGCATAGGTTTTGGCTTTGTGCCATCATGATATCTTGATTTCAAGCCTCTTGTCTATATCTTGTGGGTTGACCCGCCCCGCTCGATGTTAAGGCGGGTACATACCTCTTCAAATTGGTTTCATCATAATTGGCATACAGACACTGTACATACAAACATAAAAGTTTATTTTTCAGAAAATATGAAAATTATGAATAATAATAAGACCTAGAAGAACAGGTTCACCTGGTTGACTTGGTTAACATAACCAACATGGCAACATGAGATGGTGATAATCATCATTTAAGTGTAGTTTCTTTCCTGAATGACCATATCATAATTGGGGAGTTAATTAATATCATCAAATAACATTACGTTGACCCAATTAATTAACATACCTGGAACAATTGAACGAAACTGATCCCTAACTTTTGAAATTTAATTGAATTAAACTTGATACATACCTGGAACAATTGAACGGCGATACAGAGATTGTGAAGTTGTAGAGATCGGTTTTCTATATCTGCGAATCAGGCAAGCCGCTTGCGAGACAAAGGGGGCGGGTTAGGATGATCGATTTACGAATCAAGATGGTTGGAAAGTTGGGCATTAGATGAATTTAGAAAGAAACCATGAGAAGGCTTTATTACGAAATCAAGTAATATGAGGGTGGGGGTGCAATGTGAGCCTACACATATGTTATGGTAGGCAGGTAATTATATAGATGGTTATATATATATATATATATATATATATATATATATATATAATGGATCGTGTTTAGGTTCACATGAATACCATTTAGTGTGAATAGTTTTAACAAGTCAACATGTCAATATGTTTATTTAAGCATGTCGACCCACAAACCCGATTATACCATCTTTCAAAGTTTACCTACCCGATTAACATTTTTCCAAATTCATTATTACACCGTAACCATTTGACATGTTTATGTAAGGGAGTTAAACAATCGCTAATGAGTTCCATGATCTTAAATTTTTGTGAGTGAATTAAGGTTGATGTCTTTGATGCACTAAACAATTCAACCAATCAGCTCAACCGACCCGATTCAGTAGGGGTGCGCATGAGCATGGTCTTACCTGTCAAATCCACAAGACACGTCAAACCCAATGTTTTGAAAATGGGATTATACCGGCCAGTAATACCAGTTATACCGATTGTCGCTCACTAGCTTGGTACATTTTAGCTCGATAAATTGGGCAGACGGTTTATAGTTTGAACCGCCAGAATTGCCAATAATACAAGTTCGTACCCGTTTAAGTCCAAGGTAAATTTTTGGGTTTAGACTTCATGCCAAGGACTTTTAGCGGCTCATCCACGAACCATTTACCTCTCTATTTTAAGTTTTAATCTAGCGGTGTTCAATCTTACTTTTTTTTATTAGTTTTTGATTTTGGATTATTTTTATATAATAGAATCATCAACTTTTTGATTAATTTTGAGTTGAAGTATTTATACGGAATTATATGGTTACTAGTCAACCTTGTTACGATACAACCCACTACATGCAACTGGTTGTACTATTTCTAAGCCCAACCCAATACAATTTAAAATCCAGCTTTTCAAACATTGGTCAAACCTCAACCGATCATACCCGCTTACTTAGAATACAATATGGTTGACTCTCGAATCCTACGAATACCAAAAATTCAGCGGTCTACAAAAATTCCAAATAAAACTACACAAATCGGTTCCAATACAAACAAACGATACTAGAACCCGTATTAAATATTAACATAAGGGGTTAATTTCCGGGTATAGCATTTATCATTAACCGGGTTCGCATCCAGATCGATTTTAAGGGGTAACACCCATTTGATCACCCCTACTAGATAAATGCTAGTACGTTTTAAAAGAAGGAATTTAATGTAAAAAAATAAACGCACCACTTGTCTTCTCTTCTCTCTCCCCTCATTTTATTATTATTATTATTATTATTATTATTATTGTGCCAAGAACGAACTTGATCCCACAGATTATTAATTAAGACGCAGACGCGCCTTTTCTACTTGATTCATCCAACTCTTCTTGTAAGTTTATCATATCTTTTCATTCACTTTTGATTCTCTTAACATCTTTCATTTTTGCTCAAAGATGTGTCGATTTTGCAATATTCGATCTGGGTTTTGTGGCTACTTGATTGTTATTCTTCAAGAATTTTCTGATTTCTGTGACCTTCTTACATGTAATTGTTTAATATTTTTTTAAGGATTAGATCTATTATAATCGAAACCTTAAGCTCAAATTGATATATTTCATCATCAAGTTTCATATTTTGCTGCACACAAGTATTCATTTCTTGAAAATTAGAAAAATAAAAATACAATCTTTTAGGATTGGTTAGTCCGAATTCCTGTTTATATGAATGAATCTCTTCATAATTATTTCAGTGAAATAGTACTTACTACTTATTGTGTTCTTGATTAATAAAATAAGTCTATACGACTAATTCATACAATATTATTAACATTCTTGATTTTAACAATTTTTTACTTCAAAAATAATAATCAATTAGTTAAGTTTACCTCTTTTTATGATTATGTATGTGTAGTTTGCTACCAAAAGATATACAATACACATGGATAAAGAAATCGATTGATCTTACTTTTTGCCACGGATCTACATTGAGATCTTTAGATTCAATGAAAATGAACCACCGTATGTGTCAACTGTCATGTGCTAGTCAAAGTTTGTCAAGAACCTCTGTTATATGAAAAATTAACTTTTCTGTGTAACTATGAGTCTACGTGTGCTTGGATTGTAGAAACTGAATTATTGACAAGTGATCATTAAGGATGGAAAGTATTCATTCAAGATTTCAAGGTTTTACTTTCGGCTTTTCAATCGTGTCAATGTGATTTTGGTATGGATACTGAAACGTATGAATAGGTTTAAATCTTCATTTATTTTTGAGATTTGTAGTTTTCATGTGTTTATAGAAGTTTTATATAATGTGCCACTCAAGTATCAAATATTTTGTGCATAACTTCTGCCTATGTTATGTTGAGTGATGAAAATCATGATTATTAATGAAGTAATGATTAAAATGAGAAAAAATTATGAAAGTAGCCATTTTCTCAGTGTGTTATAACTCATACGTGTGAGCATGCTATAACAATTTCACATGTATAGCTGTGAGATATGCGATGTTATAGACGTGTGCCAATAAATTTGTTGTTCCGTATACCTATAATAAATGCTATGTTAATCAGATCCTCGTATCTCATTGGTTAGCTTGAAAGAAATACATTTTTGTTGAGACATTTGGAACAAACGGCTGCCTCCATGTCTATTAAGAAAAAATCCAAGATTATTAGCTCTCCCTTTTATCTATATCCTTTGCTGTAGACGTTTGAACTCAATGCATTGGTTGTTGTATGCATGTTATACCTCTTTTATTATAAAAACGTGGTTGTACGTACTATGGCATCTTTTGTACACGCGTTATAGATTTTTGTACATCAGTATGGGCATACTCAACGCATTCGTTACATGATTTTAGGTTTTGGATGGGGCTGTAATATGTAAACGAGATGGGCTAAGCCTGAGCTCGACTCGTTCATAATCTATTATGTAATCTATATACATTTATAATATTATATATATATATATATTTTATTATAACTTTATACATAAAAAAAATATGTTTTAGTATTTTGATCAATTTTTTTGTATAATAATAGTTATTATATTTAATGTGTTATATAATAGGCTTGTTTTAACCAAAGTTTTATATATAAATAATAGGCTTGTTTTTGGCTCGCTAGCCAGCTCGAGCTGGATAAGTGACGCTCGGGCTTGCTTGATAAACAAGCTTATTTTTAGGCTCGCGCTCTTATAGGCTTGGCTCTATTCAAGCTTTTAGCGAGCTAATCTTGAGTAGCTCACGAGCGGCTTGGCCCATTTACACCTTTAGTTTTTGTCTTTTATTAAATGCTACACGGATCAGACTCGATTATCTAAATTTTGTACTTGCGCAACTCACGACTTATGTACTTTATCGGATTAAGAAAATGATACTTGAGTAAAAGTATATGACTGTAAAAGCGCGTATCTTATGGCGGCTATTTGTGTAAACTTTTACTAACATGGTCATAATGGTATAGCACACTAAAAATTGTCTACTTTCGTGATTCTCTTACATTAAAGGTATATAACTATTGTTACTTCATACAGTTCATACAATTTTTTTTATCAGTTTTAACTTTCGTTAGTATCCATTTCTCTTCTTCTTTTCTTTTTGTCATGTTTACTAATAATCATAAGTTGGTTATTGATTCAGGAAAGTATCTGATTAACCTTTGGTGACAAAAACTTACAGAAAAATCTTTTAAATCTTCATCAAGTCCGTCCAAAAATACAAAAAATGTCGATGTTTAACGAAATGGGATTCTGCGGAAGCTTTGATTTTCTATCCGCCCCTCCGTTTGAACCCAAGGCTGCAACTGTAGAACCACCCGTGGACGACGATTACAATGACAGTGACGATGATGTGGACATTGACATTGATGAGCTGGAAAGGCGGATGTGGCGTGACAAAATGCGTTTAAGACGACTCAAAGAGCAAATTAAACACAAAGAAAACATTAATGACATTGGAAAACCGAAACAATCCCAAGAACAAGCGAGGCGAAAAAAAATGTCGCGCGCACAAGACGGGATCTTGAAATACATGCTTAAAATGATGGAAGTTTGTAAAGCCCAAGGGTTCGTTTACGGGATCATTCCCGAAAACGGTAAGCCCGTGAGCGGTGCTTCCGATAATCTCCGGGAATGGTGGAAAGAAAAGGTCCGGTTTGACCGAAACGGGCCCGCTGCTATTTCAAAATATCACGTTGAGCACTCGGTTTCTGGGGAAACTGAAAGTGTCAAACCTGTATCGACTCCTCATACTTTACAAGAGCTTCAAGACACGACACTCGGCACACTTTTGTCGGCTTTGATGCAGCATTGTAACCCGCCGCAGCGGCGGTTCCCACTTGAAAAGGGTGTTCCGCCGCCGTGGTGGCCTACCGGTGATGAGGAGTGGTGGGTGGGGTCGGGGATGGCGAGAGAACCGGGTCCGCCACTGTATAAGAAACCACATGATTTGAAAAAGGCGTGGAAAGTCAACGTGTTGACCGCGGTTATTAAGCATATGTCTCCTAATATTGATAAGATACGAAAGCTCGTTCGCCAGTCGAAGTGTTTACAGGATAAGATGACAGCTAAGGAAAGTGCCACTTGGCTGGCGGTTATTAACCAAGAGGAAGCACTTTGTCGGGTTTTGTATCCCGACGCCTGCCCACCAGCTGGTGGCGGTTCGTATCTCGTTAACGATGTCGGTGATTATGATGTTGATGGCGCGTTTGATGAACCGATTGTTGAACTGGAAGACTGCAAGGTGGAAGGTTTTTTCGGGTTAGGGGTGGCAGGACCCGCTCCTGCTGTTAAAGTCAAAGGGGAGGTTGTTGACTCGATGATGGCCGAGAATATTATGATGAAACGAAAGCAACCACCGGTTATGATGGAACCGAAGACGTACACGTGTGAGTATTCTCAGTGCCCGTATAACGATGCTTGTGTTGGGTTTCATGACAGGTCAGCAAGAAACAACCACCAGATGAGTTGTGCTTACCGCCCAACTGGCGGAACCCTAAACTTTCAGATGAATAATATTGAGAAAGCACCAGTGTTTGGTATGGTTACGTATGGTCAAACTCAGCTTGGTGCAGTTCCTCCACCTGCTAACCACATCACAACACCGCCGCTGCTGCCACAGACGTATGGCGGCACTGGTGGTGGCATTGCAGAACTTGGGCTGCCTGAAGATGGCCAAAGATTGATTTCTGATCTCATGGCATTCTATGATGCAAATATTCAAGAACCAAACAAAAGCTTTAAATGCGGGAATCTGGATCCGATTCATCTTGATGACGGTTTTTGGCCATGTGATTCTGGGTTTGATTCGGGCAGCAACGCGAATGTAAATGACAATAATACCCTCGACTTCATGGAGTCGGTTTGGTACATTTGAAGATGAATGTGGGATGTGAAGGCGTGAAACTTCCTCCGAACTCAAATGATTACTATGTTGTTATGGGTTGTTTGTACTATAAAGCAAACATTTGAATGATATTATATGTTATGCTATGCTATGTATGTGTGGATCATCATAAGTGTATCTGCGTTATGTGATTAGTACAATTTGTGTGGATCTAACAACCTAGGGCGTAATGTATGGTATGGTGTTCTATGTAATATATACGGGGCATGTTTGGATTGAGTAGTGTTCAAATTTAATTCTAAACATGCCCATAGACAACGGGGAAAATGTAAATTGGTGCGGTCATAATAAAGCTAAAGGTATTTTAATATTCAAGCTTCTCTTTACAATTTTTTTTAAAAAAAAATGGTTATAGGATAGTTGAGAGTGGTGTTGCTTGTGATTAAGGTGTTTTAGAGTAATTAAAAGTGTAAATGATATTGGTAGACTTGGGGTACCTAAGAGTACCTTAACCCCACCCCACCCCACCCCACCCCACCATGAATTCATTTCGTCATTTTTCTTCAATTCTTTTCCTTTTGACCCATAACGCAAACCAGTCTGGAATCGATTGTCATGAACTGTTTGTGACAAAAAAAAACCCGTAGGTTTGGGACCAGTATGAAGTTTTTTAAGAGGAACTGGTTTGGAATTGCCGGTTGCTAGGAACTGGTTTATAGTCATTTGTAAAAACTAGTCATTGGAAAACAACTTTATAGCCATTATATGACTGTTTTAAATTGTTTTTTTACCCATTTTGGACAATTTTACCCCCATATGTTAGTATAAACAAGGATATCTTGGTTAGACACAACACTCAAATACGAAAAACACGCAAAAAATGCAAGAAAACTACACTGTTCTCGAAAGTTTTTAACCACTATGGAAACAAATATTGGGCAATCGCAATCATCTATTTATGTTGGTGCATCCTACAACGAATCTTCCGTTGCGAGGATTATAACGAAAAACAAGAACTTAAACCTTTTTCAGCATTTCGATGTATGTGAGATGCCAAGTGGTTCGAACGTACTCGATGCAAGAAATGTGGTAAGTTTTTCCGATCGTGTCAAACTCTACTATGAGAAAGCATGTAACAAAACATTGCTCGGCATTGAAAAGTACTCCCGCTCAAGGTCAATCATCAATAGCATGCCATGGTAATGTTTTGGACTTTGTCATAAATATGATCCGGGATCAACTTGCAAAGTTTGTGATTCAAGATGGTTTGTCGTTCAACCACTTCGACAACCCTCGTTTGACAAAAATGATTTAAGATACTTTCTAGCCACTTTACCAATACGTAGCTCATTCTACATTTATGCTTGGAAGCGTTTTAAAAAAATATAAACTACTACAAAAAAGAGCATTTTAAAATGATTAACTAAGGTTTTAGAAACGGTCTCGAAACCGTTATATATGTTGCGTTGCAAAAGATGAAATCTGATAATTGAAACGGTTCAACAACTAGTGTATTATATCTGAACGATAGTTAACAATGTTACTAAAATTTTACAATGAGCCTCTAAACGGTGTTTATCTTTGTAACTTGCAACGTTAACAAACCATTGTTTACTAACTATATACAACAGATCATTGACGTTGCTTAAAAGGAATTTAGAACGAGAAACTAACTGGTGCTTAAAAATTTCAACAACGGGCTAAAATCCGTGTTAATACCTGTTGTGGGTAGAAATTTCAAGAATCCTGACAGGTAGAATCCTCAAGAGCATCCTCGCAGTGTACCAGGATCACAGACATACATACATATAGGATCCTCAGTAAGTTTTGTTAATAATTATCATTATTCTTCCACTCTTGATTTGGTCTTACAGGGAAAGGTCAACAATTAATGTCTACCTGAAGACTCGGTTGAACATTGAAGATTATCGACGTTGGAGAGAGTTACAACTCGTTTATGACAAGAATATGCAATCTGTAACCGCTTCCTGACCCTCTCCGGAGCATTTAATGCTCATCATTGACAAACATTGTCATGTTATCTTTATTGTAATTATAAATAAAAGCTGTATTGATCGTAATAGGACACATACACACACCCGTATACACTCTTTTGTACTCATAGCAGCGATCAAGCACTTCCAACACTTGTATTCACCCATTTTTACTTAATAATATTAAGGAAGGAGAGTTTTCCATTCCCGAGGTTTTTTGCCAGAGTTCTTCAAAGGATCACAAGCTTTTTCCTCGCTAAAAATCGTTGTGTCACTTGCAACTTTACTTATCATTTGTTTACATATTCAAGCATCCCACCTCATAATCTAAGTTTGGATACTTGATTATCCTCATGTAATTTTTGACCTAAATAGTTTGGCGCCCACCGTGGGGCAAATGGTGTTTTACATATTCAAATTCCAGTTTCTGTGATCATTTACTACCCTTTAATCATCACCAATGGCATCTCAGTTGAAGAATCATCATCTTCCAGCAAGTCGACTCAACCCTTTGACTAAATCCGTGAGTGTGGGTTTGAACCAGTCTTCACCCTTGATGCCACCACCTCTGAGAAGGTCAGATAACACCGTAAAGAATACATATACCGGTATTCCACCTACTCGGTCTGAGGATCCCATCATGGCTTCTAACAATGAGACCATCTCCTTGTTCAACCGAGTCCGAAAGCAAATTACAGAGCAACAACAGACCAATAAAAAGTTCTTGGAAGAGATCCAGAAGTTGAAGTCAGAGAAAGTTAGAGTGGCGAAGCCAGTGGTTATCCAACAGCCTAGGATGATGACCTTTGAAGCTTCAGTATCTAGGGGCAAAGGCAATGAAGACTTTAGCGCATCAAATCCCGAGGGAAAGGCATTGAGGATTTTATTCCTTCGAATCCTCTACCCAAAGTTCAGAATCACAAATCACCTGCCAAGATAACAGCAACAAAGATCCCCGAAAGGATCCCAGGATCATTGCATATAGATCCCAATACCGGTAACACCAATCAAGATCCTATTTTAATTACTAACAATGCTGGATATGTGCATGATAAAAGGATGAGTCATACAATGGCTAAAGAGCTACGGAAGCTGAAGAAAATGATCTCCAGCATACCCGACATAGTTCAACATATACCGAAAGTGACTAATGCGAGCACGAAGGTTTCAAGATTTGCTTCACCAATATGTGATGCTGAAATCCCGAAACGCTTCCAATTGGCTCGTGTATGACTGGGTAATAACTTTTCTGCCTATCATTCGGAGAGATGTATATGGAGACATGCACATTTCTTCTAAATGACTCTCCACAGTAAGTTTAGGTATTTAGTTTATATTACTTCAACTTTTACGCATCATGGAAAGCTACCATGCAAGTCAATGAGTGTTCTAGAGCCTTTTAATCCTAGTAACTTCACCCGTTAGGCACACAAAATCAATTTTCCTATCATTTTCCAAAGGCTTTGCTATTCAAAAGGGGGTTGCGGCGCAGCTTGTTGCCCGTTTGCCCGCCACTTTATTGTAAACGTTTTGAAGCCAAATTACTATATATATATATATATATATATATATATATATATATCTATTTGTTAGGTATTAAAAAAAATTTCATTTGAAAATATTTAAAGCTTCAAACAAGCTCTTAACTGAATAATCATATCAGTTCCCAGAGAATTACAGAAGACAGTTTAAAACTCAGTCGCCCTAGTCACTCTCAGTTTTCAGGTAAGTGGCTATCACGTATATCCACAAGTAGGTAACAGGACCAAACACATATATAAATACATGTCCCTCAAACTTAGAACAACCGACATAATTTTAAGCGAGAGAATTAAAAACAAAAACACATCACAATCACCCAAGATGCTTTCAATCTTTAGGTGAATGGCTATCCTGCAAGTCTACAAGCAGATGACAGGACCAGACATATACAAGTATATGTCCTTCAAAATTGAGCAACCGACATAATTTTAAGCGAAAGTGAATTAATAATTTTATTTTTTTTTAAAATTTTCTTAATAAACACACACACTCTTTTTGAATTTTTTTATTTTTTTCTCCCCCTAAATTTGTGCAAATGTAGAAAATATGTACAAATTTAACCTAAAAAAAGACTCAATCATCGAAATGAAGCATTTTAAGAAACCCAACACACATATTAAATCTGGTTGTTCCGACCGGTTTTGTAAATAAGTCCGCCACATTATTATCAGTGTGAACTTCCTCAAGATGAATCAATTTACGGTCGTAACAGTCATGAATAAAATGAATTCTAATGTCGATGTGCTTGGCTTTTGAATGCTGAACACGATTTTTAACAATAGCAATAGCATCATCATTATCGCAAAAGATTGGGGTGTTAAGAAATTCCAAACCGTAATCCAGCAATTGATGTTGCATCCAGATAACATGTGAGCAGCAAGCTGACGCAACAACATATTCAGCCTCCGCAGTGGATGTGGACACCGTTTGTTGTTCTTGCACTGCCATGGAATGAGTCGATCGCCCAAGAATTGACAACCGACAGATGTGGATTTCCTGTCAATATCATCTCCACCATAATTGCTATAAGCAAAAGCATATAAATCAAAATATGAGTTTTTGGGGGTACCAAAGGCCTAGCTTCGGTTGCCCTTTCAAATATCTAAAAATACGTTTAACAATAATTAAATGAGAGAGTTTAGGATTAGCCTGTAAGCGAGCGCATTGGCAGACAACAAACATGACGTCAGGTCGACTGGCGGTAAGATACATCAGGGATCCGATCATTAACCGATAGTACGTTTGATATACGAGGTTCCCTTTAGGATTAGACGACAAAAGAGGTCTTTCCACCATAGGAGTTGATGCGCTCTTGGAATCTTGAAACACGAACTTTACTAACATGTCTTCAACATACTTTCTTTGATGCAGCAAAATCCCGGTTGAACTCTGACGAACCTGTAACCCCAGAAATGTTGTCATTTCCCCCAGTGAACTCATTTCAAATCTCTTCTTCATCACCTCTTCAAATTCAGAGCACATGGCAGCACCTGTAGATCCGAAGATGATATCATCCACATATATCTAAAACAGAATCAAATCGTTCCTTACGATTTTGATGAACAGAGTCTGATCGATGGTTCCTCTCTTGTAACCATGCCCTAGAAGATGAGCCATCAACGTTTCATACCATGCCCTAGGCGCTTCATGAAGACCATACAGTGCTTTATCTAACTTGTAGACATGATTTGGATTCTTTGAGTCAACAAACCCCGATGGCTGATCCACATAAATCTCCTCCTGAATTCTCCATACAGAAATGATGTCTTGACATCCATCTGATAGACCGTGAAACCCATGTAGGAAGCATATGCCAGAAAAATCCAATGGCCTCAAGTCTAGCCACAGGAGCATACACTTCAGTATAGTCAAAACCTTCAACCTGACAAAAATCGCGATCGACGAGCCGTGCCTTGTTTCGAACAATAACTCCCGTGTCATCTTGCTTGTTTTGGTAAACCCATCTTGTATCTAACACTTTCTTCCAACGGGCAGCTCGACCAATCTCCAAACTTTGAGACTGATTTAATTCTTCATACATAACTTCCACCCAGCTTGGTTCTTGTAGTGCCATTTCAACTGACTACAGCTCTATCTGAGAAATGAAACAAGAGAACAAACAACTGTTGATGTGTTCGGTCTGGTTTCAGGTGGACACGCCTGTTTCAAGAGGACCTATGACATTGTCATTTGGATGGTCTAGTTGAATTCTTGACGAAATTGAATTCTCAGGAACAGAGCTGGTGGATGCTAAGTTTGGTAGATCTTCAAGGATTTCAGTGAGAGCGTTTTTCCATCCAGATGTCGCCGTACTGTGTGAGTATGAGGTACTGGCGATGTATTCATTTGGTATGACATTTGGGAATAAAGTGCTTCCGAAAATTTGACGAATCGGACTCTTCCCCTCAACTGATGAGACATTTTCTGCTGGTGTTGGTGAAGACACATTTTCGGTAACCTTTTCTTGTTGTTTGTCTGATAATGGCTGAGTGATATCCGGTGATTCTGAGGGGTCATCATCCAGAACAGAGAAATATGAGAAACAACAGGTAAATCTTCTTCCTTGTTGACAGAATTTAAAACATCAGCACCCGAAATTTCTGTATTGATAATTGGAAACACATTGAAGGGTTTAAAGAGTTCATTATAATTGAACAATCAGTCAGGACCAACACGAGCATCAATCATGTTATCTTCCAACCAACGTACGCCATACGATTCCACTATTTGCTTAGTGGACTTGTTGTAGACTCTGTAGGCAGTACGGCCAACATACCCGACAAAGTAACAGTCATCAGCTTGGCCCCAAACTTTGGAGTCGATTCAAGATTCAGCTGAGTGCATGGACAGCCAAACGCCCGAAAGTGAGCAACTGTGGGCTTGTGACCGTAGACTATCTCATATGGAGTCTTCATTTGTGACTTATTGATCAGCACTCGATTTTGAACGTAACAGGCTGTGTTGACAGCCTCGGCCCAGAAAAACAACGACAACTTTGAATCACACAACATGGTTCTTGCCGCCTCAATAAGAGTTCTGTTCCTCCGTTCAACAACACCATTTTGTTGCCGTGTTCGAGCTGAAATGTACTGTCGAAGAACCTCCTTTTCGGCACAAAAGTAGTTCAGCGTAGAATTCTTGAGTTCCGAGCCATTGTCACATCGAATACCCTTCAGCTTTAAATTGAGCTGATTCTCCATAAGCACCACGAATCGTTTGATCAATTCTGCAGTTTCACTCTTATTTGACAAGAAAAACACCCAAGTAAAACGTGAGTAGTTATCAGTAATAACAAGACAATAAGAGCTGCGAGAAAGACTCAAAACATGAACGGGACCAAACAGGTCCATATGCAGCAACTGAAAAGCTGATGAAATGGTGTTAACGAGTTTTGGCTTATGAGTTTTACGATTATGTTTACCCAAGGCACAAGCCACAAATTTTTCAATGGTAACAAAATCTTTGACGGGTAAACCACACACTAAGTCGTTTTTAGCAAGACGATTTATATATTTAATGTTTACATGACCAAGACGACGATGCCAAAGCATGGCATTATGTTCTGACACTTTTGAAAACAAGCATTTTATTTCATCAGGAATGTTTTTGTTCATGTCGATCACGTAAGCATTATCTTTTCTTTGTGATCTAACCAGAACCCAATCTTCTGGTATGATGACACCAGGTTTCAAAATTAAACTCTCTTTGTTAGTAAAATGAGTTGAAAAACCTTTATCACAGATCTGATAAACGCTCAGCAGACCGTGTTTCAACTCAGGAACAAAATTAACATTTTCAAACTTTAAAACACCATTACTTACAGTACCCTTCTGCGTAATCTTCCCTTTCTCTCCTCCCGCAAAGAAAACATACCCACCGTTAAAAGTTTGAATGTCGTGTAGTTGGGAAATGTCTCCTGTCATGTGCCTGGAACAGCCACTATCAACATACCAAGTTCTGATGATATTCCTCCATAGCTGTTCCTGCACGATGTGCGAGTTTAGTTAGACTTTGGTACCTAGTCCTTAGTAACACTGGGTGAACCTGATTCATTTACACTTGTCATGGGTTGCCATGACATATCTTCCCGGTTATCTAAAATAAAATTAGATGCCCTTTTCACCGGAGACTTAGGCACCCATTCATGTCAACCATTAAGAGGCATATTCCTCTGATAGAATCCTATGGGACATATGGACGGTGTGGACAGTTTCTAGAGATATGACCAGGAGTGCCACAATTAAAATACGTTTGACGTTTTATATGAAATTAATTGTGGTCAACTCCTTGTCTAGGCCTGTTGTGTGGACCAGCTTTCTTTTCCTGATATTTACTACTCGACACATTGTTTGGTTTATCACCTTTTTATCATTAGAGCATCCCTCTTTAACAAACTTAGGCGAATAGTATTTATTAGAATTTTTTGTATTTTTAAACTTATTAAAAACCACATCACCAAAGTTCAAAGTTTTAACGGAATCAACCACACAATTTTCTTTGCTCTTAAAACCAGAGCCCACACAAACAGTCGGAATAACATAATTCAAAACATGTAATTTTAAAGATTCATCTGAATTAATGTCTTTATTATTCAAAATAGGCAAATCATCATCCTCATCAATCCAATCCTCGACAATTAATTCATCTGCACGTGAAGTAAACGCATTAGTATCATTCACCCCTGAGGTTGACTCAGTAGCTTTCACTGAATCAGGAGTATCTTTGCCATTCTCATTATTCTTACCATATTTCATAGTTTTTACCCTTTCTTCCTGTTCTTTGGTAAGAGGAAGATTGGTGCAATTCTCGTTGTATGGAGGGGGTATAGAACTGTATCCGATCCCCTCACCAAAATTTTCTTTCCACCATAATTGATTCTCAATCATGGAGTTAACAACAATACTGGAGCCTTCGAATTTTTTAAAATCTAGTTCAGATCTTTTAAATTTATCAGTTAAATTAATAAATTCTAATTTAGAGGCTTCCAGTTCAGCAGTTAACTCGACAATTTTTTGTTTAGCATCCAGATGATGACAACATTTTATACTAAAATTGGGTTGAAGTTTAGAAAAATCCTTTTTTGTGCCTCAATATTATCTCTGAAAGCTTTTTCATTTTTCTTAAGAGCAAAATTTCTAGATTTTATTGTTTCCATGCCTCTAAGCAAGTTACTATTATGAGATTTGTAGAGATATACTTTATTAATGCAAGCTTGAGAACATAGTAAAGAACTTACCTTGGATGAGTTGGAGGGAGTGAACGCCATGAAAGCAAATTGAAGCTCCTTAACTTGTTTGCATTCTCTTCTTCAACACTTTCAACACGAGCAAAGTTGGCAGTCTGATTATTTATGTTGAGGGCTACCATCTGATCATTCCAGGAGAATTGTTGAGCTACCATACCCCATTCACCTTCAGTAGTACCTGTCCCATTTTCTCCCTAACATTTCCCACTGGAAGCAGCGCCCTTTCCATGTTTCCTTCCTTCGCTGGGTTGGTGCATTCAAGAGCAAAGTGACCCGGCTCGTGACAGTTTTAGCACCTCAGAGTATCCTTGTTAAAACCCAACTTCTGATTAGTTGGCACGTTCCAATTGTTTCTGCCTGTTCTCTTAGTAAACTTCTTTGCACGAAACACTGCCATGGCGATTTGCCAAGAGATATCCATTTCTTCTACATCATCATGATGAATTTGATCAAGCTCAGCAGCTACTACTGGTTGAACTAGGTCTCCGTCAAGAAAGGCATTGTAGCAATTCATGAACCTCACCATTAAAGCAATGTTTTCCTGAGTTTCCCTTGAAATAGGAGGAATCTGACTGGAACCCTGACTATAAGAAGCAACAGATGTTTGAGGTTTAACGGTAGCAGCAGGTGGTTGAGGAGGTTTAGGAAAGAAAACTGGAGCTGGTTGCGGTGCAGCTCGAGAGAATTAGCCTTGAGCGGATTTTAACATTGAGAAGTTGTTCTGAGGTTGATTTGCTGATTATGTTTCCCCTGAGTAGCTTTGAACATTGAGAAGCTGTCTTGTGAAATGAGTGCATTTTTGGAAGCAACAATGTAGCCAGCTGCATTGTAAGAGTTTTCATGGTTTATGGCACGTTGCTTGTCATCCATGTCACAAGCCTTGATGATTGCCATAACTTCTGACAGTGTTAGCCTGTTGATATCTTTCATCTTCATAATTACTACAGCATTCATGTCCTAACTTTGAGGCATGGAATTTACAAGTTCATTGTTTGTTTCAGCGGCTATTAGATTGATATATGCAGATCTCATCTTAGTCACAAGGGCTATGAACCTATGCAGCCGAATTTCCAACGACTCTCCCAGAACGTGATAAAACATGTTAAACTTCCGTCGCAAGAGATCTTGACGACTCCTCCTCATATCCTCATTACCCTCATACACTTCAATCAAGGCTTCCCTTAGTGCCTTAGCAGGCTGTAGTTCTCTAAATCCCAAGGCAATATCAGGTGAGAGTGCCGTAATCAAAGTTGAAAGTGCCTTTTCATCTTCTTCCATTTTTTCAAAATCAGCATCATCGTACAGTTCAACAGGTTTCACAACATCTTCCTCAGATTTTTCACGTTGGTATGTGATAGCTTGAGGACCTCTAACGATACTTCTCAAAACCTTGGCATCTTTCATTTTAACGTATTTCTCAAATATGAACTTCCACTCGCTAGACCCCTCATGAGACAGCATGCGAGGTATGCGAGTAGCAGTTCCCATGATGGAGTCCAGTTCTTGATGTAGTGTAGCACTTGTTGACCCATTACCATTAGTTATTTTGTCCATTTTGAACAATAATAATAGTATTGGTTCAGTAAGTAAAGTACAAGTTGTAGGTTCCCAGCCGGATCTACACGGAATATCTCGTTCTACGTAGGTGCGGAATCCCTACGTAAGACGTTACGAGCGTAGAAGACGATACGAGTTAACACGATTAAACACACGTTACAATAAACAAAGACACGTTGTATTGCAACTGGAAACACGTGATACAATGATCACTGATTACATAAACACGTAAACTCGTTACAACTCGATTAACAATAAATCACTGATTAACTAAAACTGCCGTAACCTAAACCTTATAAACACGAAAACTTCGCCTGGCATGTTCAGGCGAAGTTGTCACTAACTTCGCTTATCTAACAAGTTCGCCTATATCAGCGAACTTGTTAGCTAACTTCGCTTAATACAAAATACTAATCCAAACGAATCGATTCAGACACTATATACTGAGCTACTGACATCATGCACCAACAGACTCCCCCTTGGCAGTAGCTTCATATCTTTATCTTCAAACACGTGTCTCGTAATCTTCAACAATCTTGCGTCTTTCATCATCAAGCATGAACTCCTTCACGTACAATCTCTTCTACAATCTCTCCCTCTTCTATCTCATTATCAATATCTTTATGCTCCACATTCTCTTCTACAATCTCTCCCTCTTCTATCTCATTATCAATAACAATCTCTGCACCAATCTTCTCTATCTCGTCAACTGATAATACATCATCATCACCTATAAACTCATTATCCATCTCCTCAACGTCCACGACCACCACATCATCACCTGTACCTCCAGCCGCACTTGTTGACTCCCCCTGAGATGTGGAAGTCCCAAGAGCTTGTTCAGTTCTTGGCAACTCTCCACCTGCACCTTTCAATGCATTGGGATCATCGTCTCGATCATTTCGTTTCTTAGTCCTCAGCTCATCGCCCTTACAGCTCTTGTCTCCCCCTGAGATGCCAAGAACTCCTTCAAAGCATCAACGATTTTGCCATGTTCTATCAGCAGGGACGACTGTAATACTCGAGATATAAGTTCGCTTAGGGTTTCAGAAGATAAGTTCGCCGATTTGAAAATAATGAACAGTCTGACCTTAAAAATCCATTATATAGGGGCGGAGTTATACCGGCGAAGATATGGATAACTTCGCCTATTGCAGGCGAAGTTATGCACAAGTTCGCCGATATATTGAACTTTACAAAACAAACCCCATAATTTGAACAATTTGCAATTAAGTTTTAAAACAACCTTTAGAGCGTTAAATGATACGATCAAGACCAAGTAACCAGGTATAAAATCATACAACTACATAAGTAGAAAAGAATTTTAACAATAAAGTACACGAGATCAAATTTCAGTCTTAACAGGGACTACCATGTTTTAGAAAAGATCCGAACATGAATCATACTAACTAAGTGACTGTCACATAGATCCATGTTTAGCTGTATTATGACATAAAGAAACAGGTTGTAAGCAGGTAAATAACTTAGAATAGTTTTCATCGTTTCTGTGATACGGGTTAGGTTCAATTAAGCTCAAAACTTAAATGGGCAACAACTCAGAGATTATGATGCCTCATATCTATTCTCAAAGCGTATTTGGCTTTCCCCAAGTCACCCCGAGTTGACCTCGACCCGTAGTGTCTGATTAAATAGTAAGTACTCTTCGATCTTTAGACTCTTCATCCCGTTCTCTTTCTTACATCTTGATTGAGAAGTATGAACATTATGAACTCTAGAATGTCCTTTTTTTTTTTTTTTTTTTTTTTTAAGTATTTACACAACTTCAGAGTAGTAAACAACTGCAAGTCCCGAATCTGGATCACTGCAGTTTCTTGACACGCTATCTTCACGGGAATCAGAACACTCACGGGCTCGTGTATGACTGCGTAATCGCTTTTCTGCCTATCATTCGGAAAGATATATATGGAGACATACACAACTCTTAAGGAGTTTCCACGTAAAATCGAGTAGATTTAGTTAGTATCACTTCTACTCTTACGCACCATAAGAAGCTACCATGACATACAATGACCGTTCTAAAGTCTTTTAGGCCTAATAACTTCACTAGTTAAGCACACAGAATCAGTATATCTATCACTTTCCAAGGTTGGATCAATTTTCTGTTAAACATAGTAAAGGAACTTCTTACGAAGTAGTAGACTTGAAAAAGAATTTCATCTCCCGTAAAAAATTTTAACTTCAATCGCCCCGATCAAATTGAAGTTTTCAGGTAAACGGCTATCCTGAAGATCCAATGGATCAGCTGGACCGACCACATACAAGTATATGTCCTTCTAACTACGTATGACCGACTAATTTTCAGCGAAAGAATAAAAACACATCATAAACCGCCCCGGTCACTTTCAGTCATCTGGTTAATGGCTATCCTCATAGTCTACACGTAGAAATGAGGACCAAACATATCCGAAGATATGTCCTTCAAATTGAGGCAACCGACATAATTCTAAGCGATAGTGACGTGAGTTTTTTTTTTTTTTTTTTTTTTTAAACAAAAACACAAAACACGGTTACTCGGGATTGATCATCCCATTCAGCTCAACAAGGTTTTGAAAACGATTTTTGTCAAACGCTTTAGTAAACAAGTCAGCGAAATTATCTAACGTATCAACCTTTTCGAGCACAATCAGTTTCTTCTCAGCACAATCCCGTATAAAATGATGACGGATGTCAATATGTTTAGTTTTGCTATGCTTTACGGGATTGTTAGTTACTGAGATAGCAACAGTGTTATCAATGCAAATAGGAGTATGAGTGAAATTCAAACCATAATCGCCTAATTGCCGTTGAATCCAAAGAACCTGGGAGCAGCAGTTCGATGCTGCCATGTATTCTGCTTCACAGGTTGAAATGGCGACTGAGGTCTGCTTCTTGCACTGCCATGACACTAATCTGCCTCCAAGAAACTGGCATCCACCTGTTGTTGACTTTCGATTCTGATTGCATCTGACAGAAGACAAGATTCTTCTGTTGCCATCTCAGTCGACCTCATGTCCATAATATACGTATTCTTTTCTCTTGGAGCCTTCATTACTATCCAATCCTCTGGTATCTTGAAACCAGGATACAGCACGATCGCTTCATTCTTGGTAAAGTGCACGGTGAAATCTTTGTCACAGATCATTAGTCACCGTCCCAATTCTTGTAATCCTTCCACCACTTTCTCCAGCAAAACTCACTCTTCCTCCCTGAACAGGTTTCCAGTCGTGTAACAAATTCTTGTTCCCCGTCATGTGCCGGGAACAGCCGCTATCCACAACCCATAGATTGTTTGCAGCCCTGTTCAACTGTTCCTGCACGCTTAAAGCAGAGGATTAAAATCTAGGGACCCAATACCTATTGGTCTTGGGTCGATACATCCCGTACCTTGGCTGTCCAAAGTTAGTATCAGAATAATTTCTGTAAGTCCTAAAAGGATACCTTCTTGTAGATTGACTATGAGGCCATCCAAACCTTCGTGAATTAAATGAATTATTATTTATGGTTTGGTTGTTAGCAGTGAAAAACTGAGATCGATTTCTTTGAAAACCAGGATTAGTCCAATTTCTGAACTTTGATGAGTTTTCATTTTTACCATTATAGTGATTACGGTTAGTTCTGTTCTCAGTTTTCGAAGGCCTCACACCTCTGAATCTCTGCTTCAGAGGGCAATCAGCAATTAGGTGTCCTAATTGATTACATCTGAAACAACACATGTGTTCAACTTTCTTTTCAATAGTTGTTTTAGATGTTGAGGCTGCTTTACTGCCCGCTTGTCTCACATATGGTGGGACATACGGGTTTAGTGGAGATTTCTTTTCAGGTGTTTTATGTTTCTCTCCACTTTTTGGTAACACTGCCTTTTCTTTTGTCTCACTCGACTCGGATGACTTGTCCGAGTTTGATGAGACAGGACTAGGAACAGAAATCTTAACACTCGAAACAGGCTTACTTGTTTCGCCTTTACTAACTTCTGGTTCTTTAATAGTAACCTTAACCGGAACTGTCTGACCAAAATCAACATCAACAGATTTCTGATAACTAGGATCATAAGTATAGTTATGATTGTAAGGTGATGGAACTTCATGATATCCAATTCCTCCCCTTTTAACTGGGGAACCTTGATCACTAACTAGGTGATCAAGTATAGCGGAGGAATTTCTGAATTGCTCAAGTTTTCTGTTAAGTTCCACCACTTTCACCTGGTGATCAGCTATCTGTTTATCCCTTTTAGCTATTAGTTTGGTTTTCTCTTCTAACACTTCATAGCTAAGATCAATTACTTGTATTTTTTCAGCTAGCTTTGCTTTAAGACTTCTGATATCTTTCTCACTAGCTTTTATTTTTACCTTGTAACTATTTTCTCTAGCTTTAGTGAAATGATGATCTTCTTTAATGTTTTAAATTGAGCATCCAAACTAACAAACTGATCAGTTATAGTTGTCAATTGTTCAGACAGATTTTCACATTTCGTACAAGGGAGTTTAGTACTTACCTCGGTGAGCTGGTCTGCCACTTCTGCCATGTAAGCTTCATTTTCTCCAGTTACTTTCTCACTTCCTGCAGTTTCGATGTTCGCTAAATTGGCTTGTTCGAACACTTCCTCAATATGCAGATTCCAGTTGTACTCCCCGTTTTATCTGGATATCATGGCTCTATTCTCATTACCACCACTCTGTTGTGTAGACCTGGTCTGACTGCGTTCTACACGTTCATTTGTGCACTCCTTCGCAAAGTGGCCATTCTGTTGACAGTAGTAACACCTAACCTTCGACTTATCAAACCCTGGTCTTTCACCCACAAACTTCCTACCAGTCTTCTTCATAAACCGTTTAACCCTTCTCACAATCATCGCCATCTGCCACTGCAGATCCATCTCTTCCAGATCATCAGCGTCGATCTGATCATAGTCTTCGTCTAACGTTGCAGGATCAAAAATCTTGCCTTGAATGTAATTTTCATAAGAAGCAATGAAAGATGCATAGAGAGCAAACTGCTGTTCAGCAGATTTAACACTCATGGGCATCTTAGAGTAGTTGTTGTTAGGAACACTTGAGGAAAAACTACTTTTGGTTGCTTGAGGTTTAGAAGCATTTGATCCACCAGCTACAAAACACACATCACCATTCATGTTGAGAGATACATGTCCTTCATGTGTTGAGTTAGCGCCCGACTCTCTCTTTGAGTAGTAAACAGATGATTCAGACTTCGAACTTGAACTTGAGTTAACTTTTGCACCATACATTCCTGGATCCTGAACCTGATCAGTAGGTGTCTCTTTTCGAACCATGTTATGTTCAAAAGTTCGTAATTTGTTGACTGCTGTTTCCAAGTCATAGTCGGCAAACTCTTTGTTTTCTCTCATCAAGACAGTGTACATCTCCCATTTCGCTGGGAGAGCATCAAGAAGCTTTTCCACGATCTCATCTTCTTTGTAAGCAATGGAATAATTTCTTAGTTCTGTCATCAGATGATAATATCTAGTGATGATATCATCAAGTGATTCATTCTTCAAGTACTTGAACACCGAGAATTGGGTTTTAAGTAGTTTAATCTTTGATGCACGAATCCCCACATTACCATCAAATCGGCTTTCAAGCGCTTCCCAAAGTTCTCTAGCACTTGTATACTTCCTGAAGGTGTGAAGAATCTCTTGTGGAAGAGCCATTGTTATCGCTGCATGAGCTTTGCTTTCAGCCTCATACATTTTCTTTTCTTCTTCTTCCATCTTGTTGTATTTCTTAATCTGATCACGACCCTCATACTCAGCAGTTGGTGGAATGTATCCATCTTGAATGCACACCCACATCTTAGCATCTTGGTATTTAACATACTGTTCAAACCGATCTTTCCACGCCACAAAATCGGTTACCTTGAGCATCTTCGGTGCCTTAGTAGCTGAACCCGCTTCCACTTCCATCTTTACCAGTTCCGTAATATTTATTGAAGTCATCTTCACGAAACACAAAGAAACTCGAAAAATAAAAATTTTATTCTTAGCAGTACTGTAGGCGAAGTTGTGGATAACTTCGCTTAAATCTTAACTTCGCTGATTCTTAACTTCGCTCCCCTTTTTAAATTCGCCTGATTTGGCGAAGTTGTAGATAACTTTGCTTGAGATAAGCGAACTTGTGAAGTAGGCGAAGTTCTGGATAACTTCGCTTGAGATAAGCGAACTTGAGAGGTAGGCGAAGTTGTGGATAACTTCGCCTGATTCGGCGAAGTTGTAGATAACTTCGCTTGAGATAAGCGAACTTGAGAGGTAGGCGAAGTTGTGGATAACTTCGCTTAACCTTATATCTTCGCCGAAACCCTACTAACAGTGACGGCAACTTCGCCTGATGAACACGATGTTTTTGCAGGTTTGATTTCTGGATTTTGCGAGGTATGTGAAGGTGTTATGGGTTGTTTTTGATGGTGGGAGGTGAGTAGGACACAAAAACTCGGTAAACTCGTCCCGCGAATAGTCAAACGGAACGATTTCTACACCCGCGTGATAATCCTGAACCACACAATCACAAGCAAAAGCTCTGATACCAATTGTAGGTTCCCAGCCGGATCTACACGGAATATCTCGTTCTACGTAGGTGCGAAATCCCTACGTAAGACGTTACGAGCGTAGAAGACGATACGAGTTAACACGATTAAACACACGTTACAATAAACAAAGACACGTTGTATTGCAACTGGAAACACGTGATACAATGATCATTGATTACACAAACACGTAAACTCGTTACAACTCGATTAACAATAAATCACTGATTAACTAAAACTGCCGTAACCTAAACCTTATAAACACGACAACTTCGCCTGGCATGTTCAGGCGAAGTTGTCACTAACTTCGCTTATCTAACAAGTTCGCCTATATCAGCGAACTTGTTAGCTAACTTCGCTTAATACAAAATACTAATCCAAACGACTCGATTACAGACACTATATACTGAACTACTGACATCATGCACCAACACAAGTATATTTTCAAAGGCCAAACAGATCAGGCCCAAGTGTAGTCCAGCCAAGAACCAACAAAATTGACAGAGAACACCTAATGACCGAGAACGAGCGTTGACCGAGAACTGGTGTTGACCGAGAATGGTAAAACTTAACAGAGAACAACTAAATCTGACTGAAAACCCTGAAATGTGACCGAGAACTATCAACTTTGCCCGAGAACGCTTGAAATTAACCGAGAACACACAAACTATGCCGAAAACGATGAAAATTTGTTCAAGCACCCAGAGTCTTTGGCCAAGAACTCGCAAATTACCCCGAAAACATTCTAAAATGCCCGAGAACACGTTTGACTGATTGGATCTGGTAGCAACTAAATCCCGAGATTTATGGGATTTGAATTTTTTCCAAACCACACTCAATTCTTGACCAAAAATACCTCTTCTTCTAATTCTTCTTTTCCGATGCATTGTTTACCCAAAAAACAAACAAAACTCCAACATCACCAATTTAACCAATGAATCAAAAAACTTGAATATTTTGATATCACTACTGAGCCTAGATTAGGTCAATTGGCTTTGATTCCAATTGTAAGTCCTTAGAACGGATCGTCTAATGTGATATCAACTCTTGATGTTATTGCGGAATATAACACAAGACGATTCAAGGAAAACGATTAAGCAAATAAAGAACACACGGGATGCTTCAAAACACACGTATATTAACGTCGGGTGCTTAATCACTTTGTTACACAAACACACGTTCAACAATACTAATGAACAGTCAACCTAACCCTACATACAATATGACTATATATAGGGACTACACCTAGCCCAACACAAGCCCGAAGCCCACCGAGATCACAATGATCTCGGTTTACATACACGCACAAAACACGATACAAAACCAAACACAAACCTAAGTACAAACCAGCTAAGATTGACCCAACATGTGCCCACTGTCGGCCAATATTCATACCCAACTTCATCAACATTGCCACCTATTTCCCAACTCTTTCCTAATTTCGGTTCATCATCATCCCAACAATACCAACAACCTCCATACCAACAAGAACCACCAATAGTGAATAGTATTCCTATTTTTCAACAACCACAATCAAGATTCCAGTATCAACCACCTCCTTTTATGCAATCATTGGGAACGCAAGGTGATGGTTTCAGTGAAGGATTTGTAAGGGAGTTCGAGGGTTATGAGGAGACAGGCTATTACAAGGGAGGTGATGGCAATCAAAGGTGGAATCAAGGGAACTTTGTATATGTTCAAAGGCAACAACAGGAACCGGTTATTCCACAACAAAAAGTTCAACAATCACCGGTTATTCAACAACAACAAGTGGCAAAACAACTTCAGCATGATCAGACTCGCTCTTTGAATAAATTGTTTGATCCCGGATTAACAGTCGATAACAATAAAACAGATCTCAGATCTGTACATTACCTAATTACCACTATTAAAGATCTAGCTCATAATTAACCTTGATTTAATGTTATGTATGTGTATATATTATCAATAATATTATGATGAAGCTTGAGAGAGAGTAATTACTCAAGATTTTTCTCTATAAACTTATATCTCCCAACCTCTTTTTTACAAGTGAACAGTTATTCACTATATATAGAAGGCGACCTGGTTCGCTAACATCCCCTAGCGAACCAACTTCCCCTTCGTTACATAACTTAACATAACGAACCACCCCCTGATTCATTAACATCCCCTAACGAATCAGGAGGGAATATATTATAATGTCTTAGTTCACTAACATCCCTAGCGAACTAGACTTAACCTTAACGAACTAGTCTTAGTTCGCTAACATCCCTAGTGAACTAGACTTAATCTTAACGAACTAGTCCAATATAAACATTAAATATTACATTAATTATCAAATAAACAATAACGAAAAATACAAAGACTCCAGACGCAAAACCGTGCACTAACAGACACCCCCTCGTCTTGAGCTCTTTGTCTTTAACTTATTTGAAGCGCTTGGACTGCCAGTCTCTGCAACTATGAATTCCATGTTCGTGACACACACGAACGACTCGTTGGAATTGCATAGCCAGGTCGTAATCTTCTTGGCGTTCAAACAAAATCTGCTTCCTGTATAGCACGTCGTTGTCTGTCTCTGATAAATTAACCAACCACATCGGGTCGATTATCTTGATGAGCTCGGTCTGCAGTCCTCGACCACGAACAATAACGGCCTCGCCAGTACGATTGTCATAGTACCAACGGCTGAAAGACAGATAAATATCTTGAGGCATTGTCTTCACAGGAACCTTTTTCATTGTCTTTGGCGGCTTCACTTTCAAGACAAGTTTCTTCCAGCCGGTCCTTGGATTAATCTCGTCAATGCGCTTGCATCTTGGAACCTGGGGCTTGAAGAATTTGAAGCCATGATTGACCTCGAACAGTAAGTGTTGATGAAACCACTCAGCCGTTCGGTGACCTCCACGATTGATAAATGGACGTCTCGCGAGGGTACGTACATCCCAACGCGGTAGAGTTAAAACATCCATTATCCTCTCGTAATACTGGACACCCTTTTCCCACTTGACTATACATACTTTAAGGTCTGAATCATAGAGCCAGGAGACAATATCACCATGTACCTTAGAAACAGTCTTGAAGGTAGTCACCTGATTCGCATCAATCCAAGCAGCAACGGTATCTTTTCTTTCTTGATATACATACCGATAAGCACTGATAATCTTACCCACTTTCTGACGTTTGAACCATCTTTCTATGTCATCATCAGTCACTTCTTTGAGTGAAGAAACTGTTCGCTGCACAACCTTTTCTAGTTCATCCTCAGTCTCTTTAATTACATCTTCGTAAAATACCAGAGCACCTTGATCAACGTTTGCGTGTTGATACAAGTCCGGGTACTCTTCAGCTGTCACATCCTCCATCTCAATCTCCTCGTTCTCATAAATAAAATCCGTATCCATAAATAACGGATCAACTTCCATTTCTTCTTCATTGATCACTTCGACATCGGGCTCAGTCTCTAAAGCATTCAACTGATCATCATTCAGCCCAAGCAGAATCGAAATCTGCTCCCGTGTCAAAGATCTAACAATAAACTCACCGTCCTCTATCTCATCTCTGTTCACCACACTTCTAACCACCCCCAATCCATCAACAAAAATCACTGTGTTAGCTGCAATCATTTCAATTGGCTTGGCAGCTGTTGGATCTTGATAAATAATTATCTGCTTGTTCGAATCATCACCGCCACTAACATCTGCACCAGAGGATGAATCATGCGATTGTTTAGGCTCACCTCCTGCATCAGATTCGTCAGGATCATCTCCGTTATTTTTAATTTTCTTGAGGGCATCATCTTTACAAGTTAATTGTAAAATCAACTCTTATTGTTCCTTTAATTTCACCCCCTGAGACTCAACAATCGTACATAACGACTTAGTCTCCTTCTGACAGAAAGAAATATAACTCATCATTCGACGTTGATTCTCCATGAGTCTTTCTTGAGTTTGACGGTCAGCTGCCATTTAATTTTCATATAGATGTAGCAGATTTAGCAGCATTTCAGTTTGACGACCTGGTGGCAAATTGTATACAGATGGATGAACTGGTTGAATAGGTCCTTGAGGTCGAGTAATCCTCATAAAAGAGACATCACTAGGCGGAGGTGGAGAAAGAGTAGTTGTTGGCAGAGGAGGAGGTCTCATAGATGTGGTGGAAGATACTGTAGACATCACAGCATGAGGCCTCGGTATCTCGGTCAACGCCATTTGAGGGATTAGACCGAGCCTCTCATGTGACACCATCGTCGTCGTCAAGGTAAGCATCGGAGTGCTAGTAGTTAGCGACACCACCGAGCTTTGAGTAGTTGGTTGAACAGTGCACATAACCCTAGTTACAACTTGTACGAATAAGACGATTCGTGTAATTTAAAGTTAACGAATTAGCCCATTCGCTAACTCAATTCGTTACCTTATGTTGGCGAATCGCTACTTGATTCGTTAAATTAAAGGTAGCGAATCAAGACATGATTCGTGTCATGATTCGTTAAATATGCATAACGAAGGGATGATTCGTTACAGAGTGCGAAAGCGAATTAGGTTAGCGAACCAGAAACTAGTTCGCTAAAGAATCACCTAGTTCGTTATCCATAAATAAAGAATTAGATTTTAGCGAAATAAACTCTTTTATTTAATTTTAAATTAAATAATTAAATGAATAAATTAATGAATTAATTAAAGAATTAAATAAATAAATAAATCAAATTATCGAGAAACCCTTTTATCCCGACAACCAGATACATTAAAAATGTTTCAGATTTCCGAAACATAACTTAAAATTATTTAAGTATTTTGTACAAAGAAGACGAAAATATTTTTGGTATTTTGTAAGAATTTAAAGAATGTATTTACAAAAAAAAATATCCGGTCCCTTAAAAGATAGACAATCTTTTTGTGTTTTTCAATGATTTTACCAAAAACAGTATATATTTGTATATTTGTTGAGTTTGAGCAGAGAATCATATTGACCAAATTTCCCTTCCATCACAGTTTTATATTTCAGCGATATTATGACTGGCGATAAATCGGTCATTGGTATTGTTGTCCACATAAATCTAATAACACACATTCAGGTATTTTTGTGATATGATTAAATAGTTCAATTAAAGCACAGAATATCAGAAACTATCAGCCTCTAATCACGGTTCAAGCTTAATTTGATTTTTGCCAAATCACCCCAACTTGACTTAAACCATTATATTGTTGATCAAAATTTTGATACCAATTGTAGAAATTTTGAGCAATGCATCAAGTTTCCTTTACTGTGAATGAGTATGCACGAGTCCATCTGTCGGCTTACATACATTGTATCCCCTGGGGTCCGTTTCTTAATGGTATTAAGACGCACGCAAGGGAGGAACAATTGTATGACTAACAGCGGATTTTGATCAAGTCAGTAATTTAAATTGTACGAAGTACAGCGGTGATCAAGTTTAATGACTTTGGGTTTGCTCTAGAAGGCGAGTGAAATATTCATGCTTATGAATACCCAGATGGTTAAGCCGCATAAAGACTCACAGTGTCCAGAATCTTAACGCTTGTTATTTGCTTTATTTGATTTTTGGGTGATCAACAAATATAAGGCTTGAGTATGACTGGTTATTACATTTCTGCCATCCTCACCGAGACTTTTGCTAGAGACTAACACCCCTTTCAATTTGGCGTTTCTTTATGTTTATATCACATACTTTACTCTACTGGGTTGTTTTAAGACCTACCAATGCACCAATGCAATTAAGCACACAGTCTTTTAAGCTTACTTTTTGCTGAATTTGGGGTCAAGATAATCAATGTACTATCATGTTCTCTTTTTGCTTCAAAAACTCAAAATTTTGAGGAGCATAAAATAAAGAAAAGATAAATTTAATCGCCCCAGTTAACTTAAGTTAATAAATAAATGGCTAACCATCAATTCACAAGTGAATCATAGGACCAAGACATGCAAGCATGCTTCATAAACTTAAATAACCGACGTAATTTTCAGCGAGAAAATAATCTAAAAATGTCTGCAAAAATCTTTTTGGTTTTTCTCTGTACAAACACTCAAAAACACAATATTTTTGTCTTTTTTAATTTTGTTATAAACACTTTTTGAAAACATAAATCACATTCTTTTTGATTTTTCAATTTTTTCTGTATAAAAACATAAATCACATTCTTTTTGGATTTTCAAAATTTTTCTGTACAAAAACATAAATCACATTCTTTTTGGATTTTCAAAAATTTTTCTGTATAAAAACATAAATCACATTCTTTTTGGATTTTCAATTTTTTTTTTAAATTTTTTTCATGTTTTTGGATTTTATCTATACAAACGGAAACACACTCTTTTTGTATTTTCTAGATTTTCACCCCCTAAAACCAAAATAAATTTTTTAAAAAAATATGACAGAAAATAAAGATAGTCATCCTTGTTTAAGGATATCAGCGAGAGTCTTCAATCCGTTTAAATCAAGCAAAAATTTAAAACGCGTTTTGAAAAAAGCTTTAGTAAACAGATCGGATTTTTGAAAATCAGTATGTACTTTCTCAAGATTGATTAATTTCTTTTCATAGCAATCCCGTATAAAATGATATCGAATTTCGATATATTTCGTTTTAGAATGTTGTACGGGATTCTTGGTGATACAAATAGCAGCAGAATTATCAATCAAGATGGGAGTAGTAAAAACTTCAAACCGTAGTCGCGAAGATGTTGTTGTATCCACAAAACCTGGGAATAGCAACTCGAGGCTGCAACATACTCAGCTTCGGCGGTTAAAGTGGAGACCGTTGTCTGCTTCTTACACTGCCAGGAAACAAGCCGGTTTCCTAAAAATTGACATCCTGCAGTCGTTGATTTGAAATTGCTCTTGCATCCTCCATAATCTGAGTCTGAGTAGGCAGTAAGAACGAAAGTATCATCCTTGGGGTACCACAACCCGATGTCTGAACTTCCCGTCAAATACTGAAGAATTCTCTTAACTGCAGCTAGGTGAGTCACTCGTGGACTTGCTTGATACCTAGCACAAAGACAAACAGCAAACATAATATCGTATCGAGAAGCAGTTAAATACATTAGAGAACCAATCATAGCACGACAAAGGGTTGGATCAACGGTATCCTCCAATTCATCCGATGATAAGTTGTGCCATACTGGAAGAGGAGTTGAAGGGATTTTTCAGGCAGAAATCTTGAATCGGCTCAAGACGTCGTTCACATATTTAGTCCGGTGAATAAAAATTCCATGAGCAGACTGGTGAACCTGCAACCCTAAAAAGAAATTCATCTCTCCCATCGAACTCATCTCGAACTTTGTTTGCATGGACTTCTCGAACTCCTTACATAATGTGTCATTTGTAGACCCAAAAATAATATTGTCAACATAAATCTGGACTAGAAGAAGATCGTCACCAACAGTTTTATGAAATAAAGTGCAGTCAACAGTTCCTCGTTTGAAGCCATTATCAGTTAGATGGTCGGTGAGCGTGCCATACCAAGCTCTCGGGGCTTGATGTAGACCATACAAGGCCTTGTTTAATCGGTAAATACGGTCTGGATAATCAGGATCTTCAAAACCAGGTGGTTGTTGGACAAATACTTCCTCGTATAATTCACCATTGAGGAAAGCACTTTTAACATCCATTTGATAGCCAGGAAGATTCGAATCGACTCTAATCTTGCAACTGGAGCATATACCTCTGTGTAATCAATACCCTCTTGCTGATGAAAACCCTGCACCACTGGACGTGCTTTTGTTTCTGACAATCACCCCTCGATCGTCCTTCTTACACTTAAATACCCACTTAGTCGGAATGGCTTTCTTGACTCTAGCAGGTTTGTCTATTAAATCCCAAACACCCAAACGTGCAAATTGCTGTAATTCCTCTTGCATAGCTTCTACCCAAAAAGGATCTTCAAGTGCCTTACGAGCTGTCGTTGGCTCAACTTGAGATAGAAAGCAATTGAATTTAGCAATATTCACAATTCCCAAAGAATGTAAGTTAGTGTAAGCACACAATGTGTTATTGTCACTTGACGAAGCAACTTGATGACGTGTACGAACTCCCACATCAAGTTCTCCAATGATGTTTTCCTGTGGATGATATCCATGAATCCGAAGAGTGGGATTTTCAGGAACAACAACATTATCAAATAAGTTAGTGTAATGTTCACCCAACTCGGGAGATGAAGCATTATCACTGTCAAGATCAATAACTTGAATTTCAGCTTGATCATCATCAGAAGAAGTAGAAACATTATCAATAGCAACTGGAGAAACAACTTGAGATTCTTCAGTTGGAGCATTTGGTTGAGCTTCAACTTCATTAGAATTTGAAGATTGTGGAATGGTCAAATGATCTTCAAAGTATGCTCGAACCAGATCTTCATCGATGTGTTCAGTTGAAGGAGTAAAAGAATTAAATAAACTATCGTAGTCAAACATCCAGTCTGGACCTTTCCCTTGAGGAGGAGTTGTGTACTTTTGACAGTCCACATGGTACCATTCTTCAACACAGCCAGTTGTGAAATTAAAAACCCTTTTCTTTGGAGATGCATATCCCAAGAAATACCCTTCGATAGCTTTTTCTTCAAATTTACCCGAATCCTTCTTCAACATTGTACACGGACACCCAAATGGTTCCAGGTACTTTAAATTAGGTTTTCTATTATTTAAGATCTCGTAGCTTGTTTTCTTGAGTCGTTTCACTGTTAGAACTCGATTAAGCGTATAACAAGCTGTATTCACTGCCTCATTCCAAAATTGAACAGGAAGCTTTGAATCAGCGAGCATTGTACGTGCAGCTTCAATCAGAGTTCTATTTTTCCTTTCAGCAACACCATTTTGTTGAGGTACATAAGGTGCACTATATTCTTGGTGAATTCCCTTTTGAATACAAAAGAAAACCAATATAGTGGTTTTGAATTCAGTACCATTATCACTTCCGATTCTCCTCACCTTTTGTTTATACAGTGATTCGATCTTAGTAATAAGGTTTTGTACCAAAACTGGTGTTTGATCTTTTGAACTCATAAATAACACCCATGAATATCTTGAATAATCATCTGTCACTACAAGACAATACCAGTCTCCAAAAATACTCGCACGATTCACTGGACCAAACAAATCCATATGAAGTCGTTAAAGAGGAGTATCAACGGAATTCAATAACTTAGAGGGATGTGTCTTCTTCTTCTGCTTGCCCTTTTTGCATGCAACGCAGTGATCAGATAACTTAAAATTCTTTAACGAGACACCCTCAACTAAGTCATTTGCCATTAAATAATTCATCTTTCTGACATGTATGTGACCCATTCTACGATGCCATTCAATCGAGTCTTTCTCGGTTGCTTTAGAGACAAAACATGTTTCGATCGATGTTGATATCTTAGAACTCATATTTAAGACATAAATATCATTAGATCGTGGTGATCGCATGACAACCATGTCCTCGGGAATAACATAACCCGGTTCCAAGATAAGACACTCTTTGTCAGTAAATATCGTAGTGTACTTTTTATCACAAATTTGCGATACACTCAATAAGTTATGATCAACCTTATCGCAATAATTCACTTTCTCAAATGTAATGTGACCATTTGAAACTTCACCCACTTGTGTGATCATGCCCCCATAATTCCCAGCAAACGCTACCTAACCCCCTTGAATATTTCTTACGTTGGTTAATAGGTTGAGATTCCCAGTGATATGACGAGAACATCCGCTATCCATGATCCAGTTTTCACCAGAAATGGTCTTGGATGAACCCTACACACAAACAAAAGTGATTAGTTCAAAAAGGCAGCCCAGGCCTCGGTCTTGGGCACCTTTTGGTTTTCTCTTTGAACATTAACCTTAACAGATTTCAATTGTTGTTCAGCCACTTGTGAATAAGTTACTGGCTTCTTAGACTTTCGTCTTAAGTACGCTGCTTGAACAATGTTTGAATTCTTTTTTTGACATATAGGTTCAGTTGGAATGAATTTTGGATTCACTTGACCGTGTGTCTCATTGATACGAAAAACCTTCCGAGGATTTACATCAGAGAACAAAATATGAGTATCATCAGCATACGACACAAGTCGTTTCAGGATCTCCTTGACCACTGGAATTGGCTTAGATTTGTCCTTGATAAAAGGATGAAGATGCTGAAAGTTTTGCTGACTACAATTCCTCACAACATGACCTTGTTGATCGCATAAAAAACAAGTTCGCATGTCTACATGATGATGTTTAGAAGAAATTGGAATAAATGATGCAGATGATTGATGATGACTCACATTTTTAGTCATGCTCTTAGCAAACTCATCAGATAAGTCAGATGTCTTCTTTAAATAAAAATCTAAATTAGAACAATTCGAAAAGCTTTTGAGTGTATCTGTTCCAGTTGACTTCACAAAGTTAATCTTCTTAGCTTGTTTTAAAAATTGTTTTGCCTTAGTCAATGGATCAGATTGAACTGATGTTTTTGTTTGAGCATACACACGTTCAAGTTCTTGAATTTTTGAAGTTTCATTGACAAAAACACTCTCAATAAGTTCAGGTTTGATAATACTTATTGGAATATCTTTTTCAGTGAACATCGTATCCATTCCCTTTAACTTAAAAACTCTAGCCAATGAAGACTTAGAACTCGGAGGATAAATGAAACACATTAAGTCCTTGTCAGAAATCTTTGGTTTAACTGACTTCTTTGTCCTCACTGGTTTGGTTTTCACAGTTTCTTCCTTGTTCATTTGAGATTTGATTTAACCATACACAGCTTCCTCAAACTCTTGAGGTTCGCAAAGAATATGATTAGAACTAGGAATGTTCTTATTCTTGTGTATTATCTCAGGTTCAAACCCATCTTCAATAATCACTTTGTCAACATTTTCAACAAAGACCTTTTTACTTTCCACATGAGGTTTTTGAGGAACAACTTGGGATTTGACAATTTCAGGTTTAACCAATTTAGGTTGTTCAGAAATCACAGATTGTTTTTGAATCAAATCCTCTTCGTTTCTTGCAAAAGGATTAATTTTATAATCATTATGAAAAGGTGGTGAAATTTCAACAAAACCAATACCCTTTTTAGAATCTTTTTGTTTTCCAGATACTTCAATAATTTCATTCAACAGAAAAGATGAATTCCTAAATTTTCCCAATTTGTTCTTCAATTCAAGAATCTCATTCTCAAGCTCAGTTATCTTAGAACGATGTTTCAAGATTTCCTGAAACTTTTGGTCATTAATGGTCATTTTCACAAATAACTCGGCTTTGAGATCGTGGTTACTTGTCGACAATGCTTCAATCTTTTCTCGAGATTTCCTTTGAGATTCAAGAGATTGTCGATAAGTATCCTTAAGAGAAGCAATTTCTCTTATAAGATTATCATTTTGATTTTTCAATGCTTCTAACTTAGATTTGTTAGATTCACAGTCAACACATGATGCTTTAACAAATGAAGTAGTAGAAATAGAATTACTAGCCTCATTGATCTTAGCCATGCAAGCAAACATTGATTCAGAAGGCTTGTCGCAAGAGTCGTTAGAATCAGATCCATAATCATTATTAGAAGACATCTCACTACCAGTAGCATCTTGACAATCTTTATGTAACCCAAACATAGCCAAATTTGCTTGAACATCATTGCATAGTAACCGTTGTGACCAATCAATTCCATCTGCTAACATTGCTTGTGTTGTAGAGTAAGATGGTTTCTTTTCAGCATCACTTCCTCGTGGTGTAGAAGGATTTTGACTTTGACCACGAGGTCCAGTGTATTCTTTCCTTGGTTTGTCACATTCCTTCGCGAAATGCCCAAATTCTTGACAATTATAACACTTTACTTTTAATTTGTCAAAACCCAACTTCTTGTTTAAAGCTGGAAGATCTTTTCCAGTTCTCTGCATAAATCTTTTAACTTTACGAACGATCATAGCCATGTTATATTTCAAATCCATGATTTCTAGATCATCTGGATCTATCTGATCATAGTCCTCATCTGTTAAATCACTTGTGGCAATTTTACTACTCACTAAGTTTTCATATGAAGACATAAAAGCCGTCAGAAAAGCAAAGTTTTGCTCAGCTTCCTTCATATTAACACTAGGTGATGTAGCAAATGGATTGGTATTAGTTGAACTTCCAGAACCACCCGAATTACCAGCATAGTAGAAACAAACTTTTGGATCATTAAACATAGCTGATTCTTTTTCACTTGCAGCATGAGTAAGAAAAGCAGTGACTGGAGAGATCGTTGAACTAAGAGGCATACTTCCACCATAGAAAGCTGGATCTTGATTTTCTTTGGAGGATTTTTGACACTTAAGATCATATTCTCTAGCTTCGATCTTTTGTAGAAATTCAAGTGCCGTCAAGTCTTCATTCAGAAAATAATCATTCTCTTTCAAAACCATTAGAAATGTTGAGTAGGAAATTGGAAGCACACTTTTAATAGTGTCAATTTTGTCTCTTTCAGAAATTTCCATTTTCATCTTGTCCATTTCAGCAATTAAATGACTATATCTTGTTGTCATCTCTTCAACTGTTTCTCCTTTCAATAAATTAAAGTTTCAAAACTGAAACTTGAGCATCACTTTCTTACACTCAGCAGTGTTTCCCATGCTTCTCATACGCAGATGTTGAAATAAAGACGAACATCTCTTGATACTACTGACTTGATGAAAAATATTTTCTGGTAATGCCAAAGTCAAAGTAGAATATGCTTTTATCTCAATTTCTAAAGCTTTCTTCTCTTCTTGTGAGTATTGAGAAACAGCTTTAGGAGTATATCCAATAGTATCATCACCAATCATTGGTGCAACATAAACTTCATCAAGACAATATGAGCAGTCAGGATGAACCGATCCCAAATGTGCACGAAACCGAGGTTCCCACTTGGCAAAGTCACTGAACTTCATCAATCTTGGACATTTAGAATGTGAACCTATCTCGGTATCAAGTTGCAACATCTGTTGCATCAACATGTTTTGAGACGCTAATGCATACATACCGGCCATTTTTTAAAAAGAAATTCAAAAATTTAAAGGGTGTGAACAGTTATAGCGAACTACGAACTGTGTTTAACGAATCAATGAAAAGGTATAACGAACTGTGAATAGTGTAGCGAATCAAGTCTTAACAAAGTTAAAACTGATCAGTAACGAAGTACCTTAACGAATGAGGTGAGTGTTTTAGCGAATCAAAAGTCAACTTAACGAGTCAACTTAACGAATCACAAATAAGGTTAACGAATTACCAAAATGGCGAAACAGATAACGAATGAGATGAAGGTTTAACGAATCACAAGTCAACTTATCGAATTGACCAAACGAATTGACCAAGTCAACTTAACGAATTGACCAAACGAATTACAAAGGATTAGTTTAGCGAATCAGATGATAATTAGTAACGAATCACCAACATAAACTTAGCGAATCACTAAGGAATGCTTAGCGAATCAGCTACAGTGGATTAGCGAATCACACTATAGCGAATCAGGTTGTTACAACCGTTTGTAACAAACTCTGACACCTTATGCCATGTGGCAAAGGTTGTTATGACACAAATCCCAAGAAGAACACGTGTCACACGAATCAGTTAATCTAGTTAACGAACTAGATAACACGAATCAACAACTCACACGAACTGGCTAACGAACAAGGTAGCGAAGTAACACTGTTGATAACGAATCACCACAAAACATATAGTGAATCACCAGGAAGAAGATAACAAATCAAGTTCATCTTCAAATCTTCAAATCTTCAAACTTATTTCCAGAAATTATGAAGATTAACCCAGAAACCCAGAAATACCAAATTCGTAATACAACCTCGTTACTCAACCAAATTGCACAAATAACCAATCAAAATTCTAGTAAACAAATTCCGAATCCAATACACATAACCTCGTAATCAATTAACACTTTAACCAAATCAAATTCACCAAAAAACAAACACCCTGTTTCGGACTTAAACCGAAACCAAAACCAGATCACTCAATTCCAATTCAAACCTCAATTCCTCTTAACCACACCTATCCACACCTTAACCAACACGAATTCCATTCAATCCGTACATAATTCAACCAAAATAAACTCAAATTGATTCAAAATCAAACAAAACCGAAAAACTTAATAATAATAACAATAACAATAACACTTAAAACACCAAATCAAGTGTAAAGAGCACCAACCGCTCTGATACCACTTGTTTGATCCCGGATTAACAGTCGATAACAATAAAACAGATCTCAGATCTGTACATTATCTAATTACCACTATTAAAGATCTAGCTCATAATTAACCTTGATTTAATGTTATGTATTTGTATATATTATCAATAATATTAAGATGAAGCTTGAGAGAGAGTAATTACTCAAGATTTTTCTCTATAAACTTATATCTCCCAACCTCTTTTTTACAAGTGTACAGTTGTTCACTATATATAGAAGGCGACCTGGTTCGCTAACATCCCCTAGCGAACCAGCTTCCCCTTCGTTACATAACTTAACATAACGAACCACCCCCTGATTCGTTAACATCCCCTAACGAATCAGGAGGGAATATATTATAATGTCTTAGTTCACTAACATCCCTAGCGAACTAGACTTAACCTTAATGAACTAGTCTTAGTTCGCTAACATCCCTAGCGAACTAGACTTAATCTTAACGAACTAGTCCAATATAAACATTAAATATTACATTAATTATCAAATAAACATTAACGATAAATACAAAGACTCCAGACGCAAAACCGTAAACTAACATAAATCAATATATCGTCGATGAAGACAATAACTGACTTATCCAACATTGGTCGACACACCCTATTCATCATGTCCATAAATGCTGCAGGAGCATTTGTTAGACCGAATGACATTACGAGGAACTCGTAGTATCCATACCGCATTCGGAACGCTGTCTTAGGGATGTCTGCCTCCTTCACCTTTAGTTGATGATAGCCTGATCTGAGATCTATTCGTGAGAACCAACTTGAACCTTGCAGTTGGTCAAACAGATCATCAATCCTTGGCAAAGGATACCTATTCTTTACAGTAAGCTTATTCAACTCATGATAGTCTATGCACATTCCCATACTTCCATCCTTCTTCTTCACGAATAACACTGGTGCGCCCCACGGGGAAACACTTGGTCAAATAAAACCCTTATCGAGGAGTTCTTGCATTTGGGACATCAATTCCTTCATCTCGGACGCTGCTAGACGGTAAGGCGCTTTCGCGACGGGTTGTGCTCCTAGTACTAAATCTATCTAGAATTCTATCTCTCGCTCCGGTGGCAACCCCAGAAGATCCTCTGGAAATACTTCTGGGTAGTCGCGCACAATAGGAACATCTTTCATTTCTTTTGTCTCGGCCGTAGCGTTGACAACATACGCCAGGTGGGCACCGCACCCTCGCCTTAACAATCCTTCGGCTTTTATCATCGAAACGACATTAAGCCCATAACTTTCCTTATCACCATAAACCGTCACCGCACTACCATCCAAGGACTTTAACCTTATTATCCTACTCTTACACACTATCTGAGCTTCATACTCAGACAGCCAATCCATCCCTAAAACCACATCGAACCCTCCTAAGGTCATAACATACAATGTAACAGGGAACTCATGTCCCTCTAACTCTATCTTACAATCGTTAACCATTTTCATTATTTTAACCGAAGTGTCACTAGCGGTTTCTACTATAAAAGTTTTAGACACTCGACAACATTTCATTTTAGCTAGTTTACTAAATGGCGTGGCTACGAAACTTTTGTTTGCGCCCGAATCAAACAATACTAAAACGGAAATATCATTTACTAGAAACGTACCTGTGACGACATATGGGATCTGCTTGGCCTGTTCTTGGGTCAGCATGTAGGCCCTGGTCCTTGGCCTCGATGGTTCAGCATCTTTCTTCCCGCTTCCCCCAGCTTCAGTACACTCTCTGGCCATGTGGCCTGTCTTACCACACCGGAAACATGCCGGTTTCTCACTGCACTCATGAGCATAGTGCCCCACATTCCCGCACTTAAAGCAAGCGTTTGACCCTACTATGTACTCTCTTCCATGCGCCTTTCCACATTTATAATAAACATCAGATCCCTTACCCCACTTGCACTCATCACCGTGCATCTTACCACACGTCTTGCATGGTCTCTTCTCCCACACTTTCTGCTTCTTATCTTTGGAGTTCCATAACTGAGTACCGGGTCGTTTAACATTGACCCACTTCTTATCTTTCTTCTCCTCTTCCACCACAATATCATCCGCAGCCAGGTCTGCATAAACCATCTCTGCGAGCTCGACAGTAGAGTCAAAGGTAGTAGGTTTAATTTTCCTGACTAGCATGCGGACCTTCTGTGGTAATCCCCTCATATAACACCTGATCCTCTTAGCCTCAGTGTTAAACATATCGGGTACTCACGATGCTTCATCGTTCCGGCTTTCAGGTTTAGAAACTTCATCTCCGCCCTCTCAACCTCGGCGTCAGCACAGAACTTCTTCATCACTAACTCCTTCAGATCCTCCCACTTCATCACTTTGATCTCTTCACGGGTCTTCCTCTGCTCCACACTCTCCCACCGGTACATAGCTTCCTCTTCAAACGATTGGGTGGCATAACCAACGGCTTGATCGGGACGACACTCGCTAATGCGGATAATTTTATCCATGGCGGTTATCCATTGAAGGGTAGCGATTGCGTCTCCCAGACCAGTCAGCTTCGGCGGGCCACAACCCTTAAAGGACTTATAGTTGCACCCACCTCGGCCTCTCTTCCTGTCATCAACTTTCACCGACTTAACCACACCCGAGGCCTCTCTTTCCCCTTCATCATCCTTCCTACCATCACCTCCTACCCATCTAGTGGTTCTTTCACGGCTTCCAGCAGAACCTTCAGGGGTAATATTCTTTACAGTAGTGGCTACAGCTTGAACAATAGCTGCTTGAATTGCAGGATCCAGTTGAAACCCTTCGTTGTTGTTCGGGTCTCTTCTAGCTGTGCTTCCTTCATCTCCGGTGTTGGAAGCGGTCTCAACCGAAGGTTGTTGGGCACGACGAGGCCTGCCACGACGTCTAGTGGGGCCCTCAGTTCTCGCAACTACTCCAGCTCCTACATCGCCCCCGTTCCAGCCATCGTATTCTAAAAAGGGAAAACACAAACGTCATCACTCAAGGAACTATTTATTACAAGGATTGTAAGACTAACAGGTAATAACAGTGGCCAGCTGTGATTAGCTGATCACGTTACTTTCCGTGTCCTATACACTTCCCTTTATGAGTCTATTTATGCTGGTTCTAATTAAACAGTTAGTCAAATCAAACAATCAATTAATCCTATCCCTGTCGTTCATATATCCTTTCTTTATCATTAACATATATCATTTAATCATGCATCTTACCTTTTCTGAGCTTGCTTGAGCAACACATGGCATTCTTGAACTGGCATCTTCTTTCTTTTCTTACTTTAATCCCATTCTCTGTTCGAGTCTAAGCATGTAGGATGCTTAAATCGCTCGAACTTCGCTCTGATACCAACTTGTAAGGCCCCGTTACCGGTGCCCTACTTTGGACGTTGGATTTACTCATAAACATAGTTCTAAATATCAGAGTTAATTAAAACTTTACGCGGAATATAAAACGTTCATAAAACATTACATAATTCATAACTTGTCTCAAAACATCCTTTGTCTTTCAACATTAAAGTATTAAAATTAAAACATCATGAGTCTTCAGATGCCAGACTCTTATCCTTCTGCCATGTGTCCATCTCAAACCAGCTGCCTCAATCTGTTAACCTGGGTGCATACTAAAAGTCAGCTACGCTGAGTGAGTTCTAGTTAATCAAACATAATACAATACATACATAACTACATATTTTCTGTTAGATCCGTATTTTCTGTAATACAATACATACATAACTACATAACTACATATTTTCTGTAAAGAGAAGACAGACGACGAATCCTGTTAGATCCGTAGAAAACATTTCTATAGAGGGGAGGAGGGGTAGAGGACGACCGAAATTGACTTGGGATGAGAGGATTAGGCATGATTTGATAGAGCTAAACCTCTCCGAAGACATGGTTGAGGATAGGAATTCGTGGAGAAGTAGAATTAAAGTTAAGAATTTTTAGAGAGAATTGAATACCTTAGGGCTTAGTCTTAACTTATTTAGGTCACATACCATAATGGTATTTCCCTTACATATATTATTATTATTATTATAATTATTATTAGCTTTTATATAGCTGTTAAACTGTGATCTTATTATTAATATTATTATAATTAGTAGTAGTTTTTATATAACTGTTAAACTTTGATTTCCTTTATTTTGCTTCATACACATGTACTTAGAGCCGAGGGTCTCTCTGGAAGCCACCTCTTTATTCCTTTAGATAGAGGTACGGTGTGCCTACATCCCACCCTCCCCAGACCCTACTTATAGCTTTGCTGTCGGTGGGATTTTACTGGGCATGATTGATTGATTGATTGATTGACATAACTACATATTTTCATACTTTCGTTTATAATATACTTACTTACCTTCGCACTTTCTTTCTTTCATATACTTACCTTACGTTTTAAAGAGCATTACGCCCTATAACCTTCGCATATATTATTAGGGTATGCAACCCTTTATCCTTCGCATATACTATTAGGGTATGCAACCCTTTAAACTTCGCATATATTATTAGGGTATGCAACCCTTTAACCTTACCTTACCTTTCATTATCATATCCATACGTTTAATACTATACACAACATAATTATACATACTTCCGTATTCATATACACATATCATACATACTACACTATACCTGCCTTAACAGTACATGCAATACCCGAAGGTCATTCACGTACTGTCAGGCATACATACATATATATCAAGGTCATTCACGTACTGTCAGGCATACATACATATATATCAAGGTCATTCACGTACTGTCAGGCATACATACATATATATCAAGTGTATTAACATCCACATCGAGTATGCACACAGCCCCAAAAACATAACAAGGAAATGGGGCTGGAAACTCACCTGAAGTCGGTTACGTTCACCGTTGATGGTAATCCCTTTCTTCAGTTGTGCACGGATGACTGTATAATAATTACACGTATCAATTAACTATCACTACTCATATCATCTTTCTAGTCTTAGCTATTACCCACAACGAACAGGGGTCCGGGGGCAGCGCACCTGGAAGCGGGGTATAGGAGCGGCAGCCCCTAGCAGGGTCTAAGGGGCAGAGCCCCTAGCAGTTATTTACATTAACTGTCTTAACGCATTTTCCATCAGGATTTTAATTTTTTTTCTCAGCGAACTTAACTTTTGGCAAGCTTAATATCAAGCGAATTTAACATTAGCAAACTTGTATTAGGATAAGTTCAAAGTGGCAAACTTTTATACAAGCGAACTTAATCTTGGCGAAATTAAGCATTCAGCGGACTTAGCTCAGGCGAAGTTATAGCTGGATGAACTTATAACTAGCGAAGTTATAGCTTGACGAACTTATAACTAGCGAAGTTCTCATCCAGGCGAACTTACAACTTAGCGAAGTTCACATCTAGGCGAACTTACAGCTTAGCGAAGTTCACATCTAGGCGAACTTATAACTTAGCGAAGTTCTCATCGAGGCGAACTTATGCAGGGATTAGCTGCAGGCGAAGTTGCCCAGTAGCAGCCCCTGTTTGACCTTAGCCTCCATAACCACCCCCGTTTAAGCCGGTAACCCTCCGATATGATGTTAACCCTCCCCACGAACAGTCCCATGGTCATTTTCAGGTAAAATTTGGCCCAGAAAGACAATAAGTTTGGACCTTTAGGCTTTAAAACGTTTAATAACATAACTACGGTTCATCCTAAACGAGCCGTTTATGTTTACGGGTTCATTAGGTTTGTTTTATCATCAAGTTTAGATCTTTACGTTTCGTTCATACCGATCCATTCTCGTTCTAAGTTTCGAGACTAAACGCTTATAAAAACGTAAACTTTAAAGGTAAACGACATACCTCTACGAGCTCGGGCTATCGATCTTGTATTTATCTCGTGTAATAAAGATCTTCTTGAACTAGCGTATAATCGATCCCTAACTTCGCTCAATCTCACGGCCGCGTATATGTGTGTAGGTGTGTGTGTTAGAGAATAAGATAGAAGGAATGAGGGTTTAGGGTTTAAGGGTGGTTTAAGGGGTATTTATATCCCTTAAAGCCCATGGACTTAAGGCCCATTACCCTTGATCCATCTTAATTAGTCTAAGTCCATTATCTATAATTAATACTAATTAATTATTTAAGCCCAATAACTAAACGCGACTTTCTTTATTAAATACGAAATTTTAGGATGTTACACCGCAATTTCAACAATTTGCATCTCCAAGGCCGATACAAAGGCAAATGGGTCAACCAAGAGTAAGATTGGGGCTACCAAGAACACATGCAAGATAAATGGTAAGGGGGATTGAAGCTCCTTTTTGACCTGTCATCACTAATAATCCATCTCCGGTGGTTATTCTTCAAAATCAACAAGGAAGAACATTTGAGGTTAGAACCAATTCACTCCAAAGTATAAGGGCTAGCAACGGAAGAACCTTACTTTCACTTGGAGGCGTATCACTCCATTTGAAACACGATTGGGGGTCAAGTTTTTTCATCGGTGAGGTTAAGTTGCTCCTATTTCAATTATCTTTGGAAGATAAGGCGAAAAGATGGTTTTACACATTGCCTTCCGCTTAAATTTATACTTGAGCTGAGATGCAACAAAGGTTTCTAGAAGAGTTTTACATGTCTCAAAAGACTAATGATACAAGAAGGAGTTTGAGAACTTTCCAACAAAAATCGGGTGAGATGTTTCATGAAGCATTTGAGCAGTTTAGTATGATGATCAAGAATTGTCCTCACCATGGTGTTGCTCTTTGGGATTTGTTGAATGCTTTTCATGAGGGATTGAATACGGAAGATGAACGGGATTTAATATCAATTACAAATGGTACATTTGGTACTTTTTATGAGCAAGATGATTGGGCGTTTTTGGAGAAAATGTCAGTCACATCCAAAAGAAAGGCTCAAACCGCAAGAAGAGCAAGGCCGACAATTGGAAGACCGCAAGTACATGCCTTAGAAGATGGAGGAGTAGAAACCACGAATCAAGTAATTGATGTTTGTACTAAATGTAATGAATTGGGTCATGCATAGGATGTGTGTATGGTGGGACAAGAACAAGCGGGGGAAGTGAATGCGATTCAAGGTCAAGGGGGAGGTGGTAGAAATTACAACATGAAATCAAACACTTACCATCCCAGGTTGAGAAATCATCCAAATTTTTGTTATGGGAATCCGGCTACTCAATCCAATCCGAATTTCCAAAGGAATCAAGGAAATTATGTTCCGCGCCAACAATACAACCATCAAGGCTTTCAAAGTTAATTTCAACAAACAAGAAGTGGTCAAAGTGGGTCTTCGGGTCAAAGTTCTTCAAGTGGGAATGAAGTCATGGATATGCTTAAGATGACACAACAAGACATGCAAAAGAGGAATCAACTTGATGAAGTGCGCATGCAAAAAGATGAAGTCCGTGACAGGAATTTCTAGTGTTCAAGTTGATCCAACACCACAGTTTTTTAAGGGTGGTGGATAATTATGAAACAATTTTTCAAAATAATTCTGAAATCGAATGAAACATCTTTTTGTGAAAATTGTGCTTGTGATGAACGTTTAATTGAAAAATTAATCAAAATAAGGGATGAGAGGATTGATAATAATACTATCCTGAGTAAACTTCAAAACCCAAGAGTGGCCCTTTTATCAATCCAAATTGGTGAATTTAAAACTGACCGAGCAATGCTAAATCCTAGAGCTTGTGTTAGTATCATGCCCGATAGTTTATATGATCAGTATGAGTTCAATCTGCTACAAAAAGTAAACACCACCGTGGTTTTAGTGGATCAAACCCATACACTTCCTCGGGGCATGATATATAATGTGGTGGTACATGTGGAGGATTTTTGTTACCCAGTTGACTATCTAGTACTTGATTATGCAATAAATGTAACTAACACGCAGCCCACAGTCATATTGGGTAAACCCTTCATTGCCACTTCACTTGTAGTTATTGATTGTGCTAAGGGGACACTAGGAATTAAATTTTGGAATCATGATAAACGGTTATTATTATTTGAAAACACTACTGACCCTATTTTTGACAAGGAAAACCTGGAGACAAATTTTGTTAACAAGTGTGTAGAAAGTGGAATGTTTTGTGATTGACAGGTCAGCTGAGAAGAAAGAAGTTCAGCATCAACAGAGTGAGAAGGTGGCAAAAAAAGGTGGCCGACCAAGGAAGACGAAAGTGAGACATCCACCTAACCTAAATGATCCAGGGTGGAGGATGAGGAGGTTCAGGTGCGACTTTGGTTTGCCAGAAGACTAGTAACAGTTTTTTTTAAAAAGAGCGCGCTTATAACGAGAAGGTTGTACGGGAGTGGGCCATTCACCCACCTTAAATGTCATAAAAGTTTCAAAAACGTGGTAATTGTACATTTTGTATATTTTTGTTTTTATTTTTGCAATATAATTTCTAGTTTGTTTGTTATTAATGGTGTTTAAGCATACCATCTTAGCAGAAACCAAGTGTGGGGAAATTCTTATGGATTTCTATTTGACACTGTGTTTGGAACAACACGTGTTTTTCATAGAAGGAAGTGGAGTTTTAATTAGTAGTGTCTTTGTTTTTATTCTCTACAAACCATACATTGGGGACAATGTATCCCAAATGTGGGGATGAGGGAATTTTCTTTTTCAAACTTTTTCTTAAAAAAAACTAAAAGAAAACCGGGAAGTGGTAAGATGGTGGGGTAAGGTTTTGGTCCCTCTTCATGGTCAGAATTCCCTAATGGCCAAGTTTGCCTAGTTGTTTTATAAACGAGGATGTTTAGTATTCTAGTCAAGGTTAGCATGCTTTCGTTAAATTAACCTACATAACATGTCTGTATACACTTGTGTATTGAGAAAGTGAAGAATGGTGAAAGATTTGATATTCTCCGTTAGAACTTGTGCGATCAATGAATTTCGAGACCTTAGCTTGGCACAAGTGAAATAATGATAGAGGCAATTAGGTTAAAGCCTCGTCTGGATGAGTGCGAGTGTGGGTTTTGGGGGTTCGGCCTCATACATTACATATATGAGCATGGTTAATGATAGGGGCATGGGGTTGGTTCGTTAGAAGCCATTATTGGATTTATTTCTTTTATCAATCAAACCAGTTGTTACATTTGCGAGACGATCCGGTTTTATAGGTTATTTCTTGTAATTGTATTGTTGCTTAGTAATTGTTATGAAGTATTTAGTATTATGTTTATTAGTTTAAAAAAAACTGAGATTCATTGTTCAAAGTATTGTATTGTTGAAAAAATAAAAGAAGTTAGTGGTGTATATAGTTGTTTATTTCATTGTATACTTAGTTTGTATGTAATAAGCCGGATCAGATCGTCTGAGCTACTTTTAATGTTCCCATTTCGTACCCTTACACCTAGCCCCATTATAACCTGTTTAAAGTCCTCTTGATTTGCATTTGTATCAAAGCATTTATATAGGTGGAGATTTGACGGTAGTACAAGCGTATGCGAGGAGAATTGGTTATGATTGAATATATGATAATGACCACCAAGAAGAGTGTTAACATGTGAAGGTGTCATGTTAGGCTTGATTAGAATTCTATGGTTTAAATATAATACCAAGTATACTAGTGCAAGCCTATAGTAAAAAAGGAATAGGGTATGACTTCGGACCTTGACTAAACCGGAAATGATTGGTTTGTTATCAAGTGAAAGTATATTTGTAAGTGTTGCTTGGGATAAACAACAGTTAAGTGTGGGAATGTGACGGGTGCATAGAAGTATGACCCGTAATTGAGCTTAAACGAGTTAAATATCTAGTTTGTTAAATTGTTAGAAAGGATAACTACGGCCACACGACTCATTTACGGGTTAAAAGGAGCTTTTAGGAGCTAATACGGAAGTTTGGAAGCTGCTGGACGGGTCAGGAAAGTTCAAGGGACAAAAGCTACATAAATAAAAGATGTTGAAAATGAAGACCACCATGGCCCACGGTCAACCTGGCACCAAAAAGGCAAAACAGACTGTACCGTGGCCTTCTAGGGGCACTTTGGCTGGACCATGGACCATGGTCTGGACCGTAGGCCGTGGTCCGAGCGTAATTGCCGATTTTAATCAGTTTTTAGACATCTTTTTTTGTGTCTTTTTATCTATCTTTTCAATTGGGACGACTTGGAGGCGATTTTTAGAGTGAAAACCACTATTTGGGTGATTTTAATAATTGTTTTTGTGTCTTTGATTCCTATGAACAATACAATTGATGTGATGATGATTCACCACACCAAGAGTGGCTAATTCCATTGATGATCATCTTGGATGTAAGGTTTATTTGATACACTATGTTATGCTTGAATTTCTAGAATAATAAGTTTGCAATGTTTGTTTGGTTGTTATGGTGTTTGAATATTTGTTTGTAAATTGTTTCTTGTGTTTGATCATTATCTAAACCATACGTTGTTAGTGCCATTGGCAATCGAGATATCATGGGAGAAATTAGGGTTGGATATTAGTTAATTGGTCATCGGGTAACAACCTTGCATTATAATAATCCAAGTGCTTAGTTCCCTTTTATAACAAACAAGTAATCGAACATGAACTAGGTTTATGTGGTTCTTTCTAGTAAGCATGAACATTAGTGTTGATTTAAACCTGAAAGCTAGGATGATCGCTTTCTCTTAATCAGTTTATAAATCTTAACCGTTGTTTTGCAAGATAGTTTATTTCATTTTAGTTAATCAAAACAATCACTAAAAATCTGAGTTTACATTTTATGCAATTTTGTTTAATTTAATTAGTTGATAAAGCTACTAGTGAACACGCATTCCACAAATACCCGACCCGTTTCAATGTTCTGGTTATTTTATTAAATAAAAATATTGCGTTTATCGAGGAAATTAATTATTATTATATTATTGTTTAATTATTTATATATATAATTATAACTTTCAATTTTTGGCAAAACTAACCCAAACAAAAACTAATATCCCTTTATGTTTCCACATTCATTCTTTAGGCAATGGAATGAAAATATCAACATCATCTTTATCCTAACCCATTTAACCCAGATCCGACCCATAACCCCGACCCTATTCACAAACCCTTTCATACTAATTCGTGTCTTGGACCTCAATTCTCGCATCTATTATATAAATTGAATCATAATATGCATTTTACTTACCTATTGTGGCCTACCGACAATCCTAATTACGTAATTAGATCACAATGATTCGTTATACCAATTTTTAACTACGTCAACCCAATTTCGATATTGTATTCTATATAAACGATTTTAATAATTCAATTATACTTGCAAATTTAATCCTCTAACCCACCCCATTCTTAACCCTATGCTTAATCGCGTTATAATCTTCTGTGGATCCTGTTCTTGATCTCGTTTAGGCCGACTGCTATTTCGTCAATTAAACCTTTAGTTAAACGTTTTTGATGTAATAGATCAGATGTTAATACTCGGCCAATCGATTAATGAATTGGCCGATTGATCTTTTTAGGGTTGTTTGGTTTGCTGGTTATGTATTTTATGTTTCTGAGTTGTTAACAAATGCTCAGCTAGATCAGTTGGCCTATTTGTGGTTGTGTTTAGAACTGTGAACGTGGGGGGCGCGGGTTCGAACCCCCAGTCCCGTTTATTTCTATTTTTATATTTTACAAACCTTTTAAGTTTATATATGTATATTTAATCATTCATATAAGGTTATAAATATTATAAAAGTTATAATTAATTTATATTTTACAAAAAAAAACCGACATACAAACTATTCGTGTCTCCGAGTCATGGCTAAAGCCATATATACATATATATGTATAAATCTTTGTATATATGTATATATATAATAGATTATTAAAAATTTATAAATATTTTAATATTAGAGATTTAAAAGAGTTTTTGATTTGAAATACATAAATAATATGAATAATTCTTATAGATTCCATGTATTGGCCAAATATTTTTATAAACAAATATTTAATATTAAGTATCACAACTTTGAGTAAAAATAATACATATAATAAGAAAAGGATTTATTTTATTACTAATATAATTTTAATAATATTTTATAAAATAAATGTTAAACAAATTTATTAAACTCTCGTTCTCTCGCATCAAATATCCTTTAATCTTTATTAGACCATTTGTTAACTCGTAGTAGTTTTCGATTATTACTACTTAGGAATTTTCCGTTGATCATCGCGACAAGCGTAACTCATAGTATTCGTTTCCTTATCATCTTCCAACCCTTGCTTATTTACTAAGTTGAGTATCTCACTCCCCTTATTTTACTTATTTTTAATATTTTTGGGGACATATGCGTTCGTAGATATTTTAATATTATTTAATACTAAAACTTGCAACTGTTAGTCTTGTGTGTTTAACAGTTTATACCTGACGTGTTATATGCTAACATGCTTTGCTTGAATACTTGTCGGAGAGGTCCAACATATTCTCAGTCTAGTATGATCAAACGTCCGTCGTGTTAGCCATCGTTCAGTTCATCTGACATCGAGCTTACCGACTTCATTAATTACTTGCTCATTGGTTAAATTGCTTATTTCACTTGACACAGTTTGCTCTTTTCTATACTTATCATATATTCAATCATCTGAAGTTTTACTCACTCAACCTAGTGTTGAGAAAATTATTTATATTTTTAACGTATTTGCAGGTTATCATGTGAGGTGATTATCAATATTGTTTAAAGCAACTTAGGGTGCATGTTAGAGAAGAAGATACAATAATTTAATTTCGTCCATGAAAAACTGAGAAGTCGTCCATGAAAACTTCCATAGAGTGTTCGATCATTTCATGAAAGATGGCCACCATGCAATGTTGGAAGGTGGGCGGAGCATTACATAGTCCAAATGGCATTCTTCTGTAGGCGAAGGTGCCATACGGACATGTAAAGGTGGTTTTCTACTTATCTTTAGGAGCAATGGGAATCTGAAAATACCCAGAGAATCCATCAAGAAAACAGTAGAATATTTTTCCTGATAAACGTTCAAGCATTTGATCGATAAAAGGAAGTGGAAAATGATCTTTTCTTGTCGCGTCATTAAGATTCCGGTAGTCATTGCAAACTCGCCAGTCTGTGATGGTCCTCATTGGTATCAGCTCGTCCTTTTCATTCATTACTACTGTAATTCCTCCCTTCTTGGGTACTACTTGAGCTGGACTAACCCAAGGTGAATATGAGATTGGGTAGATTAATCCGGCATCAAGAAGTTTGATTACTTCCTTCTTCACCACATCTTGCATGTTAGGATTAAGACGTCTTTGATGTGGACCACGGGCCTGTATTCTTCCTTCATGAGGATTTTGTGAGTACAAAAGGAAGGACTGATGCCATTGATATCCATTATATTCCATGTGATAGACTTCTTATGGTTTTTAAGAACCTTAAGAAGTTCGTCGTTCTCTTCTTTAGAAAGGTGAGATGAAATAATTACTGGGAGTTGAGAGTTTTTCCTAGAAATGCGTATTCGAGATGGTTTGGGAGTTCTTTTAATTCTAAAGTTGGTGGTTCTTTGATTGATGGTTTTGATTTTTCATTACACTCGGTGATCTCACATACTATTTCTGATGTTTCTTGATTGTTGTTGATAACATTGAGATTTTCGTTTTCTAAAATGGGTTTGGTGATTGTTTCGGTTAAAATTTGTGTTTCTAGTATGTTAGTGATGGAGGAATATCGCACATAGCAACTCACTATAGAATCAATGATGTCGACACAATATAATGTGTCATCGTGATGTTGCGGATATTGCATAGATTTTCCTATGTCAAATGTGATTGCCTCGTCATTGACCCTGAGAGTGATTTTGCTGGTGCAAACATCAATAATAGCCTTTGCGGTGGCTAAAAAGGGTCTTACTAAAATCAGAGGTACACTTTTGTCTTCCTCCATGTCTAGAATCACAAAATCTACTTGGAAAAAATTTTTGTCAATTTTGACAAGCATGTTTTCAACAATGCCCTGAGGATATTTAACGGATCGGTCAGCTAACTGAATGCTCATGCGGGTGGGCTTTGGTTCTCCTATCCCATGTTTTGCCAAAACCGCATAAGGCATTAAATTAACACTAGCTTCTTGGTCAGCAAGGGCATTGCTAACAGACAAATTTCCTATTTATACTAAGGTGGAAGCCTCTTCTTTCCTTTCCTCCACCAATGTGGGAAGGAATTTTCCTTCTTTTGTTCCTTTATTTTCATTTTGTGGTTTGTTATAGTCTCCCCTCCTTATTTTGAATCTCGTCCTTGAGATTTGGTTGGAATATGTGTGGGTACTTCCGTTTCATTTTGGATTCCAATTCCCAAGTATATTCTAGTCCACGTTTTTAATCCCACTTCACTTTGACCAGAACTATTCTTTTATGCTTAAGATTCTTGATCTTTCTATCTTCAATTTGCAAAGTTTTCTCAACGAATTTCAACTTTTCATTTACCTTTATATCTTGAAGGGGTACTTCTAATGTTTTATCAGCTAAACATTTCCTTAAGTTACTTACATGAAATACATCATGTATACCTAACATTTCTTCTGGTAATTCTAGTTGATAGGCTACTGGTCCAATTCGTTTGAGAATTTAAAATGGTCCAATGAATTGTGGACTTAACTTTCCTCTCTTACCGAATCAGATTACTCCTTTCCATGGAGATACTTTTAGTAGCACTTTGTCTCCAACTTGAAATTCCAATGGTTTGCGTCGATTATCTGCATAACTTTTTTGACGATCTCGTGCAGTCTTTAATCTTTCCTTAACTTGATTTATTTTATCGGTACTTTCTTGGATGATTTCAGGACCTGATAATTGTTTTCCACCTATTTCTGCACAACACACTGGAGTTCTGCACCTTCGTTCATAAAGGGCTTCAAATGGGGCAACATTAATACTTGTATGATAACTGTTATTATAGGAGAAGTCTATTAGTGGTAAATGGTCATCCCAATTTCCACCAAAATCTATTACACATGCTCTCAGCATGTCTTCCAAGGTTTGTATGGTCCTTTCACTTTGACCATCAGTCTGTGGATGGTATGCTGTGCTCAAGTTTAATTTTGTTCCCATAGCTACTTGGAAACTTTTCCAAAAATGAGAAGTAAAACGGCTATCCCGATCCGATACAATGGATAATGGAACTCCATGTAATGAGACAACTTTGTCCACACACAATTTAGCTAATTGTTCTATTTTGGAAGTTTCCTTCATTGGTATGAAATGAGCTGAGTTTGTTAATCATTCCACAAACCCAGATTGTGTCATTACCTCTTCTTGTGGTAGGTAATTTGGTAACAAAATCCATTGTTAGTAATTCCCATTTTCATTCTGGCATTTCTAATTGTTGAAGTAATCCTGATGGCTTTTGATGTTCTGCTTTAACTTGTGAACAAGTTAAGCATTTTGAAACATAATTGGTTATATCCTTTTTCATTCATATCCACCAATAGATTTTCTTCAAATCTTGATACATTTTATCTCTTCCAGGATCCATTGTGTATTTGGAGTTATGGAATTCTTCGAGAATCTTTTCTCGTAATTCTCCTATATTTGGTAACTAGATCTTGTTCCCTATTCGGAGAATTTCATCATTTTCTTTGACAAGTAGATCAATGGTACCATTTCTTTTCTCATCAGCAATATAATTTTCTTCTATTGCTTGTTTTTGGGCATTCTTTACTTCATCAATTATATTGATTTGAAGTTCTAACCTTAGGTCTCGCACTCTTTTAGGTTTCTCATGCTCTTTTCTACTTAATGCATCGGCTACTATATTTGTCTTACCTTCACGATATAGGATTTCACAATCATAGTCGCTAAGAATTTCCATCCAGCGTCTTTGCCTCATGTTAAGCTCCTTTTGCCCAAAGATATATTTTAAACTACCATATAGATAGTGTCTCCAGATCTTTAGGGCAAAAATTATTGCTCCACATTCTAAGTCATGTGTTGTATAATTCTCTTCATGCTTCTTTAATTTTCTAGATGCGTAAGCAATAAATTTTTCATGTTGTATTAATACACATCCCAATCCCGATTTAGAAGCATCACAACAAATTGTGAAATCTTCAGTTCCTTCTGGTAGTGAAAGTATTGGGGCATTTGTTAACTTTTGCTTCAAAGTTATAAAAGCTTCTTCTTTCTTAGGTCCCCATTCAAACTTGACATTCTTACACGTTAACTTGGTTAACGGAACTGCTATTCGGGAAAAATTTTGGATGAAGCGTCTATAATATCCTGCTAATCCTAAGAAACTTTGAATTTCTGTAGGAGTTTTAGGAATTTCCCAATTAGTAATAGCTTCTATTTGGAAGGGTCTACGTGAATACCTTCATGGTTAATCAAGTGTCCTAGAAATTGTACTTTTTGTAACCCAAATTCACATTTCGAGAATTTAGCATAAAGATTCTCTTTTCTCAATAGTGTTAAAAGTGTATGAAGATGTTTGACATGATCTTCACTGGTTTTGGAATAAATGAGTATATCGTCTATAAAAACGATTACAAATTTATCCAAATATAGTTTACATATTCGGTTCATCATATCCATGAATGCAGCTGGTGCATTGATTAAACCAAATGGCATGACTGTAAACTCATAATGTCCATATCTTGTCCTAAAAGCTGTTTTTGGAACATCTTCTTCCTGCACTTTTAATTGATGGTATCCTGAGCGTAAATCGATTTTAGAAAAATATCGAGCTCCTTGGAGTTGATTGAATAAATCATCAATTCTTGGTAAAGGATACTGATTCTTAATTGTGACTTTATTCAATTCTCTATAATCGATACACATACGCATCGACCCATCTTTCTTTTTGACAAACAGTACCGGTGCTCCCCAAGGTGATGAGCTAGGTCGTATAAAACCCTTTTCTAGCAATTCATCTAATTGCTTCTTTAATTCTAACATATCCGTTGGCGCTAATATATATGGTGCTTTAGCAACTGTCGCTATTCCTGGTATTATATGGATTCTAAATTCAACTTCACGATCACGCGGTTGACCAGGTAAATCTTCTAGAAAGACATCAGAATATTCCGATACTACCAGAATTTTTTTTAGCTCTTTTCCTTTGGCACTAATGATTACAGAATCATATATACTACGCCTTGTTTCCTTAGATAACTTGTCTCTTTCATTATTGATATGAACTTTCTAGGCTTGAGCATCTTATCTCCTTGAATTGTAATAATTTCTCCTGTTGGCGAGCGAATTTCAACAGAATTTGTATTACATAGGATTCGATCATGATTGGCTGCTAACCAGTCCATTCCTAATATGACATCGAATCCAGCCAGATTCATTGGGAGTAAATTTGCTTTAAACTGATGGCCTAGTAAGTTTATGTTTTCTTCTTGGAGTACTTCAAGAATATGAATGGAATTTCCATCTGTCGTCTTTACCGTGCAGACTTGATGGAGTTTGGTTAATGGTTGATTTAGGGCTTGGCAAAACTTTGTGTTTATAAAACTTTGGTTTTCTCCGGAATCAAACAATACTTTAGCGTAAACGTTATTAACAAGGAACGTACCCGCAGTGACGTCTAGGATCATTGCTGCCTCTTGTGTAGTAAGCTAGAAAGCTCGTGCATTCTTCTTAGGCCCGTCTGTATTCTTTGCTTTGTTGTCAGGTACCTTTATCAGTTTTGGACATTCTGGACGGATGTGGCCAGGTTCTCCGCAGTTGTAGCAAACACGACTTTCCTTTCTTCTACATTCTCCATCCATATGTCCAGCCATTTTGCAATAATTGCAATACTTAGTTTTCTTAAAAGTGCATCTCCCTGAATGCATTTTTCTGCAAGTTCTACAGAAAGGATGAGCAAAGGATTTCCCTGCTCCTTTCTTCTGAAATTGTTGAGTAATCTTTTGGGCTAGATCTTTCTTTTTGTTTTCTAGCTCAACTGTTTCTTCAATAGTCTGAGGTCTAGCTAACTTTACCAGATCACGGATTTCACTTACTAATTCCCGAATATAACGAGAAATTAGCACTGCATCTGGCGAAGCCAAAGCCGGTACTATTCTCGCATATTCGAAGAGTTTTGTCGTATACTCACGACACTTCACACCCTCCATCTTGTGGTTTAAAAACATAGTAGCAATATTTTCTCTTTCATGAGGAGGACAAAATTTCCTTTATACTATTTCTTTAAACTCTTTCCAGATCATAGCATAAACTATGTGACTTCCTTTTGACTGGAGGACCGTGTTCCACCATTCCATTGCTTCATTAATGAAGAGGTTAGAGGCATATAATATTTTATCTTCTTCAGCATATTTACTGATTCTTATAATAGCTTCTGTCTTTTCTAACCAACGTAATGCTGAAATAGGTCCTTCTTTTCCAGAGAATTCGGTTGGTTTACAGGCCAAGAAATCTTTGTAAGTACAACCGTGAACTTTTGACTTTTTGGGTATTGGTTTGCTATTTCCTCCATTTACACTATTACTAGCTTAAGTGTTAGACTTTCGTTTATTACTCTCTGTCTTATGCCTAATTATAGACACGTGTTGCTTAATGGCATCAGAAATTAAAGGAATTGCTTCAGTGATTTTTATGAGCTATCATATTTTCAATAGAATTCATATTCAGACGATTTTCTTGATTATGAATTTCATGATTATGCTCGTTTTCGTGATTGTGCTCATTTTCGTGATTATGCTCATCTTCGCGATTGTGCTCATTTTCGTGGTTGTGCTCATTTTCGTGATTGTGCTTATTTTCGTGATTGTGCTCATTCGATATCTGAATTACATATGAGAAAGAAATTATTAATATCGTAAAATAATAATGTAAGCAAAATATTAATAACACATAGGCACAAAATATGTTAAAATCGTCGATCTTTGTGACATTTACTCTTTTTATAAATATATATGCATCACTATATTTTACATCTACACACTTTATATATATGCGTCACTACACACTTTTCTTATATACATACACACTTTTTTTTACAAAAGAAATTACGATAATGAACATATAAATATTATATATATGGTTTATATGTATGGTTCTCGGTCGTAGTACTTCCAGAGTAGGGTCTCCCCAACATCCCTCAGTCTGTTGGCGGCATCCACCAATTCTTCCCCATAGTGACGGAGCTCTGTCGCCATTTCCGGTGTCATGGTGGGGTAGTTTGCGGTTTCAGCCTGGAATGGTGCATACGGGTTGTTCATCATTGTTTGTTATTGCCGATCATTGGTCCACCATTCTTCTAGTTGAGCTTGACTGATAATATCATCAGAGAGCAGAGCATTATTTGGGTCCTGGGATGGAATATTAGGGTTGCTGGAACTTGCTACACCCATATCGTTGAATATCGGTTGTTGAGTTGGTTGTGTGTGATGCGTGCGTGCGTGTGGTATAAAATATGATAGATTGGATATTTAGCTTTTGCACAAGATCGTGTTTTAAATTTATAAAAGTGATTTCTACAAATACTAAACACACACAAAATAGGCTGGTGTACCTATCGTATATGTAGAATAGTATTGGTAAGAACCAAGTATCGATCCGTGGACACAAATGTTTCTAATAATAAATCGTTGTTTCACTTTAATCGGAGGTTTTAATCATTTTGGGGCTAATTTTTGAACTTTTTATAAAATGTAAATACTTATATATAATATATAGGTGACCAAGACAAGAAATTCTAAACGAGTTGTTCAATTATGCGAAGGTTACCATCTAAGATCAAGAATCCACTCCATTTTAACATTGATAATTAATATTTGGACATGTGATAAACTTGCCATAGCAATATATGATAGATAGCTCCTTAAACCTTAAGTGCGCATCTTTGGCACTAAGGAGATAGCATGCGCATTTTAAAGTCCACCCTTTCCTAATGTCATACCATCTCAATGATGTCAATTTAAGTTGGCAAGTAGTTTCGTAAAGTAGAAAGATTAGAATTGACTTCGATTTCTCAAATACCAATTCTAACAACTTTGGGTGGTTGTAGTTCATCACACAACCTCCCCTTGGTTGATTTATGTAGATTATAATTACACATTTCATTAACATTTGATTTCTTTAACTAATTTGATATCCTAAGCAAAGCCATTTTCGGATTACCAAGGTTTAGAAAAATACATCATAACTTATATCTCATCATTTCTAAGTACAATATAAGGATCCATGTTTCGATAATGTATCAAAGTATTTCTATCTTTCAAGAACATGAATCGATCATGAACGATTGCTAATGGAATTGACAACCACCAACTTTGAATTAGTGATTTAAGATGGTGAAATATTTCTCATCAAAAGATAATTGTAATATAACCATGTACTTTACTAGACTACATCACATGTCTTGATTAATTATCAAGTAAAACAAAGTTTCTTCATAGATTTTAGATGGTAAAAGGAGTTTAGCTCATAATGAGCATGATGATAGACATTAAGATGATTGATGATAACAAATACATGATTAAACTTGGAAAAATCTAACCAATTATAGATGAATCTTCCTTCTTAATGATGGTAATGATGGTTGATGGTAATGAGCTCCAAGCCTTCAAACTCTCTACTAGATCTTCAAAGTGAGTGTTAGTGTGTGTTTTTATAAGAGAGAACCGAATAGATTTCTTTTCAAGGCACACCAAATGAGTGCAACATGAGCCACTATTTATAGGCAATCTGGATAGTGAGGCACGGCCCCGAACTTGATGAGCACGCCCCCGTGCATTTTTATGACATGTGCCAGATTTGTTTTGTCTTTTCTGTGAGGTGGAAACGGCCCCGTGGTTGGTAGGCATGGCCTCGTGGTTTTTAGTGACATGTGCTCAATTCTTCTTTGTCTTTTCTGTGTTCTCGTCCACGGCCCCGTGCTTTTGCTTCCAGATTTTGTCTTTTCTTGTGTGGGAAGCATGGGGGCGTGTTTCTTGAGACATGGGGGCGTGTTTCTTTATTTTCTTGTGTTTTCTTCTGTTTTTCTTCATTTTTTTGCTTGTTTCTAAGTTTGGGGGTTGGTTTTACCTGAAATTATGTTTTATTATAATAAGTAGCCTTTTATGCTATGTTATTTGATAGAAATTGCAGTTTTTACAGATTATTTGATGCCGAAAAGATGTATATTTCTATGTACATCAAACGTCCCCACACTTGAACATTGCTTGTCCTCAAGCAATCTTCTTAAAAATATCCTCTAAAAACAGCAAGCGCATATTATAACCATCCCTTAAGTGAGCTTCAAGAAGACGAAACAAAATTACCAATCTTTATGTTAGTGATAAATAAGAGGGAACTTTTGTTTTTATGAGCTTCTGTTTATGCAAAATGTCACGTTCTCACAATGTTCACTCAGACTCGGTTTTATATCTGATAATACCTGTGATGTATGTATGTGAACACTCTTAGTCAAAATGCAACCTGTGATAAATAAGCTTGTAACAAGTTCAAATCTCCACCTTTTAAAGGGTTGCATAGATCAGAAGGTACAAGGGTTTGGTTTTGTGTGAGTATGGATTTGGTATTTTGTGGCGGTTTAAGGGTTAATGAGGATGGTAAATACAACTTCCACTGATTGTCGGGAGTCTTGAGATGTCTTCAATAGTTAGCTCCTTTTCTCCGAGTTTTTTTTATATACCTAATGACTCTTTTAAGGTCAGATCGTCAATACCAGTTTTATCAAGGATGTGGATCAATTCTTCCTCAATACTGTTCTGAATATAACTTCCAACTCTAATGGATCGTTCGGCTTTGAGCCTAATAGCCCCCACCCTCATTAGTTCGGTATATTCATGCTGAGACTGAGTTTACTTTTTCTACATCTTCCTTAGTGGGACCAGTTTCCGCAACCTAAGCATTGTTCATATCTTTTTGCTCTTCTCTTCATTGCGTTTTGGAAATTCCACAGAATGGTCGCCTTTGTTCGTCTTGGCGCCACTTTTTCCTCACTTCATTGCTAAAGAGAAAGATTCTCTCCCTAAGTTCTGGAGGCAACCTAGGTTTTGTGAAGTGTATGCAGCAAAGGAAATTGAAATCGAAAGAATGCATTTCCAGTTCTTTAGGGTCTGCCGGTAAAAGACCAGTGTTGTATTTTACCGGTGAAAATGGATAAAGTGATCGGGTTTTTGGTTAAGGTTTTGGGTTTTGTAATTTGGTAATGGGTTTGATGGAATAGTGTAAATATTACCTTCTTCCTTATACAACGCTTCGTGCGGTCTTGAAATGAATAATTGCGACAAGTTATAAATCACATGAAACATATGACTTGCTCAAAGCTTCCGAAAAAATATTTGGCATGAGGTTTATCTCACAGTAACGGAGGAATTGGGTATTAATGCCATATTTTGCATAAATTTATTCTCAATATTACAAAACTTCTTTTACTTTTTCACTTTTTTGTAATGACTGGTTATTTGCAAAAAAAAATTCTTGGTTTTCTCTTTAGGTTTTAGAGTAATCTTTGTTTGCTGCAAAAATATTTGTTGTTTTTAGAGAATTTTTATAATTAATTGGACAATCAATTGGTCAAGTAATTCCCCTCCCCACACTTGAATCTCACATTGTCCTCAATGTGACAAGATTCATGAAAATATAAAAATTCTAATTGAGTATTATGGGTAAAAATGGAGACTTACTTCCTTATGGGTTAACGAAATTTCGACAGAGCGTCCCCTGTTTTTCGTCCGTTTTCCTGTTTTTGTACCTGTATAATATAAAACTGCAAACATCCACAAACAACCAAGCATAAACTGCTGAAAATTGGGTATGGAATCATCCATCCCTTGCCCTATCGGGCTAAATTAGTACCTAGCATAATGTCTTTGGCACCTGCGGCCATAAAAATATCCAAACCAACATGAAAACAAACAAACAAGTACGAAGGAAAGTAAATTGTTTAAAACACACATAATAAGTTCATAAAATACTACCAACCCATGCCCTTGCCCGACCTACCAGTGCCGCCAGTCATCAGTTACCCGTGTCCGGGTCAAATGGTCCCCACTGTCTGTCCATGCAATAGCCCAAACGATCAATGTCTCGCCTCGTCTCTGCATATTCGGCTGCTCACTGTGCATCTGAGGCAGCCATCTGCTCTATAATCCTGTTAAATGAGGCGGTAGTGTTAGCTGAGAATTGATCAATAAGTCCATATATACCCTCAAAAGAGTATCGGCTGTCGTGTGACGAACTGGGGCCAGCCCCTAATGAAGATGGGCCTCCTCTCTGACGGCGGCTCTGTCTGGGTGGTGATTGTGGTCTCTCATGCACGTCCTGTATCATCATCTCTTCCGGGTCTTCCGGGTCCCAAACTTGGTTGTTCTTATCATAAAACCTCCACACATTCGGACTGATTTGCTGGATCATCTGCATGCTTTCACAGTAATCAAGGTTGAGAGCTATCGGGTCTGGGCTTCGAGTTCCTTCTGTATCTGCACCACAGGCCCTGTAGAGGTTGTAGATCCAGTGACCACCGAAGATCGGGGTATTTCCTCGGGCACTAGCATTTGTCATGAAAAGTTTGCAGAATATTGTGATATTGCATGCTAGGTCGTTTTTCATGCAGTATAATGCCTAAAGATCCCTTAGGTTGACAACCCCTTCACTCTGTCATCGAGTTGTGACAGTTTGACTGAGCAAACAGTGGATGTACCTCATGAGCGGGTCACGCAGTGCTGTGCTTTTTGAAACGCTCGGTCTATACTCTGTTGTCCCATAACTCAACTGTTCCCAAGCTTCTTCCCTTATGGCACCTGCTTCAGCTTCATCATCATCACCCTCATCTGTAAATGTTGTTTTAGCCTCGAACTAGATGTCTGAGTCGATTTCCTCGGTCGTGTAAATTCCTAAATTAACTCCTAGTTGGGTGACAGAAGTTTTATGCCATATACCCCCACATCGGAACTCGATTGCCTCTTCATCCCACATATCAAACTTTTTCTTTTTCATAATGAACGAGGCTAGGAATTCTTTTGTAAGTTCCGTCACTGATTCCCCTGTTTGGCCCAAAACCCGTCTCCAAGGTCCCTTCACAATGTTCTCATAACAGTTCCATTGGTTGAAGTGTCTCAAAGTGTCTTCACAGGCATAGAAGTTGGATTCTGGATACCTGTTGTTGAGATAAGTTAATCTTGTGTTTGCTTGTCGGTCCTTTGCTTTGCGGTTTCCGAATACTAGGAATGCATGAACTTCTTCTCCATACTCTGGCATCTGCAATTGACATCCAAATTAGTCAAAATTCATGAAAAAATTTTCAATTTGCTGAAACAGAGAACAAAGCACAGTGGCGTGCTTTCAGAAGCACGGCCCCGTGCTGTTGCCTCTGGTTCAGTTTCCTTTAATGTTTGACTTTTGGTTGACCACGACTCGTGTTGTTTTGGGCATGGCTCGTGTTTTTAATATTGATTTCTGACTTACTTAGACTCGAACCATCGTTTCCAACCGGTTATATCAATTAGGTTTAATGGTGTGTTGGGTGTTTATGCTAACAGCCAAAACCCGAATTGTTCCTTTCAATTAAACCCTAACCATTAAACTTTCAACAATCCATTCATCATATGCAAGCAATTTAACCCATATCCTCTTCGGGTTTTGACCCGATTTGGTCGAATTGAGCGATTTTAGGGTTAAATTAAACCTAAAATGACGAATTTGAACAATGCAATTGTTAAATTAACATACCTTAGGTTTAGAATTGAAGATTTGATGAAGAAATTAGCGAAATATTAGATGGTCGGCGGTTTTCGGTTCAGAACGCAGTGATTGTGAGGTTTGGTGGTTGGAAAAATTTATTTTATTAAGTTAAAACTCGTAACTGCTCTGTGACCAAAAACATGGCCCCGTGTTTTTAGAGGCACGGTACCGTGCTGCTTAGTGCAGACAATATTGTTTTAAATTTTGTTTATTTGTCGAACTGGTTTGTTTTTAGCTGGTTTTTTATTTTCTGGTTACTTTAACATGGTAATTAAAAATCCTAGATTTCATTAAAACATAAAACTAAAGACATAATTGAAGATAGATAAAATGAAAAGTACAACAACAACTCTCGGATCCTAACACATAGTACTAGCGGGAACAACTTCAACACGAAACAAAGTCAGAACTTCAACGGCCACCACTTCAAACAAGTCCTGGATGTGTGGTGGTGCTCGTTTGGCTTCCAAAAGTTCGTCAAGCTTTTTGTTGAGCGTAACGATTTCTCGGTTGAGAAAGTTAAGTTTGGAAGTCACATCTGTTGGGTTTTAACAAGATTATCAAAGTGATAAAATCCCTATTTTACCAAAAACGCAGCGGATATAAAAGTTTTAAATCTTGTTAATATGATATGTATAAAACCAATTTTAAACATGCAAAACCCAAACCCGGATCTAAATACGAATTACACACTATCAAATACATGCATGTCACTATAAGTCCATGCATGTTACTACTACCTTTCAATATGACAAAACCGGGTGAAAGAGATGATGATTGAAAGGTAAGAACTTGAATATGGAAGCTCCTCAAGCTAGCATACCCCAAGCTTCATCAACAACACACCACTCCAATCACTAGAATATCGAAGTCCTAAGGCGCAAGTATGACTCTCATGCTTCGGCCTTTCAAGGAGTTTCGTGAGTGGGTCCGCAATGTTTTGATCAGTGTGAACTTTGCGAATACATATCTTTCCCTTTTCAACTTCATCCCTTATGTAGTTGAATCTCCGCTCAATATGCCTAGTCTTTTGATGTGCGCGGGGTTCCTTGATTTGAGCAATCGCACCCTCGTTGTCACAAAAGATCTCTAGAGGGTCCTGAATGGTACGAACCACTCCTAGATCGGCAATGAACTTTCTAATCCATGCAGCTTCTTGAGCTGCCAGGGAGGCGGCGATGTATTCAGATTCAGTGGTGGATAAAGCTACCACATCTTGTTTTGCACTCTTCCATGAGACAGCACCACCATTGAGAACGAAAACGTATCCCGATTGTGATCGAGAATCATCTCGATCAGTTTGGAAACTCGCATCAGTGTAACCCTTTACAACGAGTTCCTCCTCACCAGAGCCATATATTAGAAACATATCCTTAGTCCTTCTAAGGTATTTCAATATGCTCTTAACAGCCATCCAATGGCTAGTTCCCAGATTTTGTTGGTATCGACTTGTCATGCTCAAGGCGCATGACACATCCGGTCTAGTGCAAATCATGGCATACATGATGGATCCTATAGCAGATGCATATGGGATACCACTCATTTTGTCTTGCTCATCCTTTGAGCTTGGACATTGAGAAGCACTCAACATCGTTCCTCTTTGAATAGGTACCAAACCTTTCTTAGAGTTTTCCATCTTGAACCTTTTCGAGATCTTGTCAATGTATGCACTTTGATTCAAACCTATCAACCGCCTTGATCTATCCCTATAGATTCTTATTCCCAGAATATAGACGGCTTCACCAAGATCCTTTATGGAAAAACAGCTTCCAAGCCAGGCTTTCACACCTTCCAAGGTTGGAATGTCATTTCCAAACAGTAATATGTCATCGATATATAATACCAGAAAGGTTATGATGCTCCCACTAGCTTTCTTATACACACAAGCTTCATCAGCGTTTTTGATGAATCCAAATTTCTTAACTTCATCATCAAAACGGTGATTCCAACTTCTGGATGCTTGTTTCAATCCATAGATTGATTTCTTCAACTTGCATACTTTGTTAGGATGTTGTGGATCGACAAAACCTTCAGGCTGAACCATATAAACATCTTCATTAAGATGCCCATTTAGAAAAGCAGTTTTGACATCCATTTGCCATATCTCATAGTCATAATATGCGGCTATGGCAAACAATATCCTTATAGACTTTAGCATCGCTACGGGCGAGAGAGTTTCATCATAATCAACCCCTTGAGTTTGAGTGAAACCCTTTGCTACAAGTCTAGCTTTATAAGTATCCAAGTTTCCATACATATCAGTTTTCTTCTTGAAAACCCACTTACTTCCAACCAGCTTGGAATTTAGAGGTGGAGCAACCAAGACCCATACTTGATTGTCATGCATGGATTGCATCTCAACATTCATGGCTTCTAGCCATTTGTCACAATCAGATTGCGACATTGCATCTCGGTATGTGGTGGGTTCATCCGAATCAACCACGTAGCATCCATCCATGAAAAATCCATATCTCTCAGGTGGGGTGCTAACTCTACCATATTTGCGAATGTTTTGTGTGTTTTGATCAACCATTTGATCATCCTCAACAACCTCTTGTTGATTGCTAGTGTCAACCAAACGTGTATTGGCTTGTAGTTCTCGATCCTCTTCGAGTTCTACAGTTCTATCAGTTCCTTCCATAAGGAACCTTCTTTCCAAGAACTTAGCATTTCGAGCTATAAACACTTTATGCTCGCTTGGATTGTAGAAATAATATCCCATCGAATCCGTGGGATATCCTACAAATATACACTTAGTGGATCGACATTCAAGTTTGTCAAGGGTGTAGATCTTAACATAAGCCTCACAACCCCATACCTTTAAATATGAAAATTTTGGAGCCTTTCCATGCCATATTTCAAAAGGTGTCCTATCCACTTTCTTGGTTGGTGCCATATTTAAAATACGGGCAGCAGAGATCACAGCGAAACCCCAAAATGATAGAAGTAATGAGCATCTAGCCATCATGGATCGAACCATGTCCAATAAAGTTCGATTCCTCCTTTTGGACACACCATTATGTTGTGGTGTTCCAGGTGGAGTAAGTTGTGAGACAATCCCACAACTCCTAAGATGTTCTAGAAACGCATCATTGAGGTATTCACCTCCTCTATCGGAACGTAGTACTTTGATTGTTTTGTTGAGTTGATTTTGTACTTCATTTTGGAAGACTTTGAACATTTCAAAGGCCTCATTTTTGTGTCTTAACAAGAACACATACCCATAGCGACTATAATCGTCGGTAAAGGTAATGAAGTATCTTTCACCATTTCTTGTCATTGTCCTAAAAGGTCCACATACATCCGAATGTATGATACCTAATAAGTCTTTCGCCCTTTCATTTGTTCCATTAAAGGGTTCTTTGGTCATCTTTCCCAATAAACAAGATTCACATTCATCAAATGAATCAACATTTGATTTCAAAAGACCATTCTTTCGAAGTGTATGAATATGATTCTTGTTTATGTGACCAAGACGACAATGCCAAAGAAAAGTATTACTCAAATCCATTTTGAGTCTTTTGGTGTTAGCTTGTTACAACGAGTTATCAATGTATGAGTCATCATGAATTAATTCATAAATGCCATAAAACGGCATCGCTTTAAAATAAAAGACATTATCCATGAAAACATAAATACCATTATCAACAAACTTAAAGTCATAACCAGATTGTCTTAATACAGAAACATAGATAATATTCCTAGTCAAACTAGGGGAATATAAAATGTTTTTCAAAACAATTTCCAAACCATTTGGAAGCTTTAAAACATAATCTCCTCGGGCTTGGACGTCAACCTTTGCTCCATTGCCCATGAAGAGACTTATATCTCCTTTCTTCACCTCATTTCTTCTTTTGAACCCCTGCAATGAATTGCATATGTGAGTTCCACATCCGGTATCCAACACCCATGTGTTAGAAGAAATAATATTAAGATCAATGTGAATCATGAAAGTTGTACCTGACGTTTGCCCTGCATCCCTCTTAGCTTTCAACTCCTTGAGATAGGTCGGACAGTTTCTCATCCAATGACCTATCTAACCACAACCAAAGCACGGATCCTCAGCGCTAACCTTTAGCTTCTTTGGCTTTGGCTCCGCCTTTGCCTTTCCCTTGAACCCCTTCTTGACTTGCCCCTTACCAACGGCAACCTTTGCTTTTGGTTCCGGGTGATGCCTTTTCTTTGAGCCACCCTCATTGATCGCAAGAACGGGTAAAACCTTTTTACCCATGCCGGCCTCGGCTGTCTTAAGCATTGCGTGAAGCTCACCAATGCTTTTGTCCCATCCATTCATGTTGTAGTTCATGACGAATGTCTCAAACCTTTTAGTTAAGCCATTTAGGATTAAATCTGTGGCTAACTCTTTTGAGACGGGACAGTTAAGCCGTTCAAGCCGATCAATGTGGCTCTTCATCTTAAGTACATAAGATGAAACAAATTGGGTTTCTTCCATATGACATGCATGAAGCGCTCGAACCGTTTCGAGTCGCTCAACCCGAGCTTGAGTAAGGAACATTTCCTTAAGTTGGGTTATCATGTCATACGCCCCATGATTCTCGAAATCCTTTTGGATCTCGGGAATCATTGTTCCCAACATGAGGCAAGAAACTTGCACCGAATCCTCGGTGTATTTTAACCAATCCGCATAGGCATCCAAGTTATTGACATTGGGTTCATCGGGAATAGGATCGTCTAAAATATAAGACTTCTTTTCTTGCTTGAGAACAATTCTCAAGTTTCGATACCAATCCATGAAGTTGTTAAAGTTTAGACGATCCTTATCCAGAATGGATCTTAGTGATAGATTATGCACGTGTGGGATAATTGCGTTCGGTGCGTTGTTTGCGGCCATCTAAAAGAATTTTAACAAAGTTCAAATTAGTATTTTCGATATTAATAAAATTTTAATCTTTAATACCCTTTAAATGTCTCCAAGACAATTATTGATTAAAATCTAGAACCCAACGTTTCATTCAAATAGTAGTTAGGTGACCTTTATCCTACTATTCTAATTAACAAGGTAGTCAACGTTTGACAATTGCAACCCTTTGCAACTTCTAGTTTTATGGGATCGGTTAAACATCATATGTTTAGTTGGTATGTTAAATCCCATCAACACCTTTGAACGCCATGTTAAGGTGATCCTATAGTCATGGTTTCAAATCAAGTCGTCCTACTTATACACACGTGTGAGTTTACTCATACAAGTGGTTAGGTGATCCTAATGCCAAAAGTACTTGTAAAATCACCTTAAGATCACAAGTTTTCTTAAAAGTGCTTAGGTGATCCTAACTCACTTTCAAGTCTACAAGTGACTTAAGTGTCGTATAAAAGGATGGTGTTTAACTTGTTTTTAAAAAGGGATTTTAGTTTTCTAAATTCTAGATTGGAAAACTATTTATTGTACCTTTCATTTGCATGCATTCAAATGTATGGTACTTAGTTGAAAAACCCATTTTCAAAGTTCCAATTAATAAAACCCATTTTTATTATGAAATCATTAGTTATTAATAAAACCAATTTTTATTACCTAATGATTTCTAAGGAACCAATTTTATGCTAGTTGATTTTAAGTTGTTAAGCAAACCATATTGCAAATAATAAGTAAATCAACCATGCAAGCACAAAATATACACAACCACAAGTTCATAACCATAGCCTCCTAATATTGACCACGCTTGTTGACCGAAGACAAGTGTGTCAAAAAGTCTCTCCTAAGGGACCCAAAAGAACATGCACTTGTGTCGGTGAACTCCCACTTGATTCCGCATCCATATGCTCCAAGTGTTTATTCCCGGTGTTGTGGTCTTCATCATTTTATTTGGGCTTCCATCCATGCATCTTCTTTTACAAAATATATCCTAATACATTTTTCTAGTAAAAGAAATACATCTAATCTACTTATTATTACAAGCCATATGAATGAATAAATAGATTACAAACCCAAATAAATATTACAACCAAATCGAATGAACAAACAACCAACACAATCATTCAACCAAACACAAGGCCATGGCTAGGTTATGAACATCTATTACACATCCAAATATGTAATAATACAAGACCAAAATGGTTCCCCTTTTTGCCTCAAAACTTTCGGCCAAAGCTTAAGCAAACCGAAAGTTTCGGGTTTTGTCCAAACAAACTAAACAATCATCCAAATGACTTGGTTTTTCAAGATTACCACATGCATGTAAAGTATAACCTTGAAAAACCATGGGGTAACCAAAACCCCAAAAAGTTTCGGCCAAATGGTGAAACCCACCATAAACCCGAAAAATTTTCGGTCTAATGAAGCATGCATTCGTATAAGCGGCTCTTGATGCCATTGTTAGGTTTTAACAAGATTATCAAAGTGATAAAATCCCTATTTTACCAAAAACGCAACGGATATAAAAGTTTTAAATCTTGTTAATATGATATGTATAAAACCAATTTTAAACATGCAAAACCCAAACCCGGATCCAAATACGAATTACACACTATCAAATACATGCATGTCACTATAAGTCCATGCATGTTACTACTACCTTTCAATATGACAAAACCGGGTGAAAGAGATGATGATTGAAAGGTAAGAACTTGAATATGGAAGCTTCTCAAGCTAGCATACCCCAAGCTTCAACAACACACCACTTCTAGCTAGGATTTGCACTTGAAATTTTCTTCTTCTTTTCTTATGTTGGATGAAAATACCCAAGAGAGGAAGAGAGAAAAGTTTACTTGGAAATTATGTGTGTTATGAAAGAATGAAAGAGAAAGACTTGGTTTTATTTAAAGGCATCTTTCTCTCCACCAATAATAACCATTGCATGTCTCCACTCAAACATATAATAATATTACATTTGAAAGAGTTATTATCTTTTTCTTTTATAAAACTTTAAACATATATATATATATATATATATATATATATCCATACATATATACTTTTATAAGTTTATAACTTATAACTTATAAAACCTATTATATGTTAAGAGACATGCTTGGTTATTATTATTCACATATTGTTATTTAACCAACTTAAATAACACTATGTAATGTTCTTTCATAAAACATAAATCATCCATATGATTTGTTTATTACACAAGTACATTTTATTTAGAAACCCCTTTCCAAATAACTCAAGTGTTAATATTCATTTGTTATAATCACATCATATATGAACGAATATTATCGGTGTTTGTCTAGCTTGTTATTGGGTATGACCCGACTTGGATCATAACGTACTAGCCACATAAATTTAATATCTCTTGGGCAGACCGAGTCCAACAACATCTTTGTGGTGGCCATCCACCACATGGAAGTTCTCGAACCTAAGCAGGTCGACTTTGTTAATTAACTCGACTACTCGAGCTTCGGTTTGCATGTTGTTCTCAACTTGATCTCTTATGATGCATTGGAGTCTCATGACCTCCTCATCAAGGTATGAGGGGGATTCATGTTGTTTCCCCTTTTTCACTGGCCTCCATTCAACCCGTTTTCCTTCCATTTAGGTAAGTTGTGTTTGGTGTGAATGGAATAGTGAGTATATACAGGCATTATATAGAGACTGGAAAGTTGAACACAGCACCGTGCTTTCAAAAGCACGGCCCCATGCTGTTAGAGGAATAAATGTTTCTGAGTCAGAGAATTGTACGAAGTCAGCGCGTATCATGCTGAAGATTCTGGGGTGACCATGGCCTCGTGCTTAGGAAAGCAAGGCCCGTGCTTTTTGTCACGGTGAATTTCTTTGAAATTTTCAACACGATGCAAGATCTAGAATTCTTAGAATGACGTTTATTATGATAATTTGGAAGTTTGATCATCTAAAAATTACTTTTCATTAAATAAAGATCCTACAACAATTACGGGATAAGCTCGAATTTTCCTAAGAAAAGAAAATATTCGGGTTAAGCCCGAAGTCCTAACACATTGTGCTTAATGCACTTGTTTACACATAAAAACAGAAAGTTAAGTTTCCTAGAGTTCCCCGAAAGGCTCTCCTCCTCCGAATGGTCCTGGTGGTCGAAAATACGTGAAACCAAGAACTTGAAACTGGAGTTGTAAATTGATGTCTCGGAGTTCCATTTTCATGTTTTCCACTGATTCGTTGAGTTCTTTCATGAGTTCTTGAAGTTTCAAGAGAAGCTCGGTTTTGGAAACATGGCGGGTATCGTTTCTCGGATGTCGGGAAACGGGGATTGCTTCACTCATCTCAGTTGGCATGCTGAATTTTCAGAGATTTTTGGTTTTGGTTTTGGTTTGTGCAAAGAATGCAATGACACAAGTTGCCTTTTATAACCAACCAGTAAGCCGAGCACGGTACCGTGCTTTTGGAAGCACGCCCCCGTGTTTTTGCTCTAATAATTCTGTTACAAGCCAGTCTGACTGAGATTTTTGCAGCGAAGATGCTGGTCCGCATTTCTAGGCACGGGACCGTGCTTTTGAAAGCACGCCTCCGTGGTTTTCAGTTTCATGTTATTATTATTTTATTATATATATATATATATATATATATATATATATATATTTATTTAGCTCATTTATTTACAAGGCCTAGTTTAATCAGGGTCTTGGCCAGACCCTACTTCCAATTTGTTCTTATTCAAGAAGTTTGTAGGGTTAATACCTCCAAAACTTCTTTAAGTGGACCGTCGATATATGGATTTAATCGATGTCCATTTACCTTGAACTTTTGGCCATTTGAATTTGAAATTTCTATTGTCCCATAGTCAAAAACTGATTCAACCATGTATGGTTTTGTCCATCGGGAATTCAATTTTCCTAGGAAAAGACGTAAACGAGCGTTGTATAACAGTACATGATCGCCAGTTTGAAATTTTTTGTTTCATTTTAAATGGGCGTCGTGTATGCGTTTAGTCTTTTCCTTGTAAGACCAGGAATTTTTGTAGGCCAATGTTCTCAGTTCCTCGAGCTCACGAATTTAATCTTCCCGGTTTACTCTGGCGGACGTTAGATCAAAATTCACTGCTCTGAGGGCCCAGTTCGCTTTTTGTTTTAACTCTACTGGCAGATGACATGCCTTCCGTAAACGAGCTTGAAGGGTGTCGTTCATATGGGAGTTTTGTAGGCCGTCCTGAGGACCCACAAAGCGTCATCTAACTTTTCTGCCCAATTTTTGCGATTCATCCCCACAGTTCTTTCTAAAATTCTCTTAATTCCTCGATTCGAGACCTCTACCTGCCCACTGGTCTGAGGGTGATATGGTGTTTCTAGTCAGTGCTGAACTCCATACCATGCTAAGACCTTGTCCATCAGGGTGTTATAGAAGTGGGTACCTCTGTCGCTGATTAGGGCTTTCGAGTACCGAATCGTGAAAACAACTTTTTCAGAAATCGTACAACTACTCGAGCATCGTTAGTGGGAAGAGCTTGTGCTTCTACCCATTTAGACACGTAGTCGACTGCTACAAGGATGTTCTTATTTCCGAATGAGTTAGGAAATGGGCCCATGAAATCTATTCCCCATACATCAAAGATCTCACAAATTTGAATGCCCTTTTGAGCCATCTCATTTTTTGATGAGATGTTCCCGGCTCTTTGACAAGCATTGCATGCTTGGATCAAAGTATGTGTATCTTTGTATATAGTGGGCCAGAAAAATCCTGCATCAAACACTTTCCTGACCGTAGTGGCGGTACCATGGTGTCCACCGTGTTTGAGAATGTCTAAGGCCTCATTGCCTTCCATGCACCTACGAATAACTTGATCCGCACCTATTCTAAATACGTATGGATCTTCCCAGAAGTAATACTTAAGATCGAAGAAGAATTTCTTCCGCTGTTGATGGGTAAGTCCTTTTCTTAGGATTCTACAAGCTAGGTAATTTGCGAAGTCGGCGAACCAAGGACTTTCGTCTTTTTCTTCTATGACTTCTTGAATGCGCATGAGAATTTCATGTGGGAAATTATCATTGATAATTTCTTTGTGAAGTTCTTCAGGAGTTGGACATTCTAAGCGTGAAAGGTGGTCGGCAGCTACATTCTCTACCCCCTTTTTGTCCTTGACCTCGATGTCAAATTCTTGGAGTAGTAGGATCCATCGGATGAGTCTGGGTTTGGCATCTTATTTGTTGAATAGGTAACGTATTGCGGCATGATCGGTGTAAACTATGGTTTTGGAAAGAACTAGGTATGATCTAAATTTTTCAAAGGCAAATACTACTGCCAATAACTCTTTTTCTGTTGTGGTGTAATTCTCTTGTGCATCGTTCAGAGTTTTACTTGCATAGTAAATTGGGTGAAAGTGTTTTTCTTTGTGTTATCCGAGTACGGATCCAACTGCAAAGTCACTTGCATCGCACATGATTTCGAATGGAAGGGTCCAATCGGGCGTGGTCATGATTGGTGCGTTGACAAGTTTGTCTTTTAATGTATTTAATGATTCAACACATTCCTCAGAGAAGACGAATGGTGCGTCTTTCTCCAGAAGTTTGGTCATAGGTCTTGAGATTTTTTAGAAGTCTTTAATGAAGCGGTGGTAGAAACCTGTGTAACCTAGAAAACTTCTAATAGCTTTGACTGAAGTTGGCGGTGAAAGTTTGGATATGGTTTCTATTTTGGCCTTATCAACTTCTAGTCTGTCCTGAGAAATATTGTGACCGAGAACAATGCCTTCCTTTACCATAAAATGGCATTTTTCCCAGTTGATCACTAGATTTACTTCTTCACACCTAGCTAACATTTTGTCTAGGTTTTTTAGACAATGATCGAAGGAGTCTCCGAAGACTGAGAAGTCGTCCATGAAAACTTCCATAGAGTTTTCGATCATTTCATGAAAGATGGCCACCATGCAACGCTGGAAAGTGGCTGGAGCATTACATAGTCCAAATGGCATTCTTCGGTAGGCGAAGGTCCCGTATGGACATGTAAAAGTGGTTTTCTCCTTATCCTCAGGAGCAATAGGAATTTGGAAATATCCGGAAAATCCGTCAAGAAAACAGTAGAACATTTTCCAAGATAATCGCTCAAGCATTTGATCTATGAAGGGAAATGGAAAATGATCTTTTCTTGTGGCGTCATTAAGCTTCCGGTAATCGATGCAAACTCGCAAGCCTGTGATGGTTCTCATTGGTATTAGTTCGTCCTTGTCGTTCATTATGACCGTCATTCCTCTCTTCTTGGGTAATACTTGAACGGGACTAACCCAAGGTGAATCCGAGATTGGGTAGATTAATCTGGCATCAAGCAGTTTGATTACTTCCTTCTTCACCACATCTTGCATGTTGGTATTGAGACGTCTTTGATGTTGGACCACGGGTTTGTATTCTTCAACCATGAGGATTTTATGAGTACAAAAAGAAGGACTGATGCCCTTGATATCCATGATCTTCCATGCGATAGCCTTCTTGTGGTTTTTAAGAACCTTAAGAAGTTCGTCTTTCTCTTCTTTAGAAAGGTGAGATGAAATAATTACTGGGAGTTGAGAATCTTTTTCTAGAAAGGCGTATTCAAGATGTTTTGGTAGTTCTTTTAACTCTAAAGCTGGTGGTTCTTCGATTGATGGTTTTGATTTTTCATTGTTTTCAATGATTTCGTATATCATTTCTGACTCTTCGTGGTAGTTATTGTTGAGATTTTCGTTTTCTAAAATGGGTTTGTTGAGTGTTTTGTCTAATACTTGTGTTTCGAAGGGAGTATTGATGGAGGAATCCCGCATATAGCAACTTACGATGGACTCTATAATGTCAACACAGTATAATGTGTCATCGTGCTGTTGCGGATATTGCATAGATTTTCCTATGTCAAAAGTGATTGCCTCATCATTGACCCTGAGAGTGAGTTTGCCAGTGCAAACATCAATGATAGCCTTTGCGGTGGCTAAAAAGGGTCTTCCTAAAATCAGAGGTACACTTTTGTCTTCCTCCATGTCTAGAATCACAAAATCTACTGGGAAAACAAACTTGTCAATTTTGACAAGCATGTTTTCAACAATTCCCCAAGGATAATTAACAGATCGGTCAGCTAACTGAATGCTCATGCGGGTGGGCTCTGGTTCTCCTATCCCTAGTTTTGCAAAAACCGCATAACGCATTAAATTAATACTAGCTCCTAGGTCAGCCAGGGCATTGCTAACAGATAAATTTTCTATGAGACAAGGGATAGTAAAACTCCCTGGATCGGTCATCTTTGTCAGTAGCTTGCTTTGGAGGACGGCTGAACATTCTTCACATAGGGTGACATGCGAGAGCTCCTCCAGCTTTCTTTTGTTTGTCAGCACTTCTTTGAGAAACTTGGCATATTTTGGCATCTGAGCAATAGCCTCAGCAAAAGGGATGTTGATTTGGAGTTGCTTAAAGAGTTCTAGAAACTTCCCATACTGAGCTTCAAATCGCTCCTGCTTCAGTCTTCCAGGGTATAGAACAGGCGGAACATAAGTTCGGACTGGCTCCTTAGGCTGTACTATGCTTGTTGGGGTCAACCTTTCCTGTGTTTCATCAGGAAATTTCTTTTCCATAACTGTTTCTGAAGTTGGTGAGACAACAGTGGTCGTACCGCTCCTGAGTGTAACGGCGTTAGATGTTGCATTCGAGTTGGTGATTGTGTTGCTTGGAAGGGTGCCACGTGGTCTTTCGGATAATTGTCGGGCAATTTGTCCGATTTGGGTTTCTAGGTTCTGAAGTGATGCTTGTTGACTTTTGAGATCGGCTTCATGTTTTAATAATACTCCGCTGATACCAAAGGAAATAGATTCTATCCATTCTAAGGCTAGACCCCTTAGAGAGAAAGGAAAGAGTTTGAGTTTGATTTAATCGTCTGAACAGTTTTGGATTTTAAAGGTTCCGCAGATTCGTAAGAATCGAGATATGTGAGAAAGTGGATCTTCATCGAGGAGACCATGAAATTGAACTGAATTTTCCACCATATGAATGGTGCTTGATTTGATTTCGAAATTTTCGGTGGAGCCACTCCATTGCTACAGCCTTCGAGAGATGGCTTGGCATACTGGCTCATGTTCTGCTCAATGTTCTAGGCCGCCATCATTTCTTCGGTTTGATTTTCTCCTGATGTGGTGGCGTATACTGATTCGTCTTTGATTGCTTCGGCGGTTTATGTTGTTCGTTTACGTGCTCGTCGACGTAAGAGTCGTTCCGGTTTAGAAATTGGAAAAACAAGCTCGGGCTCAAAAGTAGAGGACATACATGGGACTAAATCAAAATTAAACTAAAGTAAAAGTTAGCTAAGATTAGTCTAAGTTAGTCTAATATTAAACTACGAGTTATGCTACGCTATTTTAAACTAAACTAAACTAAGTTCTAAATTACTTAATATAGAGTAAAGGTAAGGTAAATAAAGGTAAAATGTAGGCTAGCCGTAAAATTATATAATTTAGTATTTAGTAAAAATTAAAGATAAAGTAAAATAGAAGTTAAAAATTTGTACAACTATTGACAATGATTAAATGAAAACTTGGATCGTTCTTATAAACGTACCGTGTCCCCGGCAACGGCGCCAAAAACTTGATGCGTGCGTGCGTGTGGTATAAAATATGATAGATTGGATATTTAGATTTTGCACAAGGCCGTGTTTTAAATTTATAAAGGTGATTTCTACAAAGACTAAACACACACAAAATAGGCTAGTGTACCTATCGTATATGTAGAATAGTATTGGTAAGAACCAAGTATCGATCCGTGGACACAAATGTTTCTAATAATAAATCGTTGTTTCACTTTAATCGGAGGTTTTAATCATTTTGGGGCTAATTTTTGAACTTTTTATAAAATGTAAATACTTATATATAATATATAGGTGACCAAGACAAGAAATTCTAAACGAGTTGTTCAATTATGCGAAGGTTACCATCTAAGATCAAGAATCCACTCCATTTTAACATTGATAATTAATATTTGGACATGTGATAAACTTGCCATAGCAATATATGATAGATAGCTCCTTAAACCTTAAGTGCGCATCTTTGGCACTAAGGAGATAGCATGCGCATTTTAAAGTCCACCGTTTCCTAATGTCGTACCATCTCAATGATGTCAATTTAAGTTGGCAAGTAGTTTCGTAAAGTAGAAAGATTAGGATTGAATTCGATTTCTCAAATACCAATTCTAACAAATTCGGGTGGTTATAGTTCATCACACAACCTCCTCTTGGTTGATTTATGTAGATTATAATTACACATTCGGTTAACATATGATTTCTTTAACTAATTTGATATCCTAAGCAAAGCCATTTTCGGATTACCAAGGTTTAGAAAAATACATCATAACTTATATCTCATCATTTCTAAGTACAATATAAGGATCCATGTTTCGATAATGTATCAAAGTATTTCTCTCTTTCAAGAACATGAATCGATCATGAACGATTGCCAATGGAATTGACAACCACCAACTTTGAATTAGTGATTTAAGATGGTGAAACATTTCTCATCAAAATATTATTGTAATATAACCATGTACTTTACTAGACTACATCACATGTCTTGATTAATTATCAAGTAAAACAAAGTTTCTTCATAGATTTTAGATGGTAAAAGGAGTTTAGCTCATAATGAGCATGATGATAGACATTAAGATGATTGATGATAACAAATACATGATTTTAAACTTGGAACAATCTAACCAATTATAGATGAATCTTCCTTCTTAATGATGATAATGATGGATGATGATGATGATTGATGGTAATGAGCTCCAAGCCTTCAAACTCTCCACTAGATCTTCAAAGTGAGTGTTAGTGTGTGTTTTTATAAGAGAGAACCGAATAGATTTCTTTTCAAGGCACACCAAATGAGCGCAACATGAGCCACTATTTATAGGCAATCTGGATAGTGAGGCACGGCCCGTGCTTGATGAGCACGCCCCCGTGCATTTTTATGACATGTGCCAGATTTGTTTTGTCTTTTCTGCGAGGTGGCAACGGCCCCGTGGTTGGTAGGCACGGCCCCGTGGTTTTTAGTGACATGTGCTCAATTCTTCTTTGTCTTTTCTGTGTTCTCGTCCACGGCCCCGTGCTTGATCAGCACGGCCCCGTGCTTTTGCTTCCAGATTTTGTCTTTTCTTGTGTTGGAAGCATGGGGCGTGTTTCTTGAGACATGGGGGCGTGTTTCTTTGTTTTCTTGTGTTTTCTTATGTTTTTCTTCGTCTTTTTGCTTGTTTCTTCGTTTGGGGCTTCGTTTTACCTGAAATTATGTTTTATTATGATAATTAGCCTTTTATGCTATGTTATTTGATAGAAATTGCAGTTTTTAGAGATTATTTGATGCCGAAAAGATGTATATTTCTATATACATCAGTGTAGTTCTTCCTTTCTTATTTTTTCTCAACCCCCGTTGCCAGTCTTTGAGCCTTATTCTTCTTTTGGGTTTTGGTTTTTCTACAGGTTGTGCTTGAAAAACCATGGGTTCAGGGTATTGTTGACTAGATTTTCCTTTTTCCATACCCGCGATGTTAATGAATATGTTTTCGAAAGCTTCAACTAGCTCACTCATGATGTTAATCAAAAACAATAAAACAAAGAACTCCAAACGAAAATAATACTTATTTTCACGTGTTTTTAAAACCTTATACGTATGGTTAACACATAGGTTAATGCATGTATTTCCTAACTCTAAATTTTAAAATTAGGTATTATTAAAATACTCATATTGCTTAAACCAGTGGCTCTGATACCACTTCAGCTGTCACAGCCCCCGACCCCTATACCTTGTGAGGGAAGCCGTGAACATTGATTGGTGGTATCGGTGTTTATTAAATTATTTTGCAGCCGAAAATTTCATCAGAACCGTAGTTAGTAAAAATGATCAGAGTTATAAAAACACCATGATTATTATTATGATAAACCGGGAATTTAATCCCTTTTGATACAAACATAAGTTTTATAGGGTTAAACCCTAATTTACAAAACACGTTTCTTTATTCTGGTGACAAGCCACTTATTTAAGCTGGAAGCCCGCAGGCATCATTCCTTTGTCTCTAACAAGTCACCTGAAACATGTTTAAAATATTTGATCAGCAAGAAATACTGGTGAGTACATTCATTTGTAAATGACACATTTTACAGTTACAGCATTAAGATGTTTTTACATCTGCCTTCTTACAAATTACCAAAAGGTACTTGTCACTCGACCGTATCTATGACTGTGGTCATATTACTTATTGGCTAACACTTGTCCAATAAGTAACGTGTAATAGCCCAGTAGGCAAGCCTTGTATACAAAACCCCACAATACCGATAGTAACCTTCCCGTAAGTCTACAAAGACTTAATCTCTGTAATGTATTTTAAATACTTTGTAAATACTTTTGAAAATATTTAGACAATCTATCATGGGTTTTATAGGTTTTGAAATCACCATGACAGTGTCGGAAAAATAGTTGTCTCAAGCAAATATGAGTTGTATAAAAACTCGAATGTCTCACCATGCAAGTTTACAATTAAAGAAAATGCCTCTTGGTATTAAGCACCTAGGATAAACACAATGTAGTATACCTAGATTTGTGTAAAACCAATAATCATAACGATAATCACGAGAGTAGAAACTTTACACGATGGCACAATGTCTTACCTTAATAGGTAGAGCTTTTGTATTCGTGTATATTTCTTTTGATCGGATAGTCTATCGCTACGACAACTCGGTATTATACTTAATATATATTTATGTATATGTTTTTGAGAATTCAGAGAGAATAAGGATTTTGAGCAAGGAAATGAAGTCTCGTTGCCAACCTATTTATAGCTGATTTTGGACCCCCGTCGCGATACGCGATGGCCATACACAACAGGCGTCGCGTATCGCGAAGAATCTCGTAGCTACGCCGGGTCAGCCCTACGCCTGCTACGTGGCACGCCACGTGGCATGCAACGTGTCATCCGCGTAACTTCCACGCGGTGATGCGAGCGTGCGAAGTGCAAAGTGCGCCATCAAAGCGCCACATTGTGCCCATCGCACTTCGCCCGTGCCCGAGCCCGTGCGCGTGCACGTTCGGGTGCTTCGCACCCTCCGCTAGGACCACAGGGTGTGATATGTCTTATAAGAACATTAACATATGAATTTTCTTTCTTATAAAGAGCTCACTAGTTTTATAATTTAGCGATGTGAGATAAGAAACTTACACTCCTATTTATACTAAGGTGGAAGCCTCTTCTTTCCTTTCCTCCACCAATGTGGGATGGAATTTTCCTTCTTTTGTTCCTTTATTTTTATTTTGTGGTTTGTTATATTTTCACCTTTTCGATTTGGATCAGCTTCAATACACCGTCCGAGGGTCTTTCCCGTTGCTATCTCGCACCTATAGTACAAGTATAGCCTTTTCTTTTGGATCAGCTTCAATACAATGTCCGAGGGTCTTTCCCTCTTCTTTGTTATCTCGCACCTATAGTACGAGTATAACTTTTTGTTAGTCGGATATAAAATCCGGCTTAAGACCTCTATTCCCTTTTGTAAAATCTTTACCTCGATTTTAATTTCTTTATGAACCTTTAGTTTAAAACATCTTTTCTTTATTTTAAACCTTTAGTTTAAAATATCATTTATTTCTTTTCTTTTCTTTAACAAGTTAAAATTCTTTCATTTAACTTATTTACTTTTCTTTTCTTTTTACAAGATAAACCTCTAGTTTAACTTGTTTTCTTTTTCTTAAACTCTAAGTTTCTTCTTTATTAATAAACGTATATTTTTCTTCTCTTATTATTTAAGAATAATATCTTAAATAATATTATCAACTATAACTATTTTCTACTTTATCTTTTCCTTTTCTTTTATATTATCTTTGAACCTATAGTTCAAATCATATATCTCTTATTCTCATATTCGGACCTTTAGTCCGTCATGTTTTCTTTTCTAAAATCTACGTTTTCTAAAACGTATGCTTATATACACACATCATTTAGTTTATATTAATAATACAAACAATGTATATATTTTCATTTACTTATTATTATTTATAATACTTTTATCTTTATTAATTAATAAAGATTCTTTCATTTATTTTCTTTATTCTTTCTCTTTTATTATTATTTAAAATCTATTTAAATAATAATCATTCTTCCTTTATAATAAAGAATTTATATTTGTATCTTTATCTTTATTTGTTTTATTTTCTTTTGTTTATTTTCGAGGTATTGACTATACCCTTGACTAGGGTCTAAGCCTTTATTATTTTATTAATATGTTATTCGGGCATTATGCCTACCTTGTTTGGCTTATTATTTTTTAAACTCATGGGCAGCACTTCGACGCTGGCATGTATATCGAGAATCTTGATCAAAACCTCCTTAGCAAACAAATCGAGGCACGTCGGTCTTCAAGTCTCGTCGGCACGCACTTCGAGGCGGGTCGTCGGTTCGTCTCGGGTCAGCACGTACTTCGAGGTGAAATGTCGGGTCGTCGGTATTTCGAAGTATCGTCGGTTTAATGGCACGGATTACGAGGTAAAATGTCGAAGTTTTATGGTCATGGAAAATGAGGTGGTCGGTACATGTTTATCGAGGTGATTTTAGGGAGATGTTAGAGAGAGAAAGAGTGTGTGAAAATGGTGTGTAAAAATGAGATGGTGAGGTTGCTATTTATAGAGTTTTTCCCTGAACCCGTCGCGATACGCGATGGTCCTTGATCATGCCATCGCGTATCGCAACGTAGGCATGATGAGTCGCCATTAGGGCCGCCACATGACCCCACGCGATGCCACGTGGTGATACGTGGCAACACATATTGCCACCAGGTGACACTTGTCAACACGTGTCACCCTGTCAAACCTCGACGTTTGGTCTACGGCCGTCGCGTATTGCGATCAGGCCTGGTGACAGATTTTTCACTTTTGATTTTTAAGTTTAAAATTTTGACATTTTTGATCCTTTATCTTTTTGAACTTGATATTTTTGACCCGATATTTTCGTGATGTTACATCCTCCCCACCTTGAAATGAATCTCGTCCGCGAGATTCGCTCTTTGAACAAGTGGGGGATACTTTTTCTTTATTTCAGTTTTGAGTTTCCATGTTTACTCGGGGCTTCTTCGTGAGTCCCATTTTTCTTTCATAATTTTAAGGTTTTTCTCTTTAATTTATTCGTTTTCTGAATCTTCGATTTAAATCTGTCGTTCTATGAATTTTATATTTTCATTTTTATATCTTTTAAGAACATCGACAAAAGGTTTATCTACTAGACATTTTCACAGATTAGATATGTGGATTACATTGTGTATCCCTTTCGTTTTCTTCGGGTAGTCACAGATGATATGCGACAGTACTGATTTGCTCGAATATTTTAAATGGTCCTACAATCGTGGACTAAATTTTCTTTTCTTATCGAAGCGAATGACGTCTTTCTAAGGCAAAATTTAATTTAAAATCCTATCACATATATTATATTTTAATGGCTTATGAGGGACATGTAATTTTTTTGACTATCTCACGCCACCTTGAGTAGTTTGTAATACTTTATTCCTTGTTTCGTGGATTAGTTTGGGTCCAAAAATTTGGTTATTCCTCTTTTTGGCGATCTCACACCACCTTGATTCATTCATGGGTTTGCAATACTTTATTTTTCGATTCGTGGACTACTTCCGGACTTCCGGTCCAGTTATTTGGTTATTATTATATTTATTTATTTTTTAGATCAACTCACAGATGTTCAGATGCTTCATAAGACGCTGCTCGATTGTTTATGTGGTAATTAGAATTCTACTAGTGAAAATAATTATCCCATTTGCACTTATGTCTATCATACTTGTGTGGAGCATAACCTTATACGTTTGAATTGTTCTTTTTCACTTTGTCCATCTATTTGGGGATGTTAAACAATGTTAAAGTTCATTCGAGTTCTTAACGTTTGTTGAAAAGTATCCCTTAAATGGGATGTAATCAGATTGTCTTGATTGAATATTATGAATAGTGGCACACCGTGTAGGGACATGATGTTGTTCACATAATTTCATGCTAATTTATCCATTGAGTACGAATCGTTCATTGGGAGAAATTGGGGAAACTTTGTTAGTCTATCAACAAAAACACATTTTGTATCGTATTGGCATGAATTCTTGGGAAGTTTCGTAATATAGTTATCTTTACTCATTTCTACATGGGGAGTTTGGGTTGTTTAAAGTAATCCAAAGGTTTCTTGTGCGCGATTTTAATGAATTTGATCTTTCATTACATATGAAGTGATATCTTGTTCATGTTCTTCTATTAATAATTGGATCTAAGGTTTGTGGTATGTTTTATAACTTTTTTAGTGCATCTTTGTACTTATGAGCTTTGTTCATTTTCGTCTCGTATAGCTTTCCATTATCAAATTTTGGTTTTCAAGTATAAGGATTTCGTCATCTCTCTTATCTTACAATTTGATTATGCCATAATCTTTTGCTTTGGAAATTTGATTTTTGAATTTTTTTTTTTTTACTCGTGAAGTTTCTTGGTTTCGCTTTATTTAAGTTCATTTAGAGTTTTAAATTTCTATAACTCCAATGTTCTAATTCTCCAGGTTTTCTCATTCTTTCGTTTTGGAAAAATTAAATCTTCAGACTTAATGGTTTTATCTTTAGTATCTATCTGAATCTACTATTTCAAATAGATGTTCTACTGCTATACCATCTTGTTTTATATTCATTCTTTTATATAATAAGCAATCTTCATTGTAAATACATTTCCGTGATTTGAATAGGAATAGATAACTTCCTTCTATAGTTAACTTGTTTGACTTTTTACTAATATTTCCAAGTGTTGTAGTATATCTCTTTTGTTAATTCTATGCCTGATGATATAGTAAGTTTATAATTTAGAATGTCGTAAGAAATTGTAAATCGCTAAACACAGTGGCCAATTGTGTTTAATTATTTACCTTACTTTCAGTATTCTAAATATTAATTAGATATTTCTCATATTCAATCTATCGAATCTCATTCTATCCATTTTAACTTACTCATTCTTGATAGCTTTCAAGATTTTCATACTTGTTTTACGTAATCCCTTACTTTATGAATTTGACGGATTCTTTCCGTTTATTTCCTTGAACTTTTAAAGTTCGGATAATTGATTTTCTTTGAATAGACATGCTTTGTTTAATTTATCATTTTAGTTCATCTTTCTATAGATGATGATTTATTAGTATAATTTATTGTATTTTGAAAATTTTACTATCTCTTTTCATTTGCGTATAAGCATTCTTGTGTATAGACACTATTTATATGCTAATATTTTCTTTATACGTATTAGAGACTTAATTATCCTTTCATAGTCACAAAATCTCTTATTTATAACGAGTTTGCAAACGGGTTACAAGAGTTAACTTAGACTAATAGTTATTTACAAGAGTTAACATTTCTTTGACCTACCCTTGTCTTTGTTTGATTGTCTTGATATTTCTTTATGCGTTCGTTGTGAATGTGTCAACTTGTTTCTCTTTATCTTTGCTCTTATTTGTTTGATTTTTCCTTACATTTGTTCTTGTAATGTCCTTTTCTCTTACAGAAAGTGCACATGACTATTTTGTTTAGCATTTTTACATTCCATGATGCCTTTTTTCACGGTTTTCACATATGGGTCTGGTGAGTTTAGGCAATACTTTTTCTTCCTTACTTTTCTTCACTTCTTTTGTTTTATTAATCTCTTTTTCTTTCGGTTTTTATTACACATTTGGCTACCATTATAACTTCGGAGGTTATTTGTGGTACATGTAATTTTACTACCCCTTTTATCTCTTTTGGTAGCCCAGATATGTATTTTATCATTTTGTTATACTCCAATTTATCTAATTATGGAGTTACTTCACAATATTCCAAAAATTTTGCATTGTATTCTTTGAGATTGTTATTAACAACCTTCTGGTCTCATGGCATGATTTGATCTTGTTTTATTTTGTTAATTGGGTAAAATTTCTATAGAATAAGATTTTTAAATTCTTCTCAACTTAAATTATACATCACTTCATTTCATTTAACTTGAATTAATCTTCTCCACTACTCAAGAGTTTTATATTTGAACATATGCGAAGAACACAAAATGGCGGGTCATCGGTTCGTCTCGGGTCAGCACGTACTTCGAGGCGGGTCGTCGGTTCGTCTCGGGTCGGCACGTACTTCGAGGTGAAATGTCGGTTCGTTGGTATTTCGAAGTATCGTCGATTTAATGGCACGGATTACGAGGTAAAATGTCAGAGTTTTATGGTCACGGAAAAGAGGTGGTCGGTACACGTTTATCGAGGTGATTTTTAGAGAGATTAGAGAGAGAAAGAGTGTGTGAAAATGGTGTTTAAAAATGAGATGGTGAGGTTTCTATTCCCGGAACCCGTAGCAATACGCGATGGTCCTTGATCATGCCATCGTGTATCGCGACGTAGGCATGACGAGTCACCATTAGGGCTGCCACGTGGTGACACGTGGCAACACATATTGCCACCAGGTGATACGTGTCAACACATGTCACCATGTCAGACCTTGTCATCGCGATACGCAATGACGTTTGGTCTACGGTAGTCGCGTATCGCGATCAGGCCTGATGACAGATTTTTCATTTTTGATTTTTAAGTTTAAAACTTTGACATTTTTGATCCTTTATCTTTTTGAACTTGATATTTTTGACCCGATATTTTCGTGATGTTACACAGAGGAAAGAGATTCTATCCATTCTACGGCTTGAACCCTTAAAGAGAAAGGAAAGATTTTGAGTTTGATCTGATCTTCTGAAAAGTTTTGAATTTTAAAGGTTTCGCAGATTCGTAAGAATCGAGATATATGAGAAAAAAGGTCTTTGTCGAGGAGACCATGAAATAGAACTGAATTTTCCACCATATGAATGGTGCTTGATTTGATTTCGAAATTTTTGGTGATTTCGGGTGGAGCCACTCCATTGCCGTAGCCTTCGAGAGTTGGCCTGGTATATTGGCTCATGTTCGGCTCATTGTTTTGGGCCGCCATCATTTGTTCGGTTTGATTTTCTCCTAATGTCGTGAAGTCTACTGACTCGTCTTTGATTGTTTCAACGGTTTCTGCAGTCCGTTTACGTGTTCGTCGACGAAAAAGTCGTTCCGGTTCAGAAATTGAAGAAACAAGCTCAAGTCCGAATGTAGAGGACATACATGGGACTAAATCAAATATAAACTAGAGTAAAAGTTAGTTAAAGTTAATCTAAAGGTTAGTTAAAGTTAAACTATGAGTTAGGAGCTATTCTAAAACTAAACAAAGGTCTAAGTTAATTAAGCTAAAGTAAAGGTTAGGCTAGCCTTAAAAATTAGTTTAAATCTAATAGTTAAAAAGAAAATAAAATAAAAATAAAAATTTGTACAATATATAAACAATGATTAAATTAAAACTTGGATCGTTCTTAGAAACGTATCGTGTCACCGGCAACGGCGCCAAAAACTTGATGTGTGCGTGCGTGTGCTTAAAATATAAGAGATTGGAGATTTAGCTTTCGCACAAGATCGTGTTTTAAATTTATAAAATTGAATTCTACTAAGACTAAACAAACACAAAATAGGCAAGTGTACCTATCGTATATATAGAATAGTATTGGTAAGAACCAAGTATCGATCCGTGGACACAAATGTTTCTAATAATGAATCTTTGTTTTAGTTTAATCGGAGAGTTTTAATCATTTTGGGGTTGATTATTAACTTTTATAAAATTATATATATATATATATATATATATATATGACCAAGAAGAGAAATTCTAAATGAGTAAAACTCATTTAGAAAGGTTACCATCTAAATACGAGAATCCACTCCATTTGTCCTTGGTGATTATAAAGTGAACATGTGATAAACTTGTTGTAATAATGTATGATAGAATAGCCCCTCATTTCTGAGTGAGCATATCCTATGACATAAGCATGCGCATTTTAAAGTCAACCCTTTCTTAATGTCATGCTACCACGAGAATGTCAATTTGAGTTGGCAAGTAGTTTAGTAAAGTAGAAAGATTATGATTGACTTCGATTTCTCAAATGCCAATTCTAACAACTTTGGGCGGTTGTAGTTTAGTCACAAAACCTCCCCTTGGTTGATTTAAGAAGGTTATAATTACACATTCCGTTAACATATGATTTCTTTAACTAGCATGATAACCTAAGCAATCGTGTTAATGATATTATTTCAGAATTATAAAAACTAGAGAAATAGATCATAGCTTATATCTCATCATTGCTAAGTACAATATAAGGATCCATGTTTTATCTTAAATAAGTTATCAAAGTATTCTTTTTACCATGTCTAGTCTCTAAGAACATGAGTGAATCATGAATGATTGTTAATCATCAACTTTGATTTATTGAGTTAAAGTGATAAAACATTTTTCATCAAAGGATAATTGCAAAATAACCATGTACTTTACTAAACTAAACCACATGTTCAATATAATCATCAAGTAAAATAAAGCTTCTTCATAGAATTTAGATGGTGAATGGAGTTAAGCTCACAATGAACATGGTTAATGACATTCAAAGAGATGAAGATAACAAGCATATGATCAAACAGCCCCGTGTTTCCTGAAGCACGGCCCCGTGTTTCCAAAAGCACAGCCCTGTGTTTCCAGAAGCATAGCCCCATGTTCTCAGAAGCACACCGATGTTCTCTGAAGCACACCCCCATGTTCTCTGAAGCAAGGGGTGTGTTTTGCAGTTTTCTTTGGTCTTTCTTTGGCTTTTCATTCGTTTCTTCGTTTGAGGCTTGGATTCACCTGAAAATACATTTTAACATATTAAGTAGTTATTTTAACTATATTATACGATAGAATGTGCAGTTTTTAGAGATTATTTGATGCTAAAAAGATGTATATTTTTATATACATCAATGATGATGATGATGATGATAATTAGAGTTAATTTCATGGGATATGTACATGAATATATGATCTTGATTATGAATGTTTAACATGAGCATCCAATACTACAAGGGTGATGAAAAGATAATTGCATAGAAATGATCACATGATTAAAAAGTGAATTACGAGTAAGTTCAAAATTGACGAATGTCACATAAAATACATGAAACGAAAATTGAGATTAATTAATAACATTATAAAATTTATATGTATAAATAAAACAAAAACGAAAATTTAAAACGGTTCGCGTTTTAGATTTGAAAATTAACGAATGTTACATGTAAGGACCGGAGTGAAAGGTCGAGCGATGCTCAAGCCTTGAGTCGGTTATCGGCTTTTATAGAAATGTGAATTGGCTATCATATGATGCTTGAATAAGCCTAACGTGTAAGTATGCTAGACGGCCTGTGATACAAACTAAATTCTTATGCTTCTAGTTTAAGTGGTTAACATTTCACGACATATGGTCTTACGGCCTTAAAATCATGTATTGATGGGATGCTTCGGGGTCCGGACACCATTGGGTATTTATTCGGTTTATCATCTCGGTATTCATTTCTCTGGAGTGGATATTAAATGAGTTCAAAGAGTAAACCTGCAGTTTATCTCCCAAATAAGTTAATAACTTGATCACTTTCGTACGTCAAAGTAAAAATACACTACTGACTTGATCAACCACGATATTAGTCATACATGGTCCCCTTGCTCATGTCCTAATACTATTAACAAACGGACCATAAGGGATCAATGTATATAAGCCCTTCAGATAGAATCGTGCATATTCATCCATGGTCGGGGTGTTGCTTGATAACGAGGGTATGTCCTGTAGTGGGGATCATTTACTTGTTAGCTACTTTAATATACCTTAATCATATCTAATGGCCTTCTGGTATACTTGCATGCTTAGGTTTAGGCGGACAACAACATCCCTGATCGTCTTAGCTAATTCATCATCAATAAACGTGTACATTGATTGTGAAATCATTTTTTATCTACTGATTTTTTGGTTTAAGTCAAATTGGGGTGGTTTAATCCGGTAAAACTATAATGATGCATGGTAAAGCATTTTCTTGACGTATAAGTGTGGGTTCAACTAGTTCATACGAACCTAAATTTTGTCTACCCTCAAAGTAAGTATTACGTGCATGGATTTAAGTGGATAACAATATCGATAATGGACCAGATCTAGCAAGGTATGTGTGTGCTGAATAATGTTCCTTGATCAGTCTTAGAACGATTTGATCCCAACTCTATCTAAAGTGTAAATAATGGGGTACGTTAAATGTTTAGTTATGTTTTATTTTATTTATTATTTCTAATCATTTAAGACTTTTGTCATTGAAAAGAGTATCTTGCGAAAACTATTGTTATCAAAAGATTAGTGATCGGATTGTTTTTCATTATGCTATCACGTTTCACTTGCTGGATCAGGCCCATTAAAACTTTGTTTGAACCTGGCCCAAGAAGACTAAAATTCTTTTGAATCCGGTCCAGCCTATGTTTGCCAAGAACCCAAGAGATAAGTCTCTTGGGTTTCGATTTTTTAACATAACTTCACTCAAAGGTATTCAAAAGTTTTCATCCATCTCCCTCTCTATATTCATACAAACAAATACTTGTTTCATCCTCTTGATTCAAATCCATCAAGTCATAATTTGATTTAAAAGGTAATCTAATGATTTCGATCAAGAACTATTTGGGTGTTTTGATATTCGGCTTCGGGTATTAGGGTTCCTAATATCCTAAATTGATTTAATGCTTAGGGTTTGAATGTGTTGATCGATGAGAAATTATGTATTTTGGTAGTTAGATTGTTGATTTGCAGGTTCGACGGAGGTCTAATGTATTGAAGACGATGACACGAAAAACAAGGAGGTGATGGGGTTGTATTTGGGTTTTCGGTGTATAAGTGACCGAATATTGGCGGTCAAAGAAGTCAACATTAGTTATTAGATGTTGACCGAAATCTCTAGTCAACACCGAATACTCGAGGTTCAACTGAATACATATGTTCAGATCGAAAACTCGATGTTTACACCAAAATCTATTAAATGTTGACCGAAAACATGATGTTTACCGAATACTTTTAATTTTTTGACCAATTATAAAGGGAGTTTGACCAGATTACTTTAATGCTTAAAATTAATTTATTATATTATTACTTGTATTAATTTGGCTCTGTTGGTGCAAATTATGGCTTATCAAAGTCCTTTGAAGTTTGTTGAATCTTATAACAAAGCTGATTACTTGTCTGATCCACCTCCAACTCATAAAGAATTAAAGTTAATGATCGTTGGTCTCAACACGTGCATAATCTTTCTCTTTAGCAATGAGGTGAGAAAAAGTGATGCAGAGAGGAACAAAGGCCATCATTTTGTGGGATCTCCAAAAGCGTAATGAAGAGACATGCAAAAAGATAGGAACACGAGAACGAGTCAGGATCTAGTGCATTGAGGCCAAAAGGTGGTCACACGGAATGATGGACCCGCATTGGATGCAAAGAAAAGTCATAACGAATTATGTGCCAGATGGATTAACTAAAAAAAGGTCAAGAAGAGGGTGAACATAAACCAGGTTCGTGGGGCTAGAACCGTAAGGCTGGAGCGTTACGAGAAGCAGATGCACATATTGTCGGCAAACTGTGATAGAAGAAAGCTATAAACCAATTAGGAAATTGTTATGGTATATTTGTGGTTTATACTTTGCTTTACGGGGTTTATTTTAATTTATGGTTTTGTTGTGATAACCGAAATCCCTTTTCGAAATCCTTATAAAGTATTTCGGTCGGCATGTGGGCCTTTGGGTTTAGAACGGGCTTGGCCTTTTGTAGCTTATAAACACCCTATATATAGATATGTTTATTACTCCCTCCGTCCCTCTACAAATGTCATGGTTTGAAAAACATAAAATTTAAGAAAAATTGAATGATTGCACTTTTTTTCTTAACAAATGACTATAATGCCTTTGACATATATAAAAAGATAAAATTTAAGAAACTTTGAATGATTGCATTTTAAGGGTAAATTTGTAAATTAATTAATTAAGTTTGAAAGTGGACATTTGTAATGGGACAAACTGAAAAGGAAATATGGACACTTTCAAATGGACGGAGGAAGTATTGATTAGGGTTAGATATCACAAGTATTATCATTGTAATAAGCTCTGTTCAAGGGACTTAAATACCCAATGTAATATACATGTGCTTTGATGTCATACTACCGTGTTCATCATTCTTATTTCATTTTTGTTCTTGAATAACCACGTAGTTAGTTTCCGTCTAACAACGTGTATACTTAGTATTATATTGAAAGATCCATCCATGGGACTTACACATGGATTTTATATTATGATTGATTTGTTTCATTTTTATTTTTAGTATTACAATTTTGGTTTTGGTATTAAGATAACTGATTGTTGGTACCATATCGGTATCGATACCAAGTTTAGTGGAGATTTTTTAAAAAAGAAAAAATTGGTACCAAAGCGGGTATCGTACGTAAAGTATTCGTACCATAACATTCGAGTACAGATATGGGTACCAAGATTTACTGATTTTCGGTACAGACCAATCTCATCCCTAGTTGGATTATACCATGGAGTTTATTTTAATATTTGGTATTAATATTATGGATTATATATATTTTTGAATTATGTCATGTCTTTATTTTTGGGTAATATTTGGTATCAAAGTTTTAGGCCCATTCATATTACCTTTTATCACGGTTAACCGACTGTAACCGACTCATTATAAACCTTCAAAATCAATTATCCGAAACTCTTATTGAGGATCAGTTATGTTTATGGTTATCAATTAACCGACATTTCAGTTATAGTTATGGGTTTGGCCAAAACCAGCCCAAACCAAACATGCACACACATAATTCCTTGTCTTTTCAAAAATCCTTGTGCTACCAATCGTGCCTTATATTATGTAATCTCATTTTCTTAATTAACTTTTTGCACAAAGACCCATTAAATTGGACGACCTTTACACCTTTATGTATATGGGCTACATGTCCAAAAACTTTCGTTTCGTGTGAGAATTTAATTGTGTCTCAATTGTGTCTTTTCATTTTGACTAATCATGATCATTTTGTTTACATTGTATGAAAAGTTGTCATGTTTACATTCATCGACATATTTTGGTTCATGATCCTTGTTGTTTTTCGTTACTTATAGCGTTACATTGTATGAAAATTGTCATCGACGTCATCTATATTTCGGTTCCACGCCTTCTGGACATAATATAGTTTATGAAGATTTGTTCGTGGGTGGGGGTGGGGGGATGGGTTAGGAACCCAAATTGACTTTTTGTTCCATTCACTCTCACGTCGAACTTGAACCAAAGCAAGATTTTCGAAACTCGCACTTGAACCCAAACTGTAAACCTAGAAGGAGGTGGCGGTATACGCGCTCAATCCACATGAGCTCACACCATACGAGTAGGGCATCTTGCCAACTTTTAATTAGGGGTGTTCAACTTCGGATATTCAAAAATTTCGGATAGTGAAACAGATATCCGAATTTTGAATAGAAAAACAATATCTATAGATTAATACCTACAAAATTGTAAAACAAAAAATAAAGTACACAATGTCTCAACCACACTCCCCGTCATCTTATCTCTACGACAACTACACTAACGACCACCACCATCTCCGGTCACTAATTGTCTAACCACCAAGCAGCGTCCCTACTCATCTTCCTCTCTTCTAATTCAGATGAAGAAGACCTAACCTTGAAACCAAAGTCGGCGAATCAAGATGAACACAACCATGAAACTATATATGAGGAACAAAGGATTTTCGGGGGTCGAAATTGAGATTAAAAAGTGATGCGTTGGTAAGAAATGGTATGGGGTCGGAGCTTAGGAGTTAATCCGGTGGTGGCCTGTGGCGTGGTGGTGCTCTGAAGTGACGTTGGATTTGCGAAGAAAGGAGCAGCTAGACAAGGAGAATAGGGTTGTACACATATCAAAGATATAGGTATTTTTATATAGGATTGATTTCTTTTGAGAACCACTTAGAGTTTTAAGAACTCGAAAGAACTCAACGTAACAAAAAAAAATTTTGAATTTTTTTTACACATGTGTAATACGAAAGTGTAAGTGATGTACAAAAAATTACGGTATTTAATTACACACCGAATCGACTTTTTACACATGTGTAACTAATGTTTAAACTTGTGTAATTATCAAAAATACTTATTCTCTCTCCTGCTTTATTTTTTAATTAAATTTAATCTCAGCCACATATTTCATATCATTTAATTAAATGTGTGATTCAAAATTGAGTTCTTAAAGTTCTTAAAACTCACCATGGCTCTCCCATATAAATATATATGTATGAATAACTAAATAATTATAAAATATTAAATTTAATGTTTTGGATAGTTCGGATATCCGAACTATCCCAAAAACCCTAGAATTGCTATCTGAATCCGAATCCTAATTTTTGAATATCCAGGATTCGGATATCCAAATTGTTGGATAGTTCGGATTCGGGTTTTCTGATAATTTGGGTACAGATTCAGATTCTTTTATACTCATGTCATTATGTTTTAATATTTCGATGACTGTGAAATAATTACGGATCAGACATCAAAATTTCAAGAATAATGTATATGGGTTTCAAGGGTTAGGTGATAATAGGAAGTATGGTTTTTGTAGGAAGTATAAGAAGTAATCTAGTTCATTGATTTTGGACATAGATGGTTGAGATTAGTTTAAGGGGGAAATCAAGTGTTACATAAGGGGAATGACATAATAAGGATAACACATTTGTTGATTTTCTCTCCCTACATGCAAGACACATGTCAATTCCCCTCATCATTTTAATACGTCCATAACTTTTTTATACTATTTAAAAAAAACACCATAATAACGAGTATTTTTTTATCTATTATATGAGTACCATATTGATATATAAAAATTACAAAAAAATAGTAGGTTGTTTTTACAAATTGTGTTTTACAATAATTGTGTTTATCAAATTATGTTATACAACTGTGTTTTTTACATTGTTTTTTTCCATGGTATTTTTTCCGACGACTTCAAGCCAAATTTTCCGGCAAAAGTTCCCCACGACTTTTCTAGCCAAAAAATTCCGACAACTTTTCTGCCGAAAAATTCCAACTTTTCGGATGAAAATTGCTGGCGACTTTTCTGGGTAGGTGGTGGCGATGGATGACGGTTGTGGTGGCGATGAGCGATGGAGTGATGGTCACTCTACTTTTAGATACAAATATAAGAGTTCATTTTGTATTTTTTTGAACAGTTCTAAAACAATACCTATTGAATTAGTACCCATTGTGACTTGTGAGGGCATTTCTATAACAGTACCTATTGGGCCGTATGTAATGGGCGGCAATATTGGGCGATGTCCGGTGATAAAAGGCGCAAACACCGCGCGACCCCCCTCCCCCCGGGGCGATAAGGGGGGGTTTATTGTCGCTGATGAATATTATTATTATATTAAAATCTGACCGTCGGGGTTTAAACGGTCATATATAAAAAAACAAAATTAATAAAAACAATATATATATATATATATATATATATATATATATACCCCTTCTTCAAACTCATATCCATTTCATACACTACACATAACCAAATTCTTCAAAAAATACAAAAAAAAAATGAATCCTAGAAATAACCCGAACCAACCGAACCACCATTCCCTCCTTTCAGTCAATTTAATGGTTCGCAAAACCAACCGAACGTAAACATGCAATGGAACCCGAACACCCGAAACCAACCGAACCAAAACTATCAGTTTGCTTTTACCGACCCGAACCTAAACAAGTATGCCAACTACCTCATGCCCCAAAACCTCATGTCGGCGTTCAGGTCTACCCAACCGGAGCCAGTGACAGTGCTGAAGACTCAAACGACACGGGCCTCCGATTCAAGCCAAAAAAAACAACCGAGGGAGCCGATGGCGTAACTTGATCCATATAAGCAATGGACCGAGGAGGAGGAAATAGCCCTCGCAAGGGCTTGGATCGTCGTTTCAGAGGATCCCGGCGTTGGTAAGATTTTTAATATTAACTATTTATATAACTTTATTTAGTGTTTATTAAAGATGCATATTAATTGTGACAAATAATTTTAAATTGTAGCTAACTTTCAAGCTGTCATGATATTTTGGAGGAAAATATTTGAAGCTTGGCTCGCGCTAACGGGTAAACCCGAAGACTGCCGGGGTAAAGAAACGGTTCAAGCCCACTGGAAGGGCCTTAATTCCGATTGCCAAAAATTTGTCGGGATACACAACTGCTTGCACGGGACCGGTTGGCGTAGCGGGCAAAACGACACCGACATCCAATCTAAAGCGTTAAGCGACTTTCGAGCTCAAGGGCAAACCGAAGAACGGATCGGGAAAGCGTTCAAGCATCTAAAATGTTGGGAAAAACTTAGGCTATGCGCGAGATGGAATGGGGCACCCACCGTTCCGGTCGCTCGACGAGCCAGCTCATCATCTAGGCCTTCAAAAAATTCGAGGACATCGTCTTCGACAAATCCGAGCACACCAAACACACCCTTCGATGCTCGTAACTTCAACCTCGTTGACGAAAAAGACGCGATTAATTTAGACGACGACGACGAAGTACATGAGTTGGCTCGACCCCGCAGGATAGCAAGAAAAAATAATACAAATAAAGGGGAGGGTTCGTCGTCGTCAAGATTCAATACGGTGGCCAGTGAATTAGTCGAACATCTAAACGAGGTGTTCAGTCGTTTCGAAACACATGCCGTGAAAATGGGAAACGACATGAAAGCATCCAACAAATACCACGAAAAGTTAGCCCAGACGTTTGAACTACGACAGATGAAAGAAGACTACGAATCCCTCAAAGCGAACGGGTTATACGAAGTGGCCGCATTATCGCAACGACAACGAGTTGAAAAAATGCACGAATATTATGGATATTAGTTTTTTTTTGTTTCTTTTTTAACTTTAATCTATTTTTATTTAATTATTTTATTTAATGGGTTTTTATTTGTTTAGTTTAATTATAAAAAGAAAATAATAAAAAATGGTGACGTGGAACTGGAAGGGCTATAACATCATACACCCCAAAAACAAATTCCTACACTTTGTGGCGTCATGTGTTGCAATTCGCCCAATTTGTAGCCTCTTCACTACACATAGCCTTAGGATGTATGTTTAAATTTGAATTGATTATAGATTTATGGTTTACAATTTGTTTTTTAAAATATTAGGGAGTTCGGGAGATGAAACGCCAAAGTCTTATTAGCAATCATTTTATACAAAAATTCATAGAAAATGATGATATCGATCCAACACCAAGTTAAAAAAGATTATTATCTGGAATACGGTAAAAAAAAAGAATCCGGTCACTGTATAAAATACTGTAAAAAAATATTAGTTTACATCGTATGAAATACGATAATTTATTTGAACGTTACCCCTAAAATTTTCATTTAAATCCGTCACTAAGCACCATATTCAAGTAAAATCTTGATGGTTAAGTGGTGTGTTTACGACCAAAGGGGCCGGGTTAAAACGCTACAGAGTATATGTTATTGTGAATTTATTCAAGAATAAATTAATAAATTCCATTGAAAAAAAACAAACACACAATTTGTGTACGAGGGTCGATTTAGTCCACACACGATTAATGTGGTGGTAGTTGGGACCTAGGAACCTGAAAGAAGGTTGGTAGTTCTATCGGCCGGTACATAATCAACCACGACAACCCCATCAAATATGTTAAACTTTTGCGAAGCCAAAAATGGCTCAAAATGGTTATAAATAATTTATATATATTTTTTTTAAAAATCTTGTCAAACAATTTAAAAAACAAATATTATTAAGTTGACGATATTATTATACTTTTTTAATATTAATTTTATTTCTATGAGAATATATTTGATACACAGTTTTCTTTTCTTACATTCTGTTTTTTTTTTAAAAACAAATTCCGTGTATTTTCAAAACTTACACTTAATTCTTGAGTTTTTTTTTCATAGGATAAAAAAGGAAATGATAAGATTTTAGTTTGAATCTTCATTCTTGAGTTTTTTTTATAAAATAAATAATAGAAAAACTTGGGTGCTTTAAGTCCCAAAGTTTTTTGCCAGTTTAGCATGATTTGGAAAGAAAGTAAAGGATAAATATTTAAAATTACCACTTTACCCTTCAATCTACATCTAATAATTGTTTTAAAAATGCTATATTTATAAAACTACACATTTTTCCTTTTCCTTTTCTTTCATTTAAACTAAAGAATGTAATTAACCATTTTTTTCTTCCCCTTTTTTTTTATTTTTCATTAAACTTGAGAATGCATTATTAGATTTTAACTATCTAGACATTATAACTATTATTACTAAATATAAATAAGGACTTTAGTGTCACAAGTGGCCTACTGGGCCACTTTAGTAGACTACTTGGCGGCACCGTGTTAGTCGATTAATTTTGTTTTTTAGTTCGGTTATCATAATAAATGTAATAGAAACTAACCAAACGTCAATTTTTTTTTGTTTTAGTTCCGGTATCATAATAAATCTGAAAAAAAACCGACCGAACTCGCACAGACGCGCGACCTTTCTTAAAGCCCATGACCGGTAACGTTCGGGTTTTACCAATGGGCAAGTTTACCAACCGACCCCCCCCCCCCCAAATTTTTCGTTGGTACACCTCAAATTCTATATTTTTTTTTCATTTTTTAGATCCGGTACCGTAACGTACGTAATCAAAACCGACCAAATTTGTGTCAAGTTACCGCCTCAATGCTCGGGACCACAACGCTTGGGTTTTACCAACGCTCGGGTTTGTCAACCAAGTAAACATCATCTTAAGTATTTTTTTTCTTATATGTTAATGTTTTTATATGTAAATTTGACGAATTAATATTTTGGGTTTAACGCTCGATTTTTACCAATGATGTTTATATCGTAACGAACGCAGCCGATACTGACTGAATTTGTGTCGACTAATTCTTGTAACTCTCGGGTTTTACCAACTGCTCCGACGCAACGAGCCGAGTAGAAAAAACTAGTTCTCAATAATTTAGATTCAACATCAATAGTGAAGATTATCAATTTAATGTTTGAAAAATCATACGTAATTTAGTTGATTGATGCAATCCAGCTATTTTCACAAACATATTTGAAATATCTGTACTTTATATAAATATCTATTAAAAATCGTAGGTATAACTCTTTGGCCCGCTCCCCTCCTCTAATCGTGTCATTAAATTGTTTCATTAATGAACTGTGAAACTATTTGACCCATTTAAGTTAAAAAATTAAACGGGTTATTGGTCTTATTAAATCGAGATAATTCTTAAACGGGTTATAACCTCTCATTTGTTAGTGAAACATTTTCATTGTCAAACAATAATTTCCGCTGATCATGGGTTTCATCAAACCGGGATAGCCCTGAAAGATGTTATAACACCTCATTTATTTCTAAACCTTTAATCATCAAACAATAAATTATGGGGGTTATGGGTCTCACGAAACCCGGATAGCCCTTAAACAAGTTACAACATCACATTTATTTGTAACACTCTTTCATCATCAAAACCCTAATTTAATTTCTTTCATCTACATATTCTTCGTAACCAGACTATCCTCTCCATCACCGGTTAACTTCCAATTACCACCCATCATCGTCAACCTCTCATCTTATGCATCAACCACCACATCACCTACATCAATTGCCCCTTCTTTGTTGTATTTCTCCTGAATCTCCAAATGAGCACCCGTTAACCTGCCACCCGTTAAGATCTACTCGCCTCTTACCTCCTCTTTTAGTTATAAAACCTTATCTAGGTCAACCTATTTTCATCTTCATCACTCATATTGCACTAATAGCGCCATCACCACCGCGCCAACCTTGAATCCATGCTCAGAATGGTTGTTACTGGTGGCGGAATAGTAACATACTACGCGATCTAAAATTTATAAAGCATGTTTGATTTAGTTTTTGATCTTATTGCTCTCATATACAACTATACAAACCCTGGTTAAATGTTCTTTCATTTAAATTTTATGAACAATTCATGAATATAAACAAACGTAAACGAATATTATTGATACAAAGGTAAACGAACTTATATGAACAAACGCAAACGAACACAAACAAACATAAATGAATATAAATAAACACACTTAAATGAAAACAAACGAACAAATATAAAACATAAAGTTGATAATTCATTAAATATTGTCATCCAAAAATGAATATAAGCTAACTACCTTTAGAAAGCCGTGTATTATACGGGATAAATTAATGTATAAATTGTAATGAAGAATTTAATATAAATAAAAACAAGATAACTAAACCTCTTTATATTATGTAAAAAATGTATTACAAATATAGTCGTATTATATCATCAAATATATTTTACTTTTAAATCGAGAATGAGTTGTTCTACAATCGGTATACGATAATGAAGCAATGCCACTGAAGGAAAATTTAAAACAGTGAGGCCTTTTGATGTGAAAGATATAGCTAAAGTCTTTCACAAATTTTCAATATTTAAAAAAATGGTTTGTTGTAGATTTTTGAATTTCACCAAGTATGTTGTGAAATATATTATAACAATGTACATTAGTATAATATGTAAATATTTATTTGTATAAAAATGTATAGATATAATACAAATAGAGTTTAAATAAAAGTGAATAATTTAATTAGATATAATATAAATAGAGTGTAAAAGGAAAGTGAATAATTTTTTATATTTGCCATATATAAGTTTTGGAGGAAAAAAAATTGTAAGGATTAACCACAAACTGACACGTGTCCCAATTATTTTACTTTATTAGAATAGGTAGATATAACCAAACACAAATTGATCAAAATAGATCTAAGTATATTACAAACTTTCTTATAATAAGGCAAATTAACAAAATAGTATATTTACAATATTAAAAACAATAAATGTACAAAAAATAAAAAAAATCCCGTAATATCGGAGGCTAAATGAGAGTGTCATTATATCTAATGCTTGGTATACATACAGACATGACATGACATGAGTAATCAAATAAAATTTTTTATTTAATACTAAGATTAAATTTCTTTACTAATGCAAAAACACATTTCAATACTGAAAAAAAAAAAGTAAAACTACATGATAAATAAAAAAAGTTTAAAAAACATGATAAATGAAAAACTTTAGGGGGTGTTTGGTACAGAGAATTGGGGGGTGAGAAATGGAAATGGAAACAATTCTCTTGTTTGTTTACGAAAGAAAGAGGTGAGAAATGGAAATAAACCATTTCCATTTCCCTGATTTCTTTTCTCTAAAAAAAAGCGGAGAAATCATTTCTCCAGGGTTTCATTTCTCACTTCCATTCTCTTCCGATTAACAGATCCCCTCTCATCGATATCTCCATGAAACTGGTGGAGAGAGAAACAACAAACCCCAAGCCCTAAATCCAATCGAATCGGATCATCCAGTTCTCACCAACTGTCAAATGCTCACAATTTGCTCCCAATTCACACCGATTCTCGTTCCGGTGAGTGATTCTGTAACTGATTATTGTTCCGATGACCTAATTCCGCTTTGATCCGTCTCGATTGGTGATTGATTGTTAGTTGTTGTGATTGATTGTGTAGATGTGGATCTGAGTTATGGTGAATTGTTAGTTGTGCTGGTTTATTGTTGTTTTGATGATTAATTGATGTGCGATGAGTGATCTTATGGGGATTTTGATGTGGTTTTGTGAAATCTAGAGTGTGATAACGTAATTGATTGTGGATTGTTAAATTATTTATGATGTAGGTTGCTTTATAGTAAGAGTTTGTTAAAGGATGTGTGACATTAATGTGATTATTGCAACTTCAATGGCAGCTGAATGTTATATTCTGGTTTTTAGATGTAGCTTACTTTGAAATTGTACATCATATAATGTAATAATGCCTCTTGTAGCATACTGCATACTGAAACTAGTGAATTATTTGTTGGAGATAATTAGTCAAAGGTGGAATAAGGAGTGTATGGTTTTGTTATTACTATTTACAGTTCTTAGAAGGAATATATCTTACTGATTTAGTAATTTATGTGCATCGTCATCTTGTTTTAGCATATAAGTTCGAGTTAGTTTAACAGTGAATGAGGTTTTGGGAATAGTTCTGTGATAGAAGCATATTTTCTTCAGTGGTTAATATGTTTGTTCATGGGAATTGTGCTCTATCTAGGGACTTGATTACTGCTTTTTTAATGCTTAACTCTTGCCTAAAGAGGAAAAGTAATTAGATGTGTCTTGTTTGTGACCATGGTAATTTTACCCAACCTTGTGTGCAACAAGGATGAAGATAAAAGTTAATGTATTTGTAGTGCATCTTCTTTAATTTTTGTTATTGTAGTGCATACCTATGCAGGTGTTATGTGAAACCTCATTGATTATTATTTTTTCAGGAACACATGTTTGTTGGTGAAATAACTTTGAGGGTCCCAAAAGTGTTTGTGGAGGGTGACATTCATTAGAATATTTGGTTCTCATCAGGCTTAAAATGGCCTCTTCCAGCCTAGGACATGGTGGAGTCGGTACATCAAGAACTGTTGGTGGATTTAATGAATCCTCTACTGCAATTGATCGGTTGGGAAGGGGAATGCTTGAGATGAGACTTAGGGATAAAGTGGAACGTGGCGATGACAAAGTGAGTGTAAGTATAATCGTTTTAATAAACAGTTAAACGAGTTAAAAATATATTCAAAAAATCAAGTTTATTGTTCCAGGATAGTGAACCAGAGATTGTGCATGGGGCGAGTACTGAAGCTGGACATGTAATAAGGACAACAATTGGAGGGCGTAACGGTCAATCTGAACAGGTAGGAAGTGATGAGTTTAAAGAATTAGGTGGTCTGTTTTAGAATTTTGATATGTGCCTACGCATGTAAACGAACACGAACAAAGCATGTTTTTGTATGTTCGTTTAACTTTAACTGAACAAACTATTGTGCACTATGTTTTGTATGTGAATTGGTTTGATCAATGCATATTTTGGTTGGAATTTATGCATCTTTTTATATGTTTTTTATTTTTTAATAAATATTTGTTATGAAAAAAATACTTGTGCTAATGATAAAGTTGATATAATTCTCTGTTTATTTTCTATGTACCAAACAAGATAAATGATTCTCAGCTATATTTCTCTACTGAAATCTCTGTACTACCAAACAGAACAGTCAATTCTCATTCTCCAGACCAATTCCCTTTCTCTGCAATTCCATTTCTCTATTCCATTTCTCTACAATTCCATTCTCTGTACCAAACACCCCCACTTCTGATTGAATTGGTGGATGGTAGAATCTTTTGCTCCTATTTCTTGCGTAAAATAATTGAGCACCCGTTTCTAACAGGTGTCTTTGTTGCTTTCTGGTCATTAGGTCTTTGGAAATATAGATATAAGTAGAGGTGTTTTTTGGGTTTCGGTTTTCTTACGCCGAGTTCGAGTTCTTCTAGTTTTAAAGTTTTAATTTTAAACCCGAAACCTAACCCAAATCTATCACGTTTTTCTCGGGTTTTTCGGGTTGGGTTAATAAGGTTTCGGGTATCTATGAAAATAAAAAAGTGAAGGAAAAATACAACGCGAAAACTAAAGCAACATATTTTTCTTTACTCGTTACGTGAATAATCAAATAATAAATAAACATAACCCAGTAAAACAACATATTCTTCGATGACGGTTGTTATTAGCCGAAAATATAAAAGATGTATATATTATATATACAATAAATAGTCGATCAACCATAATAGGTAGAAAAGAAACAAGTGGAATGTGTAGAGTATGTTTCATATACGGTGTACATATATACCTAATAAAATTGCCATATTTTTAAACAACAGTTTATTCGGGTTGACCCGAAACCTAGAATAAGACCCAAGAACCAACCCGAATTACTTCGGTTCGGGTTTGCCGTTTCTTTGGACCGGAATTTTCGGGTCGGGTTAGTTTATGTTTAGATTTTTTTGGATTGGGTTTTGAGTAAAAGTGACTTAAATAGTCTTTTGGTATCCCATGCTCTTGCCCTCTTCCTCCTACAAATTTCGAGAATAAAATTTATTTGTTCAATTCTCTTGATTGATGCCGTGTTTGTAAGGGGAAATGTGTGCAAATATTGTATAAGAATGATCTTCAAATCTGGTATTTATAGTAATCTTAAAATATGTATAATTTTTTTTTGAAGACTAACAAATTATCAATTAAAACAAGTACAGTTTTTAGATACATAAGATAACTATCTTCCTCCACCCCTATACAATTATCCATCTTAAAATATGTATAAATAAAAATGGTTGTTTATGTTCATCTCCCTCAACATGTACTTCCACTTGTGATTGAATTGGTGGATGGTGCAATCTTTTGCTCCATTTTTTTTGCGCTAAATAATCGAGCACCGTTCTAAAAGACATCCTATCTTTGTTGTTTTTCGGTCACCTGTTTTTCGGAAACATGGATCTAATTCTTTGTCAACGTCACTTATTTTTTATTTTCCCATGCTTGCCCTCTTCCTACTACAAGACTTGGGAAAGATTTATTTGTTCCATGCTTTTAATTGATGTCGTGTTTGTAACGAGAAATGTGTGTGAAATATGTATAAAAATGATCTTAAAATATGGTACGAATGTATTATAGTAATCTAAAAAGTTGGTTTGAATAATTTTATTTATTTACTTATTTTAAAAGAGACATTGACAAACAGCTTCATCGGATTACCTTCGCCACACCTACTCCATCCCATCATGTTCCCGAGTGATTGTGGCGGTTTTCACCTAAGCCTTCCCACCTCGATACTCACTCGACGCCCTGCACCCTTATTATTTTTGTTTGGGTTATATAATAAAAAATTACGTAGAGTTACATATACACATAGGACGGATTGGATTAAAGTTAATTTCACACGGTTGCTTGTTCTTGTGGGAACTTAAGTTTTTGTAAAAAAAAAAATGAAAGTATGATGTCACATCCTGTCACGTTAGAAATTAATGTTTGGTGTAGCTTTAAAAAACATTTAAAGAGCACTTTAAAGAAAAATAGGGTGTAGTTACCAAAATGTGCCACTATAAAAGGAGAAGCAAAGAATGCCGAACCATACACAAAGCATTAAGTAAAATCACACAATGGAGGTAGAGAGAGTTCAAGAAATAGCCTCACTCTCAAGCCTAAAAGGCACAATCCCAAGTGCATTCATAAGACTTGAAAATGAACAACCAGCAATCACCACCATACATGGGGTGTTGCTGGAAGTTCCCGTGATCGATTTAAGTAACCCTGATCACCAATCTCTGGTGGCTTCAATATCTGAAGCCAGCCAAAATTGGGGTATTTTTCAAGTCGTAAACCATGGGATACCGAGCGAACTCATATCCAAGTTACAAAAAGATGGAAAAGAGTTCTTTGAGTTGCCACAAGAAGAAAAAGAAAAGATTGCTAAACCAATTGGGTATGAAGGTGTTGAAGGGTATGGAACAAAGCTTCAAAAGGAAATTGAAGGGAAGAAAGGGTGGGTTGATCACTTGTTTCATAGGGTGTGGCCACCTTCTGCCATTAACTATCACTTTTGGCCAAAGAATCCTCCGTCTTACAGGTTTCATTTTTCTCTTATTTTTTTAGTTTCATGCATGTTCAAGAAGACGAATATATTTCACCTTTCTAATTAAATTGATTTTAAAATATTTTTTAGGCCAATTGAATTTTAATAATCCAAACTTTTTACCGTTGGTTGGCGTTGAGCCGAACTTTGAAAATATACCACAACAGTCTCAACTATTGGCCGGCAACAAACTTTTCATTAACAGGGTTAGATCTCGTTAGTTTTTGCTGACGTGGAACTACTTATATGGATTTTTTTTATTTCTTATTTTTAATTTAGTATTACGTGGATTAACCAAGCAATACTAAATAAAAAATAAGAAATTCCATGTAAGCGGTTCCACGTCATCAAAAACTAACGAGATCTAATCCCGTTAGTGAAAAACTTGTTGCTGGCCAATAGTTTGAAAGTTAAGACTGTTGTGGTGTATTTTTAAAACTCGGCTCAGCGCCGGCTAACGATGCAAAGTTTGGATTATTAAAATCCAATAAACCTATTTTTTATAGTAGTTAAATCAAATTAATTAACATGAGGACAAGAAAAGTAAATTTTGATGTGAAACATGTTATTATCTGACTACACAAAATGATTATATATGTGGGTCATTTTTATTGAAAAAAAATTGACGTGTAAATTATATTAATGAATACAGAAGGGTTTACGTACATTTTAATTTTAATATGAGAACGTAGAAAATAATACTAATTTATAAAAAAATGAGAACGTAAGAAACAATACCAAATACAATACCAATCTATATAAACAATTATTTATAATAACAAAGAAAAAAACTTATAAATTACAACAAATGAATAAAAATAAAAACAGAATAACAACAACAAATACCAACAAATACTTATAACAGCAAAAGAAAAAAAAAATCTAATAATAACAATAAAATATAAATCAACAAATACTTATAACGTCTCATAATAAAAAATTAGCAAATACGAACAAAAAATAAAAACAAACACCTATAAAAATAAATCTAATGATAACAGCAATTTGGTTCTCACTGTTTTTATGTTAAGAATAAAATGTATTTGATTATATTTCTATATTATATATAAAGTTATCGATGAATGCATGCAATTCAAATTAACTAGTTTTTTTACCTGTATTGTGAAGTATGGGTTTATTTGGTTTTTGTAATGTGTTGGGTATTCTTTTTCACTATTTTAGTTAATAAGAAAACTTTACTAGATGAATGTAGAATTAATTAACACATGTGGCAACTATCAATGGCTAGTTTAGAGGCGGATACATAAAATTTTTATACGGGGGCACGATGTTGATCGACTAAAAATAGGTTAAACAAAAAAATTGATGATAAAATAACATAATCAATTAAATATTTTAATAAAATTATAAAAAAAATATTATAGTTTTAGAGGATCTAATAAAATATTTATATACTAATTAAATATACTTTCTAATAAAAATACCCGGACAACGCGCATGCCGCTACCTGCTCCCAGTCCGCCCACCCTAATCAATCATCATTCATTAATATGAATGAATTACTAGCAAATGCGTTTAAGTTATTATTTTTCATTGGCATTTGATCAGGAGTCTAATGAAATTTCAAATGTTTGATTTAAATTGTATATCAAATATTCAAATGAACCATCTTTACTTGATAACCTTGGATCTGAAAAGAACTTCATAACTAAAATAGTGTAGCATCGTGTAACCTTGGATCTGAAAAGAACTTCATAACAAAAAAAGGTTTATATTTTTTGGAAATAACTTGTAATATGACCCCGACAGTGACCATGGAAATTTTGTGGAAACTTTTCTTTTGGAAGAGATAAAAAGATATGTCTGGTTTGAAATATATAGAAATAAAATTAAGTTTTATAATAACATGAGAAATTTGATATGTTTTTCTTCTATTTTTGATAAAAGCTAAATTGACTACCATAAATTATAAAAATATTTCCATTTTATAAACTAAGAAATTTAGCTCAAGTGGCCAGCCAAATGATAGGTAAGAGCTTGATGACGGTTGGCCTCTCAAGTTCGAATCTTGATGGCGACACGAGTTTTCTATTAGAGTGTCCCTTTCCAGAGAGCTTGCTCTTGTGGGCGGACAACTCCTGTCAAGTGGCAGGGGGGCTCGAAATTTTCTCGTGGAACGCCTAGCCAAACTCGGATGCCAAGCGTAGATACGGTTAAGACAACATAGTCTTGGCCCGAGTGAGGCGGTTGGGGCTCTCTCCGAGACCTGTGGCTGATTATTAAAAAAAATGTTGTAATTGATACAAGAACCTTTTGAGAAGTGGGGCTGCCAAGAGTCAAGTTACTAGAATAAGTTTCCTATCACGTTACTTAGGGTCCCCCATATATTGACATGTTCGACATTGGACATTGATCGTTCGTACGTGTCATATTTAGGGGTGTGCAAATGCAAACAACTGTGAGACCTGATTCGGATCTGGACTTGACGACCCATTTAGTTCTATTCTTAGAACCTGTGACCTGACCTAATTGTAAATAACCGGGCCTGTTTGGTTCGGGTCTAGTGGGTCTTACCCGGTTTATTTAAAGAGAAAATAGTCAGGGCCGACCCGGACCCGTTCAATGGATTCTTAAGACCCGCGGACCGAGCCTATTGTAAATAACCAGGTTTGATTCGAGCCGGGTCTCGCAAGTCTTACCTAGTTTATGCTCACCCGAGTCGTGTTTACAGGCTAGTAAGTGTAACATAGAGTTGAACTGATGTATACAAACACGATTAATCACATATAATAAAAGTCGCTTATTTATATGCTAACTTATGTAACCCATTTATTAAACAACTTAAATGACTTGACGTGGTGTAAAAGTTTATATGATCGACGTAAATTACTTTTAATGAGTAATAATACACTACCCACCTTTTCTATTATGCTATTAAACATGTTGAACAGTAACATTGTGAACCACTAGTTGTTATTGTAATTATTATTGTTATTGTTGTTATGTATTTGGTCCTTATCGCGCATATCTACGTATGCATAACTATGGAACTATGGACAGAGATACGAATGAGAAATATGCGCAAAGCTTGATACCGGTTGCAGACAAATTGTTCGGGCTGTTATCTCGAGGGCTCGGACTAGAAGATGGTGAACTGAAGCAAGGGTTGGGTGGTGAAGAGCTGACCTACATACTGAAAATAAACTACTATCCACCATGCCCTTGCCCTGAACTTGCTCTAGGGGTAGCACCCCATACTGACATGTCTTCCCTCACTATACTTGTTCCGAATGAAGTTCAAGGTCTACAAGTGTTCAAAGATGATCATTGGTATGATGTTGCTTACATCCCTAACGCTCTTATTGTTCACATTGGTGACCAAATTGAGGTAATTAAACTAGTTTCTCGCCGCTTTATTTTCTTGGTAGTTGGTATATGCCAATATAAATGCAAAAACGTTATTTTCTTGGCAGATATTGAGCAATGGAAAGTATAAGAGTGTGTTCCATAGATCAACAGTGAACAAGGACAAAACAAGAATGTCATGGCCAATGTTCTTGGAGCCACCACCAGAGTTTGAGGTTGGACCAATGCCAAAGCTCACCAGTGAAGAAAATCCACCAAAGTACAAGACTAAGAAGTTCAAGGACTATGTCTATTGCAAGCTCAACAAGCTTCCACAGTAACGAAATCGTCCCAGTTAATGCGTTCGTGTGCACGAATAATCACGCCCATGTAGTACCCATGTATGTGTACTAATGCAGAATTTGGTTTACTTAAATGCAGGCTTGTAATAATAATCAGAATTTGGTTAACGATCGAGACTTATGTTTGTGTCACTTTTGTAACATTGTACCTGCTTTTCATTTCATTTAGCATTATGTAAGCATTGTTATGAAAAAAGAATCCTTGGTTCGCTACTGTAAGTGTTGATACCGGATGCATACGGTTGTTTTTCCTCTTTTCCATAAATACCAAGACTTCTTCCGTCTTTTTTATGACTCTTTTGCACATAAAACGGTTAGCATTGTGTTGAGCACTATTTCTTCACGTTTTGACACAAATAGAAGGACAATATGTAAGTGTTCATCTCCCCAAATACCAATCGAGCATCTAAATAAAAAACTAACACAAATCACAAATAAATAAGATTAAACTACTAAAAGAAAAAAAAAAGCACATAGTGTTCTAGAATTATATCATAAACCTAATGTTATACTTGACATAGTTATATAAGTTATAAAAAGATATAGATAGACGATAGACTATAATAATCTGTTATCTTAAAATAGATACGTGACATCCTACACCCTTGAGTTTAAAAAACATGTTAAACCCTAGGTCACATATACCCTCTCGTGCCCCATTGATCTCCTCTATGTGAGCCACCAGTGCAGCTCAAGAGATCTTCACCACTACCGATCCACCACTCGTTGGAATCAGTACTCCTCCATCACCATCACTAGCACGCGTTGACAACGAGCTTCCCGCAATTCGTCGGGAAAACGCCATAACGCCGCTCCCTTTTGTTCACATGTTTGTTTTGGCAATTGGCCAGTTAAACTTTGAAATTGATCTAGTAAATCATCTGTTGGATCTTCAACGGATCAATTTTGACTTTGAGCGTAACCAGGTTTAACCTTGAGCATGTTTCATTTACACTTGAGCGCAATCAGATTTAACGTTGAGCATTTTTCATTTACACTTGAGCGTAATTGGGTTTTTATAATTCGATTGAGCGTAACTTATATTTAACTATTGAGCATGATTCACGTATGTAATGTCCCATAAACCAAAACCATTATTGTATAGTAGTTAACCCGAAAATATATAATATAATATAGAGTAAAGTGCCATTTTCGTCCCTGTGGTTTGACAAGTAATGCGAATTTAGTCCAAAAAGTTTAGTTTTTGCATATGGACCCTTCACGATTTTCAGTTCTTGCCAATTACATCCAAATCACTAACTACGTTAAATTTAATCGTTAAGTCAGGGGTAGACATGTCTTTTCACTATTTCTTTATTATAATACTTATTTCAGTGAACTGCGGTTTTCGTCCCTCTCGTTTGTCCAAATCTGTGGTTTTAGTCCAATAGTTTCAAGTTTGCAATTTTTGTCATCGTAGTTTTATTTCACTTGTAATTAAACCCGAATTCACTAATCTCGTTAAGTCTGATCGCTAAACCCGTCAGTGTGCCCTTCACGTGAGGGGCAGTTTTGTTCCTTTTTTTCCTTTTCCCCAAATACACCTCAGCCCCTCACATGATGGGGCTTGCGAATTAGGATTGAGGTTTATTTGGGGAGAAAAACAACAAAAGTGGTCGTCACGTGAGAGACATGCAAATGGGTAAACGACCAGACTTAACGAGGTTAATAAATTCGGGTTTCATTGCAAGTGAAATGAAACTACAATGGCGAAAATTGCAAACTTAAAACTATTGGACTAAAACCATAGATTTGGACAAACCACAAGGATGAAAACCACAGTTCACTGAAATAAGTATTATAATAAAGAAATAGTGAAAAGACATGTCTACCCCTGACTTAACGATTAAATTTAACGGGGTTATTGATTTGAATGTAACTGGCAAGAACCGGAAAACGTGAAGAGTCCATATACAAAAACTATACTTTTTGAACTAAATTCGTATTATTTTTCAAACCACATGAATAAAAATGATACTTTACTCTATAATATAATATGAAGAGTTAAATAAGAAAATTTAAAAAACTCCTAGAATCCACCCGTCAACATCTTAGCATTTATTTATCAATGTTGAGTCACGGTCACCGTTCAACTCTTGATGTATTTCTAAACGTATGACACCACCGTCGTTACCCCACCCTTAATAAAAACATTAAAAACTAACAACCAAGATGTATTGATTCATGGTCCAGCAATATTTATATTTTCATTATATTTTAAATAATTTTTTTTGTCAAAGTTGAATATGTATTGATTCATATAACTTTTTCTAACAAACTTCGAATATGTCGGTAATTTGATTTCAAGGGTTTAATTTCGTCTTAAAGGGCGGTGTCTTAATTTCACATAATCTATATTATATATAATATATCAAACAAGGGCAAATTAAGGCACTTATTTTTAAGTAATTTACAACACTTAAAGCATGAGGTACATGTGTTAGTAAGGATAAACATGTCTTATAAACACAATCCATTCAACTTACAAGTTTGGTCCCTCATCTTTAACCATATTATGTTTTTAATTTAACTTGTAAACTAACTTCTCACCCATGATTTTTAAACAACTATAGCCTTTTCATACGTTAATATTTTTAAACAAATTGCACAATAAAAACGAGCTTTTTATTCTCTTTAATTTGGATATGATATTGTTGTAATTTTTTTTCATTTTAAATAAATTAATATGTTACGTGTAAGGCCCCGTTACCGGTGCCCTACATTAGCGTTGGATTTACTCATAAACACAGTTCTAAAAATCAGAGTTTATTAAAACTTTCGCGGAATATAAAACTTTAACTGTTTATTACAAAACATTTAACCTTTCCCTTAAACCCATAACATAAAACATTATATTTAAAACATCATTTCTTCCATCTTCAAATGCCAGCCGTTCGATCCATGCCATGTGCCAACCTCATGCTAGCTCTTTAATCATATTCACCTGCGTGCATACTAAAAGTCAGCTACGCTGAGTGAGTTCTAGTTAATCAGGTGACATACAATACATACACATATCTTACATACATACACATCTTAACCTTATATAAATATCCATAAGAGGAACGTCACATAGTATCTATTAAAAGAACTGTTACTATCACCCCTACTATTTATATCTCCATAGAAGGACACTCTATATATATAAAATCCATAAAAGGAAAATCCTATTTACTTTCATAGAAGGAACACTATGCTTTCCATTAAAGGAACACCATGCTTTCCATCAAAGGAACACTGGACTTTCCATTAAAGGAACACTATGCTTTCCATCAAAGGAACACGAGGCTTTCCATTAAAGGAACACTATGTTTTCCATTAAAGGGAACACTCTATATATTATCCGTAGAAAGAACTCTATATATAAGTTATTATTTAATATCCATATAAGGAGACAATCATCGCTATTCTTGGCAATACATGCAATATCCAAAGATCGTTCACGTATCGACAAGTAATCATCCCTGCATTACATACAATATCCATATCTTTATTTATAACCTAACGGTACATGAAATATCCGAATATCGTTCACGTACCGACAAGCAATCAATCGTATCTAACACATATATCATACATGGCATACACTTACCATTTAAGTTAAGTTTATTAACTGTCACATCGAGTATGCACACAGCCCCGAAAACATAACAAGGAAGTGGGGCTAGAAACTCACCTGAATTCTGTTACGTTCACCGATAGTAGTTATTCCTTTCTTGAGCTGTGCACGGCTAGCTGTATAACAATTATGCGTATTGATTACTATCACTTTTCATATCGCGTTTCTAGTTAAATTATTACCCTCAACGAACGGGGGTCCAGGGGCAGCGCCCCTGGCAGCGGGGTCTAGGGGCGGCAGCCCCTAGCAGGGTTCCAAGGGGCAGAGCCCCTGGCTGGGGTCGAGCTGCCAGGTCAGCTTGGAAAAATTTTATTTACATTAACTGTCGTAACACATTTTTCACTACGATTTTAAATTATTATTTAATTCGCCCACTTGTTTGCTATAACGAATTAAGCCTAATTCGTTATCCTTTTATCCTAATTCGTTATTCTGATTCGTTACCATATCATACTCTGATTCGTCCTCTGATTCGTTATCTGAACTTAGCGAATTGGTGAGTAACGAATTGCCTAATTCGTTATCGCGATCTGATTCGTTATCATGACTCGGTTCGTTATTATGACCTGGTTTGTTATCTTATCATGGCGAACGGGCATATAACGAATGAGAGGTGTTAATTCGTTATTAAGACACGCGAATATCTCCCATTCGTTATGACTATAACGAATTACCAATGATTCGTTCAATCCTAACGAATCCACATCAGTCTTATCCGAATCTTTGACCTCAAGAGTCAAAGTCAAAATCAATAAGAACAACAAACAGTCAACTCGCACCAGATCTGCAATAAACCTTCGTTTCTCAACGAAACAACACGATTTTGGTATCATTGGATTCGTCTAACCAGCGCCTACAAACCCTAACCGTTTATTCGTCCAAATCTCGTGTTTATAGGGTGCGATTTAGGCATATACCTACGGGTTTTTCATTCTAACAATTAACCTAGCAAACTGTAATCGATTTCAGTAAGTTTAGCTTTGTTGGATTCGTTTTTACCATATTAACACAGATCTATGATTTCCCAAACCAAACCGAACCTATATAAACGATTTCTAAATATAAACGTACCTTAAATGAGTCGTTCTACGAACACGAGCTGGTCTTGATGTAGTTTAGGTTTGACACGATGATCTAGCACCAACAAGCTCGGGTTTTCAACTTTGAATCTAGGTTCGGGTTAAAGGATGGTGTGTGTGTTTCTCAAGGTGTAGGCTATGGTGTAGTGATAGATAATAATGGAAAGGATTAGGGTTTAAGGGGTATTTATACTCCCTTATGCCCATGGGCCTAAGGCCCATCTTTCCTTTTTGGTCCATAATTAATTCCACCTACTTAGCCTACTTGGACCATCTTATTATTACGTCATCATTTCTCTACCAATTCTAGTAAACTTTTCCATCGTTAACGAATAATACATTAAATATTATTCTTGGAAATTTCGGGATGTTACATTACGTAAAGGTGTTCAGTGTCGGTTTTGATGGTTTTTAAATTAAACTTGTGAGCCCAACCGTTAATACTGATTTTTTGTCGTCCAAAACCAAACTCAACCATTGAAAGTTGAAACCGAATCGTTACTAACGGCCTGGTTCTAGTTTGGTTTCACAGTTTAAACTTTAATAATAAATTTAGTTTAAAATAATTAATAATTTAAATGCACCATCAATTTTAACTAAAAACCAACATTATATGATACTTGAGATTATCATAAATAAAAAATGATAATTTTAGCCACATAAATGGTAAATATTAATGGAAGATCTAGGACGTGAAGTAATAACAAAGATTACAAAATGAATCATATTATAATTAGGTTAATTTACAGTCTTTTCTGGTTTCATATGGCCGGTTGCCGATATAAACCGCAAACCAACCGTTTACTACGTTTTTAAAATTTTGAAACCAAAAGTAAAAAAGAAAAAGAAAAAAGAAGTCAAACCAATGACCGATTTAAACGATTTCAAGGTTTTAACCGAACTATAAACACTTATATTTGTACGTGATTAACAGGTTCAAACACCCGCTGCATCGCACGAGCACCCGTCTAGTCACAAACAAAACACGATTGTAATAGATACAATCTTCATTAAAATGAGAAGACAGAAATCTAACTATACTATTAAAGCAAATGAGTTTAACTCAACATAGCCTCTTCTTATTGGTGGATTCTTAAACTTTCCATTTTTATCTACCACTACTTTATTTTTGACGTGAATAAAAAAATTCTAAAATAAATAAAAATACTAGACAATAAATTCTATTAAATGATTATTGATTATTAATATTAATTTATATCATTTATATTATTCATTTTTCATTATTCATTATAACGTATTTTACCCTAAACCCAAATCAATTATCCCCTCTTTCACGCCTCCATCATGTTCTTCCACGGATCTCTACTTTCATTTCATTTATCCGGCAAATTGATAGTCCACCGTCGATGAAGCTGTTCACCAGTCTGACGTTTAATCTATAGTAATTCGGCCTACCCATGGTCATGTTAACAAACCATCAACGTTTCTACCGGTCACTTAAAGCATCGGGTATTATGCTGTGTATGTTGATTCACATGAAATTATATTTTTTTTTGTGATTTCATACACTAATTTAGGATGCCCACCAGGTGTTCGATAAAATGCCAATTTGTTAACTTTTATTATTATTGCTTAATGTTTAATTGTTAAATTTATTAATTGGTAAATAATGGTTTTAATTTTAGATTTATGAGATTTTACCGATTAATTGCAAGTAAACATGAAATCCGTAATCAATTGCAAGTAAATTTCTCTATATTAGGAACAAATCAACCATATGATTAAGGATTATTTTGATTACGGTATGAATGATTTTAACATAATTATCAAATCAACCATATGATTAAGTATCTAATATTTTCATAATGATTCTAATTTTAGTGATGGTAATAAATAAAAAATAAAATTAATTATAAAAGAAACAATTATCATAGGGATTTTAAAATTATCATAAATCTACAACTTATATCAATTATGCAATTATTCAATTGATGATAAATAATGGTTATAATTTTAGATTTATGAGATTTGACCGATTAATTGCAAGTAAACTTGAAATCCGTAATCAATTGCAAGTAAATTTCTCTATATTAGGAACAAATCGACCATATGTTAAGGATTATTTTGATTACGGAATTTCAAAATTATAATTAGTTATGATATATACGTGGTATGAATGATTTTAACATAATTATAAAATCAACTATATGATTAAGTATCTAACATTTTCATAATGATTCTAATTTTATGGATGGTAATAAATAAAAAATAAAATTCATTATACAAGAAACAATTATCATATGGATTCTAAAATTATCATAAATCTACAACTTATATCAATTATGAAATTATTCATTTGATGATAAATAATGGTTTTAATTTTAGATTTATGAGATTTGACCGATTAATTGCAAGTAAACTTGAAATCAGTAATCAATTGCCAGTAAATTTCTTTATATTAGGAACAAATCAACCATATGATTAAGGATTATTTTGATTACGCAATTTCAAAATTATAATTAATTATGATATATACGTAGTATGAATGATTTTAACATAATTATCAAATCACCCATATGATTAAGTATCTAATATTTTCATAATGATTCTAATTTTAGGGATGGTAATAAATAAAAAATAAAATTCACTATACAAGAAATATGTCATAGGGATTCTAAAATTATCATAAATTTATAACTTATATCAATTATGCAATTATTTAATTGATGATTAATTTTATTAACGGTAATAAATAAAAAATAAATTAGTTACATAATTTTGTATATTACTATATTTATGTTGTATGTTGAAATATAGTGTAGATTTAAACATATTAATTTTATTTATATTTTAATTATAATATAATAATATAATTTAACAACATTAAATTCAAATATTTCAAAATTTCAAAATCCGTAATAAAAAACCTCCTAATTTTCATCCATATTTAAGCTAATTCAAAATCCCTAATTTTATGATTTTTAATTAATTAGATTTATACATTCCTTCTTTATTCACCTATCCAAAAATTCAAACATCTAATACTTATGTATAAATACTCTGACCTTCACACAATAATTCTCACACCATCACACCGGAATTAGCAAAAACGAATTTGTTTCTTAGTAAGGTATATAGTTTGGTCGTGCTTATATAATTCATTTTGTTGTTTAGTTGTTCGGTTCAAAGTATAATTGTTCAAAAATTAATAGTTTGTTTATTTTTTTTATTTTTCACCACCAGGAAGATGTAGCCAACAAACATTACAATGTTGAACCAACTAGAAGTGCTTAACAACGACTGTGTCCTCAAGGTTCGTATTTTAAAACTATGACGTCTCAAGGACAATAACAAGTCCGGAGAAAATTGGTCAATATAGATGATTTTGCAAAAGACGAAATGGTATTGTTACATAAAATAAATAGCTTACCATAATCCGGACATTTACTTTTTATTTCGAATTACACATTCATTAATTTTAGTATATTATTTTACATAATTTTGTACTAATTATTGGATGGTGAATGTTTTTATATTTATTGGTTAGGTTTTACCGATTTTGTACTAATACACATTTATATGTTTTTCCGGTAAGGTTATATCGTTTTCCGGTAAGGTTTACATTTGTTCACATAATTCAAATCTTCCATAATTGGTAATTTATTTATTATGTGATATTAATATTAATATTTAATTTAATGATTTCAGGTTGTTGTCCCCAACTTGATATAATGGATTGAGGATTTGTTGACAAGATGTCTTATTTTTGTTTAATGTTAATGTATATTTTTGTTATTATTCATGTATTTTTTTTCCACAATTCATGTAATTTAATTGATTATTATATAATCCGGAAATGAAATTTAATTGATCATTCTATAATACATTAAATTAGTTATAGTAATATAATCAATCTTATAGTGTTGTTCAAATTCCAGTTAGATCAATAATGTCAACGCAATTTAAAACATTATTATACTTTTCAATATTATCGTATTTAACATTTTAAAATAATACACATTTAATATGTCATTTTAGAAACCGATTTTCACTATTCAAATTTGTATTTTCACTATTTATGTGAAGTTTACAAAAATGTGTTATATAGTTTGACTTTCACCGGCTATTCAAAAACCGAAATTTAACGGATTTGATCATTTCATAAATTTTCAATATTAATACCTTAAATAAAAAAATTTATTTTTAATAACCATTTCTAAATATTTCAAGTTATTATGATTTTAATGTTAATTTCAACTAAATCTATTAATATATTTATTCCTAAATATCATAAATAAAATATATAATAAAATATACATTTATTTAATTCGGTTTTTATATAATACATTTAATTAATGGTTAATATTCATAACATATTTAAGGAATATAATACATTTTATTTAATACCCTTATTTCTATTTTTTATATTTGATACTTTTTTAATTATATCTAAATTTCAAGATTCATACCTTTAGTAAAACCCTCATATTTTTTATAACCAATTAAATACGGAATTTACAAATTAATACAAATTTTTACAAATTGAATGTCAAAATTAATGTATAAAATAAACCTCCATTTTAATATTATAAAAATAAAAAAAATCATTTTTTTATAATTTATTTATTACAATGCAACCGTACTAAATATTTTTTTTAAGTTTACTAATAATTTTTTTATTTATAAAAGTGAACTTTAGCATTGGATTTAATAGATTTAACAAAAAACGTTATTGAATTTTTCTGATACAAAAGTTAAAATAAAAATTCTTTTATAACAACTTGTATATTTATTGATTACAGTTTTTATATAATTATATATTTATGTTCATATTCAAAGCATTTATTTTTTCCTCATTCCAAACCTTATTAACAAACACTACAATTATAATTTGTCAAATTCAAGCAATATAATCTATTTGTAGTCATATCCCAAACTCAGCAAATATTATTTAACCAATTCTCATTGACATTTAAAAGATTTTGATAATTTTCAATCTTAGAAAAGTTTACATTTTGTTTAAAAATTTTATAATTATGGTTAAATGTCAAGATGCATATGCCTAAAAATAGCATCAATTAGCTTACTGAATTTATGTACCTTAAGTATTTTGTAATTCCATCATTATTATCAAATTAAATCACTTTCAATTGTTACAAAATTTTATAAAATAAAAAACAATTATTTTTAGAGTCAAAAATCAATATTCGTTTTATATCAATAATAATCGTGTTACCAAAATTATCGTTATATTAAATACAATTACATAAAAAATTGATTCGTATGAATTAATTATTTATTTAGTAATTGTTACACTTTTAATTATTGTATCAAAATATATCAATACCTTATTCCAAACTATAAATAAAAATTATGTGTAACTTTCAACTTATATTCGTTTAAATAAAATTAATTATAAAGTTTCTTTAATAGTCATCAACCATATTGATATACATCATCTACTAATTTGTGTTTTAACTCGTATTTTAATCACTATTTTTATTGTACAAACTAATAATACTTTTTTGACCTAATATAAGTTTTAACTTCAAATCAATTCTTAAGTTGACAGACATTAATTTACATTAAATCTTATATGTTTAAATACCTAAAAGTAATGCATAAAATGATTTTAACATAATTGTCAAACAAATAGTGATTGCTTAAAATAAAACATGTTTTCTCCTTAATTTATACATTTTTCTACGTAAATAACCATTAGTGAACATGTAATGTTTTCTTAGTTTATTCATATTATTCCCATTATGAAAAAACAATTTTTAATTATTTATATGTTTAAGTTTTAACAAAATTAAATTTCTATTTTCATCACCACCAAATTAGCATGTACGAAATATGACGAAAAGTTTAATCTCCTGAGTAGATGCAATCTGTCTAAATGGGTAAAATAATACAGCTACAGAACACACTCTATTAAAACAATATTAGATTATTATTATTATTATTATTATTATTATTATTATTATATGTATTCAATAACTATTTAACATAATTTATCCATAAAGAAGTTATAAAAATGGATGAGAAAGCTTTGCCTAATTTCTTAAATGATATATATTAGGAATCAACTATATGTCAACTATACTTGAATGAAAATTAATATGTTATTGAATATTAATTAAGATTTTATTTTGAAGATCAATTAATTATAGTATTATGAAAAACTAAATTTAGGTTTTAGATTGTCATAACAGTTTGTTTTGTAACATAAATTTAAAATATACTTATAAAAGAAATGTCTTAGATACTGTTCATCTTTTAACATTGATGCGCAACAAATATTTAAATTGATGTGTAAATAAACACGGGTACTATCTTAGAGTAATAAACATTACGATTATTGATATGTAATAAATGTCTTAGATAAAGTTCATCTTTTGAATCAACATTGAGATATAAGTTTGTTGAATCAAAATTGTAAAATTGTTTTGTTGATTTGGAGACTAATTTCTTTGTTTGCTTATTAGTGTAGTCATGATATAAGTTATAAAATATTTTAATTTTTCATTTATCTTTGTTAGTCTTTGTATGCTTTTGTATTTGATTCAAGTAAGTTATGATGTATTGTTATTCATGTAAAATTATCATTTATTTATAAATACAACATTTGCATTTCATTAGTTATAAATACAACAACGCCATTATAGATATATCAGATGATCTTTTGATTGGTGATTCATCCGATCCTATTTATGATCTGGTTGATTTTGTATATCCAATATTATTGAAAATTTTTAATGATATTTCATATTTTCAAGAAAGGGTCATACATGCACCTTTAAATGAGGTTGTCCAAGACATTAATGACAGATTTTTGTCTTTGTTTTCCGGAGAAGAAGTTGAATATCTAAGTTTTGATAGTACAGACAAATCTGATAGTGTTGGTCCTGGTTTCAATCCAGCATTACACTCACCGGATTTTCTAAATGTTTTAAAGATGTATGATATGCCTAATCATAGGTTGGTTCTAAAATTTGGTGTGCCAATATTGTTACTAAGGAATATTAATCAGAAGAACAGTTTATGCAACTGAACCATATTACAGTAATTAACTTGGGGAGACGTTTTACCGAAGCAAAGGTTATTTCAGGTACTAACATTGGGTTTCACACTTATATAACTCGTAGTAGTCTAACTCCTTCAGATAAGAAACTGCCATTCAAATTCAAACGAAGACAGTTTCCTATTGTTGTTTGTTTTGCAATGACCATTAATAAAAGTCAAAGCCAATCACTAGCAAGAGTTGGCATATACCCGCGAGAACCAGTGTCTACACATGGTCAACTATATGTGGCTTTATCACCAGTGAAGACCGAAGAGTAGAGACGGTGTTAAAATGCTTATATTAGACAATGAAGGTAAAGTTACAAACAAAACTAAAAATGTTGTTTATAAGGAACTATTTACTAATTTATAATTGTAAAATGGATGTTATTTTAGTTGAATGTTATATTTTTGGGAAAATATCATAAAAAACCAACCAACTTTCTCATTTTACTCACAAAAGTCCTTCCATTTTTTTATGCATATTAAAGTCCCTAAACTTGTTTTTAAACATAATTGTGATATTAACCTGTAATAGCTTGGTTGTTGCTGACATAGCATATAATTATTATAAAATAATTACAAGTAATAAAACAAATAGCCTACAACAACTAATTTATTTATTATATTTAAAAGAAAATTGTTTTTAATTTCTTGATTTTCTTCGTTTCCTGCTTGGCCTCAAAACCCTACGGAATGTGTGTAACAACGATCGATAGCACTGCGGGGGCGGCGGTGGTCGGTGGTCCGGTGATGATAGGACGGCTATGGTGATAGAAAGAGACGCTACTGACTCTATCCCCGCTTGTCGTAATCGTCGCCAAAATTACTTCAAAGGCTTTACCGCCACCGAATCTTGGTTTCCGATCTCCTCACTTGACCTCCGTTCTGTTGAAAAAAAAGAACATTCGTTTGAAGAGGGCGGCGGTAGAAGGGAGGCGTTTGGCATCTCACTCATTTATTTCCACCGCCGGTGCGTTTGCGTTTGTGAGATTGGGAACATAACGACAATGTAAACGTTCATTCTGGGTCAATCACGTGATTGTGTGTTTCAGAACTCCATTGCTAATCCAGGTGTTTGTTCAAATGAAAGAAATTAAACAGGTCTTGGTTTGTAGATGCAATGTTAATGGTGATTGTGGCTAGGAAATCAAGAAATTAAAAACAATTTTCTTTTAAATATAATAAATAAATTAGTTGTTGTAGACTTGTAGGCTATAATTTGTATATTACTTTTAATTATTATATAATAATTATATGCCATGTCAGCAACAAACGGGCTATATTACAGGTTAATATCACAAATATGTTTAAAAACAACAAGTTTAGGGACTTTAATATACAAAAATAAGTGGAGGGACTTTTGTGAGCAAAATGAGAAAGTTGGTTAGTTTTTTATGATATTTCCCCTATATTTTTACATGATTTATATATCATTTGATGCTAAAAACGTGTGAATGTTACATGATTTATATTTTTCCACCCGTGGTGCCCACGGGTCAATAACCTAGTTAAACAAGATAGTAAAAAACAAACTTTTATTACTTACTAAACGATTAATTACAAACTGTTTATACATTATGTAGGGATAATAGGCACCGAAGGAAACAACACACACATGAACAGCGATAAACACGCATAAACGAAAATATAAACGGCACAAGAATTTAACGTGGTTACAGGTTGCAACTAGGTTTTCTTATTAGCTCGGAACAAAGATTACAATTACATGATGGGTATATATAATAAATAAGATTAGGGTTAAACATAATTAGGAACCAAAACCGGGGCTCCTAATAAAACAGGCCCAAAGGCCTTCATAACCCAACAATCTCCCACTTGAAGGCCTTGCGATAAATTCCAGCCTGCCGTCCAAGCAAATAACAATCTCAGTTATCCGGTATCTCTAGTAATCTTTAGTAACAGAAATCTATTAAGCCTCCAGTTTCAAGAACAAGCTAAAACTTCAACAAAAGAAGTTCTCCAAGCCTCCAGTTCTCTAGGAACAAACTAAGATTTCTACCAATCCACACCCTAGTTGCATCGACCCTTCTCATCAGTTACCTGAACGGCTCTCTGAAACTCCCGGGAGCTTCTATCCGGTCATCACAAACCCAACCATGACAAAACCCGCCAATGACTCATCCTCAATCTTAACCGGCTCTCACTTACTCACACCACCGGCTCCAAAGACTTCTAGAGGATAAACACTCTCCAAATCAGCAGACTATACCAGGAGAGATTTTCAACATTCGGATTCCTGGTCCTCCGAACCTAACGTCCATTTGAAAACGAACCTAGAACACACCGCTTGCTCCCAATGTTACCAAAACCCAGGAATGTTCAGACCTCCTCCGAACACGCTCAAGCTGACATCCTCGTTGCTCTAGGCTTCATGTCTGCAAACTGAAACCCCTTAGCTCTACCCGATTCAGCGAGCCAAGACCTTATAACTCGAAAGTTGGTTCACTTCTTCTGATGATACAAAAACCATATCTTCCAAAAGTCTTTAACCAAAAAAAAAATTCACTAATACTTTATTGAAGTGAGTAACAAGAAATAAAGCATACCAGAATCTTGAACCCAAGAGTCTTCACCGTCTTCACTGAGTCCCAATGCATCAACCCCAGATACATTCTCAAAAGTAGAATTCCAAACCTTTCGACGTCGACTCTTAAAATGTCTCACCTCTACGCAACATACCAAGTCGACTATGCCCAGCTCCCACTGCCTCTGTTATCCCAACCCATGCCACACCAATACTCCATGAGATGAACCCCACTCGTACTATCCTGGAAAATAACTTTACCCAACACGAGTTCCTGAACCTCTCAAATGGTGTACCACTGATCACTACCAAACAAGATATAACTACACAATTTCAAACAAACAAGAAGTAATAATCACAGTTCCGAACCAACTAACAGGCAAACAGTTATAACAACATTAGAACTTTCATGGAGAACAAGCGGCAGCAAGGGTTCTATGACCGTACACACGATCAGTTAACGCAAACCCTAACCGAAATATCATCCAAACGAGCAATAGTTCACACGACTTACCACTAACATCATTTTTTCACTTATGCCGTCACTAATAAACCCACCGGTTCCATTTTTTCCAGGTTTATTCATCATTAATTAGTACACCGTCCAAGTTTCATTTGACAAACCAATCAACCCAAAATATCCAAATCCTCAAACATTCCGATCACAACTATCTCCTCTTTAGTTATGACAATAACAAACGAGAACAAATCAAAAATAGTGAACAAACACAACAACGACACGGGCCTTAACTTGGCGGTTGTTCTACTGAACATTGTCAAGTTAAATCGATTTGCTCTTACAATGACTAATAAATCAAGTAACTGTAAATAAACTATAAACAGTTACCTCAGACTATCTTCTGCAGCCAAATCTAACCCAAAGTGTTGAATTTTCACATAACGCGATTCCCCAATCTATGGCTGATAATAAATAGTCAAAACCTGAACTTGAAATTTCACATATCCAAACTCGCAAATAAATTACGCTCCCCGGTCACAGAACCACCCACCTTTCCCGTTAATTCAAATTGACCTCGCGACCTTCAATCAAACCTAACAATATCCAAGAGTTCCACGGGCTCCAATCGACTAAAACCGTCAAAAAAACACAAACTCTAAATCATTACTCGATTTACTTGCAACTTCAAAGAATTTAGCTCGGTACTACCTCGTCACCTAATCCCCTAAATCAAACGAAAAAATATCCAACTAATCTTGGTATCCTCGACCAAAGAAACAAACCAACAAAAATAGTTATTGGTTCTTCACATATGCCAACTCAAGATGAAATCTGATTGGACAAACAATTGTTTTTACCTTAGATTCCTTTTCTTGGTGCAAGAACAGTAAACAAAAAACAAAATTATTGCTTTGGTAAGTACCACAAACAATGTGGTCTTCTTCAATACCAATCCTCCCAAAGCAAAGAAGAAAAACGGCAAGACGATGGAATTAATAAAACCCAAGATTCAGACCTCTCGGACACGGCTCGAGGACTTCTTTGATCAACCACAGCCGCCGACCAAAACCAAATCCTAACCGACTTTCGAACGGTAATCAAACCTCCTCAGTGAATCGTTTTCTGTGCAACGAACCGTGTGTTTAACGAGCCAAAGCTCTAATACCAGTTGTTAGGAACAAAGCGGTGCGCGTAAGCGAACAAACATACACATGCACAACGATAAACACGCATAAACGAAAATATAAAAGACACAAGAATTTAACGTGGTTCGGTCCCTGCGAGGGGACCTACGTCCACGGGCTGCAACTAGGTATTCTTATTAGCTCGGAACAAAGATTACAATTACATGATGGATATATATAATAAATAAGATTAGGGTTAAAAATAATTAGGAACCAAAACTGGGTCTTCTAATAAAACCGGCCCAAAGGCCTTCATAACCCAACTGTAATATGTAAACATAATACAAACGGGCATTATTCTTCTAATAGTCTTATGGTCCAACAAATATTAATACATAAATTATTTTAACTTAAACAAATTAACTAAAACATAAAATAATTTCCAGCAGCCCATTAAGCCCAAATGAATTAAGGTTTAATAGAATACTGCTAAAACTCGTTGATAAATACATTACTTGTATGCAGGGTTTTAAAACCTGGGCCGAACCAGCTGGTCTGACCGGGACCCGGTACCTATACTGAGCTGGGTCAAGGTATTTGGCAATTTTCTAAAAACCCGGCCGGGTTTTGCGGGTTGGTGAACCGGTAATTACTCTTTTCTTTTTAATTTTTAATCAAAATAGTAATAAAAACCATCTACACCGCTCTCTGCTTCCGATCCTAACTCACTTCGCCGCTAACTGGCGGATTCAGGGTAACTTCTGGCCAGATTCGACACATATCCCGGTATATCAGAGTAACTTTCGGCGATATTTGAAGCGTTTTCTGGCAATTCAGACTAAGAAAATTAATTGTGATGAAGATGGAAAAAGTTCTATCAATTGAAGGGGCAGTGTGAAGTGTATAATTAGGGATTTAGGGTTTGAAGAGGAGATGAAGGATCTCCAGATCTAGATCTACACGTTTCATTTTGACATGTTTATGTTATTTAGGGGGTGTTTGGGATTGCTCACTTTCACCAACTTATAACTTATAAACTTTTTTAGAAGTAATAAGGTGTTTGTGATTGCGTATGTTGTGAGAGGAAAAATTCCATAAGTTATACTTTTATAACTTATTAACTTAATGCAAAGTTATAAGGAAGTAAAATAAGGAATCCCAAACACCCCTTACTCTTTTTTTATGATAGGTTACAATTTTATCCCTACAAATTATAGTTATTTACAAGTTAACCTTTAACTTGTTCTAATGTATTTGTTTTATTTTCTTATTTTCAAGTTAAATTTTTTTTACCCTACAAGTTATAGTCAAACACGCGTACTTCAAAAAAAAAATTACCTATCAATGTTTGAAGGCTAAGATTGTGATGTGTGTTTTAAAATTTTCGATTATAATGTATGTTATTTGAAGTTCCATGAGTATTGGTTATCTTTTATTTTATATATATATATATATATATATATATATATATATATATATGTAACGTCATCCGGGTCAAATACCGGTCCGCCCTCACGGGTCGGCCCGACCTTTGACTCAGGGCGACGTCCAAGCCAGGTCTGAAAACATTGCTTGTATGGGTTAGAATCCAAGACTTCCCGCTAAAAGACAAGAACCACTTACATTAACATCAATTTATATAACTACTACTAGTTATTAGGAGTTAATTATATTTAGTGGGGAAATTTCATATATACCCTTACGAATATTGAAAATATATATATATATATATATATCCATACAAAATAAAAAATATCATATATGCCCTTACAAAGTTCTTAATATATCATATATACATAATTCATTAAAAAAATTAATAAATGACCATATTACCCTGGGTCAATTGGATTTGATAAATGATTTACAGTGTAGACTATTCGATGCGATAAATCTTCGGAGGGTAACAGAGTTTGAAGAAGTGACGAGAGATGATTCGATATTCCGTCAAAGATGAGAAACATCGATCTAAATTTAAATAATAACATAGGGTATAAAGACAATAATGGAAGGGGTAGAGTGGTGTATTTGTAAAATAACGGGCATGCATGAAAGTTAAAATTATCGAGAAATAAGGGTAAAATGATCATTTACCAAATTGTTATTAGGCTATGCGTAGTGGAGGGACTATAAAATAGAGCGTTTTGTGACATGTGGCACCCAGTCAGCAAATAATGAGTTCATGTTTTAGGGGTGTAATGGTATTGTAGCCCTATATATGTGTGTGTATATATAGGGAGAGTTATCCTAAAAATAAGTAGTTTTCTAGGAAGACTAGGAATAGATCATAGCCATTGGATTATGTTAATCAATGGTTGAGATTTAAAATTACCAAAAACCGACATAGTTTCCTAGAATTAATCTTTCATTATTATAACCGACATAGTTTCCTAGAATTGTTTTTTCACCATAATTTGTAATACCAAATGTCAAAAATTTGTTGGTTCTTACCATTCTTAGGAAACTTCTTATTCTTATTTCAACCATTATATATATATATATGTATATGTATATATATATCACACAACATATAATAATAATAAAAACAAAACACAAAACATGCAACAAATATTCATCACCCCCCTATTGCCCCTATTATCGCCCCGGGGGGGGGGGGGGGGGGGTTCCTCTGCAGAATCGCCCAGTCGACCCGAAAACTCGCCCCACTATGCATGGCCTTAGTGGATGGGGTGTGTGTGTGTGTGTGTGTATATAGGTATTGGATCATTTCAGAAGTTTTTTTACAGCGAGAAGTGCGAGAAGTGAAGGTGTAAATCCATTAATCCCTAATTTCACTCCCTTTCTTATGTGTAGGTGCGCTGTGTAGGTGCATATGTATGTGTGTAGGTATAAGGAGAGGATCAAGACATAACCCCTCCTTAAAATTTAAAAACTCCTAAAAAATTATTTATAATTAAAAATAAAAAAAAATTCAAAATTTTGTTTCTTCCATTCTTTTTATATTTTGTTACTCTTCACTGAAAAAAACAGTCGATGTACTAGAAATATTTGTTACTATGCACTACTATTTCCTTACACATGTGCACTAGTGTGTAATTTTATATTCAATTGTCTTTAATTTCATATATTCAATATTTATGTATTTTATATGTATTTTATGTGCATTAATATTATATTACACATACGTACTACTGTTTATTCAGTGTGTGCATATATACAATAGTTTGTATCAAATATGTGCAATTGTGTTGTATTCTATGTAATACAACACTCTTGCATATATGAAATACACACTATTATACATATGCACTACACCGACGAGATTTTTTTGAACACTATTAACATATAAGAATAATGAAAAAAAAAGAAATTACAATATTTTTTATAAAACAATTAAAAATAATTATTTAAGAGCATTTAAGTTTTATTTTTAAGAAGAGTTTTCATTTGAACCCACCCCAATATAGGGAGATGATCAAGAGAAAACTCATCTCCATACACACACACACACTAGCTTTTATACCCCGTATTACAGGGTTGTTTTACATTATTAGTTTCTAATATTCATATATTTAATGTAAGCAAGTAAATAATATACTTAGGATTTGATAATTAAAGGGTTTCATAAATAAATGAGATATTATAACCCGGTTTAAAACTATCTAGGTTTGATAAGACTCATGACCCACTTATTTTTTGAACTATAAAATTGTTTCTTAAATATAAATAATATCTTTTTATTAAATCGGATTTTTATTTTTAGTATATCCCTATTTTATAGGATTATCATATCAAATATTTTGATGAGATTGATTTATAATTTAATGAGATGTTATAACCCGTTTAAGGGCTATTTGGGTTTGGTGAGACCCATACCCGTTAATTCGAGTTAAATGCATGAGAAACATCAATTTACAAGTAAACCAATTGTTAGGATTAAACACACACACGGATCGAACAAAAACACGAAAGCAATAAAAGAACACGAGGATTTAACGTGGTTTGGTCTAAACTGACCTACTTCCACGGGTGGCAACTAGATACCCTTTATTGAGTGGCAATGATTACAAGTACATAAAGTCAAATATATAGAGATACGACTAGGGTTTGTATATTATTATACAACAAATCTAAACCGGGCTGTGCTTGGGTCTGGTCGCCCGCACCCGTTTCTTCTTTGACTTCATATAATAAACCTGGCCTAGACCAATTGGCCTACGAAACCCAACAATCTCCCACTCAGAGGCCTTGAGTAATCTTGTCTACACTCCTTATTGTACTTCTGTAATCAGATCATTAAACATCTTCTAGTTGTCGCCGCCTTCTCATCAATTAACCCGAAGGCCCGTTGAAGCTCCTCGGAGCTCCAACATCAGTCACGGCTAAAACTGCCCCTGACCCATTCTCTATCCATACCGGCTCCCACTGTAACGAACTACCGGATCCTAAGATAACCTGAGAACAAATACTCTCCAAATTCAGCAAGTAGTCCATTGAAGAGACTTTTACAGTTGGAATATTGGTTTTCTTAATCCACTGTCGACCTGGAACTGTAACTGAAACACGACCTATGCTCCTACTGTCACGATGTCCTCCGACTGATTTAACCTTCCTAGCTCGTTCATCCTAAATCTTCACTTTCGCTCTGGGTTTGTTACTTGCAAAACGAATCTTCTTTTGCCCACGAGATTCTCTGAACTGGAATTTGTCTTTCACCAAAACTAGATACACTCCTTTCGGTGACATATCGACCATATACAACGAACCCATTTTCTTGTCACGAGCAACCACGATGTTCCCTTTGAATACCTTCCACTGCCCATTCTCGAACTTAACATCGTGCCCTTGGTCATCCAGCTGCCCAACTGGAATCAAACGTTTCTTCAAACTTGGAATAATTCTCACGTCTTTCAAAGTCCAAGAAGTACCGGCTGAAGTTATCAAATCAACATCTCCATACATGTAACCTCTAGAATATCATCGTTTGCTAGTTGAACCTTTCTAAAATCCCCAAAATTTACATTCTTCATCATTTCACTACAGTGAGTGGCATGAAACGATGCACCAGAATCCATCACCCAATCAATAACGTTACTCTCAACACTACAAACCAAATTCTCATCACTATAGACCCCGTCATTTGTGTCGTATTTTGTAACGTTCATCTCTTTCTTACCATTCGAACACTGATTCCTGAAGTGTCCCTTCTCTTTACAACCCTAGCATTTAATAACTTTACGAGTCCTAGACTGACTCCTCTTCCTGCTCCCACTGCCTCGTTGTTTTCCCTACCTTTACTTTGTGTGACTAACATATTGCCCGATGATTCACCTGAACTTCTGCGTCTTAAATCTTCTCCAAGAATCAAATCCCGAATCTCATCAAAAGTAATTTTTGTAGATGAACTACAAACTGCAGTCACTGTTTGCGACCAACTATCGGGCAAAGATGATAATAACAACAAGCCTTGAACTTTATAATCAAACATAATGTCGACTCACACTAAGCGGGATAATATCGAATTAAGATTATTAATATGCGTTGTAACTGACCCACCCTCTTTCATTCATGTTGTCACTAACTCTCGAATAAGATAGACCTTATTTGCTGCCGAAGGATTCTCATACATGTTGGATAGTGCCTCCATATACCACGCGCTATGGTTTCTTTCATGATGTTAAACGCCACATCTTCCGACAACGACAATGTAATACAAGCCCTAGCTTTCTTGTCTAACTTCTTCCACTCTACTTCTGACAACTTTTCTGGATTTTCATCCTCAAGCACTACATCCAAGTATTTCTGACAAAGTAGCGCTTCAATCTGCATCTTCCACCAATCAAACTTTTGTCCATCAAACTTCTGTATCGAACCCTTTCCGTCTTTTGCCATGACAATGACTAAAACGAACACATGACAAACGTGGTTGGCACTGGTTCTTGGTTTCTTTAATGTTCAATCTGATTAACAACGGTTCTTCACAAAAATAGGATCTGGCTGGCTCGTTCGTTGCAAAATGTATGATCTTGACCCAAATAACTTGTCTAAACTGCCCAGTATATATCTAGTCCACTCAAATCAAACAAACTGGGTCTTGCCCTTTGTTTATATAGCCCAAATATAAAAACAAATATGAAAACACTTCTAGTCAAAAGTAGAAAATAAGAAACCCCCTTTTCTTTGGATATCACGAACTGCAACTTCTTTACTTAATGGTGCCAACTCCAAGATGTAATAAAATTACTTCCCTAGGAGGCGGGTAGCGATGGTACATGGTGGTCGATTACTTTCAAACAGAACCCAAGTCGTGATTTACGGACTGGTTTATTAGCGTCGAAACGACGACATAAACCTAATGACGATCGGAAAACCATAGGCGGCGGTGGAAGGTTTGACGACGACTCGACCGGTTCTCGTGTTCTTTGTGTGATCCGAACCTAAGCTCTTGATACCACTTCTTAGGATTAAACGTACACACGAACTGAACACAAACACGAAAGCAATAATGAACACGATGATTTAACGTGGTTCAGTCTAAACTTACCTACGTCCACGGGTGGCAACTAGGTATTTTTATTGGGTGACAATGATTACAAATACATAAAGTCAAATATATATATAGATACGACTAGGGTTTGTATCTTATTAAACAAGAAATCTAAACCGAGCTGGGCTTGGGTCTAGTAGCCCGCACCCGTCTCCTCTTTAACTTCATATAATAAACCAGGCCTACACCAAAAGGCCTACGAAACCCAACACCAATCTGATGGCTTGAGAGAATGTAGGGAAAGAGCTTTTAAAGGTTTCGTTTATATGCGTATATATACTATTTGATAAGGGTATTTATATATATATATATAGGGGAAAGTGAATACGGTGCTGCTAGCCGTTTAAGCTTAGACGCAAAACCAATCAAAACTACATCGTTTTGATTATCTATAAGGAAAACCAATGCTATTCTAATTATTTCCTATTTCTATTCCATTAATTATGCACTTGTTTGTTCACCTATTATCCTCTCCGATGTTTCTCCATATTTGCCATGAATGAAATTCTAAACAGAACTCACATAATTCTTCATACATTTTAAATTAATCAAATAAAGAAGCTTTAATTCTGCACCCTTTGTTCATCTATTACCAGCTTTGATTTAGACAACCAATTAAAAATTAATATCTGAAATGAAAATTTTACAAACCAAAAGTTTAGCATTCAAGATAATTTTTTTAACTAGTGGCTATCAAATAATAAATAATCATAGTGTAAACATGATATTTCATTGAAATTGAAATAATTTTCATTAATTGATTTTCTCATATATCTCTGAAGGCACTAACAATCGTAATAGCAATTTTAAAGATTGATTTCATTCATTTTGTTTGTGGTGTTCTTCACGTGGAACCAGAGATAGGTGAGAGCAAGAAAATAGATGAACATGGAGTATAAATTTATTGGAGAGAAATCAAGGAATAAGAAAATCCAATAAAATATTAGTTGGATTTAATCAAAACTACGTAGTTTTGATTGGTTTTGCGTCTAAGCTTAGATGGCTAACAACACCGTATTCACTTTCCCCATATATATATATATATATATATATATATATATATATATATATATAGAGAGAGAGAGAGAGAGAGAGAGAGAGAGAATATGCAATACGCTAATGCCTTATCGTTCAAAACGTACGCGCCATCTGGGAGCGTCGATCTACACCTTCGATTCAGTTGCGATCAGTTGAGAAGATTCCGTATATTTTCAGCGAGAAGGGTAAGATTGTCTTTTTGATTCGTAATCTAAATTTGGTAATTTGCGTATAAACGGTTACGATCCTAATATTTAGCTTAATCAAAATCAATTTCTTATTTACGGACCAATTTTAATACCGAAATCAAATCAATTGAGCATACGAACCAGTTTTCAACCGATTTTTGATCTAGGGTTTTGAAATGGAAGACGATCGTGAATGTAAGTTTTTGCTCTGTTTGAACTAATCGACATTAGATGTATACTTTGTTTTTAATCGGAGAGTAATCTGCATGTTAGTGTTCTATGAGAATCACATGATAATTGTTAGTTTAGTTTGCGAGCGTGTTACGAGCGTGTGCATATTAGTAGTGTTTAGCTTTGTTGATTTTTGTTGTTTATAGTATGAGCGTATCATGAGCGTGTTAACATGATTGATTTTGATGTTTCAGGATATGAGTGTTATACGAGCGTAACATGCTAGTGTTGAGGTTCCTATTCATTTTTATTCATGCTTTCTATATGAGCGTTTAAGAACGTGTAGTATACTTATATATGTTTTTTTTGGCAAATGATTCAAGTGTTTTGGTTGAAGATCATGGAGATGATATTATTCCTATCTAGAATTAATTGCATACATCAAGATTCAATAATCATCCCAAATGCTTATAAAACGCTTACAAACATATCCATAATTAATTATGTACAAGCAAATGATATAATTATAATAAAACGCTTCCGTAAACGCTTAAGACACAATTTCAAAATTAATTAAGCCCAAAATTAAAACATAATTTCACTTGAAAAATATAGATTGATACAAAGCAATACAAACACATTTCAAACGTTTACAAAATCAACATTTTCATTTTTACAATGATTAAACCCTAAAACGATTACAATAATCATAAAAATCCACATGATTTGTCAGTAATCTTAGGTCTATCTTGGTTTTCTTTTGATCTTCTTTCTTTTCTCATTGCAGATGATTTAGGGTTCTTCAATTTCTCCATCTTCGTTCCGCATCTGTCGTAGTTCAGTTGATTTTGGGTAGTTGTTGAGTACGCTTAATCGTCACTTGGTTCAATTTTAATTATTTTTTGGAGTGATTTTAGGGATGTTTAAGGAGATTTTTTTTTGATGATTTTACCCTTTTAGAAGAATTCAGGCGCGTGTTTTAAAATTTTGATCGAACGCTTAAACTTGCGTTTATCTATAGTACGATAAGTGGTTAGCGTACAGTAACTGCTCACTATATAGAGAAAATATGCAATACGCTTATGCCTTATCGTACAAAATGTGAGCGAGATTTGGGAGTGTCGATCTACACCTTCGATTCAGTTGCGATCAGTTGAGAAGATTTCGTATATTTTCAGTGAGAAGGGTACGATTGCCTTTTTGATTCGTAATCTAAATTGGGTAATTTGCTTATAAACGGTTACGATCCTGATATTTAGCTTAATCAAAATCAATTTCGTAATTACGAACCAATTTTAATACCGAAATCAAATCAATTGAGTATGCGAACCAGTTTTCAACCGATTTTTTATCTAGGGTTTTGAAATGGAAGACGATCATGAATGTAAGTTTTTGCTCTGTTTGAATTAATTGACATTAGATGCATACTATGTTTCTAATCAGACAGTAATCTGCATGTTAGTGTTCTATGAGAATCATATGATAAATGATTAGTTTAGTTTGCGAGCGTGTGCATATTAGTAGTGTTTAGCCTGGTTGATTTTTGTTGTTTATAGTATGAACGTATCATGAGCGTGTTAACATGATTGATTTTGATGTTTTAGGATATGAGTGTTTTACGAGCGTAACATGCTAGTGTTGAGGTTGGTATTCATTTTTATTCATGATTTCTGTATGAGCGTTTAATGAGCCTGTACTATACTTATATATGTTTTTTTTGCAGATGATTCAAGTGTTTTGGTTGAAGATCATGGGGATGATATTATTCCTATCCAGAATTAATTGCATACATCAAGATTCAATAATCTTCCCAAATGCTTATAAAACGCTTACAAACATATCCATAATTAATTATGTACAAGCAAAAGATACAATTATAATAAAACGCTTCGTAAACACTTAAGACACAATTTCAAAATTAATTAAGCCCAAAATTAAAACATAATTTCACTTGAAAAATATAGATTGATACAAAGCAATAACATGTGGGGAGTAGTAGAAAGTTTGACGGGAGTACCTATTGACGATGGGATAATGCTTCGGATATCAAGTATCTAGACATTATGGTATCGAATTACAAAGTATAATAAGCCACAAATGAAACCAATAAGGTGTTAAATTATCACAAGTGGATCAATAATCAAAACCAAACAAGAACAGTAAGTTGCCGCAACTCAAGCAACTCTTTTCTTTTATTAATCGACTAACGAAAAATTCAGTACAACATAAATAAAAGACATAATTTGTTGTGAAAAATAGTCTTTTAGCAAAAAGTAAGAGGTGGACATATGGGGAGAAAGAGAGATATTTTATTACTCAGATAAACATTTTGGTTTTTTTATTTTTTTTTATTTTTCCTTCATTTTGTTTTATAATTTTTGTAATTTATTTTCGAAGGCTAAATCGAGATTTTGTTTTTTGGAACGAGGGATGCTAGATAAACATTTTTCTTTTTTATTTTTTTCATCTTTTTGGCTTTAAAACTTTTTTAATTATTTTTTCAAAGGCTAAATCGACATTTTTTATTATTTTTTTGAACGGTGGATGCTAGATAAACATTTTGGTTTTATTATAGTTTTTTTAATTGTTTTTTGGTAACAAAAATGATGTGATGTAAGTGATTGATGGTGTAGCATAAGGATGTGGGGAAATGATCAAGGGCTGGGAAGGGAGTTCCCCAGTTCCCACTTTTTTAGAGTTTCCCAATGAATCCGCCCTTATATATATATATATATATAGGGTTGGTATCATTTAAGAACTCTAAAAAAGTTAAGAACTCTTAGGAACTCTTTACAACAAAACATTTTTTTAAATTTTTTTATATATTAACATTATTTAAGAGTCGTTTTATCATATTTTATATAAAAAAAATTGTAGTACATATATTAATCACAAGTTTACATATGTGTAAAATTTATATACTAACAAATTTACATATCTGTGAAAAAACATATATATGTATAAAAACTAATTTTCAAAATTGTAATCGTAAACATAGATATAAAAAAAATGATAAAACTACACTCAAATAACACTAACATACAAAAAAATTTATAAAAAACGTTTGTTTTCAAGGGTTCATTCAAGTTCTTAAATAATTTATGAGTTCTGTAATGATACTCATCCTATATATATATATATATATATATATATAGAGAGAGAGAGAGAGAGAGAGAGAGAAAGGGGCTGCACGTGAGAAACATGTGAGGGGCTGTTTTGTCTTTTCACCCATCTCTACAACATGTCAGTCTCATCTTCATCCTCCTCCTCCTCCTCCTCTTTCTCTCTCTCTTTCTCTCTCTCAAATTCCAATTTAAAACCCCAAATTAATCACTTCCGTAGACCAAATTAGGGCTCAATTCATACATCTAAAACTAGGGTTCAATGCCAAGATCAAGAATTAGGGTTCAATCAAGGATGATGTATTGTGTTTGTGGCAAGTAAGTTGTTGTTCGAACATCATGGACCGATATAAATCCTGGTCGGCGATTCGTTTCTTGTCCGGACATGTTAAGTCCTTAAATTGTTTCAGGTTTCTTTGAATCGTATAACCTTCATCTTCCTCCTCTTATCCAGACGTTAAATTGTCCATTTCTTGGATGGTGTGAAAACAATTTGAAGAAATAATCCTTGGTTTGTTGAAATCTAATAACAAAGTTGAATAAAGTCGGGAGAAAAGTAAAGCAGACGTAATGAAAATGAAGAAGAAGCTGGTAATGAGTTGGATCTGTTACAGTGCATTTGTATTTGCAATGAAAAATATATAGGGCTCAATCAAGGAAAATGTTGTTCTTTTGTTCAGAATGTAGTTAATGCAGTTTTGATCTTCTTAGGTTGGCTATGATGTCCTTTGAATGTAATTTGGAAGGTGAGGATGAATGTTAATACAATGCTTTTATGTTGTATAATCACTACGAAATGTAATTTTATTGTTAACAAGTTTTTTTACCCATTAATAGTTCGTTACACACGCTTTGTGTTATAGTTCGTGACAAACAATTCAAATCTATAATAAAACTACACAATTATAATCATCGCTTGGTGTCTTTGAGACCAAACACATCTAGTAACTACTTGAAGTAAGAAAATTTTAGTTGTTTATAACTTTCCAAAAGTCCCAGTATGATTGACATTTAAATTGTCACACCCCGACCAAAGACGGCGGAACATGCCGAGGTGTAACGTGATTGGACAAATACACAAGACATTATTTAAAGTGACAATATTTATTTAACTCATTTTATTTCAACAAATAAATAAACAACACATCTCGTCCACACAAACAAGTTAAATACAAATAACAATTATATTGTTCGTTTTACTAATATCCTAATAGTCTTGGTAACGTTTTACGCCAAGTCCTCGAGTCAACAAAAGTCAAACCTGTAACATTTCATAAAATAAAGTTTGTCAACACAAAGGTTGGTGAGCAATTCATAAGTTTGAGTATATAAGTATATAGAAATAAAAAGCCACAAAACTTGTATACAAAACAATAAATAAAAGCAACAATTTGGATAAAATAGATATCGCTAATAGTTTTACGTTAGCGATACCTAGCTATAAGGGGATGCCAAATAGTCTAGGATTTTATTGACAATTGCTAAACACATTAGCACCACCTAGCTACAAGGCGTTGCCAAGTAGTCTAGGATTTTTATAGTTATCGTTAATTGCATTACGTTAACGACATCTTTCCATGAGGGGTTGCCAAATGGTCTAGGATTTATAGTTCCACCATCCAAAAGCGATAAACACATAGACAAATAAGCATGTAAGCATAGAACACCAAATCGAGCAATTATTTAGGTAAAATATACAATCACGTTTGTGGGTTTAAGATTCAAGTAAATAAAGCATTTAGTTTGATAGGTATGAAATGTCACAACAAAACGAAAGATGGAAAAAGGGGTATGAAAGTACTCACCTCGATTGATGAACCGAGAAATAAACAGATAAACAAATGAAGCTCGAACGGTAAACGAACAGACCCGACTTGAAACAATAAGCACCTTAGCTAAAATAAATAATGTAATATATATTAATGAACTTGAAACCATAATGAAACTATATTTACACATTGAACGAGAAGGTTCGGTTGTTAATCGGGTTACCGGTTAATTTGTTAACGATTAGGGACTCATACTTAATTGATACTTAAAATAAATTAATATTATTTATGATAAAGATAGTAATGATAATAATAATTTTATAACTTGTTGTGTGTGTATATATATATAGGGAGAGGATCATGAGAGAACTCCATTTTATAGAGAGAACTAATAATGAAGTATTTTTAATTTAATTAAAAAAAATATTTTTCAATTTTGTTTCTTTCATCCTTCTTATATGTTGTTATTCTTCACCACAAAAAATATAAAAATAAAAAAAATAAAAATAAAAAAAATTAACGAGTAATGCATATATGCAATACACCGACTTTTTTATAATGCATATGTGCAATAGTGTGCCTTTTGATATTTGAAATAGTGTTGAATAGCATATATATAGTTGTTTGTATTGTATATTTGCAATAGTGTTATATTATATACAAAATTAAAAAACAAAATCGATATAGTGCATATGTGCATTAGTGTTGTATTACATATATACAATAATGTGTTTTGCATACAATTATTAGTGTTGTATTTGCATATATTCAATAGTGTGTATTTGATAATGTATTTGTGTTGTATTATATGCAATAAAACACTATTTTATATATAAAATACACATTAATGCACATATGCATTACATCGACGATTTTTTTTATTATTATTTTTTTAAATTTTATTTTTTTAGGAACAATATCATCTTATTAGAAGGAGGAAAGAAAAAAAATTACAAAATAATTTTTTAAAAATAGTTAAAAATAATTTTTTACTAGTTATCTAGTTCTCTCTTTAATAGGAGTTCTCTCTAGATCCCACCCCTATATAAACACACACATATATATATATATATAAAAGATAAAGATGATGATAATACATAGTAATACTACAAATTGAGAATTGTTGTTAAAACTAATAGTAGTAGTAGTAATAATAAATATAATAATTATTACTTTATTGTTGAATACGTTGTTAATAGATTTATAAGTTTTAATAATAATTATTATTATTACTATTTATACTAATTATATGTGCCATATTAATAATAACTAATACTTATAACATTTTAATAATAGTAGTATTAATGATAAGAAAAATATAACTCGAGTGAAAATGACGTTAAACGACAACTAGGCCCGACTGGGTTTCGGTTTGATAAAACAAATGGGTTATATTAACAATATTAGGTTTTAATAATATTCCTTAATAGTCATAGTAATAAAAATAATAATGATCATAATAATGATAATCTATTATTATGAAAATAATAGTAATAATAATAGTTTTGTTAAAAGATAATAATAACAATAATAGTAATAACAATAAAAATCTTGTTAATAATAATAATGATAATACTAATAATTATCTTGTTAATAATAATAATAATAATAATAATGATAATAATAATCTTGTTAATAATTCTAATGATAATAATAATAATAATTATCTTGTTAATAATAATAATCTTGTTAATAATAATAATGATAATAATACTAATAATAATAATAACATATAATCATAATAATACTAATAATAATTTTTATGGAAAAATATTAACACTAAAAGTAACCGAAATTTGTTAAGTGTAAAAATTAACATTAAAATCGGTCTAAGTTGAGACCCAAACCCGGTTGTTCATCTTTTCCCCAATACAAAAACAACCAAATACCCATCCGACTTGTTTCAAAGAAAATAACTGAACGATAAAACCGATTATTAACAAATTATATCTTATAATCGATATATAAAACTAATAACACCAAAACCTAAATTATTGTAAGGCCCCGTTACCGGTAGCCCTACTTTCGTGTTGGATTTACTCATAAACACAGTTCTAAATATCAGAGTTAATTAAAACATTTACGCGGAATATAAAACTTTCATAAAACATTACATAATTCATAACTTGTCTCAAAACATCCTTTGTCTTTCAACATTAAAGCATTAAAATTAAAACATCATAAGTCTTCAGATGCCAGACTCTTGTTCAGTGACACGTATCTTCTCAAGCGAGCTGCCTCATCCTACTCACCTGCGTGCATACTAAGTCAGCTACGCTGAGTGAGTTCTAGTTAATCACATAATCATACAATACATTCTTACATTTCATACTTAACCCCTTAACTTTCCTTCATACACACCTAAGTGCTTATACTTTCATTTTTACCTTCATACTTTCTTTACATACATAATCATACGTTTTAAAGAGCCTTTCGCCCTATAACCTCACAGATATTATAAGGGTCTGGTCCCTAGTTCTCGAATATTAGAAGGGTTCGATTCCCTAACATCACAGATATTATAAGGGTCTGGTCCCTAACATCACAGATATTATAAGGGTCTGGTCCCTAGTTTTCGAATATTAGAAGGGTTCGATTCCCTAACATCACAGATATTATAAGGGTCTGGTCCCTAACATCACAGATATTATAAAGGTCTGGTCCCTAGTTCTCGAATATTAGAAGGGTTCGATTCCCTAACATCACAGATATTATAAGGGTCTGGTCCCTAACATCACAGATATTATAAGGGCCTGGTCCCTAGTTCTCGAATATTAGAAGGGTTCGATTCCCTCTTCGTTACCATACAACCATACATCATACCTCGAGTATTATTAGGGCTCGGTACCCTTTTCGTAACCATACAACCATACAACCGTCATTTCCTTCTTTTATTAACTTTATTACGTTCATACACATAAACATACATAGCATACTTACCTTATTTATAACGTTACAACCTGACAGTACGTGCAATATCCGAAGATCGTTCACGTACCATCAAGCAATCATTCATACATATCACATATGGCATACACTTATCACTTAGGATAAATGTATTAACAACACATCAAGTATGCACACAGCCCCGAAAACATAACAAGGAATGGGGCTAGAACTCACCTGAACACGGTTACGTTCACCGTTAATCGTAATCCCTTTCTTCAGTTGTGCACGGCTGACTGTATAACAAGTATACGTATCAATTAACTATCACTTCTCATAATGTATTTCTATCTTTATATGACCCACAACGAACGGGGGTCCGGGGGCAGCGCCCCTGGCAGCGGGGTCTAGGGGCGGCAGCCCCTAGCAGGGTCCAAGGGGCAGAGCCCCTGGCTGTGGTCGAGCTGCCAGGTCAGCTTGGAAAAATTTTATTTCCATTAACTGTCTTAACACATTTTTCATTAGATTTTTAATTTATTTTCTAATCGAACTTAACTTTAAGCGAAGTTAAACCTTAGGTGAACTTAGCTTTAGGCGAAGTTATCAGGCGAACTTGGCTTTAGGCGAAGTTAAACCTCAGGCGAACTTAGCTCTAGGCGAAGTTATCAGGCGAACTTGGCTTTAGGTGAAGTTACCAGTTAGGCGAACTTGGCCGTAAGCGAAGTTATCAATTAGGCGAACTTGGCCTCAGGCGAAGTTATCGCTTTGAAGGCGAAGTTGCCCAGTTCGCGGCGAAGTTGCCCAGATCAGCCGCTGTTTTGGTTTCTATCAAGCATTTTGGCGATTTTAAAACCCTTGTTATGGTTCGATATCACCCACTACGTTTCTCAACCATTTTCGGTCGTATCTACACTATAAAACTTGGATCTTTAAACTTCAAAAATCAAGAATCATACCTTTTTGAGCTTGTTTGGATCTCGTTTACTTGTTTAATCACAACCAACGCTCTCTCTCTCCCTCTCTCTCGGATCTGGTTGCCCCTCTCCTCGGCCGGCCGGCGGGGTTTGGTGTGTGGTGTGTGTGTTTTGGAGTGTTAGAAAATAAGGTGAAATGAATGATAGTTTGGGGTTTAGGGGATATTTATATCCCTTAAATCCCATGGACCTAAGGCCCATTCTCATTTAACCCATCTCAATTAATCCAAGTCCATGATCCGCTCCTTACTCGATATTAAATAATTAATAACGCGAATTCACTAAACGTAACTTTCTTTATTCAACATTAAAATTTTAGGATGTTACAATTATATACCTTTTGATGTTCACGAGTCGTGGCTCTATACGGGAATGAACCGAACCGAACCCGCCGGAGACGGAAAAGAAAACAGAAAACCGGAGGGAGAGAGAGAGGGAGAGACGAAGAGGGTGAGAGAGATACGGGGAGAGAGAGGCGGAGAGAATGAGAAAGAGAAAGAGAGGAAGAAATATGGTGCACGGCGTACACCGGTGGCCGGTTTTCCGGTCACCGGAAAAACGTGTAGAGAGAGAGGGTTGACAGAGCCGCGCTCGCCGGAAAAGAAAAGCGAGGGAGGTAAAAGGGACGGCCGGAGGAGATGGGGTCGCCGGAGGTGGTGGTGCATCGGAGGTGGGTTACCGGAGAAGGGGGCTCGCCTGAAAGTCGGTCCGCCGGAAAACGGCTTGGGTGGCGGCGACCGGAATTGGGAGAAAGAGATGGGGGTGGTGGTTTATGTTTAGGGTTAGGGTTGGGTTTGTTTGAGATGTTTATATATGTAATGTATATTTTCACAAAAGGCCCTCCAAGTTTCAATAATGGTTTAATGCGAGTTTAAAAGTTTCCAAAGCTTATAACAAGTTTACGAAAATCATTTTAAGCCCTTATGTTTTTCTTATCCACAATATAATATGACAAAACATCAATTATTGATGAGCGAGGTATATAATAATATTTTATAATAATTAAATAAGGAAACAAAAATGTTGAGTCGGGTTTGTATAATAAAGGTTTACAACATGGATACAAATCGAGATCCGAAATTTGACGGATGTCACAGTATCCCCAATTTTTTGGAAATTTCGTCCCGAAATTAAAATAAATTTAAAGAAAAAGTAATTATTAACGAATATTGTATTTAGTAAAATAATTGCATGAACAAATTTTAGCGAAAGAATAACGTCAAATCCTAGCATGACTCGAAAAAACGCTACAAATGAGAAACATGATAAAAGCACTTATATATAGGATGTACCGGCGGCGTATCCACCATGCCTTTATCACAATTCGCATTTCCATCGTTTTTCTGCCATCATACTCGGGTCTGAGTTATCGCACACAAGTGTACTTACTATGGCTTCCATACGGGGATTTCGATAATTAAGTGTGCACCCATAATTATTTAGGTCGTCGTATGGTCCACATGGTTCGTCCCATTGTGTGGTTTAAAAAGGATATATTTATATATTATTATTTTTTTGGAAATCTTAAACATTTAAAACGTGCATAAATCTGTTAAATTTTTTTTATAATGAGGACTCTGATAGATAGAAATGAGAAATCCAATAAAGGAAACGAGAATCCAAAGAGTGAAAATGAGAAATCCGATAGGTGTAAATGAGAAACCCAAAAGTGAGTACATGAGTTCCGGGTAAACAACGTTACAATTTCAATAACGTCGTGTAATGAGTTTCATACGTGTACAAACTTGAGGTTAAAAGTAATTGAGAATTCGATTGCGTGAAATGTAACAACATGATAAATGAGGTGAGTTTCTTTGGGGTGACGCATACGTGTATCAACATAAACAAAATAGTATTTAGTTAACAACCAAAACAATCGATGAAATGTGATAAAACGTGAATATGTCCACTACTATGAAACCAATTATATAATCGTCATCATAATAACGGTTTCTAATGGCGCCAAAACTTGCGGACAACCACACATAGGCCGCTTAATAGATTAGATGAAATGATAAAGATTAAGGTATAAAATCGAGTTTACATAAATGCTCGAATATAAATAATATAGTCATGAAAATATCGTTTATAAGATAAACAAGATTTTGACGAAGTTAAGGTTCTGAAGGTATTACATAAATTGTCATTGAATAGCTTGGATTCGGTTCAATCAAAACACCAAAATGAAATCTCATGTGCATAAAGTTACCATTGAAACATCTCATCAATGGGAAAGAAAATAGCAATAACAGTGAGACTCGAATAAATGACTAAATAGGTAAATCGTGTTTTATATGTTCATTGGAAATATAAGAATAATATCAAAAATGAAATCTCAAGTAAAGTCGTTTTATTGTTTCCAAGAAAATGAATATAATAATATCAATATATCGCGTAGCTAAAGAAACGTTTTGATCATTATCAAATGTAAATCTTGTAAGTCCAATTTGTTAAAGGAGTTTGTATACATAGAGTTATTGTGATGAAAATAAATTATATAAAGTGATGATGCTTGCGATAATAAGAGGTAATAGTCGCGTAAATCGCTATTGAGCAAAAATTTGTGTAACCATATAAAATATTTATAAACGCGTCCCAAAAGATTTGCAAAGCCATGGTCATTTAGTTTATGCAAAATGATGAAAGTTGAAATTGGTTATTGAATAAAACTTACATTCAACATTCAGAATGAAACCTCGTATTTATAAAGTTATTAAAAGATTTATCACTTTAGGTGACAATATTTAAAGCCTTGAAATTATACATATAATCGTTTAATAAATCTCTTTGAAAAAAAATCCTCATAATCAAATTTTTTTTGTCATTACCGTATTACATTTTACAAAGATGATTTATAAAATGTGAGTATAATAATACACAAACCATCCCTTTTTTTGTAAAAGTTTATAATTTAAAAGCGATTATTTGAATACATGAGGTTGTTATAAATACACTAGTTGTATGTAGGTATACATACATACATATATATATATATACATACATATATATATATATAAGAATTAAGGGTAAAACGAAGCTTGTGTGTATATGGAGAGGTTTTAGGCTTCGAATGGTGAATGGTTTGAAAATTTGGTGAAGAGTGAGTATGTTTTGGTTGGCTTGCGTAGTTGGGTTTCTTGAGTTGTATTGATAAGGTTTGTTGAGTTTAGGTCGTTTGAGTGGGTTAGGCTTAGATGACTTGTGTGAGTAGTGGTTGTGTTATTAGGATGATGCTTGCTTATTTGAGTTCGGGTAAGTTGATGGGTTGGGTAAGTCGACCTTGACTAGTTTGGGTTTGGATTCAGTTTATACATGTATTTAGTAATGAGTGTTTGGGTTTCTATTTTGATATTAAACTCTATGGTTGGATGTGAACGGTGTGTCGATATGGTTTGGTGAATTGACATAGCATGGGTCGAAGGATTTGAGTCATAGTTGGGTAAACTTTGGTCATTGTATGTTCAAGGTATTTTGTGGGTGTGTTTGTCGGTGTTTTTGAAGTATTTAGATAGTGAGTTTGATAGGTGTTCGTGGGGTAAAAGTGCCGGTATTTAAGGCTTTTTCTTGGGTTAATGTTGTACATCTTGGATTTTTGCATGGGGTTTGAGTAGATGAGGATATAACGTTGATGTGTTAGGTTTCAATAATATCGAGGGAGGATTTGAGTGCTCGGGAAACTTTTGAAGTGGAAAGGTGATTTGATTTAATGCGGTAGTTTGGATGGGATACGGATGTTTGGGAACTTGTGGTTGCGTTTAGGGAAAATTGTTTTTTGACTAATAGTAGGTATTAAATTGTAAATATCATAATTTATAAATAATGTTTGAAATGTCCATGAAAATTTTGATAATTAAAATTACAAGTTAATATTAATATATATATATAAATATATATATATATATATATATATATATATTATATAAATAGATTTTTTTTTGAGATCCGAGCGTGTGAACCACACAAATTTTTTTATAAAGATTACAATAATTTTTTTTATGAGGAAATTTAAAATACGTAAATTGAATGTTAAAATTTGTTATGAGGTATCAAACATTGAATGATGAGTGTCGTTTTAGGAATATAAAGTCGCGAAATGAAAATTTATTTTACCAAGTTCGTTATTTAATATCGTATAATGAAAATGTCATGGTAAATTAGAATGACCGGCATTGTGTATCGAGAAATCGCGAGTAAACGATTTTTTTTAAAGTAAAATTTCTATGAAGTTTTATGTGAGGATTTCAAAAAAGTTACAAACTATAAGTTTGCGAATTTTCTTGAAAAATCAAAGCGAAACTACCATAAGAAATTTAAAACGTGTTGTATCATAAGATGCAAGCTTTGTTGGTGAAAATTTATAATGAAGCAAAAATGCACAATGAAAGTTGTTGTAAAATAGATTTTAGGTAATGAGAATTCTACCATGGATATTATGTAATATAATTAAAACGTCGTGAAAAGTTTAAATAATTAACATTGTGGAAGGATCGTTCAAAATAAACGGAATAGTTATAAAAATGAAATTTTATACTAATTGTGTACAAGGACTTCAAAGAAATTTAAAGTTTATATAATAGAAGATTTACTTGAAAAGTTGAGGTGAAATTTATCATAAAACCTTCTTAATATGATGAAATTTATATAATAGGATTTTCGTTTGTAAATCGTCTTAATGAAAATAAATGGCATATTAAAAATCATTATAAATAGATCAAACTATATATATACATATAGTTATTATTATTATTATTATATTTTAACTTATATCGAAGAGATTTTTAATGAACGAAATTTGCAATAAAAATCCTTGTGAAATTAAAATGAGAAAATTGGTGTAAAACTTTACCATATAAAATCGAGATATAAAAGAATTATTAACAAATAAAAAAATATAACATTTATAAATGAAGACTTGCGATAAGAATTTATCACAAAATAAAGGAAAAATGGTTTAAATCCTTGAAACATAATAATAATGTTTTAGGATTTAAAGGTGGAAAAAATCGTGCATGAACCACCATGACTTGACATTCCGACACTAAAAACCTTTTTACAAAAAATTACCATGTTGGAGCCTAAATATGTGCACGCACCACCGCGTCTTTTTCATGTTTTCGACTCAAATAACGATAATGACAAAGGCAATAAATCGAGATACAACGGGATGTCAAAACACTAGTTCACGTACCACCGAGGCTTTTATGTTTTCAACACCAACATTTGGAAGGCGACCAGAACGCTCGCATTCGACAACTTAAAGTGGTCATCTCATATGAGACAATCTTTAAGGAGATTTGAAACAACGGGATCCAAGTTAAGCTCGTGATCCATAAAACACAATAAAAACTAATGTTTTTGCGTTTTAAGGTAAGGATACCTTGGAGTACTATGAAAGTGTGTGTATGTATATATTTAAGATTTGATAAAATAAATAAGTATATAAATAAACAAGTGTATTGAACAATCAAGTAGGGTAAACAGGTATAGGCAACACGTATAAGGACCCTAAGGTAAAGACTATACTAGGTCGTTACGTCTAACCACCTATCCTATAGTCTTGTGGCTCTGATACCAATCTGTCACACCCCGACCAAAGGCGGCGGAACATGCCGGGGTGCAACGTGATTGGACAAATACACAAGACACTATTTAAAGTGACAATATTTATTTAACTCATTTTATTTCAACAAATCAATAAACAACACATCTCGTCCACACAAACAAGTTAAATACAAGTAACAATTATATTGTTCGTTTTACTAATATCCTAATAGTCTTGGTAATGTTTTACGCCAAGTCCTTGAGTCAACAAAAGTCAAACCTGTAACATTTCATAAAATAAAGTTTGTCAACACAAAGGTTGGTGAGCAATTCATAAGTTTGAGCATATAAGTATATAGAAATAAAAAGCCACAAAACTTGTATATAAAAACAATAAATAAACAAAACAACTTGGATAAAATAGATATCGCTAATAGTTTTACGTTAGCGACACCTAGCTATAAGGGGATGCCGAATAGTCTAGGATTTTATTGACAATTGCTAAACACATTAGCACCACCTAGCTACAAGGGGTTGCCAAGTAGTCTAGTATTTTATAGTTATCGTTAATTGGATTACGTTAACGACACCTTGCCATGAGGGGTTGCCAAATGGTCTAGGATTTATAGTTCCACCATCCAAAAGCGATAAACACATAGACAAAAAAGCATGTAAGCATAGAACACCAAATCGAGCAATTATTTAGGTAAAGTATACAATCACGTTTGTGGGTTTAAGATTCAAGTAAATAAAGCATTTAGTTTGATAGGTATGAAATGTCACAACAAAACAAAAGATGGAAAAAGGGGTATGAAAGTACTCACCTCGATTGATGAACCGAGAAATAAATAAATAAGCAAATGAAGCTCGAATGGTAAACGAACAGATCCGACTTGAAACGATAAACACCTTAGCTAAAATAAATAATGTAATATATATTAATGAACTTGAAACCATAATGAAACTATATTTAAACATTGAACGAGAAGGTTCGGTTGTTAATCGGGTTATCGGTTAATTTGTTAACGATTAGGGACTCATACTTAATTGATACTTAAAATAAAATAATATTATTTATGATAAAGATAGTAATGATAATAATTTTATAACATGTATATATATATAGGATTTGATTCATTTTTCAGAAGTGTTTCTTATTGCGAGAAGTGCAAGAAATGAATTCAACCAATCATATTTTTTTCTTTTATTTTGTCATTTATTTAATTGCAAGGGTGTTATAGTAAAATGAGCATCTTTTCATATTTAGTAAGTCATAATGAATGGAGAAGTTATAATTAATTTGTCTTTTTATTTTTTAAAATATAGCTAAATCAACCTATATTAAATTCTTTTTTTTATATTTTATCAAATTAAATTTTGTTGATTTATCAATATTAATATTTTTCTTTCATAATTTAAATTTCATACCTTTATCCAAATAATAGTTCTTAATTTCAATAACGCCGGCAAATTACACAGTACATAAATGAACATACACATGAATAAATTACGCATACACAATTCAAAATACAACCTACATAGTACATATGCGAGCCTATACAATACATAAATGAACATACACAGGATAAAAATTATACATACACCATAGGAAATACCACCTATACAGTAATATATGAACCTACACAGTTCGTAAATGAACCTACACACGATAAAAATCACGCTTACACAATTCGAAATACTAGATACACAATACATACATGAACTTACAAAATATATTATTTTTTTATTTTTCATATTATAGTACATATAATAAATAACAAAATCATATTAATAGCCTACAATTGTAAAATTTTCACATACACATTCGTGATCCCACCTACACAATACATTAATGTGCATGTGTTTATAATGCATAAATCTGTGTAGGCATATATAATATTTAACGCATTTGAACAATTATGATTGAAGATATTATAGTATTTGATTAAAAATTATATTTGTTTAACGTTAGTTTGACTAATAACATCAATTAAAAAATAACAAATAAAAAAATTTAAAGGTAACTTTCTATTAGTTAGTAATAATAACAAATAAATGTTATTAATGACTTAAGTTTTACTTTGAAAAGTCTAAAATACGAATACAAAACTACCCTTCTTCATTAAAATATTGGTAGATTAATATATTCATAATTACAAGTTTGCCATTACTCTTTTTTAATCCATTGAGTACACATAATCAATGGTCTTGATTAATTTCTCGCACTTCTCGATGTAACTTGACTTCTCGCATGATCCATTCCCAATATATATATATATATATATAAAAGATAAAGATGATGATAATACATAGTAATACTACAAATTGAGAATTGTTGTTAAAATTAATATTAGCAGTAGTAGTAGTAATAATAAATATAATAATTATTACTTTATTGTTGAATGCGTTATTAATAGATTTATAAGTTTTAATAATAACAATTATTATTATTTATACTAATTATATGTGTCATATTAAAAATAACTAATACTTATAACATTTTAATAATAGTAGTAATAATGATTAAAAAAATATAACTCGAGTGACAATGACGTTAAACGACAACTAGGCCTGACATGGGTTTCGGTTCGATAAAACAAATGGGTTATATTAACAATATTAGGTTTTAATAATATTTCTTAATAATCATAGTAATAAAGATAATAATGATCATAATAATGACAATCTATTATTATAAAAATAATGGTAATAATAATAGTTTTGTTAAAAGATAATAATAACAATAATAGTAATAATAATAATAATAATAATAATAACAATAAAAATATTGTTAATAATAATAATGATAATACTAACAATTATCTTAATAATAATAATAATAATAATAATAATAATAATAATCTTGTTAATAATAATAATGATAATAATAATAATTATTATCTTGTTAATAATAATAATAATAATAATCTTGTTAATAATAATAATGATAATAATACTAATAATAATAAATACATATAATCATAATAATACTAATAATAATTTTTATGTAAAAATATTAACACTAATAGTAACCGAAATTTGTTAAGTGTAAAAATTAACATTTAAATTGGTCTAAGTTGAGACCCGAACCCGGTTGTTCATCTTTTCCCCAATACAAAAACAACCAAATACCCATCCGACTTGTTTCAAAGAAAATAACCGAACGATAAAACCGATTATTAACAAATTATATCTTATAATCGATATATAAAACTTATAACACCAAAGCCTAAATTATATACCTTTTGATGTTCACGAGTCGTGGCTCTATACCTGTCACACCCCGACTAGGTAGTTGCGGAAGCGTAATACGGGAATGTAACAGATAACACTGGTATCAACCACATTGTTTATAAAGAAATCAACAAACTAATTTACATCATATTACATTGGTAGGTACTAAGTTTAAAATTAGATGAAAATCACATAACCAGTTCTCGGTTTCTTATTCATTAGTACGTATTTGCATCTATTCACAGCTATTCAACTTTGCTTCTAACACCACACACGTAAGCAATTCATTCCAACTTCTGCTTACCTGAAAAGCATGTTAAAACGGGTCAACTACGTTTTGTTGGTGAGTATCAAGTTTCACGAGTACGAACAAAGTCAGTATACGAGTTCATAAAGTTCATAGTACGTATGTATATATGTATGTGTATGATGTATTATACTAAGCCACAAGTGAAACCGAAACGAGCTAAAACACATGGCCACCCCTACCCATGCACTCCCGTTGGCATTTATCAGCCACATTTCCCCAAGTATGTACTATGTCTAACACCACATAGCAGTATGTAATAAGTTTAAATGACAATGTGCAACTAGGTTAACATGTTCCGACATACCCCACCGGCTCTGTCAGTTGGGTTTGTCAACCCGATAGTACTATCCACACGTCACCGGCACGAAGTTAATCACTTGTGTTTGTGGGGACTATCAAGTGTTAGTACTTAGATAATTCACATCATCACAAGTTTTCAAGTATAAACGTATATGTAAACATGCTTTCCACTCCAAAAGTTCGTAAAGCAGTTTACAAAGTGGGGTCATGAAACTCACTTTATCTGTAAGGCCCCGAACCCGGTAGCCCTACTTTAGCGTCGGATTTACTCATAAACACAGTCCTTCAAATCAGAGTTTATTAAAACTTTTCGCGGAATATAAAACATCAATCATTTGTTACAAAACATTAAATCTTTTCTTTGATACCATAACACAAAACTTTATATTCAAAACATCTTTACTTCTTTCTTTAGATGCCAGCCGTTCAATCCATGCCATGCGTCATCCTCTTGCTAGCTCTGTAATCGGCTCACCTGCGTGCATACTAAAAGTCAGCTACGCTGAGTGAGTTCTAGTTAATCAGGTATCATACAATTTATTCCCATATATTACTTCCCGTATCCGAAGACACATATTACTACCTTAACCTTGTATAAATATCCATAGGAGGATCGTCACGTAATATTCATTAAAAGAACCATTACCATTACCCTACCATATATAATTTCCATAGGAGGAACACTATACTATCCATAGAAGGAACACTTTACTATCCATAAAAGGAACACTATACCTTCCATAAAAGGAACACTATACTTTATTATTTAATATCCATGTAAGGAGCTAGTCACTTCCCTTGACGATACGTGCAATATCCGAAGATCGTTCAAGTACCGTCAAGCAATCAATCGTATCGATCACATATACCATACACGGCATACACATAAAATTATATCCTTTCGTTCATACTTTCTCACTTTCTTTTGTATTATCTTACTTTCATATCTTACGTTATAAAGAGCATTACGCCCTACATTCCTCGAGTATTACTAGGGCTCGATACCCTCTTCGTAACCATACAACCATACGTTATCTTTTCTTTCTTCTATTATCTCTATCATGTTCATACACATAAACATACATGTGACAATCGTCAATTTCAGGTTAACCTCGTTAACTCAACTCCGTCAATTCAAACTTTAAGATTGTTGAATCTTTAACGCACACTTCATTACATTTAAACTAGGGTTTAAATGACGCTTAACACTTACTACATGTGTAGTCTTTCGGGATTTGCACCGAAACGCAAACGAGTTAACGCAAACGATTGACAAATAAACGACAAACGTCAAGACACTAATTATATGATTATTATGTGTTAGGATTATGTGCTATGTGATAATAGTATGGTCATGTTAACTTATTGTTCAAGTATGATGGAATGTTCTAGAGAAAAACAACAATTGGAAGTTTAGGGACTAGAATGTAACTTGTTGGCCTATAAATATAACATAAACTCTAAACCCTAACTATTATTATTATTATTAAAAACCCGATCGGCCCCTTGCTCCTCCCTACTCACGGCTGCCGTCCACAATCTTCCACACACACACATCAAATCAAGAGTTTAATCCAAGAACTAGGTGCTAGGAAGGTATACTTGATCATCCCTTACCTCCTTGTTGTGTAATTTTGATGTTTAATGAGTTGTATACAAACCCTAACTCAGCCGATTCTAGGTGTTATATGATTGATATGATTCTTGATAGTTGGATGATAGATTAATATGATTCTTGATGTTGTTACATGATTCATTGATTGTCTTTGATTTGAATTAGAACACAAACCCTAATCTTGTATGTATGGTATGATTGATATGCATGGATAGTAGTTATAGTATCTAGAAGGTTATATGGATGCATGATAGTTCATAGGTTATGGTTATGTTGAGTTTTGATGTGAACAGATTCTGGACAGAATGTATATACGATGTTTAACTGACTGTAACGAAGTGTAAACGTGAAAATTGATTGAGATTGTGGGTACTGCAGTAAACTAGGTTGAGTCTAGTTTCTATAAAGTATAAATTCGAAATTTTTGGATAAGTAGAAGTATACTTTTATGATTTTACAAAAACGTGATGCAAAGCTGAGCTGTTAGACCTGCTGTTAGGTTATATTGTAAATATTATATCTCATGAACCACGAGACCAATTGGGTTGGTTCCACTTCTGGAAGTTGACTCACTGAGTTAGGAACCAAACCCAAGTGGTCTTGCATTTATTGGATTTTTCGTTTAACGGGAATTGCAAATAACATTCTGATGTGCATGAATCTGGCTGATATAAGTTAGCTGTAATGTTTTGATCATTGTGAGCAATCTATATGGAATAAAAATAAGATAAAATATGTTCTGGAAACCTAAGACATGTATGTTTCTGTGGTAATTTTTGGTGAATTAATTGAGACATTATAATCGGTGAACTAGTACAATCTTTCAAGTAGAAATTCTGTCATAACGAAACTAGCTGCTGAGTTGTATAGGAATGCATGAAATATGGTAGTTTCTATATAATTGTTGTAATTTTGACCAAAATACCCTTGCGGGGAAATATTTGCTAGTTGATTGCCATGAATTGACCAAATTACCCTTGCGGGAAATATTGGTTAGTTAGTCTTTGTTTGTTGACCAAATTGCCCTTACGGGAATTATTGCTAGTAAGTAGGTTATTAACACATGACACGGAAGTAATTGCTCACTCATATGTCGTATCACGATTGTACTTGTAGAGTCACACACAATACACAAACGAAACATGTTACGTGCATAGGTATTATGTGCCGAGTCTAGAGACTCGTTAAACGTTCCGATACTTAGAAAATCTCCTTGTTGTTTTAGAACGCTAGAGAGTTTTCTACGACGCGCATCACTCGGTGATCTAGATCGGATATTCTTCGCAAACAGTGAGTTCACTTTACCCCACTCTTAAACTGCTTTCAAACGTTTTCACTTGGGGGAGATAACATACTCCGATAAACATATTTTCTGAGATAAACGCATATGAAAGATTTTGTTATAAATTATATATCACTTGTAAAGGCTAAGCGGCATTTGTAACAACTTGAAGTCCCACACATCGGACCGGTTAATATTTGGAATAGCGAGTCACTTTTGGGTAGTACTACTGGGTTTGACAAACCCCACCCGACGTTATAGCTCAACTGGAGGTTGAGTGGGTGTAAATTTGGGCTAACACATACCATGGTCTGGAGGACCTGGTGACGGGCACTTGATAAACAGTCAGCTTCGGTCGCGAACCACTTAGCAATACTTGTTGTATAGATTAGCTACCTATCGATATATAATTTGACATAACACTATCTGGTAATGCAACACTTAAACGTTGTAACATGGTTACACGCTCAAACGTCGTAACGAGGTTACGCAATACTTAAACGTTGTAACGTGGTTACACACTCAAACGCCGTAACGAGGTTACGCAACATTTAAACGTCGTAACGAGGTTACGCAAAACGCTAAACAATTTATCTTATCTTACTTGTGAACTCACCAACCTTGTGTTGACACTTTTAGTATGTTATTCTCAGGTAGCCGAGGCGGGCGCGCGGTTTAGGAGCATGCATTATTGAAAACACTTTTATTCTGCAAATTTAAACTTAAACAGTTACTTTTGGTTTTTAAGTCGTCCTGCGTGACGCAACTTTTGAATTAAGGTTTTACGCTTCCGCATTTACTTTCATTTAAACGTTTTTCTTTGGTTTGGTTATAACTAATGATTCCGATCCTGCCAGTTCACACCCTCTGACGGTAAAACTCCGTTAGTGGATTTTGAGGGTGTGACAGATTGGTATCAGAGCCATTGGTTATAGCGAACTAGAAGCCGCATGCATACTAGACTATAACCGCGACGACCCATTAGTTATAATAATACGCACTGCATAGGTTTGTGTAGTCATGAGATCTTATTTCTTTACCTCCTTTACTCATACGCGCGCATATACACGGCATACCTGTAGAAATGTCGACGCCACCCTCATCATCATCCGATTCGATGACACATTCTCACGGGAAGGAACCGCAGTTACCTACTGCCTCGCCACCCCACGTAGTCCCGGAACTCGAAGCTCCTGCACCGAAGAGGTACCGCCTATCCGGAGGCTTGTATGACAACAACGTTAGCTGGGAATGGTACCCCAACATGATCAGACGTATGGTCTACCGTGAACAAGTTCCCCCATTGCCTCACCCGAACCACCCTGCTTACCCTAACACTCTACCACCTATACCCGAACCTGTGGAGCGAGTCCTCGCAGCTGTCGTTTCTTGTTTGGAGCGTGATGTGGGTTACATGCGCTACACTAGAGAAAATGTTGCTAGACTGTTTAAAGATGGAACCGAGACTCAAGAGGAGATTGCCCGCATGACAACGGCAATGAAAGAAATGCAAGAGACTAGTGAACAACGAACCAAGGTTATGATGAAGATGCAAGCCGAGATGATAGACTTGCAAGAACAACTCCAAGAAGCAAGGACCCGAACGGAAATAGCGTTAGAACGTTGCGATATCCTACAAACGCAACTCGATCAGAACGCAGCAGAACCTGAGGCCGAGCCCGAGGCAGAGCCTGAAGTAGAACCCGAAGTAGAACCTGAAGAAGATCCCGAAGAGGAGCCTGAGGAAGATCCCGAGGAAGATCCCGAGGAGGAACCCGAAGAAGAACCGGAGGAGGAACCGGCTGAGGAGGAGGCACATTCAGAGGTGTCCTCAGATGACGACATCTAGTGATGATGACACTTAGATGGAGGGGTTGTCTCCATCCAAACTATTATTTTTCTACGATTTTAAGGATTGATTGGAAATACTTTGTAGCGAATACAATGGTTTTAATCAAAAATTTTTATTTAGACTAATATGTGGTTGTGATGTGATTTTTTTTTTTTTTTTTCTTACCTACCTTTTATTACATGTATGGTGTGTTGTATATGAAAGAAAAATTCATGTTTAACATTTTATACTGTGATTCTAGGAAATGGCCGGAAGAAACGCTGGACGAGGACGAGGTAACATCAGCATGACTGCAGCTGAACTCCAAACCTTGCTGAATGACCATGTTGCTGCCGCTTTGGCTGCACACAATCAGAATCAAACAGGAGGTCCAAACGGAACGTGTACCTTCAAGAACTACTTAGACTGCAAGCCCAGTACGTTTAAGGGCACTGAGGGAGCTATAGGCTTCCTGCGTTGGGCTGAGAAGGCCGAGTCGGCCTTTGAGATGTGTAACTGTCCCCATGCCAATAGGGTCAAGTTTGCTGCTGGGACACTCGAGGATTCCGCCCTCACTTGGTGGAATTCGAACGTCCAGATCCTTGGCTTGGAACTGGCAAACGCGATGAACTGGGAGGAGTTCAAAAACATGATGCGAGAGGAATACTGTCCGAGGGAAGAAATTTCGAAGTTAGAGTCGGAGTTTTGGTCATTGAAAATGGTGGGTTCAGAGATTGAAGCCTACACCACTCGTTCGCACGAGTTGGCAGTGATGTGTCCGCGGATGGTGGATCCGCCGAGCAAAAGAATAGAGATGTACATTGATGGGTTGGCACCACAGATTCAGGGTATGGTGACGTCTTCCAGACCAGCCACGATCCAACAAGCGATCCGTTTGGCTCACAAACTAACGGATCAGGCTGTGACCCAGGGTGCGTTACCACCAAGGGGTTCGACTGTAAAAGCCCGTGACAACCCGAATAATGACCATGCCAGCAACAGCAACAACAGCAACCCGAACAGCGGGAAAAGAAAGTTTGACAACACCAGGTCTTCATCCTCAAACCTCCCACCGCAACACTACCGGAAGCCCGAATTTACTCGGAGTTTCAACACTCAGAATCACAACAACAACAACAACAACAACAACGGTAACGGGCAGGTTTCGAGCGGGTATGCTGGGAAACATCCAAAGTGCAATAGGTGCAACTTTCACCATGTTGGGCAGTGTGACCGTGTCAAGTGTCAAAGATGCGGAAAGATAGGTCACCAAGCGAAGGATTGTAGAGTTGACCTTGTGGCGAAGGGTGCTCCTAAGCCACCGATGATGACTAAGGGATGTTATGAATGTGGACAGGAAGGTCATTTCCGGAAGGACTGCCCCAAGCTGAAACAGAACGACAATAACGGGGGTAATGGGAGTGGCAGTAACGGTGGAGGAAATGGCAAAGGAAGAGCGTTTGTGATTGGATCAGGTCAAGCCCGCAGAGATCCGCATGTGGTGTCTGGTAAGTTCCCTGTAAACGATTGTTTTGCTTCTGTTTTGTTTGACACTGGAGCTGATAGGAGTTTTGTGTCAAAGGCCTTTAGCCAACTTTTAAACCTTACTCCAACCCCGTTAGACGCTAAGTTTCCTGTTGAATTAGCCAACGGTAAAACTGTAATAACAACTCATATACTTGCGGGATGTAAGTTGAAATTGTCAGGTCATGTCTTTGACATCGACCTTATTCCTTTTACGCTTAGTAGTTTCGATGTCGTAGTCGGCATGGACTGGTTATCGGAGAACCGAGCGGAGATTATATGTCATGATAAGATCGTCCATATTACCACCCCTTCAGGCGAGATCATTTCGGTCCGAGGCGAGAGAAGCGGCATGACCACCAGCATCATTACCATTATGAAGGCACAGAAGTATTTAAGAAAGGGTCATCCGGCAATTCTGGCGCAGATTGTTGAGAAACTTGTGGAGGAGAAACGAATTGAAGACATTCCGGTTGTGCGAGATTTTCCAGAAGTCTTCCCGGAGGACTTGCTCGGACTCCCTCCCATTCGTCAAGTCGAATTTCAAATCGAGTTGACACCCGGTGCAGCACCCATAGCACGAGCCCCGTATCGGCTCGCACCGGCGGAACTTCAGGAGTTGTCCACCCAGTTGGAGGATTTGTTGGATAAAGGTTTTATCCGACCTAGCTCATCGCCTTGGGGAGCCCCTGTCTTGTTTGTTCGAAAGAAAGACGGGACTTTCCGGATGTGCATCGACTACCGGGAATTGAACAAGGTGACGGTCAAGAACCGTTATCCTTTACCCCGAATTGATGATTTGTTCGACCAGCTTCAGGGATCGAGTTACTACTCGAAGATCGATTTACGATCCGGTTATCACCAGCTGAGAGTGCGCGAAGAAGATATTTCAAAGACGGCTTTCAGAACACGGTATGGTCACTACGAGTTTTCGGTTATGCCTTTTGGCCTAACCAACGCACCAGCCGTATTTATGGATCTCATGAATCGAGTATGCAAGGCGTACCTCGACAAGTTCGTGATTGTTTTCATCGATGATATTCTCGTCTACTCCAAGAACGAGACTGACCACGACGAACACTTAAGGATAATTCTGGAACTGCTGAAGAAGGAACAACTGTATGCTAAACTCTCGAAATGTGAATTTTGGCTTCGAGAGGTTCACTTTTTAGGACATGTGATAAACGAGAATGGTATCCATGTCGATCCCGGTAAGGTAGAGGCCATCAAAAACTGGGAAGCACCTAAGACTCCGACTGAGGTGCGACAATTCCTAGGACTGGCCGGCTACTACCGGCGTTTCATCGAGGGATTTTCAAAGATTGCTCAACCCCTAACCGCTTTGACTCACAAGGGCACTAAGTACAACTGGGGTGACGCGCAAGAATCCGCTTTTCAACTGTTGAAAACCAAGCTTTGTAGCGCCCCTATTTTAGCCCTCCCCGAGGGAACGGAAAATTTTGAGGTACACTGTGACGCATCTATACAAGGTCTCGGTTGTGTGCTGATGCAACTTGAGAAAGTTATAGCCTACGCCTCTAGACAACTACGGGTTCACGAGAAGAACTACACGACCCATGATTTGGAACTCGGAGCTGTAGTGTTTGCTCTTAAGATATGGAGGCATTACTTGTACGGTACCAAGTTTACCATTTACACCGACCACAAGAGTCTCCAACATATCTACGATCAGAAAGAGCTGAACATGCGACAGCGTCGTTGGGTCGAGCTGCTTAAAGACTATGATTGTGCCATCAAGTACCACCCTGGCAAGGCCAATGTGGTGGCCGACGCCCTTAGCAGAAAAGAATCAGATAAACCCAGACGGGTGAGAGCATTGCAACTCACGATTCATGCCAGTTTACCCGATCAGATTCGCGATGCGCAACTGGAAGCTTTGAAAGATGATAATCTTCCATCGGAACTCATGCGGGGCATGAGCAAGCAACTTGAAACCAGGTCGGACGGGGTCCGATATTTTGAGAACCGGATTTGGGTTCCACGATACGGAGAGTTGAGAACTCTAGTGATGGACGAAGCTCACAAGTCCCGATATTCTATCCACCCCGGCTCAGATAAAATGTATCATGATTTAAAGGAACTTTACTGGTGGCCGAACATGAAAGCCGACATTGCAACCTACGTGAGCAAATGTTTGACTTGTGCCAGAGTCAAGATAGAATACCAGAAACCATCTGGTCTACTGCAACAGCCGGAACTCCCAATGTGGAAATGGGAACAAATCTCAATGGACTTTATTACGGGTTTGCCTAAGACACCGACGGGATGCGATACCATCTGGGTGATCGTTGACCGATTGACTAAATCGGCACACTTCTTAGCGATTAAAGAAACAGACAAAATGGAAAGACTGACTCGTGTCTACATGAAGGAAGTAGTGTCGAGACACGGAGTGCCTGTCTCGATCATTTCCGATCGAGATTCTCGTTTTACCTCACACTTTTGGAAGTCGCTGCAAAGCGCACTGGGCACACGTCTTGATATGAGTACCGCATACCATCCTCAGACGGATGGGCAAAGTGAACGGACTATTCAGACCCTGGAGGATATGTTGCGTGCATGCGTCTTAGATTTCGGAAAAAGTTGGGAACCCCATTTACCCTTGGTAGAGTTTTCGTATAATAACAGCTACCACGCAAGCATTAAGGCAGCGCCGTTTGAAGCGCTGTACGGACGGAAGTGTCGATCACCACTCTGCTGGGCAGAGGTGGGTGATAGCCAAATCACTGGTCCGGAACTGGTACTCGAAACTTCGGAAAAGATTGTTCAAATCCGAAATCGCATGGCAGCAGCACGAGATCGACAAAAGAGTTACGCCGACAAGCGCCGGAAACCTCTCGAATTTCAAGTAAACGATCGAGTGTTACTCAAAGTCTCACCTTGGAAAGGTGTGGTTCGCTTTGGTAAGCGAAACAAACTTAACCCGCGATATGTTGGTCCGTACCGGATAACTGAGCGCATTGGTCCGGTGGCGTACCGACTGGATCTACCAACAGAACTCGGTGGCGTACACGATGTATTCCACGTATCAAATTTGAAGAAATGCCTATCTGATGAAACCCAAGTAGTCCCTTTGGAGGAACTACAAGTTGATGAACAGTTACGGTTCATTGAGGAACCAGTCGAGGTTTTGGATTGGGAAACCAAAACGCTCAAACACAGCAAAATTCCAATCGTTAAGGTTCGTTGGAACTCGAGACGTGGACCGGAGTTCACGTGGGAACGCGAGGATCAAATGATGAAAAAGTATCCTCACCTTTTTGAAGGGCTAACCAAACACCGGAAACCGCGAAACCCGGCAAACCGTCAAACATCACCGGAGGTATGAACTAAATTTCGGGACGAAATTTCTTTCTACTAGGGGATGATATGACAAACTGAAAATTTTTCTTACTTTTTCAGGCTCTCATCACGACTTGACTCAATTTTCGGGACGAAAATTCTTTAACATGGGAATGATGTGACAATCGTCAATTTCAGGTTAACCTCGTTAACTCAACTCCGTCAATTCAAACTTTAAGATTGTTGAATCTTTAACGCACACTTCATTACATTTAAACTAGGGTTTAAATGACGCTTAACACTTACTACATGTGTAGTCTTTCGGGATTTGCACCGAAACGCAAACGAGTTAACGCAAACGATTGACAAATAAACGACAAACGTCAAGACACTAATTATATGATTATTATGTGTTAGGATTATGTGCTATGTGATAATAGTATGGTCATGTTAACTTATTGTTCAAGTATGATGGAATGTTCTAGAGAAAAACAACAATTGGAAGTTTAGGGACTAGAATGTAACTTGTTGGCCTATAAATATAACATAAACTCTAAACCCTAACTATTATTATTATTATTAAAAACCCGATCGGCCCCTTGCTCCTCCCTACTCACGGCTGCCGTCCACAATCTTCCACACACACACATCAAATCAAGAGTTTAATCCAAGAACTAGGTGCTAGGAAGGTATACTTGATCATCCCTTACCTCCTTGTTGTGTAATTTTGATGTTTAATGAGTTGTATACAAACCCTAACTCAGCCGATTCTAGGTGTTATATGATTGATATGATTCTTGATAGTTGGATGATAGATTAATATGATTCTTGATGTTGTTACATGATTCATTGATTGTCTTTGATTTGAATTAGAACACAAACCCTAATCTTGTATGTATGGTATGATTGATATGCATGGATAGTAGTTATAGTATCTAGAAGGTTATATGGATGCATGATAGTTCATAGGTTATGGTTATGTTGAGTTTTGATGTGAACAGATTCTGGACAGAATGTATATACGATGTTTAACTGACTGTAACGAAGTGTAAACGTGAAAATTGATTGAGATTGTGGGTACTGCAGTAAACTAGGTTGAGTCTAGTTTCTATAAAGTATAAATTCGAAATTTTTGGATAAGTAGAAGTATACTTTTATGATTTTACAAAAACGTGATGCAAAGCTGAGCTGTTAGACCTGCTGTTAGGTTATATTGTAAATATTATATCTCATGAACCACGAGACCAATTGGGTTGGTTCCACTTCTGGAAGTTGACTCACTGAGTTAGGAACCAAACCCAAGTGGTCTTGCATTTATTGGATTTTTCGTTTAACGGGAATTGCAAATAACATTCTGATGTGCATGAATCTGGCTGATATAAGTTAGCTGTAATGTTTTGATCATTGTGAGCAATCTATATGGAATAAAAATAAGATAAAATATGTTCTGGAAACCTAAGACATGTATGTTTCTGTGGTAATTTTTGGTGAATTAATTGAGACATTATAATCGGTGAACTAGTACAATCTTTCAAGTAGAAATTCTGTCATAACGAAACTAGCTGCTGAGTTGTATAGGAATGCATGAAATATGGTAGTTTCTATATAATTGTTGTAATTTTGACCAAAATACCCTTGCGGGGAAATATTTGCTAGTTGATTGCCATGAATTGACCAAATTACCCTTGCGGGAAATATTGGTTAGTTAGTCTTTGTTTGTTGACCAAATTGCCCTTACGGGAATTATTGCTAGTAAGTAGGTTATTAACACATGACACGGAAGTAATTGCTCACTCATATGTCGTATCACGATTGTACTTGTAGAGTCACACACAATACACAAACGAAACATGTTACGTGCATAGGTATTATGTGCCGAGTCTAGAGACTCGTTAAACGTTCCGATACTTAGAAAATCTCCTTGTTGTTTTAGAACGCTAGAGAGTTTTCTACGACGCGCATCACTCGGTGATCTAGATCGGATATTCTTCGCAAACAGTGAGTTCACTTTACCCCACTCTTAAACTGCTTTCAAACGTTTTCACTTGGGGGAGATAACATACTCCGATAAACATATTTTCTGAGATAAACGCATATGAAAGATTTTGTTATAAATTATATATCACTTGTAAAGGCTAAGCGGCATTTGTAACAACTTGAAGTCCCACACATCGGACCGGTTAATATTTGGAATAGCGAGTCACTTTTGGGTAGTACTACTGGGTTTGACAAACCCCACCCGACGTTATAGCTCAACTGGAGGTTGAGTGGGTGTAAATTTGGGCTAACACATACCATGGTCTGGAGGACCTGGTGACGGGCACTTGATAAACAGTCAGCTTCGGTCGCGAACCACTTAGCAATACTTGTTGTATAGATTAGCTACCTATCGATATATAATTTGACATAACACTATCTGGTAATGCAACACTTAAACGTTGTAACATGGTTACACGCTCAAACGTCGTAACGAGGTTACGCAATACTTAAACGTTGTAACGTGGTTACACACTCAAACGCCGTAACGAGGTTACGCAACATTTAAACGTCGTAACGAGGTTACGCAAAACGCTAAACAATTTATCTTATCTTACTTGTGAACTCACCAACCTTGTGTTGACACTTTTAGTATGTTATTCTCAGGTAGCCGAGGCGGGCGCGCGGTTTAGGAGCATGCATTATTGAAAACACTTTTATTCTGCAAATTTAAACTTAAACAGTTACTTTTGGTTTTTAAGTCGTCCTGCGTGACGCAACTTTTGAATTAAGGTTTTACGCTTCCGCATTTACTTTCATTTAAACGTTTTTCTTTGGTTTGGTTATAACTAATGATTCCGATCCTGCCAGTTCACACCCTCTGACGGTAAAACTCCGTTAGTGGATTTTGAGGGTGTGACAATACATAACCTACTTACCTTATTCTTAGCGCTACAACCTGACAGTACGTGCAATATCCGAAGATCGTTCACGTACCATCAAGCAATCATTCATATATTTCACATTATCCATATAAGGCATACACTTATCTCTTAGGATAAGTGTATTAACAAACATATTGAGTATGAACACAGCCCCGAAAACGTAACACATAAATGGGGCTAGAAACTCACCTGAACACGGTTACGTTCACCGTTAATCGTAATTCCTTTCTTCAGTTGTGCACGGCTGACTGTATAACAAGTATACGTATCAATTAACTATCACTTCTCATAATGTATTTCTATCTTTATATGACCCACAACGAACGGGGGTTCGGGGGCAGCGCCCCTGGCAGCGGGGTCTAGGGGCGGCAGCCCCTAGCAGGGTCCAAGGGGCAGAGCCCCTGGCTGTGGTGGAGCTGCCAGGTCAGCTTGGAAAAATTTTATTTCCATTAACTGTCTTAACACATTTTTCATTAGATTTTTAGTTTACTTCCTAATCGAACTTGGCTTTAGGCGAAGTTAAACCTTAGGCGAACTTAGCTTTAGGCGAAGTTAAACCTTAGGCGAACTTAGCTTTAGGCGAAGTTGTCATCAGGCGAACTTGGCCGTAAGCGAAGTTATCAATTAGGCGAACTTGGCCTCAGGCGAAGTTGTCATCGGGCGAACTTAGCTTGCAGGCGAAGTCAATCAGGCGAACTTAGCTTGCAGGCGAAGTTCGCTTTGAAGGCGAAGTTGCCCAGATGCAGGCGAAGTTACCCAGACAGCCGCTGTTCGGTTTCTTTCCAGCATTTTGAGCGTTTTTAACGCCCTTGCTATGGTTCAATATCACCCACTACGCTTCCCGACCATCTTCGGTCGCTTATACACTAAAAAGCTTGGATCTTTAAACCTTAAAGGTCAAGAATCATACCTTTTTGGGCTTGTTTGGATCTCGTTTACTTGCTAGTACACTAATCTCTCTCTCTCGGACCTGCCCGACTCTTCCCTTGGCTCGGCTGGCCGGCGGCGGTAGGTGTGTGGTGTGTGTGTGTTTTTGGGGTGTTAGGGAGTTTGGTGAAAATGAAGATATTTTGGGATTTTGGGGGTATTTATATCCCTGAAATCCCATTCTCATTTAACCCATCTCAATTAATCCACGTCCAAGACCCACGTCCATTACCCGACACTAGCCCGACCCATACCAACCTCTATTCTTTTATTTATTTCCTGATAACCCGAGTAACTTTCCCTCTATTATTAAGTAATATAATTAATATTATTTTGGAATTTTCGGGATGTTACATTATCGTAGTTCAAGCTGGTAATATGTATCAGCAAGTAATGTTCCTCGATTATAGCTTGACTCCTATAACCGGTATCGTACTGTTAATACAAGTACAGTGTTTAAGCTAAATCGGGCTGTATAACTAGTCTGGGCATAGCTGTTAAGCCCAGAACATGACCATAGTCTTAGATTGTGACGTTGTACACTATGAAATGTTCAAAACCAGATTTGGCTCAGTTTCATCGTTTTCCGAGCCTAGCCAAGTTGATCGTTTATGAGTTTCGGATTTAGGTAAGTTCACACAAACTTAAGTAAATATATTGATTGAATAAATGATTTGATTTATCAAAGAATTTTGAAGTTTCGGCATCTGGATTGATCGCAGGGTTTGTTTCTGTTTTCACACGGTTTTGATTATACAAAACGCGTACAATCCACCCGAATTGTCCGAAATTCTCGTAGAAAGTTCTTTTTTATGAAATTCATTCGAAACTATGAAATTTGACCATTTTTGATATTTTGACATACCAGTCTATTCGTTAAACATAAAACTGCCGGTTTCGGTAAAACAATATATAGTTTAAATCTTTGATTAATCATAACTAGTTATGTACTTATATATAAATTATGGAAATTTTTGTAAAAATAAATTAAAATATTGATAATTTTATAAAAATATTTTCAGAAATTTTATGATTAATTATCTATTTATAAAAATTTATTTAATGTGTTATAATTAAGTAATAAATAGCCCGTTTATACCAAACGACATATGAAAAATCTGATAATTTTTCCAAGTAGTCACAATATCATAACATAGCTCTTGAAAAATCTCCAGAATGTAACTCTTTGGCCAAAATGCCTTTTTGCGTGTTTTTCGGCTGTTAAAACTCGATTGAAACATAATTGCACAAAAAATACTTATGCATCTCCAAATAATTCCAAAATTTTACAGTGATCTTACCATAACATTTATGGGTTCCAAACCAAATTTTGTAATTTTTAAAGAGTTTTAACTATTTATCCCAAACAAACCCCAATAAACAGTAATAAATTCACCAAATATTCTCCGTTTATCGAAAAATTACCAAATTTGAACAGGGACTCATTTACATGATCCCTAATGTCCCTAAAAAGTTTCACAAGCTAACAACAAGCACGTCACAATCGAAGCACAAACAGCCCCTAAACGAGTAATACGGTAATACCTTGTCGGTTTTCGGTGGATTTCGATGGTTTAAACAGCTCTCTGGGTCTTGGGTCGCAAAGTAAGTGTATCTACATAACATGTAACATCAAACCAATCATAAATCATCCATATAACAGCCTTGTTAATTAGGGTTTCGGTTTTGGTTTCAAACCGAACTATTGAACTGTAAAAACGTTGTATTCATGTTCTAATCCGTGTTTTTGGTAAAAAAGAATCTATATGATTCTGCTTTGTAAACATGTTTAACATCAAAACATGATTTTAGGTGATTTTTATGGTTTTTGGATGGTTAAACATGATTATCTATAATTAAAACATAATTCTATGAATTAAACTAGTTATAAACAAGTTTAAAACTCAAGAATTTGAAGCTTACTAGAGTGTTTCTTGGCTGGAACTTGAAGAACCTCAACTGGTTGGTTTGTTATTTTGTTTAAAATGTGGACACATCATGGAGAAACATGATATTTAAGTCAAAATATCAAGGGGTGTATCCTTATTATTTGTGTACGGAAAAAAGGGAGGGGCCCATTGGGCCTCTCTTTGGCACATTAGTGACTTGTTTTGTGTGCCAAGATTCGGTTTTGATCCAAAATTTAGTTCGGGTTCGGTTTTTCGCAAGAAAAATAGTTCGGGTGTGATAAATAGCGCGAAAACGAGTGTTTTTCACCATATTTTTGTAAAATAAGAAAAACGTACCGACTCGTTGTAAAAATCCAAAATATTTTCACGGATTGCTCATAACATGTCATATAAGTGTTTTATAAATCTTTTTCGGCTTAACGGATGCTACAATGCTCGTTTTGATGTTAGCGATTGCGTTTAAACTTATAATGTATCAATAAACGAAACCTTTTTCGTTTAAATTGTTTTAAATGTACTGGGGCCTAAATATCAATATGTTAGCCTCTATAACATATATATGACTCATATATGACCTCTCAGTATATATATATATGGGTCTTAGTCAGTATCAGTCGGTTACTCGTTTAATCGCCACGAATTAACTGATTTATCGTTTACTCGCTACGTAGTGAATAAAGTATACCCTGTTTTGTCACGAATGTCACATTCTCCCCCCGTTAAGAAATTTCGTCCTCGAAATTTGATGTGTCGTCAGTTTTCTTTTTAGGAAATAGGTGTGGGTATTTCTTTCGGAATTCATCATTTTGTTCTCAAGTAAATTTGGTACTCGTTGTGAGTTCCACCGAACTTTTATTAATGAGATTTTATGTTGTGTGTCTTAACTATTTGGTTTTCCCGTCTACCCTTGCTACAGGTTCCTCTACGAATTTCAGCTTATCGTTTACATGTACATCTTCCAGTGGTACTATCGCCGTTTCATCAGTGATACACTTTTTCAGGTTCGATAGCGTGAGTAAATCTCTAAAAGTAGTTTCAGTCGGTAGGCTACCGGACCAACTTTAGAAATGACCTAGAAAGGTCCAATGTATCTCGTGGCTAACTTACCAGTTCCACCAAACCTTATAATTCCTTTCCATGGCGATACTTTCAAAAACACTTTGTCGCCTACTTCAAACGATAACAGTTTTCTATGAACATCGGCATAATTCTTATGTCGGTCGCGGGCGGCTTTCAATTTTCATTTAATATTATGGATTTATCAGTGGTTTCTTGAATTAAATCAGACATTGTAATTTGAGTATCACCCACTTCTGTCCAACAAAGTGGCGATCTACATTTTCGCCCATATAATGCTTCATAAGGTGCTGCTTGTATACTATTGTGGTAACTATTATTGTAAGAAAACTCAATGAGTGGGAGGTGTTGATCCCAGTTCCCTTTGACATCTAGTACACAAGCACGTAGTAGATCCCCCAGAGCTTCTTGAACTTCTTACCAAAAATGTGAAGTAAAGTGACTGTCTCGATATGAAATAATCGAAAGAGGTACTCCGTGTAGAGATATAATTTCATTAAAGTAAATTTGGGCGAGTTTCTCGGTAGTGTATTTGTTACGGATTGGAATGAAGTGTGCAGATTTGGTTAATCGGTCTACAATTACCCAAGTTGGATTATGTCCTCGGGAGGTTTTGGGAAGGCGTGTCACGAAACCCATGGTAATTTGTTCCTATTTCCATTGAGGTATTTCGGGTTGTTGCAACATTCCCGAAGGTTTTTGGTATTCAGTCTTAACCCTTGCACAAGTTGCACATTTACTTACATACAACGCTATATCCTTTTTCATGCCAGGCTACCAGTAGAATTCTTTAACATCTTTGTACATCTTATCAGTACCTGGATGAATAGAATATTTGGATTTGTGTGCTTCATCAAGAATCAGTTCGCGAAGTTTATGAAGTGTTGGTATCCAGACCCGGTTTTTGTAATAGAATATTTCGTCAATTTTCTTTTCAAAATTCTTTTCATTCCCGTGTAGTTCTTCCTTTTCTAACTGATATGCTTTTAAGGCTTCGTCTTGTGCAACACAAACTTGTTCGATTATGCTACTTTGGACAATCATTCCGAGTGCTTGTACCCTCAACAGTTCAACTCTGTCCAGCTACTATATTGGCCTTCCCCAGATGGTATTTAATCTCACAATCATAGTCATTTAACAGTGCTACCCATCTTCTCTTTCTCATGTTCAGCTCCTTCTGATCAAATATGTGTTGTAAGATTTTGTGATCAGTATAGATGGTACATTTGGTGCCATGCAAGTAGTGTCTCAAAATTTTCAATGCAAAGATAACTGATCCCAATTCCAAGTCGTGGGTTGTATAATTATTCTCATGTACTTTTAATTGTCGGGAGGCATACGCTATTACTTTCTTTCGTTGCATCAGTACGCATCCTAAACCTTTACGAGATGCGTCACAATAGACCACCAATTCATCAGTTCCATTTGGAAAACTTAATATTGGAGCTTCACATAACTTTTGTTTTAACGTTTGGAAGGCCATTTCTTGTTCTTCTCCCCAGTCATACGTTCGATCTTTTTGGGTTAGGAGGGTTAAAGGTTGGGCAATACTTGAAAATTTTTCAATAAATCGTTGGTAATACCCGGCCAGTCCCAAAAATTGGCGAATTTTTTTTGGTGATTTAGGTACTTGCCAATTCTTAATGGCCTCAATTTTACTGGGGTCTACTTGGATTCCTTGATGATTCACAACGTGTCCTAAAAATTGGACTTCTCGTAGCCAGAATTCACATTTGGGCAGTTTGGCGTATAGCTTTTCTTGTCTCAATAATTCTAAGATTACCCGCAAATGTTGTTCATGTTTCTCCTTACTTCTCGAATATATCAAAATGTCATCGATAAACACTATCACGAATTTGTCAAGGTAAGTTTTGCAAACTCGGTTCATGAGGTCCATAAACACTGTAGGCGCATTGGTCAATCCAAACGGCATAACCAGAAATTCATAGTGACCATACCGAGTTCGGAAGGCTATTTTTGGAATATCTTCTTCCTGAATTCTTACTTGATGATAACCAGATCTGAGATCAATTTTTAAAAAATATTTCGCACCCTGAAGCTGATCAAAGAAATCATCAATTCGAGGTAAGGGGTATCTATTCTTTATAGTCACTTTATTCAATTCCCGGTAATCAATACACATCCGAAAACTTCCATCTCTCTTTTTCACAAATCACACTGGTGCTCCCCATGGTGAATAACTAGGTCGGATAAATCCCCAGTCTAGTAACTCTTGCAATTGGTTGTACAATTCTTGCATTTCAGAAGGTGCAAGCCGGTAAGGTGCTTTAGCAATGCGAGCTACTCCTGGTATTAATTCAATACGGAATTCGACTTGTCGGGTTGGTGGTAAACCAGGCAAATCATCGGGAAATACATCTGAATACTCGTACACCACTGGGATGTCTTCTATTCGTTTTTCATCTGGGTCCTTGAATGTTACGTTCGCCAGGTATAACGTACAACCTTGGCGTAAATACTTTAGTGCCTTAAGTTGGGATACGAGAGGTAGTACAGTACCCGATTTTTCACCTTGAACAATCATCGCCTCATCATTCGAAAGGGGTATCTTAACAGTCTTATCCTTACAAACAATTTCCGCTTTAAACTTAGACAGCCAGTCCATAGCGACTATAACATCGAAACTTCCTAATTCCACTGGATGTAAATCAATAAGAAACGGGTGGTTTTTTACGATCAGGGAACAGTTTCGAATGATTTGTTTCACAATTACAGACTTACCGTTAGCAAGCTCTATAGTATAGGTATCTGTTAGTTCACTAACCGGCGTATTTTCTAAGGGTAAAAAGTTAACAGATACCAAACTTCTATCAGCGCCCGTATCAAACAAAACTGAAGCATATTGACCGGAAACTAAGAATGTACCCGTTACTACGTTCGGATCACGAAGCTCTTCACTCGATTCCATTACAAAAGTGCATCTCCTAGCTGCATTGGAAGTTGATGCCTGTGCTTGGTTCTGTCTTCTTACTACATTCTGATTCAACTTGGAACAGTATCTTCGAAGGTGTTCTATACTACCACATTTGTAGCAGGTACAAAAGTTCATGGTAGGTGGGGTTTGTTGATTGAGTTGTGGTCGGGTTGGTTGAGGTCAAGGTGGGTGTTGAGAACGACGCGGTTGGGTTGTTTAAGATTGTCGATTCGGAGTATTCGTTTCTTTCTACAATATGGGGCACAATGCCCAATTTTCCACATATTTAACACATAAATGTTCGACACTCACCAGTATGATGTAAATTACATTTTCACATTTCGGCAACGACCCTTTGTATGTATCTTGTTTCGTGTTGGAACTGGTCATAGTATAATTCTGAGTTGCAGGGCAGATTCTTTGATTCTGAGATTTCATTTGTGCTCTAGAGGTACAATCAGTTTGTTTCAGACTAGACGATTCCCCTGGTACTCTTAATACACCGTTTCTTGTAAGGTCAAAATTAATGACGCCGACTTGTGACATGTCACTTTCTAAAGTTGGGTGGGCTATGGAATTAACTATACTTCTCACGTTTGGGGTCAGTCCCCAAATGTAGTGCTTAATGCGCTTGGGTTCCGGAATAATTGACCATTGTACTAAACAAGTCAATTTGTTGAAACGTTTGTGTAACTTAAATGATCAGGGCCTCTCATTTCCAAATTCCAAAGTTCGTTTTCTAATTTCAGGATCTCATTTCTTGGGCAAAAATGTTCTAATACTCTAAGTTCGGTCCAGGACATATGGTTTATAGCATCTTGCCCTTAACTGTATCACTGTGTTCCACCACATCAAGGCATGATTCAGAAACATAGTAGTGGCGAATTTGACCATACGGTCCGGTGGAAATTCACTAACGTTGATTACAGACTCGGTTTTCTCAATCCATTTCACCAATCCGCTAGGTCATCAGTACCACTGAAATTTATAGGTCTGCACGACATAAACTTTTCATACGAACATTCTCGACGTGGGGAATTCGTGTTACCAGAAATATTAGTATACAGTGGGGGAGTTATATTCGTGACATTATTAGTATTCAACGGTGAAGTAGAATTCGTAGCTGCATTAGTATTCGGCGAAGGTGTAGTATTAGCGCTTGTATGAGTGCTCGACGGTTGGTTAACTGTTGTATTTGCACGTATGCCTGCAGTGACTTGCGCTACAATATTCAGTATCACTGCTTGTAGGAGGCGAGCAATCATTTCGCCCACCTCCGCCTCAAATATAGTATTAGTTTTCTTCAGGGCCATTCTATAACAATAATCATAAACACACAGCTATGCCAAAGAACACATTTGTATTACCCATAACTGTTACTGTACGTATTTATTCCAAAATCAACGCATAGGCTTAACCTGGTATAGGCCGACGCTTTAAATAGATATACTAAAATTTATCACTATATAGAGACTTAACCCGGTAAGGGTGTCAGTGCTTGTAATAATAGTTGATTATTAACATCCTCCATGTCAGCGTAATATACTACTGCCAGTGCTGCATGAGGTATCAAAGACTACGTACAACCAACCAGCCTATTTTTATTTCTGTTTATTCATATGTATATAATACAATAACCACATACAACCAACCATTTAGGCTACAATAACTGCTTGACAACCCCATAACTAGGTTGCCACTCTGTCCAAGAGCCGTTAAGAATGAGTATCAGATCAATGTAAGTTAATTACTACTTGTTGTATATCCAGCATGTAATCATATAGCTCCCGTCTTCTCTATAAGTTGGTAATTATAGCTATTAAGTGCTCTAGTATCTGATTAGTCAATACAGCTAACCAGGCTGGGTCGGCTAAATAGGGAGGTTCTTGATTAGGTATAGGTATACTCCGTGTAGGAACGTTAACCAGGATACGGAAGGTTCTTCCCCTATGATAAGTTAATCTAGGTGGGGAAGGCATACTATCAGGTGGTGGTACTCTCGTACAGTCAGTCTGACTAGCTCTATGAGTGGATGCAGTCACCGGGGTATGATGTGATAATGGTGTGGGAGATCTAGGAGTTCTAGTGGTAAGTATTGGTGGCTTCTACTTCATATATAAGTGATGTCCTAAGGAAATAACTATCACATCTATAGTCTGATAAGTCAGGCTTATCAATTGGCGCCTCATATGGAATCACGTCATTTATCTCATTTTCATATATTTCTACATATTCATTCTCCCCCAGGTTTGTTTCTGGTTCTTCCTTCTCAAGATAGTATTGGTACTTGATCAATTGAATCATCTCTAGTTCTCGACATCCCTCTGTACAAAGATTAGTATAATAATAATTCTTGACAATATTAATTATAATAATAATGTATAATATTAATTATGATTTAATACATACATGTATTCGTTCATATTAGCATAGATAATCCTTTATATATATTTATATAATAATATATTTCACACACATATGTTGATGTTTTTACCTATCGGATTGTTTATCGCTTTCTTCTCGAATTCCCTTGTACAAACAAGTCCGTTATTACGTTCCGGACCATAATAACCCACTTGTCCATTCGCATTCATCACGAGAATCGTCAGTATATATCATTAAATATTATATTATTCCCAGAGCTAATCGAGCCTACGGTTATATTAGGGTATCCTAAGGGACATCCTAATTCTTTATAACCAATGGCTCTGATACCAACTTCTGTCACACCCCGACTAGGTAGTTGCGGAAGCGTAATACGGGAATGTAACAGATAACACTGGTATCAACCACATTGTTTATAAAGAAATTCAACAAACTAATTTACATCATATTACATTGGTAGGTACTAAGTTTATAAACTAGATGAAAATCACATAACCAGTTCTCGGTTTCTTATTCATTAGTACGTATTTGCATCTATTCACAGCTATTCAACTTTGCTTCTAACACCAAGCACGTAAACAATTCAATCCAACTTCGGCTTACCTGAAAAGCATGTTAAAACGGGTCAACTACGTCTAGTTGGTGAGTTTCAAGTTTCACGAGTACGAACAAAGTCGGTATATGAGTTCGTAAAGTTCATAGTACGTATGTATATATGTATGTGTATGATGTATTATACTAAGCCACAAGTGAAACCGAAACATGATCCCTAATGTTCCTGCAAAGTTTCACAAGCTAACAACAAGCACGTCACAATCGAAGCACAAACAACCCCTAAACGAGTAATACGGTAATACCTTGTCGGTTTTCAGTGGATTTCGATGGTTTAAACAGCTCTCCGGGTCTTGGGTCGCAAATTAAGTGTATCTACATATCATATAACATCAAACCAAACATAAATCATCCATATAACAGCCTTGTTAATTAGGGTTTCGGTTTTGGTTTCAAACCGAACTTTTGAACTATAAAAACATTGTAGTCATGTTCTAATCCGTGTTTTTGGTAAAACAAAATCTATATGATTCTGCTTTGTAAACATGTTTAACATCAAAACATGATTTTAGGTGATTTTTATGGTTTTTGGATGGTTAAACATGATTATCTATAATTAAAACATAATTCTATGAATTAAACTAGTTAAAAACAAGTTTAAAACTCAAGAATTTGAAGCTTACTAGAGTGTTTCTTGGCTGGAACTTGAAGAACCTCAGCTGGTTGGTTTGTTATTTGGTTTAAAATGTGGACACATCATGGAGAAACATGATATTTAAGTCAAAATATCAAGGGGTGTATCCTTATTATTTGTGTACGGAAAAAAGGGAGGGGCCCATTGGGCCTCTCTTTGGCCCATTAGTGCCTTGTTTTGTGTGCCAAGATTCGGTTTTGATCCAAAATTTAGTTCGGGTTCGGTTTTTTGCAAGAAAAATAGTTCGGGTGTGAGAAATAGCCCGAAAACGAGTGTTTTTCACCTTATTTTTGTAAAATAAGAAAAACGTTCTGACTCATTTTAAAAATCCAAAATATTTTCACGGATTGCTTAGAACATGTCATATAAGTGTTTTATAAATCTTTTTCAGCTTAACGGATGCTACAATGCTCGTTTTGATGTTAGCGATTGCGTTTAAACTTATAATGTATCAATAAACGAAACATTTTTCGTTTAAATGGTTTTAAACGTACTGGGGCCTAAATATCAATATGTTAGCCTCTATAACATATATATGACTCATATATGACCCCTCAGTATATATATATATATATATATATATATATATATATATATATGGGTCTTAGTCAGTATCAGTCGGTTACTCGTTTAATCGCTACGAATTAACTGATTTATCGTTTACTCGCTACGTAGTGAATAAAGTATACCCTTTTTTGTCACGAATGTCACAATACCAGGAATGAACAGAGCCGAACCCGCCGGAGACGGAAAAGAAAACAGAAAACCGGAGGGAGAGAGAGAGAGAGAGGGAGATACGAAAAGGGTGAGAGAGATACGGGGAGAGAGAGGCGGAGAGGATGAGGGACGGAGAGAATGAGAAAGAGAAAGAGAGAAAGAAAGATGGTGCACGGCGTACACCGGTGGCCGGTTTTCCGGTCACCGGGAAAACGTGTAGAGAGAGAGAGGGTTGACGGAGCCGCGCTCGCCGGAAAAGAAAAGCGAGGGAGGTAAAAGGGACGGCCTGAGGTGATGGGGTCGCTGGAGGTTGTGGTGCGTCGGAGGTGGGTTACCGGAGAAGGGGGGGCTCGCCGGAAAATCGGTCCGCCGGAAAACGGCTTGGGTGGCGGCGGCCGGAATTGGGAGAAAGAGATGGGGGTGGTGGTTTATGTTTAGGTTTAGGGTTGGGTTTGTTTGAGATGTTTATATATGTAATGTATATTTTCACAAAAGGCCCTCAAAGTTTCAATAATGGTTTAATGCGAGTTTAAAAGTTTCCAAAGCTTATAACGAGTTTACGAAAATCATTTTAAACCCCTTATGTTTTTCTTAACCACATTATAATATGACAAAACATCGATTATTGATGAGCGAGGCATATAATAATATTATATAATAATTAAATAAGAAAACAAAAATGTTGAGTCGGGTTTGTATAATAAAAGTTTACAACATGGATACAAATAGAGATCCGAAATTTGACGGATGTCACATAAATGGTCATACATTTACCATATGCATTCAAACATACAGACATCAACATTACGATATGCATTCAACAACCAACAATTTCAAACACCATAAAAGTAGTACAAACAACAACCATACAAAGTAGTACCTGAAGATTAATACTAAACAAGTTATCATTGTTCCATGGACAATCCACACTACATCCCTAATAGCAGTCAACACATATTGCATCCCAAAGACAACCCTAACACAAGCCAAAATATTGTTTCATGGAATAAACAGTCAAACCCCAACGAGCATTACAACCCAAAGTATTAGTTTTCCACTGCAACAGTGCATGATCTTATGTTGTACCCTTATTGATGACATCCCCCGTAAGCGTTGCTACCTGGTGGCCTTGGCTTCTTAACGGTTTTTCTTTCTTGGATGGACCTTGTTCTTCAACTTCCACAATTCTGCCGGTTGCCTTCTTACCCTTCTTCAACTTCCACAACTAACTTATTCATGGAGTTTTTTTGGCCTTCCAATAAGATTATGATACTTAGTGCTATGTTTTGTGTTGGCACCTATGACTTAGGCCACATAGTCTGATCATTAATAGAATAGATTTTGTAATTGTATACAAACCTCCACCTCTCCATTGTGTATATACTTAATTGGCATATATTCCTAGTTTGCTAAAATCTTGGTCATGAGCAGCCTTCACGCAAATACTTGTCACAACATGTATGCATAGTATGCCAGTAACTTTCCACCTCCTACATGCACAAGTGTTTGTTCTCATTTTCACCACACACTAATCACCATTTAGTCTAGTGACTTGATAATGTTTCTCACCATTCCATTGCACATTGTACCTATTATTTTAATGTATGAGAAGAATGTATATTTCATTTATGTTTAAAAGACACGTGAAAGGATTAGAACTGACATATTAGCTTCCTTTGTCACTGAGTTCATGACCTTAGTAGCATATGGTGTTAGCAAGCCTGATAACTTATCAATTACTTTAAGAACATTCACAGTCTTCCTATACGATACTCCCTTATGTATTCCAACAATTTGATTATTGGTTTGTCCCTTCTATCTACCCGCTTAGAATTGAAAATTTCACACATGTTATTGGTCAACACATTTGATAGTGCTCTTCCTAACAACTCAAAAAGGCAAAAGAAATTTTTACCGGTAAAATGTGATCTTGGTCAATGCTCTGTTGGGATTTTAGACACCCAAAGATGTGCCTTTTTGTTCAACTTTTTTAAAATATGCATTTCCATCTCATAATTAGCAGTTGTTGTATATGTGGCCAGTTTCCAGATAGCATCCCTGTAAATCTTGACTTTAAATATTTGCTTAATATTTTCTGTAATGTGACTAACACAAAATCTATGCTATGCATAAGAAAACACCCTTTCCACTACTTGGATGAGGCCATGTACATACAAGGACCATTTGTTATTGACATGATAAACTTAGATAAAAAATAAAAAATATGGAATGAAAAAGAGTGTATACTAACCTTTTGTCTGTCACTCATGTAGGTAAACTTAGATATGCTATTCAGGCCCAAATCATCACAAAGACATTGCAAAAACCACTACCAAGATAACATTGTTTCATCTTCTACAACTGCATATGCTAGGGGTAATATCCATTGTTGGATCTAGACCAACTACAATGAGCAATTGACCAGGCCATTCACTTTTGAGGAAAGCCCCATTCAGTCCCAAGCGATCTCTTCCAATAGCGTTGAAATCTTGTTTCAAAGGCCCCAAACATACATAGATTCTCTTAAAAGTTCTTGTATCAGATGTGGGGTATGTGCACTTCAAGGTGAATTATTGTACCTGGATTAGTATTCTTCAACTCTTTAATGTAATCCATCAGCAACACGTACGTATTGAGATATGAAATTTCCATTTATCTGTTCCTTGGCCAAAGTCTTTGCCCTATATTCTTTCATGTCAAGAACACCAACCTCAAACTTCCTTTGGAACTTTTCTTTGATACATTTAAGACAGAATTACAAATTTTGTCCTTTAAAAAAAGCCAAATTACGGTTCGTGTCCTTTTCTTAGTTTCCTTGCAGGCGGTATCCTTTAAACTTTTTTTTCCTACACGTTATGTCCTTTACACTAACTGGGTTAGAAAAACTCTGTTAAATCCCATCACGTGAGAAGCATGTGAGGGCATATTGGTCTTTTTGCCTACCCTGCAACTTCTTCTTCTTCTTCTTCATTTTGCAGATCTTAATTAGATTCATCAATTAACAATCTAGGGTTTCACCAATGGATCCCACCATCCCAATTTCTTCTCCGATTCCCTCTGTCTTCAAGCTGGAAACCCGTTCACGCGTATATTCTCCCTATATAATCTCAACCCCACCTTTCGCTTTGTTAGTTGTACCATCTGAACCGAAGCGTAAACAACCCCTGTCAACCAACCTAAAGTACAACAACAAAGTTGCAGGCAGCACTGCCATCAGCAACATCATAAAACCACATGTCCAAAATCACATGTTGACAAATTCAACATAGCAATAAGCATCAACAACAATACACCACAGTTTACAACAATCGCCCATACCTTGAAGGGTGAAATACAAAGATAGACATCAGACAAGACCAGGCATCAGGCCTCAATCCAACAACAATGGCATTCAATGTAATTACCAAATAGGTCCCAAACCCCCCACCTCACTCAACGTTAGGGACAATCTAGGGTTTATGTCACAAACCCTATCCACCATTCTAGGTCTGCGCCGCCATTGACAACCCATTGACAAGCTATTTGGAGCGTACATGAGGGAAGAATAAGGTGGGTTTGAGATTATATAGGGAGAATATACGCGTGAACGGGTTTCCAGCTCGAAGACAGAGGGAATCGGAGATGGAGCGGTGGCTGGTGGCGGAGCTATGGTGGCGGTGGTGATGGTGTTTGAGGAGTGGTTATGGTGATGGTGTGGTAGAACATAGAAAGAGAAGTGAGATGAGGCAGCTGGCGGCGATTGGGCGGAAGGTGGTGGTCCAGTGGCGGAAGAGGAGGAAGTGGGCGGAGGAGTAGATGGTTAAGAAGATGGAGAAGAAGAGTGGGAGGTATGGTGATGAAATTGGGATGGTGGGATCCATTGGTGAAACCCTAGATTGTTAATTGATGAATCTAATTAAGATCTGCAAAATGAAGAAGAAGAAGAGGAAGAAGAAGTTGCAGGGTAGGCAAAAAGACCAATATGCCCTCACATGCTTCTCACGTGATGGGATTTAACAGAGTTTTTCTAACCCAGTTAGCGTAAAGGACATAACGTGTAGGAAAAAAAAGTTTAAATGATACCGCCTGCAAGGAAACTAAGAAAATGACACGAACCGTAATTTGGCTTTTTTTAAAGGACAAAATTTGTAATTCTGTCTACATTTAATTAAAATCTTGGGGTTATCTTGTAGTTCCTCAACTAAGTTATGAGATAGGAAGGTTGTTTGCAAGCATAAATTTTCCTTGTTTGAAGGTATTTATGGTTAGTCACCAACTTGGTTATTTCCTAACATCTTATTTAAACTGGTAAGAAAGCAACAAAACCCAAGGGCGTTTATTGATATGTGGGTTTTTCCTTTTCCCCGTACCCCCAACATGTTTATCTTTTGACCCTTTATCTTTACCACACTGCCATATCCAATCCCCAAATGTTTTTCCCTATGGGACCCATCTTCCAAATCACCTTCACGCACTGCCCTTACTCATATACAATCATCTTTTTGAATCCTAATTTGTCTTCTTGTTTCAACAGCATGTGATCTAATCATTTTCTTCACCTCTTCCCTTGTACCAAACATTTGACCCTTATAAAAAAGGGAATCTATGTCTCTCATCCATTTCTTCTTTATAAAGTTTATCATTATCCAACATTACATCTTTCATTTCTAAACCATCTAAACTATCAATGGTAGCCTAGTGATCAACATCAACATCAATATGCAATCTAAAATCCCTCATATCTATATCCATGCCATTTGTTTTGTCACTATCTTCCAACATGTAATCCCTATCTTCCTCATCAGTACCATCTCCTCCTGACTCATCTCTCCCGTCATAGTTTTCATTTCTACTGTCATTATCTCCACTGCTATTATCTCTACCATTATCATCTCCACTGCTATCATTTACACCAGTATCATCTCCACTATCATCATCTCCACCACCATCATCTCCACTGCCATAATCTCCCAGGACATTACTTTTGTTTGTATGTTGGTTACTCTCACCTGCATTTGTAGGTTGGTGAGTCTCACATCCATTTGTATGTTGGTGGATCTCACCTTCATTTGTAGGTTGGTGATTATCATCGTCTTCATGATCACCAAAGGTATTCTCTCCAAATGAAGGGTCGAATTTAGGATCATCTAATACAAGATCAATTTTCCCGTGTTGGCCACTACTTTGGCCAACTTCATTTGTACTAGCATGCCAACCCAACAAGAATATTTTTCTATTGGATGAATTAGACATATCAGTTGCTATCTCCATTGCCATATACTCTTCATCAGTGATTTCTTTAGTGACAACCTTTGATGGTGAGCAGAAATATGTGTGGAGAGTGGTTGTTTCATGTTCTAGGTATACACTCATTAAATTATGTTCGCCCACATACTGAGCAAATCCCCTAATATCGTCATCACTTCCAAAAGCTCTAAGCCCAAAATCCAAATCTTCATTTGGAACTAGATAATGGTAGTATCTCGTATCTTATTAGAATAACCTATTTGCTCCAAGATTCCATCAAACTCTTGAACAGAAAATTTGTCAATGTCAAGTTCATGAATATGATGTACCACACTTTTATTATAAACTCATCCAGAGAATTTTGAAAATTTACCACCATGATACAACATTGTGGAAAACAAATGAGGAAATCCAACTAAAAGATAATATTAATCATTGGGTAAGTACCAAAATTAACCTAAAAACAAATAGAAATTACTATTGTAAACCCTAGAAAGTTGAAATTACATATTGACATTCTTCTCGATCGTGGGCTTCGCCAATGTAGAATCGCGACTCCATGGTATCATCCGAGGGTGCTCGCTTGGTTCAATTTTGAGCGTAGGTTTAGATTTGGGATTGGAATGTGAGAAGATGATAAGATTTAGGGCCCTGGAAGGGATTAATTTGGGTTTTATATCGGGACGTGTGTGTGTGTGAGAGAGAGAGAGAGAGAGAGAGAGAGAGAGAGAGGAGGGAGATGCGACTGACATGTTGCAGAAATGGGTGAAAAGACAAAACAACCCCTCACATGTTTCTCACGTGCAAACACTTAACGGGGAAAATGGATGTGTGTTAGTCAAAAGGACGAAAATCAAACAAACATCCCATGTAAAGGACACCGCCTACAAAAAAAACATTTTAAAAGACCTGATCCGTAAATCGCATATGTTTAAAGGAAAAATTTTGCAATTTTATCTAGAAATTATAACCAGTTTTAATAAACTTTTTCTTAACAAAACATGAAGACTATACAACCTAAAAAATAGGGTTTTAATCAAATTCATGTTTTACGATTTTACTACCAGATTTAGGGAAAACATGAAAAACTAATTAATAAACATCGCTCTAATACCACATGCTGATCAGATCTTGATAGTAGTAATTGAAAAAATGAATATAATATTAAACCTATGTACCTGTTACAGAGAGAGTAGCAATAACAACACTGTATCATGTGATGTTTGTCATCTTGATCGAGTTCCCCTTTAGGATGTATAGTTAAGGATGATATTAGGGTTCTTGAGAGGAACTCGATTTTGATCGAGTTCCCCTTCATCGCTCTAATACCACATGCTGATCAGATCTTGATAGTAGTAATTGAAAAAATGAATATAATATTAAACCTATGTACCTGTTACAGAGAGAGTAGCAATAACAACACTGTATGATGTGATGTTTGTCATCTTGATCGAGTTCCCCTTTAGGATGTATAGTTAAGGATGGTATTAGGGTTCTTGAAAGGAACTCGATTTTGAAAGAGATGAGGCACACGGAATTGTTATGTGTGTTTGTGTAACATCCCGTTTTATGAGTTAATAAAAAACAAAATTATTAATATTAATAATAAATAAACAACTATTTTTATAAGAATATGGACAATGATTTAACTATGGGCTTTCAAGAGTCACGGGGCTTATTATGGGCTTAACAAAATCCCTATATATAATTACTCACAATATGAACCATTAATCATTCATTCATCATCCAACACCATAAAGTACACACATAAACACCCTCTTTCAAGAATCAATATTTCAAGAAGGTCAATTCCTCTTTACGCAAGACACATCATTCAAGAAGCAAGATCAAGCATATTCATCTTCATTCAAACCGAATCTACTCCAGAACGGCGAAAAGGTGAGCTTGGATTAAAGGTTGTGTTTTTATTAGATCTTGGCTTGCAATAGCCTTAGAATGATAGGTCGGACCACAAGGATTCATAAAGTATGAATCTTGGCCTTGATCAAAGATTAGAACGATATCTCGCATTTATGGCTTAGTAAATTGGTAAAAGAGGTTGGTTAAACGAACTTGGTTCAGATTAAAATTTAGTAGAATGATAGATTGGATCCTTAGAATTAATAAAGTAACAAACTTTGTTTTAAATATAGATTAAACGAAGATATCACATTTTAGTCTAACCACTTGAAGTTGCAAAATACAATCGGACTCAGAAGCGATATTCTTCAAAATATCGGTTAGCGGTGGGTCCTAGCTAGACTCCCATGAAATAAAAGATCTATATATAATATATATATATATATATATATATATATATATATATTTCTCACCATTGATAATATGAGCTTTAAGTTCCAGTAGGAAAATGCTGAAGTTGTATTAGAGCATGCAAAGCTGATTGGTTCAACGTGAAGTAGTATTTTCTTTGGTTATGGACTGATATGTTGGGCCAGTTTAATAGCCCAGGTAGTTGTACCTAGACCAGCTCTCAATGGGCCTGAGTAGTCCAGGTAGCCCGCAACTGTTATTCGGAAACACAATATCCATTTAATGCGTGAACACGAGAGTTATATGGCTTAATTTTAGCTAAGGACCTGGACATAACCTTATGTCAAGAACCATCTCATATCAACTAGGTAGGTGAGTGGCGAGATGGACATCCTAATGACTCGATTAACTAACAATTAATGTTAATTGTCAAGGAAGGAACCGGTCAGACAGTTAAAGCTAAGCAAGGATAAGGAGTCAGGTGAGTTTTAGACCTTTTTCCCGTTTAAATGTTTTGGGTTGTATACATACTCACAAAGAAAGTTAAATGATGAAAGACTCGTTTTATAGAAAGATTAACAATTAAATATTTAGAACCGAAAGGCAAGCGGTTTAATAAACAAATATATACTTAATTCTTTATACGATAAGTTGTATGAATAATGTGAGCACATCATGACATAGACGTCGGGGGGGGGGGGGGGGGGGGGGGTCCGATGGACCCTATATCTGTCCACCTCATGAATGTTCGTGAAAGGTATGTGAATGCTTATTCGATAGACATATTCTCTTTCTATGGATTGTGTGTTAATGTCCCTTGAATGATTATGTGGTATTATTTCTTAAATGATTATGTTTATGTGTTAAATGCTCCTTAAATGGTTATGTGTTTATTGTTATTTTTATAGATACGAGTTAACGTTACATGATTCGACGATAGACGTGTATGGATATGGATAGACGTTCCTTAAATGGATATGAACATACATTCATTTTATGGATAAGAATAGATGTTCCTTGTATGCATAGGTATAGGTGTTCCTTCAATGGATAAGGCCAGACGTTCTTTTAATGGACATGAATAGGCATTTCTACAATGGATAAGACCAGGCGTTCCTTTTATGGACATGAATAAGTGTTCCTTGTATGGATATGGACATACTTTCCTCTTATGGACATTGATAGTGTCCGTTCAATGGATATGAATTAGTGCTTCTTGTATGAATGTTATGTGATACGTATATGTTAGAATGAGGCAAGATAAGACATGAAAAAATAAGAATGTGCAAGTAAGTAAAGAATGGCATTAGTATCTTCGTATACGAGTGTGTCATGAGTTAATATGAAGAAAGAAACTTTTATGTAAAGAAGGCAAAGATAGAACTCAGTTAGCACGTAGCTGACTTTTAGTATGCATACAGGTACTGTAAATATATGTGGTGAGCTTGAAGTGCGTACGAGCGTATCCATATTGAAGATTAGATTAAGGAAAGTAGCTATTATGTAAAGTTTTGTTTCCACTGCAATTTGTATGAGTTTCCGCGTGTTGAACTGAGTTTATGATTAAATCCAACAACCGGGTGAGGGGCCTTACAGTTTGATTAGGTTAGTTATGATTCTAATTAGAATGTTTTATCACAATTAATATGATACCTAGTTATCTAATAAATATGCATTAATATGAAATTATGTTTTCACAATTAGGAATACTAACAATCATTCCTAAATACCACTGTTGATAAATCTGCAAATTGAGTACTTGGTGATTTTGTTTCTATTAGGCAATTAATAATGAAATAGATTGTTCACAAATACATGATTATCAAATGTTGAGCTTCTGATTTCATTCCTTCAGCTCATGGAACTAAGTTGTCACAAATAATACAAGCAAGTTGATTATCAGTCATACCAGACTTAGGAGTGCAAACGTGCCGAGCCGCTCGCGAGCTACTCGAGATTTGCTCGTAAAAAACCTCAATCGAGCCTGAGCCCGAGCTCGAGTCTTAAAGTAAGCTGCAGGCCGGCCCTAGGGTAGGGCAAGCCGGAAAACCGGCCGAGGCACGTAAATTTTGGGGGCCCATATTATTTTTATACATTTATATTCTTTTATGTAGTGATAGATCAAAGTTTTCTCGAAAGAAGTGAGTTGCAGAGACAAAATGAAGAAGAAGATGATTGTTAAAGAAAAATAATTTTTTATTTGGTCTCTGTATTCTCTTTTCCCTCCTGACACCACCAGTCAACAATCAATCACTTTATACTTTATATGCATACTCTAATTTTATTTTTTTTCTCTTTAATTTAAGGTGTAAATTTATTTTTAGTTTTGTTTATTACTAAATGAGTAAATGATTTAAATGACTAACACTTTTTTACTTTTACTATTTTTCTAATTCTATATCATTATTATATTTTCTATATCAAGCTATTAACTTTGCTTACTATAAATTTATACGCCTTACTCTAATTTTTAATTTATTGATACATGTTTATATCTTTTAAAATATTTCTCTAGAAGAATATGTTTTAAAAAGAAACCTTAAACAAGAGTAGGGTTCTATCCTCTATACCAATGAAATCAATACTCAAAGAAGTTAGAAAAACCTTTGAAGAACGTCAACCGATAATGATTATTAATTTGTCTAGTAAACGAAAGAAAGCAAGGAAGTTGGCCTAGATGTTTTACATATGGATGCAAAAAAGAACATTAGTGTGTTTGTGACCATTTAATTAAAATGTTCTAGTTCCATCACTGACCCAGATTTTAGACCATGTAGTTTTAGTAATATTATGTGTATCTAGTTGGTCAGTCAGACCTCTCATAAATTCAAAAATGAACTTGATTTTTTAAGAAATAATTATTTGGTATTTTTTTTTGTTTTGTATGTCTAATATTTGTCAGCCCCCATAAATTTAAATGTTCAAGTTCCATCACCGTAGGTATGGATGTTAATCATTTTAAATATATTCACCCTAAAAACAATTATACTCGAAACCCGTTTAAGCTATACAGGCCTTTTTTTCATCTCGACCGAGGTATATCAATCCTCGGAGACGGCCCTGGTAAGCTCGTTTAATAAATGAGCCCGAGCCCGAGCTTCACTTATCGAGCTCGAGTCGGCTTGCGAGCCTAAACAAGTCTGTCATTTATATAAATTTTATAAATATAAATTTTATAATTACTAATAAGTATATATTATTATGAAAAAAGAAATAAATATAACTAAATAATATATATCATTTATACATAAAACTAATATTGAAAAAATATATATACAAAACTAATGAAAAATATATAAAAAATAATTAATAAGTATTAAACAAGCCAAATTCGAGCTTTGAAAACATAGCTCGAAACGAGCCGAGCTCGAGATCCGTGTAAGTTAAACAATCCGAGCTCAAGCCTAGTTGAGCTCAGGCTCAACTCGGCTCATTTGTACCCCTAACCAAATTGCAACTAAATAATCACATAATGCCTCGCAACAGGATGGCGTCCTAACAATCATTCTCAAGTATCTAATTATATGCATCAATTTCAAGTTATTATTAAATCAATAATCAGTTTTCCCTATTTTCTTTAGCAATTTATTATATTTTGGCCTATACATAACTATTGATAGTCCTTACTGATGAAGTACCTAGCAATTGTGTCCCAATTAGGCAATTAATCTAAAATACACAGAGACATATGAAGTAAAGGGCTTTCGATTCATTCCTTCAGTTCATGAAACTAATTTGTCAAAAAATAATACAAGCAAGTTTATTGCCATTCACGGGCACCATACTACAACTAAATAATTGAATAATATCTAACAATCATTCCCAAATTAATTGTTTACACTTCATATACCGGTTTTAATACATCAATCGCACACGGTTATGTATGATATAATAATCATCAATCAAATCGTAGTAGCTTAATTATGCGTAATCAATGAAACCAGAAATAAGTAATGATCAAAGATCATATTTCATACATTTACTTTCACTACTTTTAGATCACGAATTCACGAAACCTTGCTTGCAGAAACGTAAAGAATTAGAAGGCTATTAATTTAGATTGATAATTTATAATTTATAAGACGGTGAAGGAAGGTGGGATAGAATATATATATATTGGAAGGTTATTTAGGTAATTATAAACCCTAGAAACTTGTAGATTATTTTACACGCTACTATCAGTAGCGTTTTAATTTGGAGTTTTTTTCTCCTCTCCTGAAAGGTTTAAGCTCCTCTAACCAAACAATACTTTTTATTAGATAATTTATAATTTATAAGACGGTGTGAAGGAAGGTGGGATAGAATATATATATATATATATATATATATATATATATATATGGAAGGTCATTTAGGTAATTATAAACCCTAGAAACTTGTAATTATTTTACACGCCACTATTAGTAGCGTTTTAATTTGGAGTTTTTTTCTCCTCTCCTGAAAGGTTTAAGCTCCTCTAACCAAACAATACTTTCTATTAGATAGGAGCTTTTTCTAAAAGCTTGTAGCTTAAAGCCCCTAAAAAACTCCTAAAAACTCTTTGCCAAACATATTTTTACACCTCTACCTACACCTCCACCTAGAACTTAGCTCAGTCCACCAGATTCTGCACCTATGTAATTCGAAGGTGTGTGTTTGACATTCCACATAATATCATTAGATTTTGAAAAACGATATAGTAGTTTCTCAATGGATTTATTAACATATCAGCTATATACCAACTTCCTTGCATAATCCACTGAAAATCTTTGCAAAGTTTCACACAAGCTAGCTTATTACCCTATACTATAGTAACTAGCATGTTATTAATGGTCTTAACTGAGTAGTTTAGTCAATGGGTTGATCCATTGTCTATATACGCAAGGTTTGTTACCAGTTACTCAATACACTTTTCATTGTACGAGGGGATACTAGTGATATAGCATGTAGTGAAACAAGAGGATCTTACATTTGTTCTTCATTGCGATGAGCATTATGAACAATATTAGGGATATCTTGTGGGTTTATATTTTCTTCCCCTTCTGCAACTTCAAAGTGGAACAAGTCTTTCTTATTATTCTTGCACTTATTGCCAGGGCTGAATTTCTTAATGCACCAAAAGCATTCTCCCTTTGTCATTTTATCATTGACTTCCTTACTAGATAGCCTAAGATTTTTTTGTCACGCAGGGGCGGATTTACATCCATTCCATCTATAGCTTAAAAATCCTTTACAACTTGGAAGCTAATAGGCTTAAAATAGCAAACTAGCCCACCGTCCAGTTATAAACCCTCGGCCTCGGCTGGCTTAAATAAAATAATTGTGCTTTGCCTAGCCTGTATAAATCCTTGAGCCTTTCAATTTATAAGGCAGAGAGCTATTCAGTTTTTTTTGGCTCTTATAGAAGAAACTTTCTGAAAGCTTTTGGTGTACAAGCGACGCCGACGTGGGACACTATTGTATCCATATCACTCTCATTAACCATCCATTTTTGGATGTTTTTGAAGTATCATATTTATTCCAATTCAGTGTTGTATGATATCTATGTTTAAATATGCTTTCTAGAGTTTAATTTCACTGATTGAAGACTGGATCATACATAAAGTTATTTTAAATTTATGACATTCGGTTCGGTTAATTCGGTTATGCCAAATACCATAACCATAACAGAGGGAAATCATTTGGTTAAATGGTTAAGGATTAATCGAACTGTCGGTTAAGTGTTCGGTTAGGTCATTAATTCAGTCACGATTCGGTCAAGTCTGGCTCACTTTTAGCAAACCTGTATTATGCCCCCCGTACAAAAAAAGTATATATCCACAACTGGTTTTATGTGACCAAGCTTTAAAGAATTGAGATGAGCTGCATAAATAGGTGTGGGTTATTAGTATTGGATGGTAGACTTGTATGAACTGGTTAGGAATTCTTGGTTGGTTGATGGGATTTGTTGTAGACTTGTATGAAGTGGGTTAGGAATTCTTGGTTGGTTGATGGGATTTGTCTGTGTTCCCGAGTTTACTTAACGTTTTCCTTTTCTTTTCCATTTCATCTCCTTTATCTTTTTCTTTTCCTTTCTTCTCAATTCTTTCCATTTTGGAAAGAAAGTTTTCCACCCACTTTTCTTCTTTATTTCTCCCTCTATCTTTTCCTTTCTTTCCATTAATGAAACTTAGGAACACATCATTTTTATCTTTCTTTTCCTTTCTCTCCTAAAAAAACTAAGGAACACATCAACTCTTTACTTTCCATTCATTTCTTTTCCTTTCTCCCCTTTATTAACACTCAGGAACACAGTGTAGGGTTACGAATATAGATGGCGGGAAACTATAGAGAATAAGAAGATCGAGAGAGACTTGAATGTTCAAGATATATGTCCACTTGAAGCTCAACAGCTTCCACATTAAAAAGACATAATTGATAATTCCAACTTATTAATAAAACTTACACGCGTGTCACTTGTGCGCACAAGCACACATGCGTGCCTGTGTATGCATGTGTATGTGTGGATCGATTTACTTGAATTTGGGCTTGTAATAATTACAACATTGTATGTTCAAGTCACTTTTGTCATAATTGTAGGTTGGTTTTCATATCCTTATGCATTGTCCTAAGAACTAAAGACACTTGTTCAACTTGTTCTTTGGTAGAACAAGAAGAAAGTAGAACTCTTGCAGTACCTCCATCAGGATAGCATCCATCAGTAAGCATTTCTTCAAAGATTTGCAAGCATCGCGTGTACTGTTTCTTCCTAGAATATGCTCCAAGACGAGAAGTCCACGTCACCACGTCCCTTTGCAAATTCTTAGCCGACAACAACCTGAAAATCTCTTCCATTTGTTCAAAATAGCCCGCACGTCCATACATATTGATCAAGATGTTGTAAGTGCTGATATTGGGTGTGTATGACCTGTTTTCCATAACTTCTAAAACTTCTTCCATTTTTTTGAAATGGCCCATTCGCCCATAAACGTTTAGCATTGTGTTGAGCACAAACGTATCCGGCTCGAGCCCTGATTTGTGCATTTTGCTGACTATTTCTTCACATTTTGACACGTTACCGGCTTTCGAGTAGGCTGATAGAAGGACCATATGTGACTTCATAGTTGGTTCAATTCCTAGCCGCTTCATTTCCTCAAATACCAACCGAGCATCTAAACCCAAAACATACTCGTGAATAAAATTAAATTACTATGATATTGTTCTAGAATCATATATTAAACATAAGAGTTAAGTTCTTTTTTTGTCCATGTGATTTGGTCAGTTTAACAGTTTTGTCCCTAAGATTTAACTCTGTTGGATTTTTCTATTAAATAGAAGGGCAATTCAGACATTTATCCTTCGACACAACAAAAAAAACTCTAACATAGTTAGTCCAAGGACAAAAAGGGTTCAAAAATAAAACCACACTAATGCCAAGAGTTAAAGGTTTCAAATTTGGTCTGAACTGATAAAAATGACCATACCATAGAGACGAACAAAGAACTTAACTCTAAACATAATGTTAAATGAGGCTCTATTTGCTATCTTTTTTCTTACCTTCATGAAATCCAGATCTTCCATACGCATCAACCATAATATTAAACGAGGCTCTATCTGGTTCGCACCCCATATGCTGCATAAGCGAAAAGATTTCTGCAGCACCATAAGGAAAGCCTGCCCGGCTGATAAAAAAACATAACATATTTCTTATGAGTTTTTATGTCAATAAAAAAACAAAAAGAAAATGAAAAAATAAACTCAATTTAGAAATCACCTGTAGGCTTCCATGAGTGCATTATAAGCATAAACATCGGGCTCGATACCAGCTTCCTGTAACTGTTCAAATATTTCTTCTGCTTTCTCACAAAGGCCATCTCTAGCAAATGTGTTTATTAACGCGGTGTAAGTACAAATATTCGGTTTGCACTTTTGAATCGTCATTTCTCGGAACACCTTCAAAGCCATGTATGAACGGTTCGCCTGCAAAGTGAATCGTAACTTCATTTACTTTGAATTTACCAGCATTGTTGTTAACTGTATTCAACCGCACCTTTCCATATAAGTTTATCAACATTGTATACGTTTCTGTTGACGGTTGGCAGCAATTTCTCTTCATCCTTTGAAAAATCTCTATAGCTTTCTGTGTGTTTCTACCCTTCATTAATCCATCAATATACGCATTATACACCACTGCACCTGCATTTATATTGACAAAAGATCATGTCAAGTATTCTTCAAACATAAAATGGTCAAAGTCAAAGTCAATGGTCAAGACGTACTTGGTGAAAGACCGTATTTCTGCATTTCGACAAAGACAACTTCGGCTTTCTCTAACAATCCGCACGCACAATAGGCTCTTAGAAGAAGTGCATAAGTGTCCTCAGTGGGAATGCACCGAGCTTCTAGAAGATTCAAATAAGTGGATTCTGCCTTGTCAGCGCGTGAAATGTGTCCAAAAGCATCAATAAGTAAATTGTAGCAGATTACATCAGGCTGGAAAGTACTCCTGTACAATATCCATTCACACATCTGTAACCGGAATCATTTTAATCCTCGGTCTTTTTAACTTTATGAGAGTAAAACCAGAAGAAAGATATTGGTTGGTACCGATATGATTGGATCCCAATTTTTATTGAGACGAAGTAGAACCGCAACACTGATGACGTCATCCCATGTGGTATGCGTAGGAGGAAGACTACTAAGAGCATCCCATACCTTGTTTAAATCCATTTCTTTTTTCATAAAATTCAGAATTTGTTGAGCATCAGGGCTCAAAACTGGGAATATTCCATCCACAAATCCTGATCCATATTTCCATCCCTGCCCCCTTAAAGAACCACCTGCACCGAAACAACATAACACGTTAAAAGTCATATTATCATGAACACAAATGTGAATGTAGATAGACGGACCCATTGGTGCGTACCACGTTTACGTGAAACCTTTCTATGATTAAAGCTTCTTAATTTGCCTTCCTTGTTTATGTAAAGACTGTCGCGCTTGAATTTCTCTTTCGGGTGCGCGTCAGGACTTATGGAAGCCAATAATTCATACTTGCACTTGCAGCTTCTTGGGTAGATTAGTAAGCCATTTACTGCAACTTTGAATGTCAACCTACAAACAGAATGGTAATTAAAGAAATCGACAATGGTAAGAGAAAAACAACGGCTTATTTATTATATATACATTGGTTAGAATCTTAAATCTTCATTGAAGAGATTACAAGTTGTAGCCTGTTAATATATATACCACCTTAATCCAACCAAATAAACAAAATGCTATCAATAATTAATATGAGTTTCGGATTGAATTGCGTTCTATAATTACCAAGATGGATTTTAAACTAGCAATTAGTATATTTAGTTGGTTAGTCAAAAAATAAATAAACATATCTATCCTTTACATTTATGGAATGCATGGTTTATTTGCAGAAAATTGATAAAACTAGAAGACTCACATGAGAATTTGGATTAAAGAGATAAATGTAAACCGTGTGTTGAGGTGTAAAGAATTTGAGAAAAATATCTGGAGAAGAAAACAAATTCATATCTGGTTTTGTAAACCGATCACTGGTTGGTTCAACTTCAAGATAGAACCGGAGGATAACGTTAATATATAATTATACAATTTGCAATTTTTGTGTGCATCATTAGTTGTACATTAAGCTTTCTAATTTGTACATCAAGTTTGGTTGGATGTATATTACTTTTATACATACTTTTCTTTTTATCATTTTTTTTTTACTTTGACCCAATATTTTTACCATTTAGCACCAACAATTTTAACTCTTTAAACTTTGGTCCCCTATATTGTCTATAATTTACAAAATTTTCGTTTTAGTATAAACTTTGTGATTAACACGTCGCAATTTGCGTGTATGGTTTAGTGTTTTTATGACTATTTTGTTCCCGTTTAACAACCCCGTTGCAAAGCACGGTGCCTAGATCAAGTTAATTAATGTTTTCTTTGTTCTACGTTTCGTGTGCATGGTTTAACGTTTTTACGTATACTTTCGTTAATTTTCTTCCTTTTATTTCATTTTTATATGAGTTTTTTTGGTGTTGGTGGTCGCTGACGGCAATGTTGCATGGGTTCTACCCAGTTTTTTCATAACCGTATTAGACAGCGAACCGGACATGCAACAGGTTCATAGGTTTAACCGGTCGGGCTGGCCGAACAACTTTGGCCTAAAAAGTGACGGTTACGGCTGTAAAAAGATTTTTTCAAAAATAATTTTTTTATAGTAAACCGGCTCAATCGATCCAGTTTTCCGGTCCGACGAACTGGTTCAGACTGAGGGTTTTCTGGAAGCCAGGTGAATTGCATAGAACCGGATCGGCCAGTGAACCGAATCCCGGTCGGACCGGTTCGACCGGCCGGTTCAGTCTTAACAACATTGGTTTCATCTGTCACGGTTTTACGCGTCCGCCGCAACGCGGGGCTTAATGCTAGTTGGTATATATAAACCGGACATACAAAAAAAAAGTGAACCGGGAAGGGTGGAATTAGCCAAATTGTATATATTGTGAATGGAGAATTTATGTGTGTTATATTTTACGGTTATGTCGGGTTCAGGTAATTTGGGTTTGGACATATTTATTAATTTATAAGGTTTTGGTTTACTTACTATACTTTTAGTGTGAATTATTTCGACCTTCATGCTCTTTGGAAAATTCATATAATTCAAGGTAAGAACATAACCGTAATGTCACTTGGAAAGTTAATTTGTCTTCACGAGTTCTTGATAATCGGAAAAACTTGAACCTATGCAATTCAGGTAGAAAAACATTTTGTTATTTAATTTTTATAATTAATGATTTAGATCAAAATGTAAAAAGAAAAAAAAGGGGAAATATATTTTGGTAATAATTATTTTATTTATTTGTTTATAACTTTTTTCCGACTATCCTTACCTTTTTTTTAATTTTTAATGTCCATAACTTTTTCTAATGAGATTATTATTTTAAAAGAATTCAACCACAAAATCAAATATAATTTATTTTTAGTTTGAGTACATTATTGATATAATAAAAATACGAACAAATATAAAAATACAAATAGTAGGTTTTATTTTTACGTGTATACAACATTCGTGTACTAACTTTTTTTAATTAAACCTTTTATGTTTAAATTTTTGTGCGTAATTTTTTACACTGTATTTTTTTTTATGTTAAATTTTTTGTGTTAGATTTTTGTTGATGACTTTTTTTGTGTTGTGTATTGAGAATATAAGTGTTTTAGGACTAAAATGTTACTTGATTCTAATTAAGAGGAGGTGTTTTTCTCTTTCTTCCCTCTAAAATATCTTTAAGAAGTTGTTCTTGTAGTTGAAGTAAATCATTGGGTCCTTTACATCTAGTACCAATGTCCTCAATAAAACTCACATATTCAAAAGATCTCCAATATGAATTGAATATATGTTTAGCCAATGTTGTCTTGCCACTTCCACCCTGCATACCATAAATTGCTAATTATTCAAGATTGCACTCACCTAACCATGAATTGATCTCATTATAGCAAGTTGCCATCCCTATTGTATGGAGTGGAAGATGAACTTCTTTGCAATCTAACTTATCATAAATTGTATCAACAATCTCCTTCAATATGCTTGGTTCAGGACTGCAAGAAAAATAAAAAGAAGCTCATGGGATGAAATTTAGAGATTCACTACTACTTTGTATAAATATCCTAAAGATAAACTAAACGCCGAAATGTGAAGTACTTAATGTTAGTAAATTACCATTAAAGTTTGCCAAAGAAAAAAAACATAAGACTATAATGCTAAAACTTCCTTTTTGTTTCCTAACATCCGCAAGATATAACGTGATAAAAAACAACTAGAACAACATGGTTGCCTTCCGTTTGCTCGAGGATAAGCAGAAGCTCGTGAAGGCACCAAATGGAAGTTGCATAATTCCGTGACAATACAATTATTGAAGCCCTTGACGCTTTGATTGCTGCCTCGATTTCCGGTTGTAGTTGTTGACCTTTGTTGATTTCTTCGTTGTCTCTAAAAGTATATATTCCTGCTCGCTTTAGTCCATGGTAAAGATGATAAGTGAAAGAATTTCGAGTACCGTCGCCTCTAAAGCTTAGAAAGACATCATAAGTATAAACTTTAGCACTAGAAGATGAAGTAGATGCCATTGAAATATGATCCAAAATGAAGCTGGGACGAATTATGTTTGTTGGTCAAAAAGGATAATAAGTGACTAAAAGCATAATGTACTCTACCATGCATTATAAAACTAATTATAAACTAATTTCTCTCTCTTCCACCTATTCAATTCAATCAAACTCAAATTTTCCACAATCATTAGCAACCCAACATTCATTATTGTTTTTTCAATAAATATAATTTATAATTAATTTTTTAAATGGCTAGAAATATAAAAAATAATGGTTTTATATTAAAATTGCTATATTCATCACACAAATTTAAATAAGTAATGTTAACTTTATATTAATTTTTTTAACTAACTCATTTTATAATAAAATTTATACATGTACGCTCACAAAAAAAATTGAACAAGACTGTGCGTTTAAATTTTTATAAAAACGTAATTATTAAAAGTTATTAGCAAAACTCAAAATTAGACATAAAACAAATTATTGTTAAAGAATAAAGAAAAAGAAATTAAAAATATACGTGGCACCAATATGAGTTGCAAACTAGCTTGCTAGAAGAAACTAGTTTGCCATCAATTTCAATGTTTTTTAATATTTTTTTATTCAAAATAATGTGACAAACCAATGATGGTTTGCCAATGGGAGTTGTCTTAGAGGCTGTTTGGCAAATGTTGAATCATTAAGTGCTGAAACAGTAAGGGGATATTTGTTTCTCTTAATGAAACCATTCATAATATTTGAATCTCTCAGTGGTATGCGTGTTTGGTTTGTTAAAATATGCCATCTAAATCGTCCAGTACATATCTGAATCGTTCAGCCTCCAAAACTTGCTGAACCATTCAGCGATTGTATCATACACCCTCTTCACCTATCTTCCTTCCCCTTCTTCACCACCGATCCTTCATCACAACTCTTCATCTCCACAGTATCGACCACCCCAGCCTCTCACCATCGATCCTAGCCAGGTTCAATTTCTATTTCTGATTCACTAATTCTTTCCCACCTTAATTGATTCAATAATCGATTCAGATTTTTAATCGATTTCTGATTTCTATATATATTTCTGTTTAATACATTTTTTTATTGTTTGATTCAATCTATTCAGTTTAATCAATTTTGATTATTTAGGGTTGGGTTTAGTGGGGCTGTCATAGTTTTGAAGAAGTTGGTTAAAGATTAGTTTATTATAAATGTAATTCTTGATTAAAATAGTTTCTTATGTGAATTTAAGGAGGTTTGGATGCATAATGAGTTTGATTTTCTGTTTTATCATATGGGCTAGGGTTGAGCAATAACCGAACCACTAGCCGAAACTGAACCGAAAATAACCGTTGGATTAAGTAGAGGAATACTGAGTTAGGATCTGGTACAAAACATATACATTAAGGTTAGTTTGTTAGTTTATTGTTTGTGCTAATAGCATGCTCATTACTTTTTGGTGTTGCTATGATATGGTGTGTGTTTGTTTAGGATACTTTTCTTTGGCAGCAAGATGCTGGAAATGCTGCACGGGTAGGATCATGTGTACGGGTTATATGAAGCCTTTTTCTTCATCAAAAGTGTTATTTTTTCCCTTGCTATATCTCTGCTACCCCACTATGTATATTGGTGTTTGAGAGCCCGACATGAACTCCGTAAAAGCGTCACAAGGTTTGCCCAAATTCTAACATTTAATGTTTATTATATCCAACGGGCCAACTATGAATTCGCTTATATACGAGTATGTAGTATGCATATGTATATATATATGTGTGTATGTTGTTTAAATATATATAATTATGTATTGATGTTATGATGATTTTCTGATATGTTAATTTGGTGATGATCACCATTGCAGTCTAAAGATGTATAACACATTTGTGGATAGCTTTACGGATTGTGTGGACATTGGGGCTCAAAACATTGGATAAGCTAGAAGAAGTATGTGGAAGAGATGTGAGGAGCAGTTTTTGAAGCATTCGATGCGGGCCGGGATGAGATTTGCTGACCTCAACCAACGTGCTTCAACTCCAAACTAACAATAATATCCAAGGTTAGTTTAATGGAATTTTGGTTTTTCTTTATAAATTATTAGATCATTCAGCACTTACTGGCGTTGATAGCCGAAAGACAAGGGTACATGCACCGATCAGCCGGTGTCCCGATGATTGAGTGCTATGTGCCTTATGTCCAAGGCTTGATGCAAAACTACTATCGAGCCGGACCAAAACTACTATCGATGGGTTAGGATTGGACATATGTAGATACCAACTTATGAGGGTCTAACCCATCGCGCTACACGATGGATCAGAAGAGATCTCCATCGCGTACCGCGATGGGGTATCTGACACGCAGTGACACATGTGCCACGTGGCACACGGTGGCAACGTCTGCCACCACATGTCACCACGTGGCAACACGTCCGCCACGTTTCGCCACGTGGCGCGGCACCTTCCACGTGTCACCACGTGGCAGGTCTACGCATTGACTCAGCAAGCCTACATTGCGGTACGCGATGGGCTTGCCAAGGGACCTATCGCGTACCGCGATGGGGTCCAAAACTTGGCTATAAATAGAGGGTCACGGGTTCAGTTGTTCTCACACAAAAAATCACACATATACTCTCTCTCTCTAAACGAGGTACCTCGATCTACCTCGTTTTGCCTGCCCGATTACTCGTTTTCCATGCCTATTACCTCAATAACCGTACCACTCCACAACGATATTATAAACAAGAAGGAGATGTTGTCTTGACATCCCGACGATCATCTCGAATAGCGTGCCGAGAAGTGTTGGTGTTCGATTCGCGTGAAGGGTTGATCAATCGAGTTTTAATAAAGAAATAGAGTCGAAGTGTTGCCCGAGTGAATAAGGTTTATTGAGCCGACAAAGGTAGGCATAATGCCCGAATAAAATAATAATAAAATATTATAAGGGCTTAATACCCCAAAGTCGAAGTTATTCTCGATAAACAAAGAAATATATAACAAAGAAAATAAATAAAGAAAAATGAAATATATAAGTGAGTATATATATGAATATGAATATTCTTTGTTATAAAATATATTGTTTAAGTATAATGAGTGTACTTAAATAATAAAGAAAAGAAATACGTTTCTTAAAGAAGAAGAAACGTAGGGTTTTTATAAATAAACTAAAGGTTTATAGATATTAGTTTTTAACTAAAGGTTTTAAAGTAACAAGAGATAATGAACTAACGGTTCATCGAGATAAATAAGACTAAAGGTCTTAATCCGGATCGTGTATCCGACTAACAAAAGTTATACTCATGCTATAAGTGCGAGATAGCGAAGGAAAGACTCACGGACGGTGTTGGAAGCCGATCCCATTCAAAAGGTGAATACGCCCCACTTTTACAAACTTGTTTTCAAACAATCAAACGTGTTATGTGTAAAACTTTACATGAGGCTACGTGTCTCTAAAAACATTGTAAATAAGAGTATAAGCTTAGCCCTCAGGCTGTGGTATACGTTTGTCTGGATCCTTACATATGTGGAATGCGGTGGGCATATCGCACCACGCTTGGTCACGACCTCCAGCGACGATGGGCCGGACCTAAGTTATGTACGAGTGAGACTGACCATGTGTATATTTATGGTACCAAAGTTATGTCGAAACCCTGCGGTGTTTTGCTGAGGTGACCTAGTGTAGAGACTCAAGTTTATGATGATTGTTTAACTTGATTATTCCTAAGCCAAGATGGGCCGAGACTTTCGTGGTCTCGAAGGGTGATTAAGTAAAGAAAATATTTTTAGCGTCAACATATTTACCAGCATTCGTTGCTGACGTATTTTATAACATTTTGCAGGTAATCAAGATTAGAGCTTGTAAAGACGAAGAAGCTCAAGAATCCGATGGCTCGGATAATTTTGTTTAAATATTAAAATATGATGGTTTTGTAAAATATATAAACAAGTAAATACTGAACGAGAATTTCGTCTCGTCTTTTTGTAATGTAAATATTTATAATATCGATCCTTAAGTTTTTATAAGTCTTCCGCTATAAACCGTAACTCTGATTTATTTACAAATATGGTACCAACTAATGATCACACTCCTAGGCCTAAGATGGGGGTGTGACAGGTTGGTATTAGAGCCGTCGATCTTAGCGAATTGGGTATCATAAAACAATACCCAAGCTTCAATTCAAGCATAGGAAATATTTACTTGTTTATTTGAAATGGTATAAGATTGGTTGGTAACCTTTTTTTTCCCTCTCCTTAATCTAAACCACCCAATAAATATGTCTTACGAGAAGTTAATGGAATATTATGATAATGAAGCAAGAAGAGCAAGGAAGTATTACAAATTTCCACGAGGCATCATGAACAAGGATTATTTTGAATCATTCTTCAACTCCAACGAAGAACATAACCAAAACCCCAATCCAAGTCCAATCTACCATCTAGACAACACTCCACATCAAGTGTACCAAGCACCAAGGCATTCCAGCTATCATCCAACAAGTTTACCGATGTATCAACCATCCGAGGTCTCGACATATCATCCTACCGAGATTCCAACTTATCAACCAACCGAAATTCCACCGTATTACCCATCTGGAGGATCAACACACTTACCACCGAATACTCATCCTTCGTATGCTTTCCTCTCCAATATACCGATCAAGGAGGAACAAAAATCTTCTTCATCCAACTGGATGCAATGCCACTCCGATCAACGAAGGTGGCATACCGGCACTTCAACTATGGATTCTGCTGATTCCCGCGTCAACAAAGAAGGGCCATCTCACAAGCCCAAGATGAGAGTGACGATGCCATACGAGAAGATTCACATGCCGGAAATGACTGAGGAACCAGAAAAGGGAACAGAAGAGGAAACAGACCCCGAAGAGGAATATCCGGACAATCCAAATGAAGTAACCACATCGACCGAAGAACAACACTCAACTCCAAGCTATGGTTCGGTCGACCCGTATATGCAATTTCTCCATGAACTCAAGGGTAAGGCGTCATCAAGTTTTCCACCATACCAAGGCGAGATTCCATCCATTGAAGAACAGGCCAATGAGATCCGTGAGCAGAATGAAGCAGCCGATGCATTCTTTAACTATCCCTCCGATGTGACAACATCTCTGTATCCAAACCCGAAGAACCATTATGACATTGTGATGATGGGTTACCGCGACCCACCTCCGAAGTATGGATACCCAAACGAGATGCCACAATCACAAGAGGAGCATTTGGATCGAGCCTTGCACGAAACTGATGACCTTAGGAAGAAAATTGCTTTGGATGAGAAGAAAAAGAAGAAGATAGGAGACAAGCTTCTTCAAAAGTGAAACAAGCTAACCAAGGTGGTGAAGAAATTCATGAAGGATTGAGAGGATGATGGTGTGATGGCATATTTGCAAGAGTTGAAGTTATATGTTAAAGATAGTTTGTGTGATATATGTAACATATGATGTAATAAAGATAGGGATTTATATATCGCTTAAACACGATATATAAGTATGTTGTAAAATAATATACATATCATTTATGATATGTATATGTATGTGAAATAAATAAACATGTATATTAAAGAAAAGAAATATGTTAAATTTCAGATAAAAAGAACAAAAGATAAAAGAATGTCTAGACAAAGCGATAATCGAGAAGTTTCCCGAAAGGAAGCCGATAAACGTGAAGAAAAAGGGAAAGGTCCCGAAAAAGAACAAGTGGAACCAATCCCCTATAAATACATGAATCAAATCCAATAAATGATTAAGAAGGCTGTTAGGGAAGAATCTGAGTTTAGATCACAATCTAGACAAACAAAACATTCCCAATCTGTTCACCCTTCTCAAAAATCTGTTAAGTCACGTCCGAAACCATCTCATATAGAAGAGAGTGTTCATGAGTCGAATGCTGATGGAGGCATTAGACAAGAATTTAAGAAACTCAAAATTGGTGGGTGTTCGTTTAAAGACTTTAAGTATTAGGGGCCAAAGGAATTTCATGGTGACAAGGGAGCCATCACAACCGTGAGGTGGCTCGAGGAGATGGATACAATTGTGATTACAAGCAAGTGTTCGGACGAAGAAAAGATTCAATACTCTGCCCTGATGTTCAAGGGCGAAGCACTAGAGTGGTGGAACACATTAATGATGAGTAAAGGAAGGGAGGTGATGTACAACTTGACATGGAACGAGTTAAAGGAGTTGATGATGTCAAAATTTTGTTCGATGCACGAGACGGACCAAATTCAAACCAAGTTTTTGACTCACAAGGTAGTTGGAACGAACCTTCGTGAGTACAATACGAAATTCCACTAATATTGTCGTTTGGTTCCCTAGCTGGTTACCCCCGAGTCCAGCAAAGTGACACGTTACATTTGGGGACTGCCATGAGAGATTCGTGACATGGTAAGGTCACACTTACCACAAACCGCTGACTCCGCGATGGAGTTGGCTGGATACTTGATGGGCGGAATGATCTGCAATAAGGAGGAGGATAAGAAGGTTGTGACAACTCATGACACGAGGAAAGGAGGAGATACCCGTTTCAAGGGTAAAGGAGTTGACCAACGAAGGTCTGGCTCCAACCTCTGCATCCCTTAATGCAAGATTTGCAAGAAGTATCATAGGGGTAGATGCAACTTTGCTCCTCGAGTATGTGAGTCATGCAATAGACCCGGCCACGCGACGGCCGATTGCTGGAAAAAGAAGATGACCTGCTACAACTGCAAGGAGATGGGACATCTTAGTTTTGAATGCCCCAAGAACAAGCCCACGACTGGTGGTGCGGGTGGTAGCGGTCAAAAGAACGAGCCCAAGAAGGGCAATGCAAGAGTCTTCGTCCTTGATACGAAGAAAGCGGTCGACACACCGGAAACCATCACCGGTACGTTCCTTGTTAACAATGCTTATGCTAGAGTCTTGTTTGATTCAGGTGCCAACTTAAGTTTTATAGATTATAAATTTTGTAGTCTATTAAACGAACCTTTAATCAAACTTAATAAAACTCTAAGCGTCGAGACCGCTAGTGACGAAACTATTAAAATCTCCGAAGCTTTAGAAAACGGAAAAATCTTATTAGCCGGTTATGTTTTGCCTATTCAATTGCTACCCATGACTCTTGCTGGTTTTGATGTTGTATTGGGTATGGATTGGTTATCCGACAACCATGCTCGTATCCTCTGCAATAGCAAGACCGTTGAACTTCGAGCCCCTGACAAACGAACTATTCGAATAGAAGGGGATAAAGACGCTGGCCAAGTTAGCCTAATCTCTATGATAAGGGCTAATAAATGTTTAAATCAAGGATGCTTATCATTCATGGCCTACGTCACCGAAGAATCAAAGCCTAAAGAAATCAAAGACGTTCCTATTGTTTTCGATTATGCCGATGTTTTTCCCGACGAACTTCCTGGCATTCCTCCCGATCGTGAAGTAGAGTTTAGGATCGATCTTATTCCTGGTACTGCTCCGATCGCTAAAGCTCCGTATCGCCTTGCGCCAACCGAGATGAAAGAACTAAAGAAACAACTTGACGAGCTTCTTGAGAAAGGCTTTATACGACCGAGTTCATCACCATGGGGAGCGCCTATACTATTCGTCAAGAAGAAGGATGGATCCATGCGAATGTGCATCGACTATCGAGCTCTCAACAAAGTCATAATAAAGAATCATTATCCACTCCCTCGAATCGACGATCTATTCGATCAACTTCAAGGTGCTAGGTTCTTTTCAAAAATCGATCTTCGTTCCGGCTATCATCAACTTTAAGTACAATCCGAAGATATTCCGAAAACGGCCTTTCGAACATGGTATGGCCATTACGAGTTCACCGTTATGCCATTTGGACTTACTAATGCGCTAGCTGCGTTCATGGATATGATGAATCGTATCTGCAAATCTTACTTAGATAAATTTGTTATCGTCTTCATCGACGACATACTTATTTATTCTAAATCAAAAGATGATCATGAAAATCATCTTCGAACCCTACTTGAAATTCTAAGAACCGAGAAGTAGTACGCCAAGTTCTCATAATGTGAGTTCTGGTTGCACGAAGTACAATTCCTTGGTCACATCATTAACGTCAACGGTATTCAAGTGGACCCCGCTAAGATTGAAGCTATCTCTAAGTGGGAGATCCCAAAGTCGCCAACCGAGATTCGAAGTTTCTTGGGATTGGCTGGCTATTATCGAAGGTTTATCGAAAATTTCTCCCGAATCGTTGTTCCCCTAACTTCTTTAACTCGCAAGAATTTCAAGTATGAATGGGGAACGAAACAACAAGAGGCGTTCGATATACTCAAACAAAAGCTTACCCAATCTCCTATACTGGCCTTGCCAGAAGCTACTGAAGATTTCGTTGTCTTTAGTGATGCATCTCATTCCGGCTTGGGATGTGTGCTAATGCAACGAAAGAAGGTAATCGCTCACGCATCTCGTCAACACAAGGTGCACGAAAAGAACTATACGACTCACGATCTAGAGTTAGGAGCCATAATCTTTGCATTAAAGATATGGAGGCACTATCTCTATGGAGTAAGATTTATCGTGTACACTGATCATAAAAGCTTGAAACACATCTTTGAGCAAAAAGAGATTAACATGCGCCAACGACGCTGGATGGAAACTCTTAACGATTACGATTGCGAGATCGTTTATCATGAAGGCAAAGCCAACGTTGTGGCTGACGCCTTGAGTCGTAAAGAGCACGAAAAGCCAAAAAAAGTCTGTGCGTTACGGTTAGAACTTCAAATCGATCTTATTGACCAAATCAAATCTGCTCAAACTCAAGCGATCAATGAAAACAAGATCTCCGATGAAAAACGCAATGGCACCATTGACTCGCTAGTCAAAGGTGACGATGGTATCCTTAGAATGGGAAACCGAATCTGGGTACCAATCGTTGGAGACTTGCGTGAAAAGATTATGAATGAAGCACATAAGTCCAAGTACATGATACACCCCGGTAGTGATAAGATGTATCAAAACCTCAAGCCAAACTACTGGTGGCATGGGATGAAAAAGGACATCGCTTCGCATGTTGCGAAATGTCTAACTTGTTTAAAGGTTAAGGCTGAACACCAAAAGCCTTCGGGATTGCTTCAGCAACCCGAACTTCCCGTATGGAAGTGGGAGTTAATAACCATGGATTTTATAACCAAACTCCCGAAGACGACTCGACAACACAATGCTATTTGGGTGATCATCGATAGATTAACCAAATCCACTCACTTCATTCCAATCAATGAGTCGTACTCAATGGATAGATTAGCGCGTATATATGTGAACAACATTGTTGCTTTGCATGGAGTACCGCTATCTATAATTTCTGATCGAGACAGTCGATTCACGTCTCACTTTTGGAAAAGCTTCCAACAAGCGTTAGGCAAAAGTTAAACCTTAGCACCGCCTATCATCCACAAACCGATGGGCAAAGCGAAAGGACAATTCAAACGTTGGAAGATATGCTCCGCGCTTGTGTGATAGACTTAGGTGGAAGTTGGGACGACCACTTACCCCTAATGGAATTTTCATATAACAATAGTTATCACACAAGTATTCAAGCCGCACCATTCGAGGCGTTATATGGTCGAAAATGTAGAACGCCGGTGTGCTGGTCTGAAACCGGAGACAATCAATTATCTGGACCCGAAATAGTCCAAGAGACCACCGACAAAGTTCTTCAAATCTGAGAACGAATTAAGACGGCACGTGATCGCCAAAAGAGTTACGCCGATGTCCGTCGTAAGCCGTTAGAATTCAATATTGGTGACAAAGTCTTATTAAAGGTCTCGCCATGGAAGGGCGTCATTCGCTTCGGCAAGAAAGGAAAACTAAGTCCTCGATTCGAGGTACTTGAACGAATCGGCACTGTTGCATATCGTTTGTGACTGCCCGAGGAAATGCAAGGGATACACGACGTATTCCATGTTTCGAATTTGCGTAAGTGTCTAGCCGACGAATCTCTTTCGATGCCATTAAAAGATGTAGAAATTAACGAGAACTTAAAATTCATTGAAAGACCAATTCAAATTGAAGATTCAAAAACTAAGAAATTAAAAAGACGAACTTTGAAAATCGTGAAAGTAAGATGGGACTCACGAAGAGGGCCTGAGTATACTTGGGAACTTGAGTCCGAAATGAGAAAGAAATACCCCCACTTATTCTCGTAAGCAATCTCGAGTACGAGATTTATTCAAGATGGGGAGAATGTAACATCACGTAAATTTCGGGCCAAAAATGTCAAGAATCAAAGTCGAGGGACCAAAACTATCAATTTCCAAACTCAAAGGGCTAAAATGAAAATTCTGAAATCCTGACCCATCGCGCTACGCGATGGATCAGAAGAGAGCCCCATCGCGTACCGCGATGGGGTATCTGACACGCAGTGACACGTGTGCCACGTGGCACACGGTGGCAACGTCAGCCGCCACATGTCACCACGTGGCAACACGTCCGCCACGTGGCGCGACGCCTGCCACGTGTCACCACGTGGCAGGTCTACGCATTGACTCAGCAAGCCTACATCGCGGTACGCGATGGGCTTGCCAAGGGACCCATCGCGTACCGCGATGGGTTCCAAAACTAGGCTATAAATAAAGGGCCACGGGTTCAGTTGTTCTCACACCAAAAATCACACATATACTCTCTCTCTAGTCTCTCTCTAAACCTCGAAAAGCGTGCCCTCGATCTACCTCGTTTTGAGTGCCCGATTACTCGTATTCCGTGCTTATTACCTCGATAACCGTACCACTCCACAACGATATTATAAACAAGAAGGAGATGCTGTCTTGACATCCCGACGATCATCTCGAATAGCGTGCTGAGAAGTGTTGGTGTTCGATTCGCGTGAAGGGTTGATCAATCGAGCGTTAATAAAGAAATAGAGTCGAAGTGTTGCCCGAGTGAATAAGGTTTATTGAGCCGACAAAGGTAGGCATAATGCCCGAATAAAATAATAATAAAATATTATAAGGGCTTAATACCCCAAAGTCGAAGTTATTCTCGATAAACAAAGAAATATATAACAAAGAAAATAAAGAAAGAAAAATGAAATATATAAGTGAGTATATATATGAATATGAATATTCTTTGTTATAAAATATATTGTTTAAGTATAATGAGTGTACTTAAATAATAAAGAAAAGAAATATGTTTCTTAAAGAAGAAGAAGAAACGTAGGGTTTTTATAAATAAACTAAAGGTTCATAGATATTACTTTTTAACTAAAGGTTTTAAAGTAACAAGAGATAATGAACTAAAGGTTTATCGAGATAAATAAGACCAAAGGTCTTAAGCCGGATCGTGTATCCGACTAACAAAAGTTATACTCGTACTATAGGTGCGAGATAGCGAAGGAAAGACTCACGGACGGTGTTGGAAGCCGATCCCATTCAAAAGGTGAATACGCCCCACTTTTACAAACTTGTTTTCAAACAATCAAACGTGTTATGTGTAAAACTTTACATGAGGCTATGTGTCTCTAAAAACATTGTAAATAAGAGTATAAGCCTAGCCCTCAAGCTGTGGTATATGTTTGTCTGGATCCTTACATATGTGGAACGCGGTGGGCACATCGCACCACGCTTGGTCACGACCTCCAGCCACGATGGGCTGGACCTAAGTTATGTCCGAGTGAGACTGACCATGTGTATATTTATGGTACCAAAGTTATGTCGAAACGCTGCGGTGTTTTGCTGAGGTGACCTAGTGTAGAGACTTTAGTTTATGATGATTGTTTAACTTGATTATTCCTAAGCCAAGATGGGCCGAGACTTACGTGGTCTCGAGGGGTGATTAAGTAAAGAAAATATTTTGAGCGTCAGCATATTCACCAGCATTCGTTGCTAACGTATTTTATAACATTTTGCAGGTAATCAAGATTAGAGCTTGTAAAGACGAAGAAGCTCAAGAATCCGATGGCTCGGATAATTTTGTTTAAATATTAAAATATGATGGTTTTTTAAAATATATAAACAAATAAATACTAAACGAGACTTTCGTCTCATCTTTTTGTAATGTAAATATTTATAATATCGATCTTTAAGTTTTTATAAGTCTTCCGCTATAAACCGTAGCTCTGATTTATTTACACATATGGTACCAACTAATGATCACACTTCTAGGCCTAAGATGGGGGGTGTGACACCTAATCAGTTGCATCTATTGCCGAGGATGCAACAGGAAGCATATTGATATACGCAACTGATTTTTAAGGGAACAAGGAAACCTTTTTAGACAGTTTTTACCTTAACTTTAATATAGGGTTAATGATTATATAAAAGTTCTTCGCATTTTGAATCAAAGGTTAACATCAATTTCGTCACATTTTGGTTCAAGCATTTTATCAAACAACTTGTGTGCAAACTGCACAACAAGCTATCAGATTAATGTATATATAAAGCTATCAGATTAATGTATGTTGAACTAAATTGAACCAAACTACAATAAAAGCATAAATATCTAATTAGTTCACAACTTCACAAATAAATCAACATCTATAAATATGTGAAGTTGTGAACTAATTAGATATTTATGCTTTTATTGTAGTTTGGTTCAATTTAGTTCAACATACATTAATCTGATAGTTTTATATATACATTAATCTGATAGCTTGTTGTGCAGTTTGCACACAAGTTGTTTGATAAAATGCTTGAACCAAAATGTGACGAAATTGATGTTAACCTTTGAGAAGAACTTTTATATAATCATTAACCCTATATTAAAGTTAAGGTAAAAACTGTCTAAAAAGGTTTCCTTGTTCCCTTAAAAATCAGTTGCGTATATCAATATGCTTCCTGTTGCATCCCCGGCAATAGATGCTACTGATTAGGTGAGGTTTTGTTGAATTAGTTAATTTTTTTATATTAAGATTTTTATTTATTGCCTTTTCAGTTCAGTTTATAAATGGAAAAAAAGTTGAATTGGAGAGTAATGTTCTACTTGCTTCTATTGAAAACATGTGGTACAGATGGTTGGTATCTAGAGTGCTATGAATGGTTATTAGTTATAATTACTATGTTTAATTTGTAGGTTATAATTAGGTAATGCTCTAGCTTAACATAAAGTGTCTCATTAATGCAAACAACTCGATTCTAAAACTCAAATATGGTGTTGGTTTTTTTTTTGGTCAAAGTTGGTTTGAGGTAAGAGTTGACTGTTATGGTAAAAATGGACTAAATAGACATAACCTGGTGGTTCGAGGCTCAGACACCAAGCGGGCAGGGCTGTGGTACACAAGCTTTTACAAATAGTTGGCGTTTATAGTTTTTGTATTAACATTTGTTGTTAATTTTTAGTCAATAAAGTTGGAATGAGAAATGAGCAATTAGCAAAAAAATTGCAGCTACATGCTTCTTCTTATTATTATTGTATTCATTGCTTTTTTTATGGCACAGGTTTGATACAAAATTTCTGAATTGGTTACATAGTGGAGAAGGTGATGGCAAGTTTATTCATACATTGAATGAGGTTTGCTAGCTGATGCTAGGAAGAAAATTGCCAAGAAAACTTGGATGAAAAAGAATCGTTGACAGAATTGTTATCATTTTGTACGATGAAAACAAAGGAACAAACATGTTATCTATGATCAAATGTTTCCACTTTAGCAAATGAATTTTATGGTTTTGAACAAGCATATATAGCTCAAGCCTTATTTGATGTTGCCCTTCTTTTCAACCAAACGATCTTGATCTGAGCGAAACATATATGAATCTCTGAATGGTCTCATTCAGACACAAAACAAACAGGCCCTTAGTGAAAATAAAAATGGAAGCGATTCATCATTAGAGGGGAGAAAAGGCAAATAAAAAATTACAAAGACTGTTTGTTGGTAACCCGTGTGGGCTCCCGTTCAGTGGCGCAGCTTCACTAGGGCCAGGGGTGCCCCCCCCCCCCCGTTTTTTCCGCTTAGTAGTGTATATTTTCCGATATTCGGCCGAAAATTTGTATACGTAGTGTAAATTTACCCGTTTTTGGCCGAAAATTTGAGCCCCCCCCCCCCCCCCCGAGTTTATGATTTTCACAATACATTACCCGTTTTTGGCCGAAAATTTGAGCCCCCCCCCCCCCACCGACAAACTTTTCCAAGCTTCGCCACTGCTCCCGTTCTTCACTTTTCTATTTGAAAATTATTTATTTTATGTAAGTGGCAACCAAAATTTTTATTTCCTAATTACCAATTGAATTCAAGATAACTAATAGGTAGCATGCAAGAATCAAACAAATACTAGATTGTTAATTGTTCTCGATTAGCAATGTTACCCGCGCACTCCGACGATGTTATATGTAAATGAAAAAAAAAACAAATGAATTGAAAAGAAATAGAGTATATGATGTATGATTATTTTTTAACTACAAAAAATGTTTCAGAGGTGTTTTAATATATATTCTTTAAATAACATGCATTTTTAGAATCTTAAATTTTGATATATTTTTTGCGATCAAACAAATTATACCAAGACCCAACGACAAAATTATGCACAAACGAAATGGAATTAGTTTTAAGTTCATATGTTTATGTAATGGATACGATAGTTTATCAAGAAATTTAATTGTTAAAAAAGTTAACTTTGAATTTTAATAAAAAAATAGTTCAACTAATTTAATTATGTCATTTAATGTTTCAAATTTATGTTCCATTTGCTGCAACTTATGTGACTAATTATTATAAGGGAATACAAATATATACAATTATGTAAATCAGTATTATCATGTAAATTATCATTATCAATAAATTACTACTATTGAATTTCACTAAATATAATAATACACAAATTATAGTTTGCAGAAATAAAGCATTCCAAACACATTGACGACGGAAAAGATTATCATATAGGCTATAGCCATAATCAAAAGCATATCCATTCAGTGATCACTAACAAACTTTTTTGTTTTATCATATAGTCGTTCAAAATGGCCTTAATTTCACATTCACTCCAGTAAAGGCATTTAAAAGAAGTCTCCGCCGCCGGGATCCGTTGCGGTGTGTATTGTCTTGTAACGTTTCGGTGCCGAACTGCCTGTTTAATACCAGAAATAGCAAGTGTTCCCGCTATCCCATACTCAGGGGCGGATCTAGGGGCATGGGTGCGGGTTCACGGGAACCCACTGAGTTTTGGATTTTATATAGAACATCCATATAAAAGATTAGCGTGAATCCATATATAAAATGTGAGTGAACCTATACATTAATTAGAATAGTGGTCAAGTGGTAACTAATAAGCCTTTCAAATGTGAAAACCCATGTTCGATTCCCTCTCTAAGGCTTTAATTATCTGGTTATTATATTTGTATGCTTATAAAAATTGACACTGTTAACTGTTTCTTTCGCATTTGTTAACTTCTAATCACTTTGCAAGTTTATTTGCGTGAACATGTTTGTTAAGTTTGACTATTATTAATATCAGTTTCTAATGATGATGTTTGTTTTTAGTTATTGTAGCGTGTATTTATTATGTGATAAACCTAACCGGTGCGAACCGTCGAAATGACCCGAACCTTCGAACTGACTTGAACCGTCAGCCGACCCAAACAGTGAACCCACTAGAAAAAAATCTTGGATCCGTCACTGTTATCAAAGAGTTAGAATAAAGAATGACAGCCAATTCTAAATGTAGTAGAGATAATTTCTTGTTATCGTTACTTATCCAAACTAACCATGCTATGAATAATATAATAACTTCACTTTTAAAACCAAATTTTATTAAAAAAAAAGCATAACAGTACTAAACTTGTACCACTTTTAATATAACTTTGGTTCCTATTACAAAAGATAGTCAGTCATACCAGAGGCTAAGAAAGATGAAATCTTCATAAAAAAACGAATTGAGAAATATAAACAAGTCTCAATCCCCATGAGCGATCAATTGACAGTCCAGTCCCGTGTTCCAGACGACGTAAGTCAGGCCAATTTCTGATTATTATAATTAGGGTTTAATACGAATTGGGTGTTTGGATCTGTTGACTTTTATGTTTATGTTGCAGGATTGAATACTATAATTGTATAACCAACCAATATGGCCCCTAAACACACCACCAAAGCTGCTTCTTCTACATGCTCAGTTTCATCTTTGTTTCTGTCAATCTCTTTGATTATCTTTACCCTCTTACTCTCCTTATTCTATTTTCTGTCATCTACTCACACTTCCATATCCGCTTCACCTTTATCATGTCTCATGTCGTCTACCACTGCCACCAAATTGTCAATCAACGTATATGTTTCAGAGCTACCCAGATCGCTTAACTATGGGCTCTTAGACAAATACTGGTCTTTATCTCATGATTCCAGGTTAGGCGGCGATATCGACAACCAAATCAGATCAACTCATTCATGGAATAATAATAATAATAAAAAAGCTCCCCTTTATCCCGAGAGCCCGTTGATCAAACAATACAGTGGTGAGTACTGGATTTTGGGTGATCTGATGACCCCACCAGAGTTAAGAAGCGGGTCTTTCGCCAAACGGGTTTTTAGTCCTGAACTGGCGGATGTTGTCTTTGTGCCTTTTTTTGCAACGTTGAGTGCGGAGTTGCAGCTTGGTACTGCTAAAGGGGTTTTTAGGAAGAAAGTCAAAGGGAATGACGATTATGCAAGACAAAGGGAGGTTTTGGATTTTGTGAAAGGGAGTGAGGCTTGGAAACGTTCTGGTGGTAGAGATCACGTCTTTGTTCTTACAGGTAACTTGTTTTTCTTTTTATTTTTCATATCATGAATTGTTTGTTTAGTAGGGTGTACTTCTTTCCATTAACTGTAGTTTTCTTTGTTTCTGTCTCGAAGAATTCATTGTGCGGTTCTCTGAGACATTATGAACTTGTATTCTGGTCAGACATAGTTTACGATTCTTTCTTTATAAACAGATCTTCATAGAAAATGTATTAAACAAATGCACGGTGAAGCAACCAATCCATAAACTGAATTAAAGCTATAGATTTTGAATTTATCATTGCTTCTCTTGTTTAGATTGATATTTATAGTTTGCCTCGAATAAGTGTTCCAAACTGAAAATTCATTTACTTGTTCTGTTTTTTTCTCTACTGAGTTTTGCATACTACTGGTGGCATTTTCAATCCATTTACTTATATAAGTTAGCTTGTGGGTTGTGTTTTATCTCAAATGGGTCAACATAGAAATTTTAACTAAAAGTGGAACGTGTCAAACAGGTTAAACGTCTCCCAAAGTCTGTTTATAATGCATACAACCTCCAACTTGTTTCTATTCAGATTATTATATAAAGAACATTATTTTGTGATAATATTAAACATATCAGTTATCTATTAGAAGATTTTAAAGATGGAAAAAGGTCTTAGTATGTTAACAACGCTATCCGGCCCGTTTTAACCCATACCAGAAAATGACGTGTTACAACCTGACATATTTGACTTGTAATACGTTCAACTTGTGTTTAAATTTATGAACCATAAACATGTCTGGATTCTCAGGTTATGTTAAAACTTGAAGCTTTGTTTGGCAGATCCTGTTGCAATGTATCATGTTAGAGAAGAAATAGCCCCTGCAATTCTACTGGTTGTTGACTTTGGTGGATGGTACAAGGTTGACTCAAAAGCTGCTTCTCACGGAAACAACACATCTGATATGATACAACATACACAAGTGTCACTGCTAAAAGATGTCATAGTACCCTACACTCACTTACTTCCCAGATTGCCCTTATCAGAAAACCAAAAACGCGAAACTCTTCTCTATTTCATAGGAGCTAAGCATCGCCATCGGGTTAGTTTTAACGATTAAATTCATGTATACCCTTACAAACTTGAAAATACTCATATATACCCAAGCAAAGCTAATAATATCATATGTACCCAACTTTAATAAATTTTTATTTAATGACCATTTTACCCCTTTCCACTATATGCGTTTAAACACTTTTTTTTATTTGGATTTTGATCGACATTGACGATAAGCAAGCAAACCAAACTGGCGTGTCTCCTCTTTTGTTCTCTTGACTCAAATGATCAAATAATCGAATTTGTATGTTCGAATCAAACAATCGAACTCGAATCAGATGATCAAAACAGGTATGATTATATGGGTAAAAAACACTGGGAATCAGATAATGAAACCAGGTATGATAAGCGTGATAATCGAACGATAAGTAATCCAATCTTTTGAGAAGACTAGTGTATATGGGTAAAAAAGAAGGTTAAAAGGTGAGTAAAAAAATTAAGCTAAATCAGGTAAATTAAAATTTTGAAGTTAAAGATGGTATATATGAAACTTTGAAGTTTTGGAAAAACAAAGGTAAGTCAGTTATTAAATTGTTTTTAATTTTTAATAAGCTGGGTATTCTTGATTTTTTAACCATTTTGTAAGAGCGTATATGATATTTTTATTTTTTCATGCGTGGTCAACTTAAATCAAAATTACTTATATACCCTTTTGTTTAACACTTAACCATGAACATCTTCAGGGCGGTTTGGTCCGAGAAAAACTATGGGATTTGTTGGTAAACGAACCTGGAGTGATAATGGAAGAAGGCTTCCCAAACGCAACCGGGAAAGAACAATCGATAAAAGGAATGAGAAACTCTGAATTCTGTTTGCATCCAGCCGGCGACACGCCAACCTCGTGTCGGCTTTTTGACGCGATCCAAAGTTTGTGCATTCCTGTTATTATTAGTGACGACATCGAGCTGCCATTTGAAGGGACCGTTGACTACACCGAATTCTCGGTTTTTGTAGCCGTGTATGACGCACTGCAACCGAACTGGCTCGTGAACCATCTTAGAAGCTATACAGATGTGCAGAAAAGTAGGTTTAGAGAAAACATGGGCCGGGTTCAGTCGTATTTTGAGTTTGATAACGGGTACCCCGGTGGTATCGGGCCAGTCCCAGTTGATGGTGCGGTAAACCATATATGGCGGAAGGTTCATGAAAAGCTGCCCATGATTAAGGAGGCTATAGTTCGAGAAAAGAGAAAACCGCCGAATGTGTTGGTTCCACGTCGATGTCATTGTACTTGAATTTTGAGGTTTTAAGAGATATATGTGTTTTTGAGACGTGTATTATGGTTCTTTAGTAAAATTGTTTAAACTATAGGAAGTATATTATAACATAACTAGGTAGGTGTCCGCGCGATGCAGCGGGTGTTTGAATTTGTTAATCACGTACAAATATAAGTGTTTATGGTTCGGTTAAAACCTTGAAATCGTTTAAATCGGTCATTGGTTTGACTTCTTTTTTTTTCTTTTTTACTTTCGGTTTGTTAGTCGGTTTCAAAATTTTTAAAACGTAGTGAACGGTTGTTTTGCGGTTTATATCGACAACCGGTCATATGAAACCAGAAAAAACTGTAAATTAACCTAACTGCAATATGATTCCTTTTGTAATCTTTGTTGTTATTATTTCACGTCCTAGATCTTTCATTAATATTTACCATTTATGTGCCTAAAATTATCATTTTTATTTATGATCTTCTCAGGTATGATATTATGTTGGTTTTTAAAATTGATGGTTAAACTAAATCTATTATTAAAGTTTAAACTGTGAAACTAAATTGGAACCAGACCGTTAGTAACGATTCGGTTTCAACTTTCAATGGTTGAGTTTGGTTTTGGACGACAAAAAATTAGTATTAACGATTTGACTCACAAGTTTAACTTAAAACCCATCAAAACCGACAATGAACACCCATACGTAACATATTAATTTATTTAAAATGAAAAAAATTACAACAATATCATATCCAAATTAAAGATAATAAAATGCTCGTTTTATGGTGAAATTTGTTTATAAAAATATTAATGTATGAAAAGGCTATAGTCGTTTAAAAATTATGGGTGGGAAGTTAGTTTACAAGTTAATTAAAAACATAATATGATAAAAGATGAGGGACAAAACTTGTAAATTAAATGAATTGTGTTTAAAAGACATGTTTACCCTTACTGTACCTAATGCTTTAATTGTTGTAAATTACTTAAAAGTAAGTGTCTTAATTTGCCCTTGTTTGGTGTATTATATATAGTATAGATATATTCAGAATTATGCATTTATGAGATTGTGGTTATTTATATGCATTGTTAATGAATTGTATGTTGTTTTTGACTTGTTATATGAATTCAATGTAAGCCAATTAGTATGTTGTGTTAGTTTTGAAAGCCAGACTGAAAATGTTGGTCAAACCAGTTGAACACCAACCGACCATTAAAAGTGTTCGGTTTAATTGGTTCACAGGTGTTCAAACTCATTTTTTGACAAATGCAACCAAATGGATGCCAATAATAATTAGAGTTAAAACAAATACTTGCAATTTGTGCTTAAAAATGTAATCTAACATAAATTAGGGTTGACCATTTCGTTGTAACTATCTTTGTGCAAGTAGTGATCCGGGTAAAATTGTTCATAAGATGTGTTGAACTGTCCAATTCTCCCAAATTTTGTTAAGAGACCATTTGGATAGTTTGGTTTATTGTTTAAGCTTAATGTGCATATCTTAGTTATGCGGGTTCAAGTAAGTTAATATTTGCTAGATAAAGTGTGCTAATGTTTTGGTTAAATATACCTCAGACCTTTGAGAATTCAGTCCTCTCAAAATGAAATTAAAACTCATGATATTCACATTATTGTGGGACTTTCTTCTGGTGTAGTTAAATTTTAGGATGTTTGATCTCCACGTTATAATCTTCAAATCAGGAATAGGAACTTAATCATTAAATTGAATGGTAAAATTAGTGATCCTCACCATTGAACACTTGATTTTGTTCAAGTATATAATCTTCACATGTTATATTTTAGAATCAATCACTATGAAATCATTAACATTATTAAGGTTGAAGGATTCTTACATGTATTGGCTTGTAGTGTGTACATTGTGGGTATGTTCACAATTGTTGGGTAATTATGTCATGTGTGACTAGTTCACAATTTATATATAAGCTTTGTAATGACATCAAATTTAAACTACCACAAGAAATACATTAGATAACTTGGAATGGACAATACACCACATATTCGTGTCCTTCATCGACCCTAAAACCGATTAGATGAAATTTGTGACACGGCTATGCTGGACGTATATCGCATCATCTAGTAATGCAAGGGAAAGCTGCCAGGATGGGGTTATATGGTCATAAAATCTAAATCTCTTGCTAATCCCTTTCTTTATTTGTTAGTTATGAAATATTGTAACATGTAAAGCTTCAAAGCAACGGTCAATTTGAAATCCAAATGGTAACAAGACGGCCAAACCGTAAGCAATACTTCATGAACAAAAAAAAGGAATACTCAGAATCTGATAACAACACTTCATGAAACAACAAGCTTATAGCCAAACAAACCTAAATTTAAACCAACTTACTACTACTAATTCACCATCATTCTTGATGATAACACAATAAGTCGTGAAGGAGATAGTCTCCATCCAAAAAACTGATTCATCCAGATTCTCGATCCACCACCATCACCTGAGACACAACTCAGAATTCTCAGTTCCAAATTATCACAATGTGTGTGTGTGTGTATGTATGTATATAGTACCTGTAAGTGCACAAAGGACTGTGAGATTCAATAGTTTTCAGTGTGGTTTTCAACCGGAACATCATTCTTTTTGTGTCTAAAAACTCCCCACAGATAATAACTTCCTTGAAGCCCTGAAAACATAATTCAATCATCACATATTTAATAAACAACTTTACTTACATAAAGTAACAAAAATAACCATTCATACGCTAAAACCAAATCTAAAGAAACTCACTCCAGAATTCTTGAGGCAGAGCTTTAGAAGTGAATATCAACAATTCTGCATTTCTTGAATTGGTTTTCATTGCAAGATCTTCATCAATCATGTCATTGACCAACTGCTCAAAATCCTGTCTGTTACTGGGGTGAAATTTAAAATGTTAGGATAAAGTTTAAAAATAAAAGAAAATGAAACATAATAGTATATATTTACCTTGCATCGCCTGGAAACAAGTAGATGGCGATGTTTTCGTCGGATGGCGGGGAGTCAAAGAAGCTTTTGGGCCATAAATGGGCCCTTGAATGCATTTCAAAAGAGAGCAATGGTGGAAGTGTAGTTGCTTCATCATGCACTTTTTTACCAGTTTTTATTGAACGATGACAACGAAATCCTTCAAATACATCATAATCTGTTCCAGTAATACTGAAACTTCCCCTGCAAGTTTTAAAAAGTAAACACACAATTCATAAGGTATAGAATTTTGTATATGTAATATTCAAAGTATTGATTTTGTTGCAAGATTCTTAATTCTCATTTTGTTGTAGTTCAAACTATATATATATATAAATTAAAACTATATCTTCATGTTCCCACCATTTCTTGTGTGTGTGTTAAAGTTGATACTAGGTAAAATGTGAATTAAGAAAAACACATTACGTACCTCCACAGCGGAACCAGGAAAGGTTTTGCAACTTGATTATCATCAATTAGCAAACAGTTAAGACAGTAAATAGAAGCATTGGTGAAAACATCAGCACCGCACGTCGGACACACCGGACCCTATACAAACAGAATAATAATTAAGACAGTCATTGAATCATAATAATTCAGTTATGAATAAAAAATCAATAGGTACAAGATGGCAGTAGTAGTTACTTTGAGGAGGTGTTGATTGATGATAACAAGAAAATAGCATTTATTGATTATAGAATCCAAATGATAATTTGGGAATGGTTTTCATGTCATGCGAACTGATTTACTACCTAATCCATGCATGATTCGGAATATTAAATCAAAATATTATAAATTGGCAACTTGTGTTAAAATGAAACAGCAAAGGTAAGATTTTTAGGATGCATATCAAACTTTAGGTTTAAAGCGTAAATCATAATAATCTAAATTACAGAAATTGAAGTGGCAAACATACATGTTATAGGGAAATTAACAATGGAATTAATTAATTAATTGATGAGTACAAACCTCCACATATTTATTTTGCTTTTTGCACAGTCAAAAATGTGCCAATCCGGGCATGCAGGGTGGTAGGTGCTGATCATTAATATTGGATTCCAAAGGTTTTATTGTTGTTGTTCGGGCGAACGTTCATTGATCTTGGCTTTAAACCATCATTTTTTCTTCATCAAAATATGAGGAGTGTGTATCTTCAAGACTCGAAATGATAAATTTAGTCACTAACTTATTTTAAAAATCTGTTAATTAAGTGAAAAATGGGTGTGTATGAAAGTGGTCTTCTAGTAAATGGTTTCATTGAAATCGGGTATTTTTTATATTAATGATTTACAAGGACAAATATATTATTTTATTTTGAAATATTGAATTTTAATAATCCCTATTAAATGATATTGGCCGATAATAATCCCTATTCATTTTATCGTCACTGGTGGTCCCAAATTCAAAAACGTTGGCCCCAATGGTCTCACATTAAAAATGACTTAACGGCGTTATAGTTTTTCTTGAATTTCAAACCAATGTTTTAGGACTTTTGATCGTTAGGAGGATACAAGTCGATTGGTGTAAAACTTAGTTTGAAATAGTGCTTCAAAATGACGAAACAATGCTTCAATTCGGGTGTTTGAACTTACAATTAAACAAAATTAAGTCGTTTGGATCATTGTTTCAAGCTCAGTTTTACACAAATCGACTCGTATCCTCCTAACGATCAAAAGTCCTAAAACATTGGTTTGAAATTCACGAAAAACTATAACGCCGTTAAGTCATTTTTAAAGGGGGACCATTGGGGGCCAATGTTTTTGAATTTGGGACCACCAGTGGCGATAAAACGAATATGGATTATTATCGGCCAACACTATTTAATAGGGATTATTAAAATCCAATATTCCTTTTATTTTTGTATAAGAACATATGATATTTTTTCAAACCCGTTTTTTTTTTTTTTTTTTTTTTTGTAAAAACGGATTCAAACTGATTTGGTTACAGTTCATCTTTCGGGTACCAAATTTATTGATACGGTACGGGTACGGGTACGAGTATTTCGTTACGATATCCGCTTTTGTACAATTGTGTTTTTCTAATCCCCGGTGGGTACGAGTACGTAAAATAGTAACAATTAATATAATGAGTAACAAATAAAATAAATTGGTGTGGGTACAACTACGTAACAGATACCAAATTTGGTAAATTGGTACTAGTACAAACATTGCTAATACGACAACCAAAAAAGCGTAAAGCCAAAACAAAATGGTTTATACAAAAGGAAACAGTAACAAGTGATATAATGATAGGTTCGATACTTCATAACTCGTAATACGTTCAATGGTGTTACAATTGGAGGATTTATTTTTTATACTAAATATGGATAATCTCAACAAAAACTCTACATATTCAAACGGGTACAAAATACTGAACATATCCGTACCGTATCCATACATGTACCCGGTTATACATACACCAAAATCAATAAAAACGAGTACTGATGCCCGTATAAATAGGCTAAATCTATACAAGTACATGTATGGTTACGGGTAGGGGTATTCAAGACAAAAATCCATCCCTATTTATATGGCTCGTGAATGATAGAATGTAAACCAAAATAATCTATTGCTAGTTTTGAAAACTAGACTGGATATGCTGGTCAGACCGGTTAAACCATGACCAAACGACTTATCAGCCGGGAGTCCGGGACTTTTTATCATTAATTATATGATTTTTTTTTATTCATAATCTGTGAATACTTTATAATTTTATAGTTGCTAAATTTTAAATTATGGTCTTAGCCGGTTGTTAAGAGCTTCTACCCATATAATTGATTTCACTAGTGAAACCACTCAAACCAGTAAAGTGATAAAACAAGTAAACTAACATAAATTTGATTGACCATTAGGTGTTCAACTACTTTGTGCAAGTATAATTGGCTAAGGCAAGTACATAAAGCTTTAACGGAAGGAGTATACACTAAAATTGTTCATTTAAGGATATATGTTAAGCTGTCCGCTTGCTGTTACACCAGGTGCTAAAGCGTGGGAGTTTCGTATCCCAAAATTTTGCAAGTGACCATTTGGATAGTTTGATATTGTGTTTAAGCTTAATGTGCATATCTTTTTTTGAACGACTAACAAATATATAATGCCTAGGTACTCCGTACAAGGTGACATAATGGCAAAGGGTCACCGCCAGATGGCCCAACCTAGCTATACGGAACCCTTAAGCGCCTCCAAATTATCTCCGATTCCGGGGGAAACCCACCTGCCTGAATGCCCACTGATGGTAAAACCTAGATGCTCTCAGGTTCAAACTAGAGATCACAAAGATCTCAGCCTTCTTTCATTAAACCACCTATGTGACCATGTCCCCTCTAAAATGTTGTAAGTGGTATGCTATTTCAAGTTGATTTGTGTTGTGCTAATGTTTTGGTATAATTAATGATCTTCAATCTTCACATGTGATATTTAAAGTTCATTCAGTATAAAATTATTATTAAGGATTATGATCTTAACCAGGGTTGTTCACAAACTGAGTCAAACCGAGCGCATGCTTCATCATACTTTGTTTGGTTTGAAAGCAAGCCAAACCGAACGGATTGAATTTAAAGAAACAAGTGATATACTTGGTTTGGTTGAAACCGGACATCTTGGTTCCGCTTAGTTTTGCTTGGTTTCGTACTAAGTTTTCAATTTTCAATTTATAAAACTTCCAAAATATCATTAATAACTCTAAAATGTCTACAACTCAAATTAACAAGAACACGTATATAAAACAAGCGGCTAGAGTTTAAAACTGAAGTTTGACGTCAACACAAAAGAGGGAAATATAAAACACTTTAAAAAATAGTTTATTATATATAATAAACTAAAAAATAATTCGAGCAAAACGAACCACACCAAACGAGGCTTTGCTCGTGCTTGGCTTGTCTTCAAACCGAACCTAGCTGATCAGCTTATTTCCAAACCGAGCCAAAATCTAATGAACATTTTTCGGGCAATTCCCGAGCGATCGTCACACAGTTTGGACAACCCTAGTCCTAACTAATTTATGGCTAAGATCAAGGACTCTCACATGTATTAGCTTGTAGGATGTTTGTGCATTGTGATGCGTGACTAACTAATGCACTGTTATATTTAAGTTTTGTAATGACTTGTGTGTGGTTTGAATACAACATATCTCATTTAAACTTTCTCAATATATAAATGAGATAACTTTGATGTGTCCATACTTCACATAGTCGTGTCCATTATCAATCCGAAAACAGTTGGATGAAATTTGTAACACGACTATGTTGATGTATATCGCACAATCCGGTAATGCAAGGGAAAGCTGTTAGAATGCTCGACAGTCGACACAACCATGTAGGGGGATTATATGGTCATAGCATCTAATTCTCTTGCTCATATCTTTCTTAATTTGTAAGTTAATTTATAGTTGATTACTAATTTGTTAAGTTTTGAAATATTGTAATTTGTAACATACTAACATGTAAAACTTCAAGGCAACAACAATTTAAAATCCAAACGGTAACTAAGACTAAACCATAAACAATACTTCATGAAAAAAGGAATATTCACAATCTGATAACAATAGATGATGTAAGGAACAACAAGCTTAAAGCTAAACTTACCTTAACTTAAATCAACTTACCACTAATTCACCATCATTCTTGATGATGGCACATTAAGTCGTGACGGAGATAGTCTCCATCCAAAAAACTGATTCATCCAGATTCTCGCTCCACCACTATCACCTGAGACGCAACTCAGAATTCTCAGTTCCAAATTATCACAATATGTGTGTGCATGTATGTATATAATACCTGTTAGTGCACAAAGGACTTTGAGGACTATGACATTCAATAGTTTTCGCCCTTTTGAGTGTTTCTTCTTCACGTAACATTTCATTCCCGTTTTCACGGTGGTTTGCAACCGGAACATCATTCTTTTTGCGTCTAAATACTCCCCACAGATAATAATTTCCTTGAAACCCTGAAAACATAATTCAATCATCACATGTTTCATAAACAACTTTACTTATATAAGTAACAAAAATAATCATTCAAACGCTAAGACCGAATCTGAAAAAACTCACTCCAGAATTCTTGAGGCAGAACTTTAGAAGTAAATATCAACAATTCTGCATTTCTTGAATCGGTTTTCATTGCAAGATCTTCATCAATCATGTCATTGACCAACTGCTCAAACCGTTTGTTTCTGGGGAAAATTTTAAAATGTTAGGATAAAATTTAAAAATAAAAGAAAATGAAACATAATATATTTACCTTGTGTTGCCTGGAAAAAAGTATATGGCAATCTTATCGTCGGCTGGTGGGGAGTCAAAGAAGCTTTTGGGCCATAAATGGGCCCTTGAATGCATTTCAAAAGAAAGCAATGGTGGAAGTGTAGTTGCTTCATCATGCACCTTTTTACCAGTTTTTATTGAACGATGACAACAAAATCCTTCAAATACATCATAATCTGTTTCAGTAATACAGAAACTTCCCCTGCAAGTTTTGAAAAATATACAATGCATAAGGTATTGAAGATCCATTAAAATGTCTCTAACGTTAAGAACACATTTAGTGTACAAATCATATTCCAAGAATATACTAACACTAGTTGAACTATGTATAGTAATTTGATTCAATAATGTAACTCTCGTTTTTATAGAATTTTATATATTTAAACTATTGATTTTGTTGTAATATTTTAATTCACGTGTGTGTGTGTGTGTGTGCGTATACATATGGATGAAGGTTACCGTTTTCTGTTAAATTTTATAAAATAACTAAAATACCCTTAGATAGAAACAATAAATTAAAAATTAGATCTTCATGCTCCCCACCATTTCTTTAATTAAAAATTCAACACACACACACACACACAAACACACATATATAGTGTGAACAAGAAAAACACATTACCTCCACGTCGGTTCCAGTATAGGTCTTGCAACTTTATCATCATCATTTTCCAAATAATCTGATTGAGAAGCATAAGCACAACCATTAGACTCATTTTCAGATGATATAGATTTAGAAACCAACTTGTCATGATCGGGACCACATGTCAGCCCATCTTCAGTATGAGTAATATCCTCTTCATTCTTTAACGCCGCATCTGTGCAACTTGACTCACAAGACGAATGCTCGATTGACCTCTCAGTTTTCTGCTTCTTTGGTTTCGCAGCCACACGGGCTGTGTCTCGTTTCCTTTTTACAATTCCTTTCGTTAGAAAACAGCTGGTGTCCAGCTCAGCAGACTTTGGAGTGATTTGATTGGCTCGTGAGTCTGAATCTGATAATGGTTCAATAGATTGCTGACTTTTAGTTGTTTTTACAGGTTCTAAACTTGCAACAACCTTTTCTTGTAACTGTAAATATTTAGGTACCGGTTTTGTTAACCCTAAAACGATACATCGGTTGAGCTGTTTGAATGGTGAAACGGACTTGTTGTCTTTCTCTGATGCTCCTGAAGAAACATGTTTCATTTTGTTTTGCCGTTTGGTCCTAGGACGAGTTATCCTTACAAGTGCTAAACTTGATAGATCCTTGTCTTGGGGCGGTGAAGGGTCGTGTGTTGGTGAAGTTACGTGATATGGAGGTGACGATGTTGTCCTTGCAAGTGCTAAACTTGATGGATCCTCGTCTTGGGGTGGTGAAGGGTCGTGTGTTGGTGAAGTTAAGTGATATGGAGGTGACGGTGTTGTCCTTACAAGTGCTAAACTTGCTGGATCCTCGTCTTGGGGTGGTGAAGGGTCGTGTGTTGGTGAAGTGAAGTGATATGGAGGTGATGGTGTTGTCCTTCCAAGCGCTAAACTTGGTGGATCCTCGTCTTGGGGTGGTGAAGGGCCGTGTGTTGGCGAAGTGAAGTGATATGGAGGTGACGGTTTGCAATCTTCACAATGCCAAATTACAAGCTCATCAAATGTGTCTGGCATTACTTGTAGGCAGTATCTGAATCACAAAAAGTTAAAGAAACATTGAAAAAAAGTATCTACATCAAATACAAAAACATATCTTTTCATGAATACTTAGCTAACAAGTGCATGTGAGACGATGATATTGAAAGAAGAAATGAAAGAAGAAATTCAAAAGAGTTCAAAGATAATAGTTGATGATTAGTTCATAATTGTTATAAATTAGTAGAGTTATAGGTAGAAATGTATTTATGTATTTAAATAGAATATGAGTTGGTTTAGCACTAGATTGTGTTTGGTATAAATAGATGGTTAGGATTTAGGGTTATTGTAATCTGTATGGAGTTTATTTGTGAGTTCATTATAACAAAGTAGTCGAACAAGTCCGTTCATAATGTGTGTTTGTGTAAACTGATTAAAGGGCATGACTTTCCAACAGTTTATTTAAAAATAATGTACCATGCATTAATCCAATAATTATTTAACTTTCCAACAGGCATAGCCCAAACGGAGGGAAACAGACACATGCCTAGTCTTCCGAGAGGCTAATAATTGTAAATATATATTATATATAACTTTGTTTCAAAACAAAAGACTACAAAATGACTTCTTTGTGCAATAGAAAGAGTGCTATGCGTGGAACCAAAGGTCATGGATTCGATTCCCACAAGGCCATGAGTGGTAATTTTTTATAGATATAAACTTTCTTTTGTGTTTTATATAGGCCATTTTAATAAGTTTATTATTATTATTATTATATTGTTATTATTATTATTATTACTATCATCTTTTTTTGCTTTGGTCCGTATTGGGCTTTGGAAATTCAATCCAATTCGTAAAATTGCCAAATAATTTATCACATAATTAAAACATGATATTAAAGGCTCTTTTTTGCTCGTCCCGAGCCCCAAAATTTTAAGGGATTCTCGGAGACGGCACTGCCAATAGGTTATTTAGAAAATGTACCATGTATAAATCCAATAAAACTTTTATAATAGTATGGTTAACAAAAAAACATGGGTAGAGAAGAGGAATAAATAAGTAATCTTACTCTAGAATAATTAGCTTTGCCTTATCAGGTATGAAGCTAATATTTGACCATTAAGAATTCTAATAATCACATCACAGCCACGTTGCCAAATCATCATCACTTTTCACCTTTATATAGTTATCTCTACGTATATTTAATTTTGAAAAAAAGCAGGCAGGCTACAATTTCTTAAGTGGTGGCACCGCTCCTTTCAATCACCCTAAAATTGAAAACAAGTATTAAATGAGGAAATAGCCTCTACAACTGCTATAATTCTTTTTTGGTTTGAGGTTGTATCAGCCTTGTAGGCTACCCATGAAAGGGAACTGAGAGGGAGGCAGCGGTGTTGCCATGATACCCGGAGTACCCGTGGCATGTTACCCGCTGCCACCCCCAGCACCCTTAAAACCACAAAACTACAACTGTTTCAGAAAAACCTTTAGGCATCGATTCTTTGTTCCAAATTAATCCAAAGTCGGAATTGCTCATTGAACCACAGTAATATTCACATATAATAACACATGGCTCATAGAATCTTTAGGCAGTAAACATTTTGTTTATGCTGATTTAGAAGTGCTTAGTAATTGACTTGATTTCTAATGATTTTGATAAAAGTGCAGACAGTATAGCGGTACACAGTTTGATCAAATTAAATCCTTGAGTCAATAAATAACATGATATTTATTTATTAATGATAATACTGAGAGAGAAAACGGAAAGAAAGGTGTGTGTACCTGTGAATCACAGATCCCAGACAGCTAACACAGTAAATAAATGCATTGGTGAAACCTTGATCACCACACGTCGGACATACCAAACCCTATGCAAATAGAATAATAACACAGTCATTGTATCATATTGTTGATTATAGATATACCATACATGTGTTACAAAATATGCTTAATAAAATATAAGGATACCGAAACCGAACTTGGAACCACCGAAGTAGTAAATACCCATCCCTAATTAAAACCTATTTCTTTCTTTAATAAAAAAAAATAAACAGCATAACTAAGATTGATTTTCAATTACAGCTTGTATAATGTCATCTGTGTGATAAAATTGGCAATGAAATCAAACACCAAAGAAAGGCAAGATTTTTATGATCGATATCAAACCTAAATTACAGAAATTGAAGTGAAATTGGGGGTGATTGTGGAAAGAGGGTTCAGGGCAAAACATGAATAAAATAAATAGTATGGAAATTGTTGAGTACAAACAAACCTCCTCTGAAGAAACCGGTAAATCCATAATCGATAAACGAACAAACCCTAGACTCCTCTGCCCATCAAAATTTGAGACACCGGATGGATTATATTTATATATACAAACACTTGTGTTTTAAATTAGGGAAACTATTCATGTCTTTTCAATTTTACCAATAACTAATAATAATAGATAAATATAAATATTTAATATTTAATTTATTTATTTATTTATTTATTTATTTATTTATTTATTTTCTAAGCGGGTAGTGGAGGAAAATGGGTGTGTTTTGATATTTAAAGTACAATCAGTTTCAACTTATATAAGTTATAACGTATAACATAAAAAGTTCGAGAAATTGTGAGGACCACTAAAATTGTCATAAGTAATAACTTAATCTTCAAGTATTTAGGGTGTGTTTGGATGGCTTATTTAAGTGTGAAGATAATTTTTTTGTTAAAAGGACTTATTAATTTATTAATTTTTTAAAATAAGTTTTAAAAAAAATGTTTGAATTAGCTTATGTGTTGGGGGATAGGATGGCTATGAAATCCGAACTCGATGGGAAAACCCGAAACCCGACATAAATGGGAAGGGTAATACTCGACCATTAGAGTTTGAGACGAGTTTGGGATTAGTTTTAAATTTTTTCACGGGTTTGGGCTTTCTAATATACCCGATTACCCGAACTGATTATCCGATAACATAAACCCATTTACCTGATTATATACCCGATATAGCTTATTATGTAATAAATATATACTATATTCCAAATATATTATTTGTCGAAACTTGTTTATGTTAATTATTTGAAATATTTTATCTTTATGGTAACCATCATTGTAATCGATTAGTTATATTTTGTCAAAACCCGACGGGTTTTGAGCCGGGTATACTTGACGAGTATTTTATCCAAACCCGATAGGAAACCGGATAGAAATAAATAAAGAAAATAAATAATAATAATAATAATAATAACTATTATGATAAATTATAACCATAAATAGAAACTAAAAATAATAATAATGAAGATAATATAATAAAAAGTTATAACAAGAAATAAATCCCTCGTCTTACGGGTCCTTAACCTTAATTCTACATCTCCAGGAAGTCCTATCCTGAATCATGTCTTCAGAGAGGTGTAAATCACGCTTAATTCTTTCATCTCAAGTCAATTTAGGTCTACCTCTACCCATTGTCCCCTCTACAATGAGAGTTTCCACTAATCTAACGAGAGTCGTTTGTTGTCTTCTTTGTATATGTCCAAACCATCTCGATCTACCCTCTCTTATCTTATTGGATATATAAGTCACCCTTAGTCTTTCCCGAAACACCTCGTTTCTTATTCGATCTAACCTTGTATGCCCACACATCCGCCTTAGCATCCTCATCTCTGCTACCTCCGACTTACGCGCATGTGTCTTCTTGATGACCCAACAGTTTGTTTCGTATAACATCACAGTTCTAACCACAACCCTATAAAACTTTCCCTTTAATTTAGTTAAGAACCTATTCACACAATACACACGTGGCATCTCTCCATTTACACCATCATGCCTGGACACGATGGACTACAATACTATCTATACCCCCCATCACTCTGTACAAACGATCCTAAGTATTTGAAATTTGTTGACTACCGAATCTCTTGGCCTTCAATGGTGATTTGAACGTTCTCATCATCGTTTACTCCACCAAAGTCACAGTAAAAATACTTCGTCTTTGACCGACTAATCTTTAAGGTAAATCAAACCTATTAAGTTTATAAGTTAGATATTCCTAACTTTTCAAAACCCATTTATTTTGCCTTCTCCATAAGTTAAAATTCATAAGTCATTATGGTTTGTCAAATACCTTATACACCTTATTAACTTTTTAAAAATTTTATAAGTTATAAGTTGATGAAAATAAGAAATCCCAAACACCCCTTTAATTCAGCATTGGCTTTAAGAGCTTCATTAGTAGAAACACTCGAGTGCTAGGATCATTGTCGAAAGGGTGGCAAGCTTACAAACCCAACGGGGGATTGAAATACATATGGATTAATTTGATCAACGACCAATATGGGAGGGGAGAAAGAACGATGATGGTGATTAACGATCGTAGTGTTGGTGACAACAGCGGAACAGTTAGAGGTGGTCTTTGAGGGCTTGTGGAGGATATGGGTTTACTTGCTACTTGTTATTTGAGAAATCGACATTTCTTTTTTGTTTTGAAAATGTTTTTATCGTTAAGATATTTGGTCTCTTTTGACCTTCGACACTTCATAGCTAATGTTTATTCGATGAGATAATGTGATGGAGAAAATGTTACGGGGATTCATCATTCTTTCATGTATGCTTAGTCACTTGGGTTCTTATTATGGGAGGTTTTTTATTTGAAGTTTTGGATCATTTTTAATCAAAATGTCGTAGATACCTGTAATGGTTTCTTTCGTGAAGCCAATTTTGTGGATCTCCCAATGGAAGGTTACGAATTAACAAAGATTAGTTCGGACTTTTCATAAATGAGTAAATTGAATCGTTTTCTAGATTCTATAAATATTGTGGTAAACTTTCCGAATTTGAAAGTTTTAGCTTTAGAAAGAAATACATTGTTTATCATGGATTAATTTTTTTTAAACATTATTCAAAAATTTTTGGGGTGCTCTCGTTAGATTCTTTAGTTATTGGCTTAACCTAGAGGGCTTTTAGGTGCTTGTTATGGAGGCTTGGAATAATGACTTTCTCAAGGTTCAACTAATGCACTTGTACATTTCAAACTGAAACTTAAAAATATCAAAGAAGCTATCAAATCATGGAATTCCTCGAGACGTCTTAGAGAGCATGGTTTGGAGGATGAGCTCACTGATTACCTTTAAGTTCTTAGCACTGAGTCCGACATGGGGGTGATCGATATCAATGGGTTGGAAGAAAGAAAATCTAATGTCTACGAAAATGTCGAGATTAAGAAAAATACTAATGCGGAATTGTTCCAAAAGGCGAAAGTAAATTAGTCTATAGAGGGTTGATGAAAATAGTAAGTTTTTACATGGGATCGTGAATAATAAAAGAAGCATTTGAATATTAACGACTCTAAAAGCAAAAGTACATGGCTCACTAACTTCACTCCGATTGAGAAGGAACTTTTTGACCATTTCGAGGACCAATTTCTTAAATTCGGTGGGGTTCCTATGTATCAGGGGCAGGGACAGGGGGGGTTGCACAAGACCCATTTCTTCAAGGAGCCCAAACTATTTTTAGAAAACATACATATATATATATATATATATCCTCATATAATAAAAAGAATAGGTTAGAACACTTGTCTCTCTCTCTTATCAACCATATACACGTGTCAAGCATAGAATTATTATGCTGACTTGGCAATTAATCAGGCTTTCTATGCCTCTTTTTACAAAACTTCCCCACAAAGCTTTGTTCTTTGAATCTTCCACCGAAAGCTTCCTATCCTTTCACGAACCACCACAAAACAACTAGAAGAGAGAGAAAGACTAAATCTGGGATTCAAATTCGAAAATCTCTTTTTGTAATTTAGGGGTGTTTGGGATTCCTTATGAAACCTTATTATAATTTTTCAATAAGTTAATAAGTTACAAAAGTGTAACTTATTAACTTTTCTCACATCAAAAGCAATCCCAAACACCTTGTTCCTTTTCAAAAAGTTAGTAAGTTATAAGTTGATGAAAATAAGCAATCTCAAACACCCCCTTAGGGTTTTCGCTTGTAGACACCAAAGCCGTCGAATGAACGACCATCTTCCATCACATCCAAGCCATCGATAAAATAAGGTATTGTTTAGATTTTAATTGATGTGTGGTGGGTGCAGTATGAAAAAAAGTGTTACTTTTTTCAATTGTTTGTTCACACAATGTGAGTTTTAAATTTATAAAATATTATCTTAACTAAACCACACACAAATAGGCAAGTGTACCTATCGTATATGTAGTAAAATATATGTAAGAACCAAGTATCGATCCACGGACACACTTATAGATTTTTACTACTAAATCGTCGTATTTATTTAACCGAAAGTGAAAATAATTTTGGTTTTGGTAAATGAGTTTTAAGAAACGTGAATTAAAAGACAATATTTTTTGGTTTTTATATTTTTAGATAAAGAGAATATCAAAGATAAAAGTGTAGCATCTTGGTTAAAAATTCTCTTAACTTGGATTAACAAATTATTAGTAAACATGTGCTATGAGCTTGCTATGGTGATTAAATATGACAATAACATCGTTAGTCATGCTATTCCATGATAATTAAAGAAAGAGATAACTCTTGACCCCTTTTACTAAAACATCATTTTATGTAAGTAAGTGGTTTTTGATAAAGATTCATTAACTCACTTTTAAGATGTGTAAGGCCTCGATCCCGGTGCCATACTTGGACGTTAGATTTACTCATTAACACAGTTCTAAATATCAGAGTGAATTAAAACTTTTCATGAAATATAAAACTTCAATCATATATTACAAAATAATAACATTCTTGTTTAAAACACCATATCTTTATTCTTTAGATGATAGCCAACTCAGTCCATGTCATGTGCCATCCTCAAGTCAACTCCTTCATCTTATTTACCTACGTGCATACTAAAAGTAAGCTACGCTGAGTAAGTTCTAATTAATCAAGCAACATACATTTCATACATTTACTTACATATACACATCCGAAGATACAAATTATATACTTGACCTATTTACCTTTCTTTCGTACATTCATACTTTCATACATACATTCTTTATTACTTTCATACTACAGACATGCATTCTTTATTACTTTCATACTACATACATACGTTCTTTATTACTTTCATACTTTCATACTATATACATAGCTATCTTTACCATTTCAGATATTAGTAGGGTCTGGTCCCTTCTGTCTTAGATATTATTAAGGTCTGGTCCCTTCGGTCTCAAATATTATTAGGGTCTGGTACCTTCTGTCTCAGATATTATTAGGGTCTGGTCCCTTCTGTCTAAGATATTATTAGGGTCTGGTCCCCTGTCTCAGATTTTATTAGGGTCTGGTCCTTTCGGTCTCAGATATTATTAGGATCTAGTCCCTTCTATCTAAGATATTATTAGGGTCTGGTCCCTTCTTTCCATACAACCATGCATTTCTTGCTCATCTCTACTTTCTCACCATTCTCCTCGCCATTCACAATTCCAGCAAGTTCCCTTATAGAGTTAACTATTTCAGGCATACTACATGTCTTGACTCATTTTAGTGGGCTTATCTCCGTTTCTTTCATGTTGCTTCCACTTGGATTTCCCAGTTTGGGCTGCCTTTGATGCTTCAGTGAACATTGTTGGCATTGTAGTGCGAAACAATTTAGCAACTCCATTAGTGTTTGACTACAAGCTCCAAGTGTGATCCTTTTCCATTACTTTCTACAGTCGAAGTCATTCTACTTTCACATATCGTTCTATCACACATTTCTTCAAAATTTGTTTGGTTGGCCCGTGTCTTACCACAACGTCCAGTACGACCTCATCGTGCTTGCCCATTTGTAGCAATCATCTATCTTATCTCTAAAGAAACACAAACATTATCACTCTAGGAATTATTTAGCACATGATTTGTAAGGTAAGTAGTTAATGACAGTGGCTAAGTTTAATTAACTCTTTACATTACTCCTCAGGTTCTACATACTTCCCTTTATGATTTCACTTGTGCTAGTTCTACTTCTCACACAATCATGTAAACATATATATAACCTACATTCTTATCCCTAGCAGTTAAGCTTAGCATACACACATTCTTTTCCTAGCAATTGAGCTAGCATACAAACATTCTTTCTTTAGCAATTAAGCTAACATTCATACATTCTTCCGCTTTCATTTAACATTCATATTCATATATTCCTAAATATTTACATGAATTTAATCATGTACCATACCGTTACAGAGCTTGCTTGAGCGACACATGACTTTCTTGAACTGGTATCTTCATTCTTTTATTCTTTTAATCCCATTATCTGTTCGAGTCTAAGCATGTAGGATGCTTATTTCTCTTGAACTTATGCTCTGATACCAACTTTTAAGGCCCCTATCCCGGTGCCCTACTTGGACGTTATATTTACTCATAAATACAGTTCTAAATATCAGAGTGAATTAAAACATTTCGCGGAATATACAACTTCAACCATATATTACAAAATAATAACATTCTTGTTTAAAACATCATATCTATATTCTTTAGATGCCAGCCAACTCAGTCCATGCCATGTGTCATCCTCAAGCCAACTCCTTCATCTTATTTACCTGTGTGCATACTAAAAGTCAGCTACGCCGAGTGAGTTCTAGTTAATCAGGCAACATACATTTCATACACTTACTTACATATATGCATCCGAAGATACATATTATATACTTATTTACCTTTCTTTCGTACATTCATTATATTCATACTTTCATACATACAATTTTTATTACTTTCATACTTTCATACTACATACATGCATTCTTTATTACTTTCATACCACATACATACGTTCTTTATTACTTTCATACTTTCGAATGACATTTCTAATCGAATGACAGTTCTAATTGAATGACAGTTCTAATCGAATAAGTTCTAATCAAATGACAATTCTAATCGAATGACAGTTCTAATCGAATGGTATTCTAATCGAATGGCAGATTCTAATCGAATGATAGATTCTAATCGAATGGCCATTCAATTTGATTACTTTTTCCATTCGATCCGATTACTTTTCGTTTGAATCGATTACTTTTCAATTCGATCCGATTACTTTTCGTTTGAATCGATTACTTTTCAATTCGATTCAATTACTCTTCAATTCGATTCGAACATGTTTTTCGTATCTTTTCTTCCTAATCACATCTTTTCATCCCATTATGCTCGTTTTAATGATAAAAACAAGTTATGAGCTATACCAAGTTCATTTTCGTACTTTAACTTGGTCCAAACGTCACCCGTATTACCTGTTTCATTCCAAACAACTTGTTTATGTTCAAGTTTATATTTTACTAACATAATACGGTCCGATATACTATCCCACCAAGTTTTATGCAAAACCGACTTCGTTTACCTGTCTTTTTCACGAATCAAACACTACTCATTTTACCCGAAACGAAACAACGAACCCGTTTACTCACAAGTTCATTATTTTATCGATAATCGTGACCCATTCTATCATCCTACCAATTTTCATGCAAATCCAAATACGAAAAGTAAACCTTTTTTTAACAAAAACGTACCTTTGAGATTTATGTTAGAAATCACTCAAATAGACCAAAATCATATCAAACGAACTCGAAATTGAGTGATCTAAACGGCCATGGAACCGTCTCGCCCCGATCTACAAACCCATCAGCTATCTGTCACCAAAAACAGCCGCTACAGTTGCTGGAAAACAAAAACAGTTGCCGGAATCTTCTATTTTAGCTGTTACGGTTTTGCTATTAAAAACCGGATTTCCCGACCTCTGATCGAAGATCTAATTAGTGAAAATCTTCATTTATATCCCATGAAAACTCAGTTAAAATTTGTGACCGATCCGACGGTTAGATCTCTGGGAATCGTTGTGGCTTTGTGGGTGGTTTTCTCAAAAACAGGAATTTTGATAAAGAAGGAGTGTGGAGGCTTAGGATGGTTATGGATGAGATGATGACTAAATTTATAGGAAGAGGGTAGGGTTTCATGTTTAAATTCTCATCTAATGACATTTATTCCCCTCATACTTTATATAAATACATTTTTTTCTATAATTCAATTAAACTCAAATTATTTAAAAATCGACGAAACTTGGCATGTTACAAGATGAGATAATCTCTTAAATTACTAAGTGAATTGTCCTTGATACTTTAGTAAAAATAACCTTTGTATTATACCTAAAATACCAATAAAATTTAGTTGAGTTGTAAAGAATTAACCTTGAATTACCAAGTATTAACCCACAAAACTCTTGAATAATTATAGAAATCATGTAATAATCACTCAAGAGTTGTTTAAAATAGGTTATGTTGCACACTCACTTAACGAGTAATTAACTGATCTTAGTAGATGAACACCAACAATTCGTTTCCAAAACATTGTTGATAATTCCCATTCTAAAATGATCAATCACTATAAATATTCCATTTGGTCCATGTCAATATTAAGATTCATGTTTTCCCCAACCAAGACCTTACAAGAATGTTGATTTCTCGACTTATGTGACAATTGTCAATTTCAGGTTAACTCCATTAACTCCGTTAACTCAACTCCGTCAATTCAAACTTAAGATCTTTGAATCTGTAACGCACACCTCATTACATTTAAACTAGGGTTTAAATGACGCTTGACACTTACTACATGTGTAGTCTTTCGGGAATTGCACCGAAACGCAAACGAGTTGACGCAAACAATTGGTGAATAAACGAAAAACGTCAAAACAATAATTATGTGATAATTATGTGTTAGACTTATGTGTTATGTGATAATATTGGTTAAAACACTAACTCAAGATGTAAACAAGTTAGTTTAAGCTAGATAAGTAATATTTAGATGTTGAGGGACCTAGATGTAACATGTATTATTAATAATAATATTAATATAAACCCTAACTCCCTCTTCCCCCTCCCTAAACCCGACGGCCAGCCTCTCTCTCCCTCTCCTTGCGATCGGCAGCCCCTCACCACCACCATACCACCCTTGTTTGATCTTGGTTTTCTCAATTGAAGCATCCTACACTCGTTTCTAAGCACCTCTCACATGTCTCTTGGCTATTCCTGCGTTTTTAAGGTATAAAATATGAAACCCTAATTATTGAATATCATGTATTAAGTGTTTTATGATTGGTATTGGCTAGAGGATGATTGATTATGTGTTAGTGTTTGATATTGATAGTCATATGTGATTTTGAACGATGAAAGATTGATGAATCATTGATTTTTTGTAAACCCTAGAGGGTTATTACTGATTTTGGTGATTAATTACGTTCTTTACATGTTTGGAGTTATTTCATATGCATAGAATGCATGTTAGATGATCGTTTATGCTTGCTGAGTTTTGACAGCAGTGATTGTTAAACTTGAACGATGTGTAACTTGTTGAATATAAAAGCAAACTGAGCTAATTATGAGTCTACAAGGTAGTACTCTGAGTCTAGTTTTCAGAAAGTCCAACCACGCCTAATTTGGAGGTGTTTTGGTTAGTCAAACGATTTAAATGCGATTAAAGGTCAAAACTGGTACTGGACAGATTGTAAGTTATGGTTAGACAACTGTAACTAAATGTTAATGTAAGAATTGGTTGAGATTATTGATACTACAGTAAACTAGGTTGAGTCTAGTTTCTAAAGAATATAAATTTGCAATTTTTGGACGTGTAAAAGTTAACCTTTATGATTTTACAAAAACGTTGTGCAAAGCTGAGTTGTTGGATTTTCTGTTAGGTTGTTTTGTAAATATTATATCTCATGAACTACGAGACCAATTGGGTTGGTTCCACTTCTGGAAGTTGACTTGTTGAGTTAGGAACCTAACCCAAGTGGTCTTGCATCTGTTGGATTTTTCATTTAACGGGAATTTCAAATAACATTCTGTTGCGCATGAATTTGACTGTTATGAGTTGGTGTAATGTTTTGATGATTGTGAGAAACCTATGGGGAATAAAAGTAAAATAAAAGATGTTCTGGAAACCTAATACATGTATGCTTTTGTGATGATTTTTGATGAATTATTTGAGATGCTATGATCGGTGGAATAGTATAATCTTTCAAGTAGAATTCTGTCTCGGTAAAGTTAACTGCCGAACTTTGTGAAAATGCATGAAAAGTGCTAGTTGCTAGTTAATTGTTATGATTTGACCAAATTGCCGCTGCGGGGAATACTTGCTAAATAAGTGTGGTATTTTGACCAAATTGCCCCTACGGGGAATAGTTGCTAGTGATATACGTTATTAATACATGACACGTAAATAATTGTTCACACATGTATCGTATCACAAATGTACTTGTTAAGTCACACACGATTCACAAATAAACACGAAACGTATCTTGTGCTTAGGAATTATGTGCCGGGTCTAGAGACTCGATATTAGTTCCGATACTTAGAAAAATCTCTTTGTTGTTTTAGAACGCTAGAGAGAGTTTTCTGTGACGCGCATCACTTGGTGATTTATTTTGGGAATTCTTCGCAAACAGTGAGTTTCACTTACCCCTTTAAACTGTTTTAAACGCTTTTCACTTGGGGGAGATAACATACTCCGATAAACGCATTTAATATTTTGTTAGTAAATTATATATCACTTGTAAAGGCTAAGTGGCAAACGAAACATTTGAAGTCCTACACATCGAACAGGTTAATATTTGGAATAGCGAGTCACTGTTGAGTAGTACTACTGGGTTTGACAAACCCCACCCAACGCTAAACTCGACTGGAGGTCGAGCGGGTGTAATTTTGGCTAACACGTACCATGGTCTGGATGACCTGGTGACAAGGCACTTGATAAACAGTCAGCTTCGGTGTCGAACACTTAGTAATACTTGTTGTATAGGCTAGCTACCTATCGATATATAATTGATTTAACACTATCTGGTAACGCAAAACGCTGAACGCAAAACGCTGAACGCAAACGCTAAACACTTTATTTTATATAAACTTGTGAACTCACCAACCTCGTGTTGACACTTTTAGTATGTTATTCTCAGGTAGCCGAGGCGGGCGCGCGGTATAGGATCATGCATGGTTTTTGAACATTCTGATATGCAAATATGTTTTTAACTATTATTACTTGGGTTTTAAGTCGTCCTGCGTGACGCAACTTTTGTCTTTTGGTTTTTACGCTTCCGCACTTAATTTCATTTAAACGTTTTTATGGTTTGATTATAACTAATGATTCCGATCCTGTTAGTTCACACCCTCTGACGGTAAAACTCCGTTAGTGGAATTTGAGTGTGTGACAACTTATCATCAAGCTCGGAATCTTGGAGGCTCTTTAAAAGATTCTTAAGTTATTCCCCAAATCCTCACAATAGTGGCAGTTCCCGACTTATCGTCAAGCTCTGTATTTGGGGGTTGGTTTTAAGGATTCTTAATTTATCAACCAAGTCCTCAAAATAAAAGCGATTTCCAGGGGTGTTCAGAAGAATCCGAATCCGTATCCAAAATATCTGAAAATCCGAATCCGAATTATCTGAAAGTTCGAATATACGAATTTTCTGATTCAGATAGTAATTTGAAAATTTCGGATATTTCGGATATCCGAAATATCTGAAACTTTAAGTTATTATTTTAAATATATTTATTATATAATAACATATATACCATACGCAGACCCTAATCCATTTTTTCTTTCATTCTTTCAATACACACATACATAACTATTTTGGATCTATCACATGCCCTATTCATCAGATCGTCTACCGACACGTCGCATCTTGCCGGTGAACGGTGATGGTTATTGAACTTCATCGACAGACGGTGGTGATTACTGATTTACCGACGGACGGTTGTGGTTACTGATTCAGTTGCCGGTGGTTGTCGATTCAGATGTGGTGGTGGTTATTGATTCATCGGGGAACGATGGTGCTTATATATCAACATGTAGAAGACCCAAGGTGGACGGTTGTTTGATGTATTAGATTGAAAGACGGATATGAGTTTTGCTTTCATTTTGAAACAATTTTCCTTTTATTTTATTCTTTTTCTTTAGAATTTAGGATATCCGTTTCACTTTCCGAACAGATATTCGAAATTTCGGATATCCAAAATTTCGAATACGAATTCGGATATTGAAATCCACTATCCGAAATGTTCAGATATCCGAAACTCCGGATATCCGACTTCGAGCACCCTAGCGATTTCTCGACTTATCTTCAAGTTTGGGGTCTTGGTGTCTATTTAAGGTTTACTAAGGCTTCACAAGACTAGCAATTTCTTGGCTTATCGTCTGTAACAATTCGGGTTTTCCACTTTCTTATTTGTAACCGTAACCCGACCCACTTTCGGGTCCGGGCTTTATCATTAATAATATCCGCATTTATCGAGTTATAAATCACTATTATATTTATATTTAAACTATTTAATTATGACGTTTTTAGCCCAAAATATAAAGTTTAAACCTTTCTGTGTCCATCATCAAACCTTAGGGTCCTAGCTGCAAATATTGTTATAATACATATTGTAAAATGGGTAATCCATTACCAAACCCGACCCACATTCATGTTTCTTGAACCCCACTCTAATAATCATCAATTTTGGATAGTAAATCAAGTTGTAAACACCAATATGATCCAAGAATCACTATTCCATAACCAACACGGCATTGACCGACAATCAGTTTAAGTAAATAACATTTTTTGATTCGTTTTTCCTTCTTTACTCTAACCGAAACCCTAAATCGCGGATGTATACGAAATCAGTGATATTAATTCAATTAATGTCAAGGATTCATTCCTTGATTTTTAGCCGACCTTAACCCCATATATAATTGGATCATAACAGTTGATACATAGCTTGTTCATCACGTTTTCAAGCCGGCTCTGTATCACCTTCGTTCTCCCTCTTCTGATTTCGTTCTAAGGTAATTAAGTACGTGTTTTGAATCGCGATTGCATAAGGATCATTAGCCCTAAACCTGTTTTTAATCAATTGTTAATGTATGGGGTTAATTGCAGATTCTAGGGTTCTTGGTTAAAGGGGGTAAAAATCGGATCTTGTTTATAATTAAACGAACTGAGCTTTAATCAAACTGAACACGTAGAGCAATTGGTTGGTCTGTGTGTGTATCAAAACTCGGGTTGCGGGTTCAAACCCCCCTGCACCCGTTTTTCTCTTTCTTTTTTTAAAGGGTTTTCATTTAATTGATTTTTCCAAGTATTTAACAAGTTCAATAATATTAATGATTAATAACAATTATTTCTCTAAGCAACCGACTTCTTAATAATTGTTTCGCTCATATACATATATTTTTCTAAGACTCGTTTTCATACATATATATATACTTAGATATATATATATATATAAAGATACTTTAAAACTAACGTTTAATAAACACATATATACATATCAAGTGATTTTAGTTATAAAACTAAAATGGACATTTTATTAAGTATATTTTCATAAATCAAAATAATGGTTTAATATTAAATTCTTATAAATAAAATATTAAAATAATATTTCTTGTTATTGATTAGCTAGTTAAATCTTGTACTTAGCATGTCCGGTTATTCTTTATTCTCTTAGGCTTTAACGTTCGCTTGTGATTAGTTTCCTCATTCTCATCATCTTAGCCATCCTCGTTCATCTTTTAAGGCGAGTACCACATTCCCCTCCATTTTACTCGTTTTCATACTGTTTTGGGGACATATGCGTAACTTATTATATTTTCACACTTTATCTATACACAAAACTGCAATTGTTGTCTTATGTGTTAACTAACATCACGCCATACTTGCTATATGTTTATGTGCTCAATGTAAACCGCATTCGGAGAGGTCCAGCATAATCTCAGAAAATAGTATGATCATATGCTAGTCGATTTAGCTTTGTGCTTTTCGACATCTCATTTTATTTGCTCATTTGTTGATTTGTTAATCTCATTTGACGCGTTGCAGCTACGTATTTTAATATATATGTAAACTGAACTGGTGTGTTGCTCACTCAACCTCGTGTTGACAAACTATATTATTTTCACGCATATACAGGTTACCGTTTGATGTGAAGTGTGGACTTAGAAGATTTGTTTAAGGACTTATGCTAGAAGAGTTTATTTTGAGACTTTAAATGTTCATTTGAATTATTTGATGTTTTGTTTACTTGGATTTCTTTTTTTTTTTTTGTAATGAATAATGGTGTTATTTGAATTAAATAAATAGATATTTGAATTTTAAATATTTGCATGATAGTAACCTTACGAGCTGTGACAATCAGTCCACGCCCCGGCATTTTCACCGTAGGTTGGGGTGTGACATCATCAAGCTTAGCACTTGAGGTATCTTTTAAGAGTATTTAACATTCCTCGTCAAGTGATAATTGCAACATAGCCATTAGTTATTAAAAATCGATCACATGTTTTACTATCATTATTAAACTTCAATTAAGATTCATTATAAACCAAGATGATACTATGAAAGTTTAGCCACTAATATACATAATGATAGTTATCAAAGTAATAGATACAAACATGATCAAATTCAAACAATCTAACCAATTTGGTTGACTAATCTTTGTGCTAATTACTTCTCCCAAAAGTTTAATCTTCTTAATCTTCAAGGGTTGGATGGATGAGATTAATTTCTTTATTATTGGTGGTGAAAGGAGGTGGTTGTAGAGTATTGAATGCTTCTCCAAGGGGTGTTCAAGTCTATTAATGAACAAGAAGAGCATTCAATATATAGGTTGTCTAGGTCCTCTGGGCACAACCGTGTTAAGCAGGGCACGACCGTGTCGTTATTTTTGTCATGCTGCATTAATTGTCCATGTCAGATCGTATAGCTCAAGGTTAACACGACCGTGTTAAGCAAGGCACGACCGTTTTGAGTTCCACAACAATCCAAACTTCCCTAGTTTTGTCCTTTTCTCTTGTACTTGAAGGCATGGCCGTGTCTTGGGAAGGCACGACCGTGTTTTGCTTTAGAACTTCTATTTTGTCTTTTATTCTTTCTCTTGATAGCATGGGGCGTGTTTTGATTAACATCGACATGTTTTGATTTCCTAATTTTTGTCTTTACTTCGTATGCTCTAGGCATGGCCATATCTTGATTCAACATGGGGTGTGTTGAGTCGATTTTCACCGTTTATATACGTTCTTCTTCGTATTTCAGCTTGTTTTATTTCTTAGGACTATATTTACCTATAGATAGAAATTATAAACATTAGTGGTTATTTATTTTAATATAGTTGCCAAAATTACTTTTATTTGGAGACATTTTAGTGCTGAAAAGATGTATAATTTCTTATATATCAGCCACCAATCTTGAATGATTAATGATGCTTAGTTCCTGGATCTTCATCACTTTTCCTAGACGGAGCCATGCAGTCAAAGCTTTTTATGAAGCTTCATTGTTAGTACATGGAAACTCTAACCGGAACACATAAGTATATTCAGTTACTTAGGGGTCTATAATTATTAGACCAGCTCTGAAACCTTCTATACTTGAAGCACCATCAGTGTAGAGTGTCCACTTCCCCTTAGGGATAGCAGGTTCACCTTCTTCCAACTTGTTCACCTCCATAGGTTCTTTTGGTAATTTGACTAGAAAGTCGGCAAAGATATGACCCTTGATTGCCTTTTTAGGTTTGTATGCTATGCCGTGTTCACCTAAGCCGATTTCCCATTTGGCTAACCTTCCTGCTATTTTAGGTATTTCTAAGATGGACCTTATGGGCATGTCTGTGACCACCTTCATCTGATGAGCTTGGAAGTATCTTCTTAGCCTTTTGGCTGTGTGAACGAGTGCTAGGATTTGCTTCTCGATGGCTGTGTAATTAAGCTAAACTTCTCGTAGTGCCCTGTTGATGAAGTATATTGGGACTTGGACTTTGTCGTGTTCCACAATAAGCACTGAGCTGATAGCTTCCTTCCCTGTAGAGAGATAATCTGTTATTACTTCTTTTGCTTGAGGACTTGTTAGAGCAAGCTGGAAAGCTAGATGCTGCTTTAGGGCTAGGAAGGCAGCTTTTGCCTCACTAGTCCATTGAAAATCCTTCTTGTCACTACAATTGTTCAAGGTTTTATAGAAGGGTAGGGATTTTTCTGCTGATTTTGAAAGAAACCGATTAAGCGCAACAATCTTACCATGGCTTTGAACCTCCTTCTTTGTTTTGGAGAATGCAAATTTAAAACAGCTTGTACCTTACTTGGGTTAGCTTTTATGCTTTATTTATCAATTAAGTGACCCAAGAATACACCTTCTTCGAATCTAAATGAGCATTTGACTGGATTGAGCTTCATGTTAATGCTTCTAAGATTTCAGAATGTCTCTTCAATGTCGTTGAGCATTTCTTTCTCACATTTGCTTTTTGTGACCAAGTCATCAACATAAGCTTCCATGTTCTTTCCAATTTGATTCGAGAAGGTGCTGTCGATCAAACTTTGGTATGTAGCCCCGACATTCTTCAAGCCAATGGCATCTTCTTATAATAGAAGGTTCCTTTGTTAGTGCGGAATGTCGTCTTCTCCTCGTCTTCAACCTTCATAAAGATATTGTGGTATCCTTTGTAACCATCCAAAAAGCACTTGTATCGGAAGCCTGTAAGGGAATCTACATTCCAGTCGATCTCTGGTAGGGGTAGCTATCCTTAGGACAAGCTTTGTTATGATCCTCGAAATCAACACACATTCGCCAAAATTCGTTAGATTTTTTGACCATAACTGGGTTAGCAATTCAAGAGTGGTATCTTACCACTCGAGGTATGTTGGCTTTGACAAACTTGTCCACCTCGTTACAGGAAGCTAAGCTTCTTTTAGCAGCCATGCTTCTCCTCTTTTGGGCGAACAGTTTATGTGTGGGTGAGATGTTTAAGGAATGTTCAGCATATTCCCTTGGAACCCCTGCCATATCGTTTGGACACCATGCAAAAACATCTTTACTTTTTTGTAATAAAGTTACGAGCTTACTCATAGTCTGAGAGGGAAGATTACTGTTGACTTTGATCGTTTGTTCAGGGTAAGCTGGATTGATGCTTATCTCATGCACATGATCATCTTCCATGTCTTCATTGAGTTCCCATGATTCTTCTACGACAATTATTAGTAAAGCTTCTTGTGTTGGTACCATTGTTGCTATTCCTCCCGTGGTAGGGAATTTCATCATTCCATGAGCTGTGGACACTACTGCATCGAAAGTTGCAATTTCAGTTCTTCAAATGGGTATGTTATAGTTAGATGGGTACCTGAACACTGTGAATGTAAGTTTCCCAACACGAGAGAGGTCTCCGCCTCTCAACCAAACGTCCAAAGTGAGCTTCCCGAGGGGAACTACCTTCTCTCCAGTGAAACTTTTAAGAGAGTTGCTGGTTTGTTGGAGTTGATTCTTTATTTCTTAAAGGAGCCTTAGAAAGCACCTTTCATACATAAATTTTGTTGCTACCCCATTGTCCATGTAAGCTCTATCTATGGGGAAGCCATTAAGCTCAGCTTCTACAATGACTGGAGTTGTGACTTTGTTTGAGGGTTGGTCGGAGGGAAGCGTATCATCTGTTGGTTCTATGCGAGCGTTCGCTGCCTGCAGATCTGAACAATGTTTACTCTGAACACCTTCTTTTCGCCCCTTTTATCTTCTTTTGGATCCTTGAGTAGGTGAGCTAATTCACCACTTTGAACAGCCTCTTCAGTACGCTTCTTCAATTGGAAACAATCATTTGTATGATGCCCAAAGTCGTTGTGAAAAGCACAAAACTTGCCCGCGTCCCGCTTGCTTGTCAGTTTGGACAATGGAGGGAGAGGAAGAAAGTTATGCTTGACCTCCTCGGAGGCCAGAATCTTGTGGAGCTTTAGTTAATACAGAGAAAATCAGCTTGTCTTTCTCTTGTGGTTTTTGATGTCGAGAAGAACGAATTATGTCATCTGACCTTCTATGCTTGTGGTGCTTCTAAGAGTGCTTCTCAACGAAGGACTAGAATCGAGGTTTCTTTTCTTCTGAGGAGTAGCTTCTCCAGTTTCTATGGTGCATTTCCTTGTTTCTTGATTGTCCAAGGCTTCCCCCCTGAAGGTAAGCTTTTGTTCTTTTAAAAGTTTCTTTCATGGCTTGAGGAATATTTTCATGGAACCTTCTTACTAACTTCTTGGCCTTTATGGCATTCATGTAGCCGTACACATGCATCTTTCTGAAGCACCATTGTAATTCAAGCATTCTTTCTTGTATATGCCCATGAAAACTCTTATGTCTTCATGATCTCTCTGCTTGACTTGATGCATGACAACTGCGTCTTTGGTGCACCTTCTTTGTTGAGTGAAGTTGGTCAAGAAGCTTTGATATAAGTCACTAAAGAAAGCTATGATTCTTGACGAAAGGGAGTTAAGCCAAAGTCTGACAGGTCCTATCAAGGTTTGCATGAACATGTGACAACATTCCGCGTTGTTCCATCTTTCTACGATAGCAGCTCCCGTTAAGATCTGAAGGTGATCTTCGGGATCTTCTATTCCATCATATGTCTTAATGTTAGAGCTTGTATTCTCATATTCTTCTATCTGCGAGCTGCTGGGTTCCTGAGTGTTTCTTCTCGATGGAGAAGGTGTGCTCGTGTTTAATGGACGAGGCATGGGGGAGAGTGTGACCTCAGGTTCCTCATTATAAACTAACCTTACTCTCACCATGTAGCACTCCAAATTTCGTTTGATATTTTAAAATAATTTGGATTTAATTAATTTATAGAAGATAAATGTAATTATCTAAAGTATGAGAGGGATAAGTGCCATTAGATGAAAAGTTAAACATGAAACCCTACCATCTTTTCATAAATGTAGCCACCATCTCATTCATAACCATCCTAGCATCCAAACTCCTTCCTTTTCAAAATTACCATTTTTTTAGAGAACAACCCACGAAGATCCGATGATTCTTGAAGATCTAACCATTGGATCGGTCTCAAATTATAACCGAGTGTTCAGGGCATATAAACGGAGGCTCTCACTAATTAGATCTTCGATCAGAGATCGGGAAGTCTGGTTTTTATCAGCAAAACCGTAACAACAACTTAAAATGAATATTTCCGGCAATTGTTTTGGTTTTCCGGAACTGTAGTAGCGGTTTCCAGCGACGGCGAGCTGATAGGTTTGTAGATCGTGGCTAGATGGTTTCGTGGCCGCTTGAATCACTCAACTCCAAGTTCGTTTGATACGGTTTTGGTCTATTCTAGTGATTTCGAACATAAACCTCAAAGGTACGTTTTTGTTAAAAAAAGATTTAGTTTTCTTGTACGAATTTGCATGAAATTTGGTAGGATGATAGAACGGGTCATGATTATTGATAAAGTAATGAACTTGATAGAAAAGGGGTTAGTTGGTTCGTTTCGGGTAAAATGAGCAGTGTTCGGTTCGTGAAAAGGACGGTTAAACGAAGTTGGTTTTGCATAAACTTGGTAGGAATCATTTATCTCAGCTGACCCAACATTATAGAACCCGACACCGCAGCCCCGGGATGCCGACTGAGCCGTTTAAATCTAGATCTAGCTTTATCGGGTGTTTAATCAATCATAAACGAGCTTAAGGGGGTCACCTTAGCTTGGATCCGGACCACCCAAATCTACCTGGGGCATAAACAATCAAAATCCGGACAACTGTGGTGGTTAATGGCGGCTGACGATGCCGGAATCGCTGAAAAACCCTAAAACGCGTTAAAGAGGGGTTAACCTGCACATATCCGGCAGATATGTGCCTAGCGGATATGCAATGAACGGATAAAACTTATACGTAATATATGTATACACTTATACGACGAATATGTGAATTTCAACTTATACGTCGGATAAGTGATCCTAACTTATACGGCGGATATGTGTTATGCATATACGTGCGCATAAGTTCCACACTTATACGGCGGATATGTGTTGCGCTTATACAGGCGTATATGTATGGAAGCATGTTGGTATATATGTATGTAGGTATCCGACGTATATGTACTTATGCGTTGGATACATATACGCTAAGGTATAAGTGGATTTTCGGATAAAAAAATGATATACAGTGAATAAGTACGTATACGACGTGTATGAACTTAGATGGTGTATAAGAAAAGAATAAATGATAAACTAATATATAAAGGTAATGATTAAAATGAGAGCGACTTAGAAAGAAAGATAGAGGCTAGAATAGACACACTCGAATACAAAAGTAGTAGTTAACTCGTATGTGTTGAACAGTTAGCCTTGCTCAGCAGATGAGAGGTGTTACAATCAATTCCGAAAGAGGCAGGACACAGGTGAGTTCTAGCCCCTTTTCTTTGTATGTTTCCAAGGCTGTGTGCATACTTGTAAGACTAGAAGTATGTATATGTTTGTATATGATGTGTGAGAATAACTAATGCAAGAATGAAAGAATGTTGCAAGAATTTGTCATGTGTGTTTAATATGATTACTTGTATGCGTTTATAAGAGTCAAGTAAAGAGTTGAATGCAAGAGTAGAGTGGCCGACCCTATGATATCGGTGCAAGAATTAGGGCGACAGACCCTTACAATATATGTGCAAGAATTAGGGCGGCATACCTTTATAATATATGTGCAAGAATGTATGGTACGTGTAAGACTAAGTATATGTGCATGTAAGAAGTAAGGACGTAAGTACAGGTCAAGGGTAAGAATCGTATCTCCGGATACAGACATATATTGTAAACGTGTGAGATTAATATATGACTTGTTAAACTAGAACTCGCTAAGCGAAGCTGACTTTTAGTATGCACGCAGGTGAGTAGGATGAGGCAGCTGGCTTGAATGAAGATCCATGGCATTGGACTAAAGAGGATGGCATCTTAGAAGAATGTTATAATGTTTTTATATGACTTTATGTTTAAAGACAAGAGTTTGAATGATTATGTAATATATGGTTGAAGTTTTCGCAAAAAGTTTTAATTCACTATAATATTTAGAACTATGTTTATGAGTAAATCCAATGTCCAATGTAGGGCACCGGGACCGGGGTCTTTACACACCCCCTTAGCTTGCTCTTCCTGAGCATAATTGTTCATCAGCTCCCTGAGCTGGATGAAATTCCGTTTAACACCCTCCTGTGTCATATCTATTCTTTCCACCGGAAGGAGAAAATCACTCCTTGGGGGAGAATGTTCCACTTCTATACGAGGGTGGTGTTTGGAACTCAAAGGACTGTGATGACATGACCAACGGCCTGCTCACTTCCGACGAACTACAACCAATGTTTTCCTCCGGTGAGGAATTATTTGGCGGTTGATCATCGTTTTTAGGAAGACTTTGATTATGATTACTCTTTTCGGCCATAAGAGGATAACACTTGATAACAACAGAGCTAAAACTACCGGAGTTGTTGTTCTAAGTAGTGCTAGCCCTACGGTGGGCGCCATTTGTTGCTACAACGAATATTGCTAACAATAATAGTATGGTGGTTCAAGAGTATGTGCCTATCGAAGCTTCCTATCCTGCAATGAATCAAAGAATAACACGACTAGTTAGTCTCACCACGGGAGGGGGTCTACTGCGATCAACCCCCGGCGTGAGAATAAGTAATCCGATATGCTAGTTGAAAGGAGTAACAAGTATGAACAGATAGTAGAGAGGAAATATGGTGAATGCGAATGAGAATACCTTTGGTGAAATGTTTCTTTTATAGGCAGTCAGAAGCTTCTCTAGGGAAGCTGAAGCTTCTTAAGTGGAAAAGGTCAGCTCTTTTTTCAGCTCAGCAAACTGGGTGGATGCCACTTCCGTGTAAATTTTGTTCAGGTTTCATTTGTCTTGTGGTTACTTTTACTTTATGGCAAGCACTAACTTTTGGTCAGTTGTGACTTTTTTTGACATTACAGTAGCATGAACTTCTTGGTAAACTTAGGAATCTTGTTGGGAAAGGGTCGAGCTTCCCCATCTAGCAGCTTATGCTTGTTGTTCTTTTATTCCTAAGCTTCCCTAGTTCGTGAGCTGCTTCTTTATTATTAAGCTTGTGAGTGGGTAAGAGTACCCACGCCATTAGACGTGGTTAATTTTAGCTTTTCATATTTACCAGCAAAACAAACATTAATTAAATCCAAGTCATACAAAATAAGCAAAGTGCTAACCTACAAAGCCCCTAATGAGCATTACATGTAAGACCCCGCTCCCGGTGCCCTACTTTAGCGTTGGATTTACTCATAAACACAGTTCTAAATATCATAGTTAATTAAAACTTTCGCGGAATAAATAAAACTTCAACATTCATAACTTGTCTTTAAAACATAACTTAAAACATGTCTTCTAGTTCAAACATTAGCAAATGAGTCTTCAGATGCCAGCTTCTTTATTCATCTGCCATGTGTCCCCCTTCAAGCCATCTGTCACATCCTACTCACATGTGTGCATACTAAAAGTCAGCTACGCTGAGTGAGTTCTATTAATCAGGCAACATGCAATACATTCACATTATATACACGTATCCGTAGAAATGCATTACATACTTAGCCTGTTATCTTTCTTTCATTAGTACATACTTTCTTTCTTTCTTTCTGTCTTTCATACTTTCATACATTCATAATACATACGCAATCTATCTTTACCATCTTAGATATATTTAAGGTCTGGTCCCTTCCTTCTCTATCTCAGATATTATTAGGGTCTGGTCCATTCCTTCTCTATCTCAGATATTATTAGGGTCTGGTCCCTTCTTGTCTCTGTCTTAGATATTATTAGGGTCCGGTCCCTTCCTTCTCTATCTAATCAACCATTTCTACGCTTCTTCATACATACATTCTATTATATACGTTCATATATATTCTTACTCATTCATACATCATTCATGCATCTTATATAAGACACACCTTTCCTGGCGATACGTGCAATATCCGAAGATCGTTCACGTACCGACAGGCATACATTCATAACATTCATACATACTATCACATCAACCATCATAGCATACACTTACCATTTAAGGTAAGTGTATTAACATTCACATTGAGTATGCACACAGCCCCGAAAACATAACAAGGAAATGGGGCTAGAAACGCACCTGAACTCGGCTACGTTCACCGTTAATAGTTATTCCTTTCATTAGCTGTGCGCAACTAACTGTATAACAATTACACATATCAATTAACTATCACTACACATATCGTGTTTCTAGTTTAATTATAACCCTCAATGAACAGAGCAGCGCCCCTGGCAGCAGGGTTCTAGGGGCGGCAGTCCCTAGGAGGGTCCAAGGGGCAGAGCCCCTGGCTGGGGTTGAGCTGGCAGGTCAGCTTGGAAAAATTTTATTTTCATTAACTGTCTTAACACATTTTTCATTAGAATTCCATTTTATTATTTTATTTGCTAGTTCATAAAGTTCAAGGGCTTCTTTGTAATTAATCCATTTATTATAAGTCTAGGGACCTTTCTGTCGTTCTTTCAATCTTAATTCGTTATCCAGTTCGTTAACGAAGGAGAATCCTTCGTTATTTCTTAATGAATGGACCCATTTAACGAATGGACTATTATAACGAATTGACCCTTATAGCGAATGAGGGTTCATTCGTCATTTCCCTGCAACGAAGTGCTTACGAATGACTTAACGAATGTAGCTAATTCGTTATCCTTCCTTAATGAATTGGCATAGCAAATGAGATTATTCGTCATTTTTCCTTAACGAATTGGCATAGCGAATTCGTCATTCTTCCTTAACGAATGAGCATAGCGAATTCATTATTCTTCCTAGGGTTAGGTCAGAGAATGTCAGAACATTCTCTGACATCTTAATCCTCACACGCCGTCGTGCCGTAAAAACGGGCGGTGGCCGGAAAAAAGCATTTTTGCACTGTTTTCACCATTTTTCGTCCCGTTCGATCCAAATCTGAGCTAGGGTGACCCCTAAGCTCATATTTTGACCGGTTTATACCCGATTCCATCCGAATCTCGTGACTTTAACGGTTGATGGTGTGGGCTCGTCGTTTCGCGACTAGATCTAGCGGGTTTGGATCCAGAAGATATCGTAATGTTATTACCTCGGATCGATGCTTGGTTTTCCCTCTTGGTTTCGGTTAGAGAAAGAGAAAGATGAGAGAGTGCTTAAGTGTGTGTTTTTGATGGTGTATAGAATGAGTGGAAATGATTGGATTATGGGTTAATTAAGGTTTATATATTATGGGTCATGGGCTTAAGCCCATGGTCTTCTCTTTTCCTTATTAACCCAAGTCCATTACCCATTTTATTTAACCCAACACTAGCCCGACTTATAATAACTCGTATTTTATTTCATTAACCAAAATGAGAGAACGGGATGTTACATTGCAAAAGAGAAGAAACCACCAAAAACTAAATTAAAAAAATAAATATGCCCATTTCTTTATCAAACAACTCTCAGTTAACTACATCCTATTACTAATTCAACGACCAAGTGGTCAAAAGAGGAAGGGTATGTTCGGCACAACTAGCTGGTGGCTAGAAGCTGGTACTGTTAGCTGTAGGGTTTTAGATGTATTTGGGTGTTTGGCAGAGTAACTGGAGCTTTAAATAAAACTATTTGGGTGCCCGCGCGGTGCGGCGGAGTGGGCGTGCAACCTATCATCAACTGCATAATCAGTGTCTGTACATATTCACCTGATGACAATGTACACATAACCCGAGTATAAATGCGTAATTCGTGCAAAGGCAGTACGCGTGTAACCGGTGGCGAAAATCAAGAAGCAGAGCTAAAATATACAGTTTCAGATTGAACCTGCTTACCATATTTCATGTTCTCCTCCCTAGCCTCATCCTCTTCAGTTACATGCATACTCGTATAGTTATGATTGAAAGGAGGAGGTACCTTTTCATATCCTAATCCCATAAACTTCTGAGTTCTATACTTTAATTGACACGCAATCATGTTCTCAACCACCTCACTTGAAACATCAAACTTCTTGAAATTGAACTCGACATTATCAAATTTATTTGTTAATTTTGCTATCTCCAACTTGAATGCTTCTAAATCGGCAGTTAATTTAGCAATACGCCTCTTGGCATCTAAGTGGTGACAACATTTTATACTAAAATCTTCTTGAAGATTACGTATGTCCTGACGTTGTGCATCTATGTTTTCTTTATACAGTTTCTTGTTTTTCTTAAGAGTATAGTTTTCACATTTTACCTTTCCATATCCTTTACCATATTGGAATTTGCTAATGTATTTGAATCTACCTCTGTATGCGAACTCTTCATGCTCTGAAATTCTACCGGTGAGGGAGCAGACTGATTAAGAGTACTTCTAAACATTGAGAAGGTTTGTGGAGAATCCATTGAGTAATAATTCTTCTTTTTTTTTTACCGAGAACCCAAAGTCTTGACCGAGAACTCAAAAGCTTGACCGAGAACCCAAAGTCTTGACCGAGAATTCAACAGCTTGACCGAGAACCCACTTTTTAACCGAGAACTAAAACTCTGACCGAGAACTTCAAGTATTGACCGAAACTCTGACCGAGAACTTTAATTATGGACCGAGAACTCACTGATTCTTGACCAAAATCTCAACAAAATCACCCGAGAACCTATGTCGACTTAATCAAATAGGAAACAAATCAAATCTCGAAATTCAGGGATTTGTATTAATTTCAAAAATTAAATCAGTTATCTTCCCAAACAAAAACACCAAAATTAAACTCTTTCCACCAATAATCAAATCAACACCCCAAAAATCTTGAATCTTCCGATGAACACGAAGAACAATTCACCAAAAAATGCAGAAATCTTGAATCGTTGATATCACAACAACCAAGCCTAGAATAGGTCTATAGGCTCTGATACCAATTGTAAGTCCCGAATCTGGATCACTACAGGATGATATTAACAAACACACGTCAAATAGGCGGAATCTAGTTAACGTGATGATTCAAGAACAACGATGATCACAATGTTATTTTGGAAATAATAAAAGATGAACACGATGTAATATGGTTTCAATGCATACGATTCTATTATCAATAAATCGTCAGATACATAAACCACTTAGCTAAACAATATAATGCTCTCTAGAATTATGGTGGTTCTCAAAGTGCTCAACAACCTCTCACCCTAAAATGATTAAACATTAACTATTTATAGGGTTACCATAAAAGGCCCAAACGCCAAGCCCAAATAAGCCTAAACTAGCCTAACCAAAATCCATAGGGATTTCGGTGTTACTAGACAACCGAAATCAAACCATAATGCAATTCTTCAACTCGTCCTCGTTTATTTCACTTCAGTCTTGATCATGTCGTGGTCTTTTGATATGCGTCAGTCTAACCAAATCGTGACCCAACACAAATAGATAAACTTTTAAACCAACCTGTTTTGATCTAAATCCCAGTTCAACCCTACACAGAATAAATCTAAAACATGTTCTGACCTAACCCTTTTCAACTCAAAACCGTACCGACACAAACCAGACTAAATTAACTCTTTTTGTATCGACTCGTTACGACCCTAATTTGATCTTACACATGACTCGAGCTCGTCTGACTCGACTTGTTGCCGATCCTAACCGGTAATCATGTAATATTTTAATTTTTTTAAGTTAAAGAAGTATAACAATATCATACCCAAATTAAAGAGAATAAATTAGTCGTTTTTATGATGTAATTTTAAAAAAATATTAACATGTGAAAAAGTATGGCCTCTTAAAAAGTCGTGGGGTAGTTGGTTTTGAATAAGGGTTAAACGTGTAACTATTATATAAATTAACAAAAGTTGACGAGAGTTGAAGTACCAAACTTGTAAATTTCAAATATAAGCTAGAAGCTCCTAAAAGCTCCATGACAAACATACCCGAAGCCACATCAACATGCAAGGACACCTCACTGAGGTAGAGGCCATCAACCAAAATCAATATAAAATCGTCCACTCGCATGAGTAGGGGAGACTACGAACTTGTATAGAAAGCTTTCCAAACGCAAGTGTTTAAAGGATTCACCTTCATCAATGAGCCACCAACCCCATTGTTATGTGGTAACACCATCCCATTAGCTTATTCCAATGCATTTTTAGTTAACTAGTTAAATCATTTGAAGACATTGCAGCTCACAAACCCATGAGACCCAACTCATTTCGATATAAACTTTATTCAAAACCGAGACGCACATTCAGAATCCATTGGTTGTTAACGCATATTTTTTTAACCTTTATGATGATTAATGAGTACACGTTTTTTTTGCCATATAAGCAGTCCACGTCATCAAAAACAAACTAACAGGGTTAGTGTGAGATCCTTGGAAGAAAATACATTCAAAGTTGAACTGTTTGTAAGCATTTTATGAGTTTGGATTAATCTCGGCAATAGGTGAAAGTTACGATTATTAAAATCCACTAACCCTAAATACAATTAGCTATCCAGTTAAGAAATACTTATCATATAAGTACTGAAGTTACGATAATCGATCTATCTGCTTTAATTAAGTTGGACATAAGCTAGATTAAAGAAGATAAATTCACAAACTTTCCAAGCCTCAACAACTAGTTATCATCTAAATATTGAGCCCAGCACTAATCCAGCTGCTGACGGGCCGAGCCCTACGGTTCCTCTGGCTTCGACGCTTCTTTGTAGTCTGTAGGGTGCGGATAACTGAATTTGCTGGAGTCGGGTGAGTTCAAGGACCCTGTTTTCTTAATGGGCCTCTATCAAAGCTGAAATCCCAGATTTCCAATTATGAGACGACTCACCCGAGGCTCGTTTTGATGCTAGCATCTCTCGCATCCACTTCTGATGAACAACAAAACAAAGAGTATTTAGTTTTTAGACAACTTGTTAACTTCATTTATTAATAAAACCACAACAAGTATAAAGCATACCCCAATCAACAGAGCCTTCAAAGACTTCCACACATCTTCATCAAAGTATCTCGGGAACTCTTCCTGAAGTGACGTGCAGTTTTGTTCGGCCCAAATCGTAGACCGATTCCTCTCCTCGTATAGGGTCTGAGTCATTGTACGGGCCACGTGGTCTTTCACAACCGCATCACCCTCAGTATCCGATACACCAGGATGATAGCTATAGTATCTCTTTCAAAAACCAGCATATAGAATTAAGTATAATATTAGGCCAAGTATTGTTAGTCGATGATAAATGGAAATATTTTCAAGGACAATGTGTTTGCTCGGAACTCGGCTATGATAGAGGGCCCAAAGGTTACAGGTGCCTTTTTTAACGTAAAAGTTCCCATAGGCCACTTAGCGCGCATTATAGCTAGTAGCGTCTTGGTGGCAGTTTTGTCCAGAATGCTGCATTCACAAGATAATAGAGTTTAAATCATGGAGCAATTAATGGTGCCAAAATAAGTCAAAAACGGGTCAAATCCAACCGACCCATCTGGTTAAAATGAATAAACATAGTACTTACTGTGTTCTGCTAACTTTTATAGGTCGAGGGACCGTAGGAGGATTCCCGTACTCTCCTTCAGAATGGCTCCTTCCTCGTGTAGCTACATGAGAAGGGTGTGAACTTATTATACAAGCATATACGATATATTGATAAAGGATATAAGTAATTGTAAGTCGAGTGAGACCAAGGGCCATGTTTTTATTAATGGGACCTTGGGCCTCAATCAAATTGCTGACATACCAGATTTTGAATCTGAAGATAGCCGGCCCGAGCCTCATTTTGATGCTAGTATCTCTCGCGTCTTATTCTGATCAACAACAAAACAACTAAGTATTTATACAACTTGTTAGCTTTACTTATTAATAAAACCATTAAAGTCTAAAACATACCCCAATCGACCCAACCTTTTCAGATGCCCAGTCATCTGTGTCTTTCTTCTTGTGTGCTTCTTCCCAAATTGCACAGCTGTAGGAGGCTCATTGTACTTCTGTTCCAGAACCTAAAAAATAAATAAACATAGAAAGAATGTTAAGTTGATAGACACACTTATATCAACTATATATTAAACTTACTTGTTTAAACTTATTGAATGGCTTTGCTCCGGTTGTATGAACCACTTGAAGTTTCCTTCTGTTCTTTGCATATATAGCACACTTCTCCTTAAAGGATGCCTTGCACCAATGAGAACAGAAAGACCTCCACTCGTCTTTATCAAAGTATGCCGGGCGCTCTTCCTCAAGGGATGTGTTGTGTTGTTCTGCCCGTATCATAGCGCGATCCCTCTCCTCGTATAGGGTCTGGGTCATTGTACGGGCCGCATGCTCTTTCACAACAGCATCACCATCAGTGTCCGATACACCATGATGATAGCTATAGTATTTCTTTCAAAAACCAACAAGTATAATATTAGGTTGAGTATCGTTAGATGATGATGAATGTAAATTGCATTAAGGACAGAGTGTTTACTCGGAACTCGGAAATGACAGATGCCCAAAAGGTTTCAGGCGCTTTTTTAAACGTGAAAGCTCCCATAGGCCAGTTAGCGGGTATAAACGCATTGGTGAAACCTTGATCACCACACGTCAGACATAGCAAACCCTATACAAATAGAATAACACATTATTTAATTATGACTATACCATAAATGTGTTAAAAGAAGAAGATTGGCGGATCGACTTGTTAATAAATATAGGAATGGTTTTGGTATAGGTACCATACCGCCTACTACCAGGACCGAACTTGTAAAAATCTTAATGAATACCGTTACCATAGAAGGGATTCGGTAGTCAATATCCATCCCTTATAAGCAACCTAATTCTTTAACCGAAAACATTAAAAGGTCAAATACCATAATCAAAACAGTAGGTTTTGAAATGAGAATCAAACAACATAACTAAGATTGATTTCCAATGACAACTTGTATAATACATTAATTTCACAAAATTGACATTAAAATCAAACACCAAAGCTATGATTTTTAGGATCGTGAAATTAACATAAGCTAACATGAATTAAATCAATTTTTTTAGGGTTTTAGGAAATTAACGAACAGAAATCAATGAACAAAATTTATGGAATGACAAACCTCCACTGAAGGAATTGGTGGTTCCATGAAGGGTCTTGGACTTAAAAGAAAAAAGCAATTTGCATGTTACGACGTGAAACACCACCGGATTATATAATTCTCTTGGGTTTTAAAATAGGAAAACTATTCATTATTATTTTTAATAAGTATTTAATTTGATTTGATTTGATTCGATTCATTTCATTAAATATTTAATTTCATGTGATGTACAACTACTCCAACTTAATGCATAACCGAAAAAGTTGAGAGTGTAGGGAGCATGTACGACAACAACTTAATGCATAACCTAAATAGTTGTTTCCACTTTTACCAAAATTGTGATTTATGTGTAGTAGTGGGGTTATAAAATGAGACAACTTGCGTCATGTGGTGCCCAGTTAATAAAGAATGAGTTTTTGTTTTAAGGATATAATGATGCTGTAATCACACACACATACATACATATATATATAGTTATTGGTTGGACCCAGAAGCGAGGACCGCTGACTATGGTTATTGGTTGGACCCGGTGAAGGATCTAGAAGAAAAAATTAGGGGTAACCTAAAAATATTTTTGAACCTATGCACCAATGGCGGACTAGGCTAGGAATTTTTCTTATGTGGGTCGGAAGCTTTGGGAGGCCGATATCATTATATATTATTTTTTTCGGCCCATTCAGATCGGGTAGGGTAGTTCAGGTCGGGTCACATAAACAAAAGATAAAAGAAAATTAAATTATAAGCACATAACAAAATTTCGTTAATCGCAATAGGCACCATATATAGTGTGACCAAAGGTCATTTTTCACGTAGTGCATGACGACAAGCTGACAGCTCGACAATGCCCAGAGTCAAGGAGCAAAAGTGCAATAATTTACGTATGCAATAAAATATGTATTAGTTTTATATATGACTTAATATATAATTAATTTATGTATATAAGAAACAAAATCACTTTACACAACTTCCTTATTAAAAAAATTAAATATACATTAAAGATATGTAGTTGGTGAAGATTTAATGTTGTTTGCACGAGTAAATTCAAAACCAAAAACTTTTAAACTTGAGTGTCATAGTATATATATTTTTTACACTTGATACAATATAACAATGTTTTACTAATTTATAACAAAATAAAGTGGAGGTAATAATTGCAATTAAACGCCTTAAGTAAATATAGTTTTATTTAATTAATAATCCACCGGAAGAATAATTTTTCAATTTCATTAGACATTAATATAGTTTTTCCAATTTCCAGTAATTGTAGGGTTAAAATGACATTACAAAGCAAATGCTGGAGCCCTTTCTAATAAATTTTAGACTTAAAAGAACCTCCAAACAATAAACTTCAATTCATTATACTATCTCCTACATCAAATTGGCCAATGCTACTTCTAGTTGCCCGAAAAAACCAAATTTTGATTACCTTCTCATGTGGTAATCTTTATAGGTATCCTAATTTTTTCTTAGGGGTAACCTGATACATAATACGAAGAATAAAAAAAGAAATTTTCACTAATTTTGTACTTGACCAAGAAAGTTGAGGGGTAACTCGGGCAACTCCTGAGCCCATTGTAGGCCCTCCCGTGGTTGGACCAAGAGGCTAACGATAGAAGAAAGAGTGATCGACCATGGTAGCTGAAAATAGTAAACCTTCTCTCGATTGGAGGAAGGGGTATTCTAATTACGTTGGTCCTTGGTGCGGTTGGTAGCTATTACTTGTCTTTATTTCTTATGTTGATGATTATTCATAGGAAGTTGAAAAGTTTAAGTTCAAATATACGTCAGGGTGGATAAATCTTGTGGAGGAGATATTAATTTGGATATTCTTCTTAAATGGAGGTGGAGATATTATATTTTATTAATCAAATCTATTCAAAAAGGAAATAACGATGTCTTTGACCACAATAAAGTGGGGGAAAGGAAATGGTATTTGAAACCGAATTGGAAAGTGCGTACCGATGTTAATCATAAAAGCATTGATTCATTTCTAGGTGATTAAAAGAAAAGTGGGTAACGTGAATGCTGAAAGGTTTTGGTTGAATACTTAGCTAGGAGATTCTCATATTGGTTCCTAATTTCTTCGTCTTGCGACTATAAGTTGAAGAGGATTGTTTGATTGTCAACAATTGTCAATTAAGTGTGAATTTGATTTCGAATTGAAGGAGATGTCTAAGAGGTGGCAAGGATAAGGCACATTTCAATTCTCTTTGTTCTTCATTAGAAGGTATTCAGTTGTTAGATAAACCAAATGAATGGTGGTGGGATTTTGATATTAAAGATGACTTAAGGTGAAAGAGGTTAGGAAACACATTGGCAAATCTAACATCCCAGTTAACCGTCACATCATGATATTGTCCACTTTAGCTGGGAAGAACCACCATCACCTCACGTATTTGTTTTTGGTTGCCTAGGTAGAGACATTCCAGGAGTTTACCCATCTTGATACTACTCCCCACATGAGCACGCTTAACTATGAAATTTAACACCCAAAACATGTTATGACGAGGAAGGTATTCACCTCATTATAAAGAAGGTTTCTTAGTCTCTACCCGACTTTTTAGCTAGTTGTTAAGCTTATTGAGGTGTTGGTTAATGTCATTTAAGTGTATTATTGTCTAAGTTAAAACCTTAGACAATGTTATTGTCAAACCTTTGAAAAGTTTTAAACTAACGGTAATAGTTTTATAAGTAAAGGCTCTGACAAATATACGTTATTTCAGAATGAATAAATGCCATAAAAGGAGAATACTAATTAGTTCAATAGAGGGCTACATGTCTGTCTTTTATAATAGTCTATCAAAAGACTATTTTGAAAAATAATTTTAAATCTATGAAAACCGAACCCTGTAAAAGTCGGAGATTAGACCACGTAACGGGCCTAAGTATTGAAATGGCCTATTATGCACTTAGATCGAGAATCATAATCAAATGTCAAGGTTATCGACCAGTTCAACCTTTTTAGCGTGAATATGCAATACCTTTTAAACTCTTTCAAATTACAAGGATATGTGTTATCCACTTTTAAGAGTCATAAAAGAATTATGAAGGGCTGGTTCAAATCCTTGTAAAATGTCGTGATGAAAAGTAGTAACTATACACCCGGGCTAAAATACACGTGTGTCTCGATCCTTAAATATATGGTATGTGGTAGATATACTATAGTCATGTTGACTATGGGGCGTGTATCCGTCCTTAAAGTAGTTGGTGTGTATGTTTAGTTCCGATGAGATGGGATATAGACCCATTGAGTCACTGAACGCTATTGGTGTTGTTTCCTAACTATTTATGAAAATTCTTTAAAGTCATTAGCGTTATTCACCAGCTGTGTGTTTACATATTTTCAATTTATTTTTTCAAGAAATCCAGAATTAGGATATAGACAAAGATAGATGTTGGAGGAATAGAAGATTCCTCGGATATAGACAAGGATAAATTGAATCACCGCCTCATCCATCATTCATCCCACCACTCAACCAATGCAAAACTCATCATTGTCTATTCACAGTTTTTTAATATAATTTTAATATTAAAAAATAGCTTAAATTAATAGAATTATGCCACCTCATCAATACTCACCATTGTTTTACCACATCACCTTCTGATGAAGGCCCAAGTATTGACGAACAGGCCATGTTATATTTGAAGGCCCATGATCATGTCTCCAAAGGTGGCCCATGAAAACGGGCATAACTTGGCCTACGGCTGTTTGGCCCCTGTCCAAAGCCCAAAAACGACTCCTAAATAAAGTTAGGGGCCATTTATGTTTTTTTGTCAGTTTTTATGTTTTTGTGTTTGGGTTTGTTTTTGGCCGATGGCCCATTTTAGGCTCATTTCGTATTTGAAACTCTATTTATATTATGTTAATGTAATCTGAAGAGATAGACTTGAATTTTATAATAATTACTTTTTCTCTTCAATTTCCCTGACCTTTGGGTGGGATTTTTATGGTTTGGAAGTTCATCACGGGTATTCGTTGAATCAACGTGATTCGATCTTCAATTTCGTTTTCACCGCTGCATCACCTTCTACCGGGTCTCTCACTATGTAGATATAATACATGTTCAAAACTAGACGTTATCTAGTGAACGAAGATGTATTTAGAAGCACATGATCACATTTAGAGTAATCATAAAAGCTTCTTTATATCTATCTTTATAAGAACATTCACATTCCATTAATCTTCACTATCTATATAAATTTTAAATTTTTTTTCTTTAAACGGTGGTGGTAATTTAGTTATGGCAGCCATGCGATCTTCATTATCAACACCATCTGTTTGATTCATAAACGATGAAAATAAGCATTTATGATCATAACATCGTATTATAACTTTTGGCTTGTCCTGATTCTTTTAAAGTTGTGTGCAAATTTTATGGTGGAGGTGGGTGTAGGTTGCTGGTAGGGGTAAGATGCTGAAGAAGAATAGGCGTTGAGGTGGGTATGGGTTATAGGTTTGACTTAACTGAAAAAACTTAGCATCCATTTAGAACCAAAACTAAAGCGAATTTTATATAAAGAATAGAAAGTGAAAGTCATTTTCAAAAAGGACACAAACCATAATTAAGCCTATGGCGTAATCTATCCCTAATTGGCGTAGTGTAACATCCCGAAATTTCTAAAAATAATATTTAATATATAATTTATTTATGATGGAAAAGTTTACTTGACTTAGTAGATAATTAATAAAATAATAAGGATGAAAGGATAAGTAGGCTAATTAGATGAAGTTAATTATGGACCAAAAAAGAAAGATGGGTCTTAGGTCCATGGACGTAAGGGAGTATAAATACCCCTTAAAATCCTAATCCTTTCCATTTTCATACATCTCTACACCATAGCCTCCACCATCAAAACACACACTTAACTCAATTCCCGTTTTTGAGAAAACCACCCACAATGACACAAAGATTCCCGGAGATCTAGCCGTCGGATCGGTCCCAAATTTTAACTGAGTGTTCACGGTATATAAATGAAGATTCTCACCGATTAGATCTTCGATCAGAGGTCGGGAAGTACAGTTTTATCAGAAAAACCGTAGCAGCTCAAAATGAGGATTTCCGGCCACTGTTTCACTATTCCGGCGACTGTAGCGGCGGTTTCCGGCGAAGTTGAGCTGATGGGTTTGTAGATCGGGACGAGACAGTTCCGTGGCCGCTTGAATCACTCAAATCGGAGTTCGTTTGATATGGTTTTGAGCATCTCGAGTGATTTCAAACAAAAACCTCAAAGGTACGTTTTTGTTAAAAATGTTTACTTTTCATGAACGGATTTACATGAAAATTGGTAGGATGATAGATCGGGTCTAGACAAATCGTAAAGTTGCAAAATTGAAGATTAAAATGGACTTAACGAACTCATGGCTATGTACGGCTCGCTTAAAATAAACCTTAGATCTAGTATTGAACGTTTTTAGCTTAAAGGTCCCAACTTTATACTTTTCCGGGCCGAGTTTTACCCGAAATCAATCATGGGAATGTTCACGGGGTTGGTTAAAATCATACAAGGGGTTATACATTAAAGCAAAAATGATTATGGGGGTTGAGAAAGGACCCGTAGCTGCTTGCTGTAACTTCGCCTTAATATCCAAGTTCGCGAGTTGTTAAGTTCGCCTCATCTAAGTTCGCTGATCAAGTTCGCCTACTGCAACTTCGCCATATATAAGTTCGCTCAATATATAAGTTCGCTTATGTATAAGTTCGCTTATGTATAAGTTCGCTCAATATATAAGTTCGCTTAAAGTCTAAGTTCGCTTATGTACAAGTTCGCTTATATACAAGTTCGCTTATATCTAAGTTCGCTTATATATCTAAGTTCGCTTATATTGAGACCCGGATACCTGGCGACTTGTAAATGTATACATATACGTGTATACACTTGATAGCATGCATCGTAAAGACCTAAGGAGATAAAATACAAGAATGTTAAAATAAAGGGAAAACCATAAAATGTTAAGTAAGCTAATACTAGACCTCTAGAGTAGACCAGACGAGTATTTGATACGTGTAACTATTATACAGTTAGCAGAGCTCAGTTAAAGAAGGGATTAACAATAAGCGGAGAAAGAGACAGGATTCAGGTGAGTTTCTAGCCCCACTTCCTTGTTATGTTTTCGGGGCTGTGTGCATACTTGATGTGATAGTTAATACACTTACCTTAAGTGGTAAGTGTATGCCCTGTGTGAATTATGTATGATGATTTCTTGACGGTGCATGAACGATCTTCGGATATTGCATGGACCGTCAGGTGGTAACATAAAATAAAATAATATACTTTCTACGGACTTTATAAAATAATATACTTGCTAAATCACCATCATTTGGCCTTCTTTGGTACTATTGACCGAAATATAAAATAATATACTTTCTACGGACTTTATAAGTGGGGCCCTTGTTACAGCTTCATTCATTCTCAAATATTCATCATGTGCATATGCTAATCTCCTATACGCTAACACCCGCACAACTCCAAAAGATTTATGCAATGGTGAAAGACCATGTAACTATTGTATTGAAAGATATATCGTTAGATGAATGTATAGATACAGACCCTATTATATTCGGAGCTATTAGAGCGGGATCCTCTTTCTGGGGAATATGAGTCGAAACAATAACAAGAAAATTTCTAGTTTCATAATCCCTAGAGAGAATGTTCACTAATAGGCATAGGGAGGTAACATCCCGAATTTCTAGGAATAATATTAAAATATTATTTATGTTGGAAGGATTAATTTAAGTTATTAGACAAATAATAATAATATAATAATAATGATAAAAGGATGGTGGGTTGAAATAGATGGAATTAAATTATGGACTTAGATGAAGATGGGCCTAAGTTCCATGGGCTGAGAGAGTATAAATACCCCTTAAACCCTATATCCTTTCCATCTCCATCATTTTCACACCTTAGCTTTCAATGTATACTATCATGCAATATTTAAAATGTAATATCTATTAATCAATTTCAAATAATTCAACAAGGTTCAAATATATAAAGTACAAAATTCCATAAATAAAACAAAATCCAAATTTAAATCTTGAATCTTCTTCTCTAGCATGCAACCCTAAGTTTATTCAAAGAAATCTTGATAATAATATCATACGTTGACCTGCATATGCGTTAAAAATATTATAATTTGTCAACACAAGGTTGAGTGAATAAAGCACAAGATAAATGAATATATAATAATATAGAAAAAGTGTAAACTGTATCAAGGAGATAAGCAATTTAACCAAATAAGCAAGTAAATAAGTTGTCGGTAAACACGATGCCAGATGAATTGGATGATGGCTACTACGACGGTCGTATGTTCACACTATTATGAGATTATGTTGGACATCTCCGAATTCCTTCATGAATAAGCAAAACAGAGACAAGTCCTTATGATAGTCATAGGAAGATAATCCTTACTATTAAAAATTAAGATTAAAAAAGCTCCTCGGGTGTTAAAGAAAATCTCGTTGAAGATAATGGAACAAGATTTTTATCGAGAGTTTCAACTGTGTTACCATGATGAACATATGAGGGAAGCCGCCATTGTATTAGGGAAAGGCTTTCATAGGAGATTCATTAGAGTGTTCGATCCGATGTGGCTGATTAACTATTCAAAGAAAGACATCGACGTTCTATATGATAATCAAATCAGGTGGAAGAACAACCAGGACAATGAGTTGGCCTTGCAATTTCAGAGAGTTGTTCGGCATGCTACGCTTTTGGTATTCATGCTGGGGGAACTAGAATACCAAGTGGAAGTGATAAAAGTCTAACACAAAGCACAAGACAAGGGAGAGTTTGTTAATACATATTTGTCTGTCTTGTATTTCGTTATCACTTATTGGTATAGACCATGTAATACGGGCAATATTGTAATTTATGTTAAGATGTAAAGGCTCATTCGCTTAGTGTGTGAAGCGAATGAGATTTATTCGTTTAAGATTGAATCCATACGCTTATGTAGCTGGCTTACGTAAGTGTAGTTGTTTGTCTTGTATTTTGTAATCGTTTAGGTCTAGACCATGTATTTTTTTATTCAGTTATATATAACGAGCTCGGGTCGAGAAAAGGCTCGAAACGAGTTAAGTTTGTTCAGTTTTTTCGACCTTGTTTTGTTATCATGCCCGAGTCAAGTAAAAATTGGGCTCGACTCGGTTACACCCCTAAATTAATAATACATAATAATATATAATACATAATACATAAATACATAATAAATATCTATTACTATATACATAATATAATAATTTCATCATCTAATTTCATTTCCCGCTAGTGTATTCTAACCCGCCATCCCTTTTTTCCCAAATCTTTCACACTTCGAACCCTAAACCCCAAATCTATCAAACACCCGCCATCGTCTTCATCCGTACAAAGCGAATCCGTGAACCACAAAGCCAACCTACACGAACCGTGCCTTCAATTTCATCTTCATCGGCCAAACAATGAACCCTAAACAGGGTACCCGACCATCAATTTGAAGCTTTTTCCCCCAGAATTTCATGAAAAGGTAACTATTGGAGCTTATTATATGTTAGAATTACAATTTGGAGCCTTCAGTTATATACTACATGTTAATGCCCACAAGGTATTTGTGAATATGTCATTTGTTGTTTTCTTGTTAATTAACCGTTGGAGCTTATAATACATATTAATGCCCGCACAGTTTGAATAACTAACACCTGAATGCCATTTACTTTATTTTTCAGTTCGTTTAGTAAAACTCTAATTATGTAATTTTTTTCTTAAATATTAAATATAGCCATGTCTAAAGTACCAAACACCGTGTTGCAAAAATGTCAAAGAAAGTTGATTATGATGATTAAAAACTTGTTTACAAAGGGTTCTACTGCCTCTGGATATGCTACTTGGCTTGGAGGAGAATTGAGAACATGGATTTTGTGTCACTCTGCTAATAAAGAAGTTCCAAAGCAAGAGTGGGAAAAACTATGGTCGGAAATCAAGTTATTGTAACTAATGTTTGTAAATTTGTAAACATAAAATATTTGTTAAGTATTCCATTTAACATGTGTTTTTGAATTATATAGACTCATTGGAAAATCGAAGACGATAAGCCAAAGAAAGTCATGCTTAGAAGAACCATGGAAAATTGTAAAGGACCATGATAAATATCTTCTTTCGAACATAATTCGAGAAGCTTTTGGGAAAATATGTACATGGAAAATAGTTGAGGTATGTTTTCTAGTATTGTATTTACTTATTTTTTGTTAATTGGTTTCTAGTTAACTGTAATTTTTTTTAATTATAGTGCAAGCAACAAAAAGGCACATGGGAATGTGGATATATATGGTTATAAAGCATATGCTTGAATTTGTTTATCATTATCATAATCAATTCCCAACAATGTAAGCATCTTCTAAATATTTATGATAATTGTATTGCACTATATATTAGGTTCGTTTTGCGGATTTTTTAGCTCCCAATTCGGGTTTGTTATTTGGGCTTGTGTCGCGTTGTTTGGGTTTTATTCTATAAACAAAACCTGAACACTTGGTAAAATTTATTAGCTAATAGCTAAAATTTGTTGCTGTCAACATCTAAAATGTGGTTATACTTTATGTGATACGTACAAACGGTCATTAGTTTGTGTTTTATTGCGCATACGTGTGTTGGTTGTAGTGGATGTGTACACAATATTCTATAACAGCAGGTTAGAGTAACTTTGGTTGCCAAGGGTATTCTAGAAATGTGAGATAAGTTATGATTTATGTTTTGGTTATTTGGGCTTGAGTTTGTTTGGGTTGGGTTCGGTTTAGAGGTAAAGTGAAAATAAAGGTCTGGATTTTTTTTTCTGAATTTTCATTTACGGGTTAGGTTCGGATCAGTTGTTATTTGTTAAGGTTTGTGGGGTTCTCATATGTAATATTATGGTGGTTATTTCAACTTTATTTATTTGTTTTTAGATTTGACATGAATCGGGATTTGCTACTCTTGAGGAGATTGACGATACGATAATGAGAGTGATGCCGCCGCTTTTTGGAAGATTGTTTGAAAACATTCCCACGTTAAGTTGATTTTATATGTTATTGACATTGTTACATTCGGAAAATTTGTATAGTTTTTGTATTGTTGAATTCGGAAAGTTTGTATGACTTTGGTAATATATGCAGAAGTTTATGTTGCTTAATATTGTTAATGCTGCAGTTTTATTTATAAATAAATATCTGGCTAAATGTGGAGTATTTTACCAAATGGGTGTAGTTGAAATAAATATTTACCAATTTAGTGTATTTTGAAAACTATTTATCAAAATAGGTATATTCTTGAAACTTGTTTGTCTCTCTCCTATTATAATTGGATAAACCAAATTCACTATATTCAAACTAAAATAATGCTTAAATAAAATTAAATAATATAGAATACTGCTATTTTTTTAATTATTTATTGTAATTAGTTTAGCTGTCATTTAATCATTTATTTAAATATTGTCATACGAAAAATCATGATTAAAAAATAATATACTCATTTTAATTGACCCAAAAAAACCCACAAGTATTCTTTCTTAAGATTATTTTAATCATCCTAACAAGTTATTTTCTTTTAAAATAAATAATCTACCTTATTAAAAAAACAATTTAAAGTATTAGTATTGTTTTCTTATATATAAAAGTCTGTTTGTTATCCTAATTAATATTATCATAACAACCAGAAGCTGGGTGAAGATTAGGGTCTGTTAAGTTTTTTTCTTTTATATTTTTCAAGTTATCATATTCTTATTTTTAATATAGTGGACGTGGCCACACCTGAAAAATATTTTTCAATTTTTAATTAACTCTCTTTTTTGAATAATTATCTTTTGAGTTTTGTCTATCATTTGGTGTATGTGCTAGTGTGCGAGTTTTGAAATGTAAGTTTTGACGTTACATATTAAAAAATAATAATGAAATGTATACGTTTTGATAAATTTTTGCTTACACTACGACTATATTTTTTTTTTTGGTTTTCTCTTTCGTTTGTTGTAGTGGGTGTATCGAAATCGAAAATTTTACTACTTTCATATCATATAATTAACATTTAACCAAATGTCTTTTAATAATTTTCAAATGTTTTTTGCATTTTCGTTTTTTAAGCACCGCAAATAACCGAATCGATACCTTTAGCTATCATAATGCTCGAGTAACGTAAAACCATCATATTTCTAATATTAAACATATCCTAATAGTTAAAATATTAATAGAAAAATAACACTGAGTTGAGTTAATAAATGCTCGAACAACAAAAAGAAAATCATTTTAGTTCGAAATTACAAAAGGCAAGGTTGTTAGTTTCATATTATTATATAATATTTTTGTGAATAAAATTATTATTTTAACATTAATTTAGTTTAAATATAGTGAATTTGGTTTATCCAATTATAATAAAAGAGAGACAAACAACTTCCAAGAATATACCCATTTTGATAAATAGTTTTCAAACTACACCAAATTGGTAAATATTTATTCTAACTACATCCATTTGGTAAAAAATTCCTAAATGTGTGATTAAATTGCAACTAATGAATAATAAATAGCATGTGGAAAGTGGAATAAAATAATAGCAGTTAAAATGATTTTATAGAGCTAAAATGAAGCGGTTCTATTATAGAAACCGCTTTAAAGTGTGCACCGCTTCAAATTAGAGGAAAAGTCAACAACCGCTTTTTATGAGACCAAAACTTCCATTAACCCTTTAAAGCGGTTCCAAACCGCTTCAAAGTTATCCTTTTACCGCTTTTAAGAGAACAATTTTATAGTAGTGATTAAGTTAAGCGGATGGCATATGGTTAGGAGTAGGGACGCATATACCTGTTTTAGAAATACCGGGTTCAACTTGGTCAAAACCGATTTGGTCATAAACCGGCTCTTTGTCAACTGGTTCCCAAGGCATAAAACCCTTGCCGGTTAAAACTAGTTCGGGTATAAATCGACCAGTTAAACAATATTGATAAAACCGATTCAGTAAGTGGTGTTATCAACCCAACACATCTAATTCCTTTTTATATCAGTAGAGAGTGGTAAAATGGGTCAAAATAGAAGACCATAAAACGACTCTTTAAAGGTTATATGACCATTTAAAACGGTCAACTTTTTTCCGCAACGGTATCAACCGGTTATTGGTTAACTAGTCATAACCGGTTTCAGGGTTTGAAAAAACTCTCATGACTATATATATATATATATATATAGAGTTTGGATCAAATACAAATGAAATTAACGTGCTAAACGTGAGAATCAAGTAGAGTAATTATATATACAAGTAGAGTAATTATGTAATTACTCTATGATGTAATTACATAATTACCCTACTTGTATATAAAATTACTCTACTTGATTCTCACGTTTAACATGTTAATTTCATTTGTACGTTAACCTTCCCATATATATATATATATATATATATATATATATATATATATATATATTAAAAACTAACTTTCATACCACTCACAATTTTAATATTCATGAAATGAAGCAATAAGCTTTTGACACATTTTTTTTTTGAACATCTCTTTTATTTTACACCTCGCATCTTCTTGGTGTGCATATGGTGATGGATTTGTTTTTTTCTTATACAGTCGTAGGTTGGCTTTCAATTTAAAACCTGACTTGTGTTGCCTTTACCTATTGTCATTTGTCGTTGACTATTCAAAATTAACCGCCCCAACAACGCGGGGCCAAAATAGGGCTCAATTATTAACTTATGCCGGTTAAAATAATTGGTTTCATTTTTTAAAAAGTAATTAACTACTAAATTGTATAATAAACTCGCTTAAACTACAAAGGAAACTAATGACATACATAGATAAATAAAGAAAGAAAAATGGCAATACATTATATTTGAATATTTGATGATATATATAATCATTTGTATTATTTTTCGTCACGCCGTTGCCGACGTCTTTATTTGCCCACTTTGGAGCCTTCGCTTTGATAAAGACCTTTTAATTTTTTTCTTAATATATAAGATTGAGAGTGATATAGGGATTCCAACGTTAATGTTTTTAGAAGATGATCAAAATTCACATCTCGTTCGATGAATTTTATTTTTCTCTAAGTTATGTAAAAAGGTGTAACACAGGCACGTAAGTTACCCCGCATTAATTCATAAAAACAGAGAGACGATTTAGAGAATTAGACTTCTTCTCTATTATTAATAAAGTTCCAATGTCAAATCTTTTGAATGCCGCAGATTATCCTACCGCTTGTAGGATTCCCATTAATGGTTTGCAGCAGAACCCAGTTGGTCCCGCAAGACTCACCTTAAACAGGGACGTCTGCGCAAAGACCATCTGCTCCCGCAGGACCCACCATGCTCATAGAACCTTACGCGCAGTACGCAAGCTGTACACGCAGGGAAAGCCTCCCAATGGTGAAGTACCCCGCCTGTTCCCGCAGTTGCGGATACAAGCCATCAGGGAAGGCTACCCGCGGACAGCAGGGCTACACGCACAAGACAATAGATACTTCAGTAGTCACATGAAGGAATGAGCAAGGCGGGAACAATCCCGCCTAAATGAGCCAGTCTGTACGATTCTGAAAGATCTTCTGTACTATACCTACCAAGGTATGGATAGGACAGACGATCTGACCAGAACAACCCATGAGCCAATCACAGGGTGACAGCTCACCGACAACAGTGCGAGGAGGAGCACCCTCTAGTACTGTTTGTCACTATTAGCCGCTGCCTACTCACCAACCCTTACTGTAGGGCGTGCGCAGCCTACAGTTGGTGAAATAGTGTTACTGTTGGCCGTAACCTATTCACCAACCAGCATGGCCTGCGTATAATCCACAGTAGGTAGGACGTGCATAATCTACAGTTGGAGGAATAGTGCAGCCGACATACTTACTGTTGGCCGTAATCTATCCACCAACCAGTATGGCCTGTGTATAGTCCACTGTTGGTAGAACAGGAATACTATTCAGCCGGCTGTACCTTCTAGGAAACCTACCTTCGGCTATAAATACTCCAACATCTTGGAATGGTAAGATCATCTGCTATCCAGTTATCTAGCAATCTCTTAATATACACTTATATTCAGAGCAACCTAGTCTGATTCTCACGCCGGAGGGTGGTCACAAGGAGGAACCCCCCCTTCTCAGTGACGAGCTTACGGTGTTTGTTTTGCAGGTCTCCTGAAGAACAGCCTTCTCAGCTAGACCTCATCCGTGGGAAACATTACTTAACCCCCAGATTATCTATAATCTGTACGGGGTCACTTAGTGTTTCTTCATTGGCGCCATCCGTGTATAAAAGCTAGAACTACTTTAGTTTTTTCACAATTTCTGAAGAAATGGTTAACGTTACTCCGGTTCAAAGGCCAGTAACCGACCAAGAAACCCCGGTAACAACCCCAGCAACTGGGGGGAACACCGGCGGTTATACAATCCTTACGAACACTACCCCGACTACCCAAGCCGGGGCAAGTGGAGTAAATATTCCATTGGGGTTCTCCGATACCCAACTGGAAAAACGAACGAAGGTTCCTCGCCAAACACTAGATCAAGTGAAGGCGTGGGCCGAAGCACGGCAAAGAGAATTCCAAGCCGAATTGGACGAACGCTTGCGTTCAGTTCAACAGGCTGACGAATTCGCCAGTACTCGCCAACACCTCAATATGAGCAGTGACTGCGAGTACTCAGACGACGAGTTGAAGTCCGACACCGACGCGAACCCTCGCCATAAGGCGAAAGGGAAGCGTAAGGAAACGGACGTCCAACCAAAAAGGAATTTTGGGGAAGCCTTTAAACCAATCGTGGAGAGAAACCCGCGTGACTTTTCCAAAACCTTTAGACCAACTGCTACAAATGCAGGGAAGTCAAAGTTCGCAAGGGACATTGCGGAAGCAATCGCCCCGAGAAGTGCCAAACAAATGTCCAACATTGGCACTTACGATGGTCTATCCGACCCAGACGACCATTTGAACAGGTTCATTGCGGGGGCTACCGTCAGCAACTGGACGGAACCCACGTGGTGCTACATGTTCCAGATGACTCTGGTCGGAGCGGCCAGGGCATGGTTCGATCGTTTACCGATCCACCACATATATGACTGGGCGGACTTTCAGAACAAGTTCAGCCAGCATTTCAGCCAACAGAGGAAGTACACTGAAGAGCAGTGGACGATCCTTAACTGCGTGAGAGAGGAGGATGAATCTCTACTAGACTTCATCACTCGCTTCAACTCCAAAAAGCTTAGTCTCGGCAACATAAGTGAAGATCTGGTTCGCGCCGCCTTCATCCAAGGCGCCGAATACCCAGAACTTATCCGCACATTGACGGGTAAGGATGGCATGCCATCAACTTGGGATGCCATCATGACGGCGGCAAAGCGCTTTGCCGAGACGGAAAAGCAACTGGGAAGAGATCTTCCCCAGAGTACACACCTCTACACGCAGAGGACCAGAGAGAACAATGTCCGGATCGCCCGGCAGAACAAAAAGAGGAGGCTAGGTATTTGGCAGTCAAGGGTAAACGTTGACACCTCATCCAGCTCTCGCCCTCTTGTTGGCGGAAGGGACAACACACACCCTTCAAACCGAAAACACCGGTGGACGCCACTCACGAAGAGCGTCACGGAGATATTTGCCACGGAAAAATTGCCATGGCCTAAAGCCCCATTGATCCGGCAGAAACCTAATGCGGATCAAAGCAAATCCTGTGATTTCCACGGGACAAAGGGTCATGGTACTGAAGAGTGCACATCCTTGAAGGATATTATTGAGACATTTGTCAAGGACGGAAGGCTTGCACATCTTGTGGCATCGATCAGGAAGGGAGGAAGGAATGACAACCGGTACAGAGGTAACGGACGAAAGCCCGTCGATATCAGCATCAACATGGTTCATGGCAAGGTCAGAGGAAGAAAAAGACGGGTGGCAGAACCATGCGCGTGGAAGGAAGCTGAGGTGCGCTTCCCGCGAGTGCCAGGAGGCCCCAGCAAAGAAGGCCCCATCGTCATCAGAAGCCAGCTGGGGCACTACATCACTTCACGCACTCTTGCTGACAACGGCGCTTCGTCGACAGTGATGTACAGACAGTTCTTTGATAAGCTGGATGATGAAGACAAAGAACGCTTGGAAACGGTCTACGCTTCAATGGAAGGGTTTGACGGAAGTACAGAAACACCCCTGGGTATCCTATCTTTCCCCGTTACTCTTACTGATGGGAATCATTCACGCACAGAAGACGTGGATTTTGTCGTAATGAAAAAGCCACATCATACGTACGACATCCTATTCGGAAGAGACGGGATGGCAAGATTCAACGCCGTGGTATCTTCAGTCCATGGCATGATGGGATGGCCAACAGCTGAGGGTGTAGCAATGATCTCTGGCATTCCCCAGGTATGCATTGCATCTGTTTCATCTAAACCCAAACCGAAAAAGGCTAAACCAACCATCACTGAACCAGAAAAATGGGCCTTCAATGGCAAATACCCCGACCAGGCCGTTACCATTGGACCAACAATCGTTGATCCCACCCGCACCTTACTCAAACGCTTACTGCAGAAAAACGCTGACATCTTTGCGTGGGCACCAGCTGACATGACTGGTGTACCCCGAAGTAAGGCGGAGCATAAGCTCAAATGCGATCCGGCTGTTACGCCAATCGTACAAAAGCGCAGAGTAATGGGGCCTGAACAAACTAACGCGTGTAGAACCCAAGTCAAGGAACTCCTTGACGCAGGCATCGTACGCGTTAGTAGATATCAAACATGGGTTGCAAATCCCGTAATGGTACCGAAGAATGACAAACAATGGCGCATGTGCATAGATTTCAAAGATTTGAACAAAGCATGCCCCAAAGATTGTTATCCGTTACCAGAAATTGATCTCAAAGTGGATTCGTTGGCACCATTCCGCCTTAAATGCTTCTTGGATGCGTATAAGGGGTACCACCAAATCCACATGGCCATTGATGACCAGGACAAAACCGCATTTCGGACGCCCGATGGTACATTTTGTTATAAAATGATGCCATTCGGACTTAAGAATGCAGGGTCCACGTACCAACGACTAATGGACAAAGAGTTTCATGCCCAAATCGGGAGAAACTTGGAAGTCTATATGGATGATTTGGTCATCAAAAGCCTCGAGCCTGAGGCGATGTTGAAAGACATTGAAGAAACTTTCAACACGCTCCGAAAGATAAACATGAAGCTCAACCCGAGCAAGTGTTCATTTGGGATGGAAGAAGGGAAGTTCTTGGGAGTCATTGTTACTAAAGATGGCTTTAGAGCGAACCCTGAAAAGGTCGAAGCCATTGTTAAAATGGAATCACCTACCACCATCAAACAGGCTCAGACACTGAATGGACGACTAGTCGCACTTAATCGCTTCTTGGCAAACCATGCAGATAAGTCGTTTCCTTTCGTGTCAACATTGAGAAACTGCTTGAAGAAAACGCACTTCCGCTGGACACCAAAAGCGGAAGCAGCTTTTCAGGAGATTCGGTCACGCCTGATCGAACTCCCAACACTTACAGCACCACAAGCGGGAGAGGAGTTAATCCTATACCTTTCCGCAACAGATAGAGCAACCGGGGCAGTCCTGCTAGTAGAACGAAAGGGCATCCAGATGCCAATCTATTATGTTAGCCGTGTACTAACAGACGTAGAAACCCGGTACTCTACCCTCGAAAAATTAGTCTTAGCACTTATACATGCTTCACGCAGGTTAAGACGATATTTCCAGGGCCACCCAATCACCATTCTCACCAACTTCAAACTCTCAAACGTTCTAGGCAAACCCGAATTATCGGGACGTCTAGCCAAATGGGCAATTGAATTGCGAGAATATGCAATTAAGTACAAGCCAAGACCAGCCATAAAAGGCCAGGTCCTGGCCGATTTTATTGCAGAAGTCCCCGCTTCGCGGGAGAAAGAGTGCCAGGAGGAGGCTCAACCCTCCCCAGCACAGGACGTCAATGATGTCTGGCGACTCTATACTGATGGAGCAGCCAGTAACGAGGGTTCAGGCGCAGGGTTAAAATTAACCAACCCAGCGGGCCAAGAATATACTTACGCTATTCGGCTGGACTTTCCAAGTACGAATAACGAAGCCGAATATGAAGCATTCTTGGCCGGTTTGAGAATTGCGCGTAAGATGGGAGTGAAAAACTTGGAAGCCCACGTGGATTCCATGCTGGTGGCCAACCAAATAAATGGAACATACACGGCTGTGAACGACACCATGGCCCTGTACCTCGCCCAGGCAAAAACCCTTATGCGTGATTTTAGTGATTGTAAAGTCATACATGTCAAGCGCAGCGAAAACAAATCTGCGGACGCGTTAAGCAAGCTTGCATCACTAGCCTTCACCCACCTGGGAAAGGACTTCCGCATTGAACTCCTCGAAGCGCCATCAGTCCCGCACAAGGAAATTTGTGTCATCCAAACCAGTACAGAAACGTGGATGACACCAATAATAAATTACCTTGCAGCAGGAATACTACCAGAGTCAAAAACACAGGCAAGAAAACTACGCTGTAAAGCACTGAATTATCAACTCGTCAATGACATCCTTTACAGACGTAACTTTCTTGGCCCACTCTTGAGATGCGTGGACAACCAAGATGCCAACTACCTCCTAAGGGAAGTACACGAAGGCATCTGTGGGGTACACGCAGGTCCCCGCGCTGTTGTAGCCAAGCTAAACAACGCGGGATACTTTTGGCCGGGGATGCATACGGATGCACTGGCATACATCAGAAAATGCAGGTCTTGCCAGCTTTACGCACCTAACACGCATCGCCCGAAAAACGAACTGGTTCCAGTCACTTCTTCGTGGCAATTTCAGAAGTGGGCCATCGATGTGACAGGCCCATTTCCTACAGCAGCAGGAAATGTTCAGTTCCTAGTGGTAGCCATCGACTACTTCACCAAGTGGATAGAAGCAAAACCTTTAGCCCAAACAACCGCAAAGCATATCAAAAAATTTATTTGGGAATTTATAATTTGTCGTTTTGGACTTCCACAGAATTTGGTGAGCGATAACGGCACCAACTTTGCTGACAAAAAGCTACAACAGTGGCTAAAAGAACTTCAAATCACCCACACCTTTACCTCAGTGGCACACCCGCAAGGAAATGGTGAGGTGGAAAGAGCAAATAAAAGCATCGTCGAAGGCATAAAGAAAAGACTCTTGAAACACAGATCCGGCTGGGTGGACGAGCTTCCGCACGTCCTTTGGGCAAACAGAACGTTGAAGAAGGCCAGTACGGGAGAAACCCCGTTCAGCCTCACTTATGGCACTGAAGCCATGGTCCCGGTCGAAATTGGTCTACCCTCACCAAGGGTCTTGAGTCAGCCAGAAGACAATGATGCGGAAAGACGGTTGGATCTTATGCTAACCGAGGAACGCAGAGACTTAGCCGCAGTGCGTGAAGAGAACTACAAACGACAAATGCAAAAGTACTACAACACGCGGGTAAAACTCTGCAACTTCAAGGAAGGAGACTACATACTGCGTAACAACGAGGCTTCGAACCAAGAACGCCCAGGAAAGTTGGCCCCGATCTGGGAAGGGCCATACGTTATCAAACAGGTTCTGGGAAAGGGCGCATACCGGCTCGAAAGGCTCGATGGCACTCCCATCCCAAGAACATGGAATGGAGCTCAATTACGCAAATGTTATATGTAGATCAATTCCAAAACTTGTAAAGAAAAGGCCAAGAGCCACTTCTAATGGAAATGATTCTCCTTTCATAATGTGTTTACCTTTATCCTTATGAACTCCCCACTGGTGCCGGTATTTACCGCATAAATGAGGAGAAGTAAGTCGTTGCGTGTGGAAGGCGGCAAAACCCGCATAAACACAACATTAAAAATAAGGGAAACCTACACGCAGGTATGATGTAAGTAAAGTTTAGCCATCTTTGTAAGTGCAAGTGACGGTCTTATCCGCACAATCACAAATAAGGAAGCAAAACTTCAAACTATCATCTACCACGTTCAAAGGTTATCCTAAAAAAAAAAAAAAAAAATAATAATAATACTTAGAAATAAGGATAAGGAAAACCTACACGCAGGTCAGGTATGGGTAAAGTTTAGCCATCCTACCAAGTGCAAGTGACGGTTCAACCCGCACAATCACGAAAGAGGAAGCAAAACTTTAACCCACTATCAACCACGTTCAAAGGTTAACTTATCCTAAATACTTAGAAATTTCGAGGAAAAATGAGGAAAACCTACACGCAGGTCAGATGAAGGTTAAAGTTTAGCCATCCTACCAAGTGCAAGTGACGGTTCTACCCGCACAATCACGAAGGAGGAAGCGAAACTTTAACCCATCATCAACCACGTTCAACAGGTTAACTTATTCTAAAAAACTTGGAAAATTGCTAACTTAAACTAAGTCATGAGCTTATAAAGCAAGGAATCCAAAGAAGGAAATAACAATCTTATCCGCAAAAAGATTTATATTTCAATGATATATTACAAGAATGGCCGGGTTACTACCCGCCTGAAAGAGTAAATCTATACAAGTCTATCTTAGCAATGGAAAGGGATCTTCAGGATCAAGCTTCAGGGCCGCTTCCACTTGGACCCGCTCCGTCAGAAGAACGGGGTGGTTCGAGGAACGCTTTGAGGACAGCTAACCCATCATCAGCAGCAGCTACTTCGTCCACCTTTTCCACCATTGGATGCGGGAAGGCGGCGTATTGGTTCAATGCTTGGTCATAAATGGCTTCGGTATCCACATCGAACAAAGGGAAGTTGGAAGGCGGGACGCCTTTCTCAACAAACCCTAGACCAAGCAGGAAGCCGGCCTTTTCCCCATCCTCATGAGAAGCGTTGAGGGCTGCGGTCATAGCATCATCGTAAGAGGTCTCTGAAAAGACCCGACGCACAACCTACAAAGAAAAAATACAAGTATTAGAACCTTTTCTTACAAAAGAAAAGCGAGAAGATAAAGCTAAACATACCTGAGGCAACGCTTCTCGAAGAAGCCATTGGAGGGCAGCTTGAGCTTCGTTATGGGCGCGTTCGGCTTCGCTCTTGTTAAGGTTGGCAAGTAAAACTTCCTTTGCGGCAGCCTCTTCGACGCCCTTAAGCTTCCGCTCGGTGTGGTCAAGCACCCCTCTTTGGTCCAAGATTTCCTGGAGTTTCTTGGCATCTTCCATTGCCAAGGCATCATGAGCGCGTTGGAGAGCCTCTAATTTGGCCTTGAGCTCCTCATTCTCCACACGCAAAGGCTCAGCAACGGCTTCAGCCTTGGCAGCCCTCTCGGTTGCGTTTCGCGCAGTCTCCCTGGCCAGCCGAAGCTGTTCATTCACAGCTTGGGCAGCCTTGGAGCGGGCCTCGAGTCGCGCCTGAACTTCAACCTCGAGGGCCTTGAAGGCCTTCTCCTTGTCGGCGGCAGCTGCCGCCAGCTGTTGGTTCTCCTCCCGGAGAGCACGCGCCTCAGATACGTCCTTGGCGCGAGCTGCTTTCAACTTGTCGTTTTCACGACAAAGCAGCTCGACGCGCGGCTGCATCCGGGCTTGGAGAACCCGAAGCTCATTGGTTAGCCTACCCTCCTGGTAGCTAGCCATGGCTTCCCCCAACGCACCATGAGGAGCAGCGTGGCGAGCCCAGTCCACGCACTCCACAGGGGTACGAAGGGTTGTTCCTTGGCGTATGTTCCATCGCGGAACATACACTTCATTGGAATCCGACACTGCAAAAGAAACAAAGGCAGTAAGGAAAAGATGATAAAAAACATAAGGGAAAAAGAAAGGAACCATACGCACCTGTAGGGTCAATGACAGGCCGATAGCCGCCAAACCCATCACCTGAACCTAAAGGAAATCCATCCAACAGGTCAGGCAGACGGGAAGGGGGCAAAGATCGGCGGGAAGCCCTGCGCGTACCTGATGGTCCGGCCGTAGGTGCCGGTGGCGCGGGCATGGTGGCAGCCGCCGTGGTCGCCGTTGTGGTCGCCGCCGCGGTCGCCGCCTCCTCAGCAGCAGCAGTAACCGCCGGCTCCGTGAAGGATGCTGTAAAAATCGCACTCACGGCCGGCGGTGACGTCATCTCGGCCGGAACAGTTGGCTCAAAGGAACGAGCAACTGGACCAGCGGATGCAGGCGCAGGCGCCTGGGTCGACGCCTCAGGAAGGCTGACCGAGCCTACCGTCATTGGCGGGGAGGTACTCCCCTGCGCTTCACCCTGGAATGCGTCAACATCCACGCCTGCACAAAGAAGAAAGTGTTAGATAAATTTAAGAAGTAATAAATCTGCAAAGACATTATGATTGTACTTACGGGTTTTCTTGACCCTGAACGTACGGACGGGCGGGGAGGAACCCGATGGAGCCGGCCTCTTGGTACCGGTCACCGTCGTCTTCGTTGGTTCTCCGGAGGTAACGGTCGTAGCCTCCGGAACAGTGGTCTTCTCACCACCGGGCTTCCCCGCCACCTCTTCACTATCTGACTCCGAGTCAGATAGAACCACCGGACCAGCCGTGGAGGCCTTCTCCTTCCCTTTCCCGCCGGCAGCAGCTTTCTTCTTCCGCACCAATGGAGGAGCATCTGAGGATTCCTCAGAAGAAGACAGGTCAAGAATTCCAACAGCGGGTACAGCATTGAGAGATTGAGGAAAGAATATCGCCTTACCTGGCCGCCGGTGGCTCAGGATCTCGTGGCCCAGCGGATAGACCTCCACAAAACGATCCGCCGTTTGCTCCAGGATGGGCAACTCGCCCTCGTCCAGAGCACGAGTACCCATCCGCGCGGGACCGTCGGTTTCCCGCGGGAACAGAAGCGACTCCAAATTATTTCCCTCTGAAAGAAAAGAAACAGTTAGAAGACAAACTTGTATCAAAAAGAAAGACAAGACATACCATAGGGAATAGAGTTCAAACCGTATTCGAGAAGGATGGGAACCTGAGACGCATCCTTCCACACCCGGCTCATCCCTAACATGACCATCCCGGACTCCGCAAACCGGTAAACCGGAGATTGGATCCGGGATATCTTCGAAAACCATTCCGCCTCCTGGTAGTTGGGGGCGTGAAGGCTCGGTATCGCTTGGCCATTTTTAAACTTCATGGCAAGGGGGATGGCGCGGGCAGAAATGTAGAAGAATTCCTGCTTCCACGCGCGAAGACTGCGCTCGGTGTCGCAAATCTTCAGACCCTTAATACGGGTCGTCAAGGTGTACCACCCCTGGATGCACCTCCAGGTATAGAAGGTCATCAGGCGGTCCACATGGGGCTCGATGCCCAAAATCCGGCACACCCACTCAAAATGGCGAATCTTGGCGATCGCCATGGGGTGCAGCTCGGTCAAATGAACACCGTGCCTCTCAAGGACACGGTAAACAAATTTTGTCAACGGGAATCTAAGATTCCCATAGACAAAAAATGCAGCATAAACCCCGATCTTGCCTCTGGGGGCATCATACACGGTCTGGTGGGATTCAGGAAACTCAGGCTCGAGATGATCGAGCATGAACTTCCTGACAACATACCGGTACTGATCGCCGGGCAGAGCACACTGGCACTCGCCAGCAGTACCCCTGTCGTCAGCTATAGCTTCAGCATCACGAGAAGACATCTTGCAGAGAAAGAAGAGAACGATTTCGAGAGAATGCTCGATTGAATAAAGGAGTATTCGCCGGAAATCGCCTTAAAGATGAAGAGAAGAGTGAAAAGTGTGAATTGCAAAGTAACCCTCTCCCCCTTTATATAGTAATCGCAATTAATGCGGTGAAATTAATGCGGAGGAGAGAGAAATCGAATGTGCAATGAAACTATGACACGTGGCAAAAAGCAAGCTGGCAACAGCTGTTGACAGGACGCGTGCCAGTAATTTGGCGGCCACGTGCCCGAAAAATCGTGCCCACGCGCCTGAAAAAGCGACTGGAATGACCATGTTCTGTCACGTCACCATAACTTCCTGCACGTCCTGACACAGTCAGAAGAAACCGTCGCACGACGTTTCAGATGTCTGGACTGTTCTTATCCTTACCAACCTTTCGAATTTCAAAATTCAAAATTCAAAAAGATTCAAAAGTAAGCGGGAAAATACCCCTTACCTTGGCAACCAAGTAACCATAAGACGGATGCGGGTACAGTGTTAAGGCAAAACCCTTCACATACCTAGCACCCGCAGGGAATTGACGCCAGAGGTACCTTGAAAGTAAAGTAACTGTAAGACGAGCGCGGGTACAGTGTCAAGGCAAAACCCTTCACATACCTAGCGCTCCGCAGGGAATTGAAACCAAGAAGGATCTTTTGGGCAATGCTTGTGGAAACGGAAATAACATCCCCGCATAGCGGGAACGTCGAGAAATACATTGTTTTGAGGCTCCAGGATGGAATTGGTGGTTTAAACATAATTGATCACTATGTTCAAAACCACTAAAACCTCAAGGAGAATCCACACAAGTGAGACTCAACGCTCCTGACTTGCGAGAAGGTTACATACCTACCCGCATCATACCCAAAGATCAAGCAAAAAAATCGGGAATTTTTGCAAGTGACATTAGGAAATCCGCGGGAAGAATCCCCACGGAGAACCTTAAAACTAAAAACCTTTTCAAAACCCCTTGCTTAAAGTCCAAAAGTTCACCTCACTTTATTGAACATTCATGAGAAGAACATTGGACTGGGGGGACTTGAAGAGGTAGGTCCCAGCAGAACCCAGTTGGTCCCGCAAGACTCACCTTAAACAGGGACGTCTGCGCAAAGACCATATGCTCCCGCAGGACCCACCATGCTCATAGAACCTTACGCGCAGTACGCAAGCTGTACACGCAGGGAAAGCCTCCCAATGGTGAAGTACCCCGCCTGTTCCCGCAGTTGCGGATACAAGCCATCAGGGAAGGCTACCCGCGGACAGCAGGGCTACACGCACAAGACAATAGATACTTCAGTAGTCACATGAAGGAATGAGCAAGGCGGGAACAATCCCGCCTAAATGAGCCAGTCTGTACGATTCTGAAAGATCTTCTGTACTATACCTACCAAGGTATGGATAGGACAGACGATCTGACCAGAACAACCCATGAGCCAATCACAGGGTGACAGCTCACCGACAACAGTGCGAGGAGGAGCACCCTCTAGTACTGTTTGTCACTATTAGCCGCTGCCTACTCACCAACCCTTACTGTAGGGCGTGCGCAGCCTACAGTTGGTGAAATAGTGTTACTGTTGGCCGTAACCTATTCACCAACCAGCATGGCCTGCGTATAATCCACAGTAGGTAGGACGTGCATAATCTACAGTTGGAGGAATAGTGCAGCCGACATACTTACTGTTGGCCGTAATCTATCCACCAACCAGTATGGCCTGTGTATAGTCCACTGTTGGTAGAACAGGAATACTATTCAGCCGGCTGTACCTTCTAGGAAACCTACCTTCGGCTATAAATACTCCAACATCTTGGAATGGTAAGATCATCTGCTATCCAGTTATCTAGCAATCTCTTAATATACACTTATATTCAGAGCAACCTAGTCTGATTCTCACGCCGGAGGGTGGTCACAAGGAGGAACCCCCCCCTTCTCAGTGACGAGCTTACGGTGTTTGTTTTGCAGGTCTCCTGAAGAACAGCCTTCTCAGCTAGACCTCATCCGTGGGAAACATTACTTAACCCCCAGATTATCTATAATCTGTACGGGGTCACTTAGTGTTTCTTCAGATACCTTTAGCTATCATAATGCTCGAGTAACGTAAAACCATCATATTTCTAATATTAAACATATCCTAATAGTTAAAATATCAATAGAAAAATAACACTGAGTTGAGTTAATAAATGCTCGAACAACAAAAAGAAAATCATTTTAGTTCGAAATTACAAAAGGCAAGGTTGTTAGTTTCATATTATTATATAATATTTTTGTGAATAAAATTATTATTTTAACATTAATTTAGTTTAAATATAGTGAATTTGGTTTATCCAATTATAATAAAAGAGAGACAAACAACTTCCAAGAATATACCCATTTTGATAAATAGTTTTCAAACTACACCAAATTTGTAAATATTTATTCTAACTACATCCATTTGGTAAAAAATTCCTAAATGTGTGATTAAATTGCAACTAATGAATAATAAATAGCATGTGGAAAGTGGAATAAAATAATAGCAGTTAAAATGATTTTATAGAGCTAAAATGAAGCGGTTCTATTATAGAAACCGCTTTAAAGTGTGCACCGCTTCAAATTAGAGGAAAAGTCAACAACCGCTTTTTATGAGACCAAAACTTCCATTAACCCTTTAAAGCGGTTCCAAACCGCTTCAAAGTTATCCTTTTACCGCTTTTAAGAGAACAATTTTATAGTAGTGATTAAGTTAAGCGGATGGCATATGGTTAGGAGTAGGGACGCATATACCTGTTTTAGAAATACCGGTTAAAATCCAAACCGTTTTTGTTCAACTTGGTCAAAACCGATTTGGTCATAAACCGGCTCTTTGTCAACTGGTTCCCAAGGCATAAAACCCTTGCCGGTTAAAACTAGTTCGGGTATAAATCGACCAGTTAACCAATATTGATAAAACCGATTCAGTAAGTGGTGTTATCAACCCAACACATCTAATTCCTTTTTATATCAGTAGAGAGTGGTAAAATGGGTCAAAATAGAAGACCATAAAACGACTCTTTAAAGGTTATATGACCATTTAAAACGGTCAACTTTTTTCCGCAACGGTATCAACCGGTTATTGGTTAACTAGTCATAACCGGTTTCAGGGTTTGAAAAAACTCTCATGACTATATATATATATATATATATATAGAGTTTGGATCAAATACAAATGAAATTAACGTGCTAAACGTGAGAATCAAGTAGAGTAATTATATATACAAGTAGAGTAATTATGTAATTACTCTATGATGTAATTACATAATTACCCTACTTGTATATAAAATTACTCTACTTGATTCTCACGTTTAACATGTTAATTTCATTTGTACGTTAACCTTCCCATATATATATATATATATATATATATATATATTAAAAACTAACTTTCATACCACTCACAATTTTAATATTCATGAAATGAAGCAATAAGCTTTTGACACATTTTTTTTTGAACATCTCTTTTATTTTACACCTCGCATCTTCTTGGTGTGCATATGGTGATGGATTTGTTTTTTTCTTATACAGTCGTAGGTTGGCTTTCAATTTAAAACCTGACTTGTGTTGCCTTTACCTATTGTCATTTGTCGTTGACTATTCAAAATTAACCGCCCCAACAACGCGGGGCCAAAATAGGGCTCAATTATTAACTTATGCCGGTTAAAATAATTGGTTTCATTTTTTAAAAAGTAATTAACTACTAAATTGTATAATAAACTCGCTTAAACTACAAAGGAAACTAATGACATACATAGATAAATAAAGAAAGAAAAATGGCAATACATTATATTTGAATATTTGATGATATATATAATCATTTGTATTATTTTTCGTCACGCCGTTGCCGACGTCTTTATTTGCCCACTTTGGAGCCTTCGCTTTGATAAAGACCTTTTAATTTTTTTCTTAATATATAAGATTGAGAGTGATATAGGGATTCCAACGTTAATGTTTTTAGAAGATGATCAAAATTCACATCTCGTTCGATGAATTTTATTTTTCTCTAAGTTATGTAAAAAGGTGTAACACAGGCACGTAAGTTACCCCGCATTAATTCATAAAAACAGAGAGACGATTTAGAGAATTAGACTTCTTCTCTATTATTAATAAAGTTCCAATGTCAAATCTTTTGAATGCCGCAAATTATCCTACCGCTTGTAGGATTCCCATTAATGGTTTGCAGCACTGATTGTATGCACTTTATCCTACCGCTTGAGCTGGGCAATATGCAGGTAGAAGTGGTAAACCAACATTTATTTTAGAAGATGTTACATCATATGACTTATGGATATGGCACGCATTCTTCGGAACACTAGGTACGCCCAATGATATTAATGTCCTCTAGCGATCTCCTATTTTAGTGATATACTGTCTGGTCGAGCACCAAATGTGAGTTACGTCCTGAATGGTCGGGAATATAATAGGACACATTATCTCACTGACGATATATATATATATATATATATATATCCTTCACGGGTTTCCTTTGTTAAGTCTATAACTTCACAACATCGGAAACATAAGGTTTTCGCTTAACATCAAGAGTTCGTTAGAAAAGATGTTGAACGAGCATTTAGAGTTCTACACGATCGATTTGCATTTCTTCGACATCCATATCCTAGGTGGAATAAGGATATGAAAGGAAAAGTTATGATTATAATTTATAATTGAAGATGAACGAGACACATACCTTCACTATTATAATTCATCTGAAAATCTGGCAGGCCTACAAATTGGTAATGAAGAAACTCTACTGAAGACAATGAACAACCTTCCAATACTCTACTGAACGAATTACAAACCTATCAAATTATATGACCAATAGAGCTTGGTTTTAGAATAGAGAATCTCATAACGCTCTAAAAACCAATCTAATTGAGCATATATGGAAAAAATTCCCTTGATGAATAATTATGTAGCTTCCAGGCCTACAAATTGGTAATGAAGAAGCTCTACTAAATACAATGAACAACTTTCCAATACTCTACTGAATGCATTGCAAACCTATCAAGTTATATGACCAATAGAGTTGATTTGGGAAAGACGACGAAGCGAGTTGGTTGCTGCATAGTAGACATCGTTAACGTTCACTCCCCGCATTAGATGTTCCCCCGTGCGAAGATCCTTAACAATAAAATGATAAGGAAAAAATTCAACCGAAACATGGTTAGATTTACAAAGTTTAGCAACAGAAATAAGATTATTACGTAAGTGAGGAATGAGAAAAACATTTTGTAAGTTTAAAGAACGAGAAGAGGTAGGAAGAGATATGTGACCAGTATGAGAAATGGGAAGACTTTTACCATTTCCTAACACAATCTCATCGGGCCCGCCATATTCTAATAGGGTGTGCAAGGATGATCGGTCGGATGTCACATGATGAGATGCCCCACTATCAAACATCCATGGTGGGGTGGGTACTGACGAGTTTGCCATCGATGAGTTCACCACCGAATTGTTTGATGGTGTCGAGGATATAACAATGTTGTTTTCCTGTAAAAGGCGTGCTAACTTCCTGCAATCTTTGGTGTCATGACCTGGAATATTACAAAATTGGCAAAAAAGAGAGTTACGGTTAACACGTGAATTGTTTTGAGGCCCACTGTTGTGATTAGGAAATTTAGGCCTGTTATGATTGGGCTTGTTATGATTTCGGCCATCATATCCATTCCGTGAGGAAAACCGTCCCCCTTGTCTCTGCGTGTTATTCACAGTAGCAATTACGGCTGAAGTTTGTGTTTCTTGTATCGATCGCTCGTAGTCCACCAGCTTGTTGAACACATCAGAGAAAGTAAGCTGGTTGTCATGAAATTGCAGAGCAACAGAGACGTATTTGTAGTCGTCACCTAATTGGGTGAGAATGTGGACTATTAGGTCCTCTTCTTTAATCGGTTCTTGCGCCAAGGCTAAGTCATCAGCAATTGCTTTTATCTCATGGAGGAATTCGGTCATTGTTTTTGTACCCTTGGTGGTTCTGGCAGGTCTTGATTTCAGCGAGATTATTCTAGATCTGGAAACACTTGCATAGCTTTCGGTCAAGCGTTGAAACAGTTGACGGGATGTTTCAGCCGAGGAAACGATTGGTTGAATAGTGTCGGAGCAGCTTCTGAGGAGAGCTCCGAGAAGAATTTGGTCTTGTCGGTACCAGGGGCGATAGGCTGGATTTGGCTTACCTTCAAGAATGCGGGGTGGTGGTTCGGTAATGCCATCGACATATTGATCCAGATCAAGCCCACTTAGAGTAGCCATGACTTGTTTCCTCCAAGATGGAAAGTTGCTGGTTGTGAGCTTGGTAGGAAAATGGGTGTGGGTGGTGACTTCAACTATGGTGTTGTTCATATTGGGAGATAGAAAGGCGAGGGAAAGAAAAAAAAAGATGAAGGGAAGGTGGTTTGGATCGTGGATGCTCAAAGGAGCTATAGTGCTCTGATTACCATATAAAAGGTATTGTAATATGATTATTCTTGATGTCAATTACAAAGGGTTACATGCCTTTATAAATGCTAATTTACAATATGTAAGGAGTAATTCCTGGAGTAATACAAGCCTCTAAGTTAGGTAAGACATTGAATATATTGAATTAAAATACACATTCTAATTATACAGATGATTGAGTTCCTTGATTGTTGTTATTCCTTATACATAGTTGTGTACTCTTGTTCTAAAAATTTTTAGTTTATTACAAAAGACTACACGACTATTTGATAAACCCAAACATAATCATGTCTTTTAGTTTTAAAATTTTCAGTAATCAGTTGAAAGTTTAAACACTACAACTATAAGATATACACGGTATAAGCCGATGCTAGTTGAATATATTCGTGTTATTTCCTTTGCAGTGTATAAATTGAACGTAAGATTGTTAAAATAAACAACACTAATTAAGGTGAATTCAACTATACATCTTTTTCTTTTTGTATATATCTAGCTACCAAAATCAACTTTTGATGTAACAAAAAGGTTTCAAAATATCTTTTGATGAATTATGTTGCCTTTGTGACTCATCATTAATCAATATATTGACTGGTGATGTATTTGATTTGATTTTAGCTGTTTAATTACCAAACACTTGTATTTCATTTAGCAATACATCCTACACTAATCAAGTATTTCAGTCACAACTGCTTTTGTCTCCACAAAAACCGAGTCTATTACATCACTAGTACCAACATCAAGCACAAAAACTTAGTCCTTAACGAATTTAAAAGGTGTCTTTTTTGTCTCCTTAGCGGTCCACTGCCTTGAGTTCATTCAGTCGATGCTGTAAAAAAGAATCTTGAATTATTAATATAGCACCGATTCTGTTTCGAACCGAAGTACCCTGGAAACAGACCGCGAATCTTTTTAAGGGAATTGTGTTAAACACAAGCCCGGTTTACTGTGTCGATTGTTTCTTTATTTCTCGTTTTACTATGTCGATTGTTTCTTTATTTCTGGTTATTATTAATACAAGATTTCCAACAAACTTAAACAGAGTTCGTGAGATTGTTGCTACAATCTTAAAACCTTATTTATAAGGATTTTGGGTTCACGAAATGGTTTGAAATCAAAATATTTAGATATTATAATCTTATAAATATTTTCTTTTGGGAAATTATGTGCGTAGTACAACTTGGTGTGTTTGGATTTTAGAGATCATGATGCAATCTTAAATCCTATACCGTGTTACAAAACGTAATATTTGATCAACCGTTTGGTTTTAGAAAACGATTTGTGTAATCATTTGTATTCTAACTATAGAGTTAGAACTGATCTTGGAAAACCGTTGGGATTTTATTAGTTTTGTTTAATGATTTTTGCAATCGTTTGTGTCTAACAATTGTGTTAGAAATGGTTTTGAGTTAACCATTCGTTTCTTGTCAACGTTAAATATCTAACATGCGTGTAAGATACGATTTATTTATAACGTTTTGTGTAAACGTTAATTTTCTAATGGATGTGTTAGAAAATTCAAGCTTTGCTAGCTACTTAAGTGTAGTAATTGTAACAAGTTGATGTTATTTGAACATATTTGTTCAAGAGTATGGTTTCAAAAGTGAAACGAGGATATGAGGATATGTGTGTATGGATTTCTATCTGAGGAAGTACTTGTATACATAATATAAAATGATATCACTGAGATGATTCATGATGGATGATGAAAGTTTTGAAAATAATAACACTTTGAGATTTGATGTGTAAATGTTGTCTAATTATCCATATGGATTTTTGATGGATAATGTAAAAGAAATAACTTCCTATAAGATACAACTTGTGAGTTGTTGCGAAGATTAAAGTCTAAGACGAGACATCAAATATATAATCACATCATGAGATGGTAATAGAATAACGAGGTGAATATATTAAGATGAAATAAAAAAGAAAGTGATGTGTAACTCCTTGGAAATCAATAAATATGAACTAATATATGTTAATGACGAATTAACTCCTTGGAAATTCATTGAGTGTGAATTGTAACATATGAATTAATATATGGTAATGAGATATTTAATCCTTTGATATTCATCACTGATAATTCACCATAATATGCTTACAATAGCGATATGTATATAGATGTTTCTACCATCAAATGTGAGATAGATTCTATCTTACAAAATCATACATGGAAACTAGTATATCTTCCTCAAGGGTGTAAACCACTAGGATATCAATGGATCTTCAAAAATAAGATGAAACCTGATGGCACCATCGATATTTATAAGGCAAGGTCGGTGATCAAAGGATATAAACAACGAGAAGGTTTAGATTACTTTGATACGTATTCTTCGGTTACGCGAATAACATCTATAAGGTTGGTGCTTGCCATTGCCGCCATTAGAAACTTGTAAGTTCACCAAATGGATGTAAAAACGGGTTTCTTGAATGGAAATCTAGAGGAAGAGATTTACATGGAACAACCTGAAGGCTTCATAGCTGTTGGGCAAGAAAAGAAAGTGTGTAAACTTGTGAAATCCTTGTATGGATTGAAACAAGCTCCTAAACAATGGCACCAAAAGTTTGATCATGTCATGCTTGATGCTGGTTTCAAAATCAATGAATGTGACAAGTGTGTATACATGAAGGACACATCCGATGGATATGTCATTTTGTGTCTATACGTAGATGATATGCTCATTGCTGGAAGCAATGACAAAATCATAACGTCCACAAAGAACATGCTAAAAGCAAGATTTGACATGAAGGACATGGGTTTTGCGGATGTGATTTTAGGAGTTAAAATCACACGAACCCAAAATGGACTTGTTTTAAGTCAATCCCATTACGTGAGCAAAATTCTTGAGAAATTTAATGCGAATGACTCTAATGTAGCTAGAACTCCTATTGACACAAGTCAACATCTAGCTAAGAATAGAGGTGAGCCCGTTAACCAGTTGAAATACTCAAGAATTATTGACAACTTGATGTATCTTATGAGTTGCACTAGACCGGACTTAGCATATGTTGTGAGCAAGCTAAGTAGATACACAAGCAACCCAAGTTCAAGTCATTGGAACTGTGTGATTCGGTTGCTTCGGTACCTAAGATACACTAGGGAATACGGTTTACATTATAACAGATATCCAGCAGTTGTCGAAGGACACTGTAATGCAAATTAGATATCTGACACGAATGATTTCAGAGCAACAAGTGGGTATTATTTACACTTGGAGGTGCTACTATATCGTGGAAATTGTCTAAACAAACGGTTATAGCTAGATCCACGATGGAATCAGAATTCATCGCCCTAGATAGAGCGGGCGAGGAGGCAGAATGGTTACGTCAATTTGTTGAGGATATACCAAGATGGCCTAAGCCGGCATCGGCCATCTTTATACATTGTGATAGCCAATCGGCAATTGGCAGAACTCATAGCACTATGTATAATGATAAGAATAGACATATTAGACGTAGACATAATACGGTACGACAACTAATATTTACTGGAATTATCACTGTTAACTACGTGAAGTCAAAGGATAATATTGCGGATCCGCTAACAAAAGGCCTAAGTAGAGAGTTAGTTCAGAAGTCGTACATGGGAATGGGACTGAAGCCCTTGAAAAATTAAAGTTCATATGAAGGAAACCTAACTCAACAAATTGGAGATCCCAAGAATTGAGTTCAATAGGAAAACCTAATTGTATGAATTAGTGCGGTCACTGTGGGGGGGATAACCCTACAATTTTAAGAGGGAGTTTACCACATAGCTAGGTAACCTTCCTAGTCCATTCCTAAAGTGACAAGTGTGAGGCTAAGCATATGGCTTTTAATGATTCGACCAAGGTTGTCATACATGGTGAATCACCTATGTGAGAGAGAAGTGGGGTCGCTTCGAAGGGTGTTGTTGGGCACAATACTTAATAGCTCTTGCAGAACCAGGCGCATGTTCATGACCATAACGAACATAACTATGAGGACTTGACTTTGTCAGGGAGAGTCTTGTGTGAAGTGTATTGTCGTCTACACAAACGGCAGACGAGTTCAAAGACATCAATGTCTACTCAGAGCCAGTGGGCTAAGTATGCTTCATAAGCAAAGGTTTAAAGGATAACACCTACCTATTCTATGCAAGATTCAACTGCTGAAATCTAATCGGAATAATGCTGTTTTTTCGACCTCCATTCATGTGGGGGATTGTTGGAAGTTTTAAGTAAAGTGTGTGAATGAAGTCTCAATTAAAACCCGGGCCCGCGTGAGAAAATTTTTGAATTCGTTTGAGATTCGAATTCATTTGAGATTCATTTCATAAACTAAAATTGTTGGTCAATTTTATTAATGATCATTATGATGATGATTATTATTTTCGGTTTCAACTCCGCATTAATGACCATTATTATTATTTTCAATGATCATTATGATAATGGTTATTAATTTTGGTTTTGTAATGCACTAATGGCCATTATTTGATATTTAATGGTCATTATCATTATTGATTATGATTCTATGGTTATATAAACGGACCATCTCTTGAGTTGACACACCGCCGAAAATACACGAACACACTTCATCTTCTTCCTCTCTACAACAATATTATTCTCGTTTTCATTTTCAGGCAAGTGATCAGTCCGACAGAGCACCGATTCTGTTTCGAACCGGAGTACCCTGGGAACAGACCGCGAATCTGTTTAAGGGAATTGTGTTAAACACAAGCCCGGTTTACTGTGTCGATTGTTTCTTTATCTCGGTTTACTGTGTCGATTGTTTCTTTATTTCTCGGAATTGTGTTAAAATCTTTAAAAAGACAAACTTTTTAAATCTCTTTAGTAGTAAAAAAAAAGTTACTGTTTATAACAAAATTTAGTTTTGTAATCATATTATACTATATATAATTAAGAAGTTTGGTTCCACAAAGATTTTTTTAGAATATTTTATTTTATTTGTTTTGTTTTGTTTTTGTGAAAATCATTTTAACACTTAACCAATTATGATATATTGGTGTGTTGGTTGTTGCAAAGTTTCTTAATGCTTTAGAATTTAGAAAAGCCATGCAAGTTCAAGCCACACATGAAGCCAAAATATTTGGTATTATGCAAGTTCAAGCCACACATGAAGCCAAAATTTTTGGTATTTATTTTTTCTTGTTGTGTAGAACTCCATTCTTCATACATATTTTTTAGTTTCTTTTTTTTTGTGTTTTTAGTTATTTTATGTGTTTTTTGGTTTAAATATATTGATATATATAAGAGTTTTTGGTGCCGTAAATACGTCTTTGGGCCTCTTTACGACACTTTATTGGTGCAACACCTTTTTTTTGTTTTAGTTTTGGCATGTAACAAAATAAAAAAATCGATCGAATGTCAATTTTGTTTTGTTTTGTATTTTTTTCTGCTTTGTTTTATTTCTGGTACCTTGAAAAATGTGTCGAAAACTGACCGAATTCGTATAGTTTCATTGCGTTTGTTTTATTTCCAATATCGTAATGAACGTAACGAAAACCAAATGAAGATTGTTTTGTATTCTTAGTTCCGATATTGTAACGAAAGTGACGGAAACCGGACGAATTTGTGTAGACTAAACGACTCAACGTTTGAGATCGACAATAGTCAGGTTTTACCAACGCTCAATTTTTACCAACCGACGTTACCCCATTGGTCTGCCTCAATTTTTCTAATTTTTTTTTATTTTTGATTTTAGTTCCGGTACAATAAAGCACGTAACTGAAGCCGACCGAATTCGTGTCAACTTACCGCCTCAATGCTTGGATATAACCACCACCCGGTTTTACTAACCTGCCCGGCGCAACACGCCGGATAAAACTCTAGTTTAAGACATTAGAAAAGTGTGGGATGCAACTCCAGCCCTGACCCATTTTAGACGTTACCCAAACCTATTATTGCCACCAGCTGCGGTTGATAGAACTTACTAGTGTCGTCTACAACATCAGAAGGGGTTACAGTTTCCTCATCCTGTACATTAATACTTGTTATTTTAAGAATAAAATATATTAGTGATTTTAGTGTAATCAGGAGTTAACTTGTTGATCAAGTTAATTGTAATATGAATCTAAATAAGACTTTGCGGAGCTGCACACTTATTTGATCTTATTATAATTTATAATCATATTGTTACTTAGGGGCGAAGTCCCTAAGTCATGGGGTTCAAAGGGGAGTGCGGGGGTCCGGGAATCTAAATAAGACGGGTGCGGGGGTGCACACTTATTTGATCTTATTATAATTTATAATCATATTGTTTCTTAGAGACGAAGTCCCTAAGTCATGGGGGTTCCAAGGGGAGTGCGGGAGTCCGGGAGCAGCGCCCCTGGTAGCAGGTTCCAAGGGGCGGCAGCCCCTGGCTAGGGTCGAGAAATTTAATTTAATTAAATTTCGTAATTAAGATTATTATTAATTTTAAAGGAAAAATTCTCAAAATGGACCAATAAAAGAGAGAGAAAAATAACCCTCAAATCTTCAAGTTTCCCAAAATGTCCTAAAAAATATGTATTGTGGCGACACTTTGGAATTCGATCCGACGAGATCTATCAACCAATTAAAAGTTGATACGTGAACAAAAGCTGACATGGCCGGCCAAATTTTTGAAAATCTTGAGGGTGTCGTCCAAATTATTTCATTAAATCTTTTGCTAAAAAATAGTCTCCCCAGACGGTTTTTATGTTTCTTACATGGTCCGTACAAATTCTAAACTTTTTGAAAAAATTGTCTTTTAAATTTCGTCTGCCATGACGCATTTAAGAAGAATTTGTTCCGAGGAGACGAGATCCGTATCTTTTGTTCTTATAACTTTTTGAAGTTAAAATCCCGTCCAAACCGACCGAATTTATTTATATTCCGTCCATGATGTGGTCTAAATTATATACATATTATTATTCATATTTTCTACACTTTTTCGTACTTTTGAGCCAAGTTTTTATTGAATATTATTATTAACTGGTTCATATGCTTATTTCAAAGGGTTCATGAGACAACGAGCTAAATTTGAGTGATTCTTCTAAACTTGAAATCGTTGAGTGAATCTTTAAACATATTTTGAATTTTCATATTTTAAACTACAAAAGTTTTTATATAAATACATAATTTTTATATTGTTTATAATTGTAAATGTGAGAAGTCTAGAATAAAATCTCTAACTTGCTATTAAAAATTACAAGATAATATATTGATCATAAATTTGTATTGTGTGCAGAATATGGATGATGGTGATGGTTTGTTGTGGGCCAAAAGCATACAAGGGCTCAACTCAACAATTAAAAGGCACACGATTAATGGGCTGTGTTAAAAGGCCCGAGAGTCGGTGAAGGTTTAAAAGAATTTAAGAGGCCGATATAAATTATAATAGGAGGGGTACAACAGCGGAAAGAAAAGAAAAAGAATATTATTATTCATTAAAAAAAACCTTACACGTGAGGGAGAGCAGCAAGCAAAAAGCCGCCATATATATATTATTGTTATTGTTCACATGGGGTTGTTTTGGAGTCAAAGACATAGCAAGCATATTTTATTATTGGCATTCAACTTGATTCTTTGTGGCTCTCATCGCACGAAAAGAAAGACAGGCATTCAACTTCTACTTTTTGTTTTCATGAATTATAATATTTATCGTATATATTTTATTGTTTTGAACATGGTTATTGGCTAAACGCATTTAGTTATCTAGGCTTGTGATGATGTTTTGTTGATTGCTTTGGACTTGTTGGTTTTCGGGTTTTTGTTTATGGGATTTTGATTAATTAAAAGTTTTTATCAGTTTTATTGGACGTGTCTCATGCGTATTTACTTTTGATTTGTGTCTTAATGAATGTTTCACATGTTACTTGATTGATTGTTTTTCGATTATAGGTTGCATGTTAGGGTTGTTTACTGTGTGTTTGCAACTTGTTTATGGTTTATTGAGCTCATTCACCATAGAAACTGATTTTTGACATATTATTAGAAGTTTATACTCTTACCTACTTAGATATCCGATGGGTAATAAGTTGTCGGGTTTGTCTACGTTGTTAGGGTTTTAGGTTAAATTATCTGACAGGAAGTTTGCCTATTTTTGCCTTAATTTCACTGTTTATCCGTGTCCTTTAAACTGTTCAAAACCACCCCGTGTACTTTGGTGCATTGAGATAGTGAAACTGACGTGTTAGCTGTTTTATAGGGTAATTAATCATAATTGGTGAACTGACAGGTGAACTAATAAGCCGGTGTTTTTACATGATCTCTAAGATTTCTTTTTCGGTGACACCTTGAGAGTGATTAAGGATCCATTAAGTTTCTTAGATTTTCATATCTTTATATTCCCGGTTCCCATAACATTTTCCCGTAACCGATAAAATCCCGAGTCGTCACAATTCGGATTCCTTGCCTAGATAAGTCTTACTCTCATTTGAATTTACTAAAGTTTTTATTCAGTAATTTAATTTTCTAGTTTACTTTAATTTAATTAAGTAATTATTTTAATTAGTTATTAGTTATTAAAATAAAATAAATAAAAAATCCAAAAATATATATTTTCTTAATTATTACTTTAAATTAGTTTTTAGAACTAGTCTCGTTAATTTAAATAAGTGTCTCTAGGGTTCGATATTCCCGGTCTTCCCATAGCTATTCTACACCCGATAGGTTCACTTGCCTGTTGCTAGTGGTTTGGTTTAGGGTATTTTAGGTTTTTATTACTCGTGCTTGGTCATTATTAGCTAGAATTTATATACCACTTCGTGCACATCAAGTTTTTGGCGCCGCTGCCGGGGACACTTGGTAATAGCGAACTAGCTTCTATTTGCTTTTATTTGTTTTTAGTTTTAGTTTTAGTTAATTAGTTTTATTTTATTTTACTATTTAATTGCTCTTGATTGCTATTTATGCCTTGACTGTAATTTGTGTGCTCTAGGGATAAGCTTGGGTCCTTACTCTTATACTTGTTTTTCAGCATATGCGACGTACACGTTCACTAGGACCACCAGAGTTCACTGCTTCAGACGAACCCGAGAGAGATTTTCGTGAGCGCCGTAGGGAGTTTCAAGAGATTGCACGTGCTCTACGCGAAAGCAAGGTACACGTTTCTGATTCCACTTTAGATATGGGTGACACTAATCCCCCTAGGCGTACGGTTCACTTGAGAGGGAATGAGGGAGTTATGGGGAGACGGTCTGCTATCACACGTCCGACAATGCCCGATGCTAATAACTGGCAGATTACGACCAACGTCATGAATTCCATTACTAATTCTGCCCCATTTCACGGACTTGAAGACGAGGACGCGCCTGGCCGTCTGAACAAATTCACTCGTATTTGTGACACTTTCAATATTGCCAACGTCACTCGTGCTACTATCTACCTTCATCTTTTTCCATTTTCTCTAGAGGATCGTGCTTCATCGTGGTTGGAAAACCTTCCCCCTGGGTCCATCACTACCTGGGATAATCTTCAAGCTGTATTCCTAAAGAAGTACTTTCCGCCATCTAAGGCCTCGCGACTTCGTGATCAGATCTGTTCCTTCCACATGGACCCTGACGAGCCATACTCTTTGGCTTGGGAAAGGTTCCACAATCTGCTTAGTAGATGCCCCCAGCATGGTCTACTCGAATGGGCCGTAGTCGAGAAATTCTATAACGGGTTGAACTTTGAGATGCAGAAGAGATTCAATACGTCAACTGGAGGAAACATGTTAGAGAAGTTGGATATAGATGAGTGTCAGTCGTTGTTTGAGAGTTTCGCCCTAGCCGAGCAGCAGGAGCCGTCCGCCCGAGGTGCTTCTAAAACCACCACCTCTTCCGCTTGAGGCATTTATCATGTCTCGAATGATACTACCATCGCGGCTGCCTTAGAGGCAATGTAGAAGGATATCCGAGAGTTGAAGAAGATCGCTCAGAAATGCGAAATCTGTCGCGGAGGGCACGATACAGTTGATTGTCCGGTCGATCAACAGGAAAAGGTGGACTACTTAGGTAATCAGAATCGAGGAGCGAATGCCTACGGTAACTCAGGATGGAGAAATAACTCCAACTATGGTTGGAGGTCAGGAGGTAATGCTCAAGGTTTTCAGCAGAGGCATGAGCAGGTTAGTGACCCAGAGGCAGTAGGAAGTTCAAGTGCGGGGAAGAGTAGCGGTATGGATCCGGATCTTAAGGAACTTCTAACTAAGCAATCTACGATTCTTTCCCACCTTATTGACAGAGATAATAACACACAACAGAGACTGGCTGAGCACGACACCCTATTGAAGAACCAGCAGTCGTCATTTTGGAGATGTCTCGAAAAGTGGATGAGATGATGAAGCAGATGCTACCTAATAAACAGGTCGGAGCATTTCAGGGCAGCACAGAGCTTAACCCCGAAGGCACAGTGAAGGCGGTGACCACCCAAAGTGGCAGACGAGGTGATCGAGAGCAGTCGCCGGCAGATGATGAGGAGCCGGTGGACGAGGAGATAGAGATGGAGACTCCTGTGAGGGCGCATGAGAGGCGATTCCCAGCAAGTACCTCGTCAAACGGTGAGTCTCCTGCAGAGAAAGTTGTCGAGAAGAATATTGAAGATAAGAAGAGTCCCGAAGTCGATCTTACTCGAGTTCCGTATCCAGCTCGTCTTCTGAGGCAGAAGTATGCGCAGGAATATGGACATTTCTTGGACATGTTTAAACAGCTAAAAATCAATCTTCCGTTTGTCGAGGCACTCCAGCATATGCCTAAATATGCCAAATTCTTAAAAGATCTTCTTTCGAATAAGAAGAAGCTGGAGGGGCTTTCGACAGTATATCTTAATGAAGGATGCTCTGCGGTAGTCCAGAACAAGCTGCCAGAGAAATTAGCAGACCCGGGACACTTCACGATTCCGTGTTTGTTTGGCAGCTCGACTGAGAGCTACGCGTTGGCCGATTTAGGTGCTAGCATTAATCTTATGCCATATTCTCTTTATAAAAAGCTAGACCTTGGCGAGCCGGTCCCAACGCGCATGAGTTAATCTTAGCCGAACGTTTGGTCAAATATCCGTGGGGAATTGTGGAAAACGTACTCGTTAAAGTCGATAAATTCGTTTTTCCCGTGGATTTTGTTATTCTTGACATGGAGGCTGACGATCAGGTCCCACTCATTTGGGACGACCCTTCTTGCTAACTGCTAAAGCGCTTATTGACGTCTTCGACGGAAAAATTACACTTCGTGTAGGGGAGGAGAACGTCACCTTCGATGTCGTCAAATCAATGAGAAACTCCAGTAGTCAGGACGATTCCGTTTAATTTCTTGACACGTTCATATCTCAGTTCGAACGATGTCTTGACTATATTTCTGGAGCAGATTTGCCCAATCAGGAGGACGAGGTTGATGTTCCCCCGGAGCACGACCTGAGCATTTTTGTTAGCTCACCTCCTGAGTACCCCGAGGTGTTCACGGTTGCCGATAGCACCGAGGGATCGAAGGTGAGACCATCTATTGAGGCACCACCGTCCCTCGAGCTTAAAGAGCTACCTCCTCATTTGGAGTACGCTTTCTTGGACGGTGACGCCGATTTACCCGTCATCATTTCTTCTCAGTTGGCGGATGATGAGAAATCGAGGTTGGTTGATGTGCTCAAGGCACACAAACAGGCTATTGCGTGGAAACTCATGGACATCCAGGGCATCAGCCCCAACTTTTGCACACACAGGATACTCATGGAGGATGAGTACAAGCCTGTAATCCAATCTCAAAGGAGGCTCAACCCTAACATGTCGGAGGTGGTCAAGAAGGAGGTTATAAAACTCCTCGACGCTGGCTTGATCTATCCCATCTCTAATTCTTCATGGGTGAGTCCCGTTCAGGTTGTCCCTAAGAAGGGAGGGATGACAGTTGTCACTAACGAACGTAACGAGCTTATTCCGACTAGAACAGTCACAGGCTGGCGGGTGTGCATCGACTACAGGAGGCTTAACGACTCTACTAGGAAAGACCATTTTCCTCTTTCGTTCATCGATCAGATGTTGGAGCGTCTGTCGGGGCGACAGTTTTACTGTTTTCTTGATGGATTTTCAGGATATTTCCAGATCCCGGTCGCACATGAGGATTAGGAAAAGACCACATTTACATGCCCATACGGTACCTTCGCATACAAATGTATGCCTTTCGGGTTATGTAATGCTCCAGCTACTTTCCAGCGTTGCATGGTAGCGATATTCCAGGACATGATCGAGAGTTCCATGGAGGTTTTCATGGACGATTTTTCGGTATATGGGACTTATTCGATCAATGTCTTTCTAATCTTGAGAGGATGATGAAGAGGTGCATAGAGACTAAGTTGATGTTGAACTGGGAGAAGTGCCACTTTATGGTGACTGAAGGTCTGAAGGCATTGTGCTCGGGCACAAGATTTCGCGAGACGGTATTGAGGTAGATAGAGCTAAAATCGACACTATTAGTAGACTTCCTCCACTGACTAGTTTGAAATCCGTTCGTAGTTTTCTCGGGCATGCGGGTTTTTATCGTAGGTTCATTAGAGATTTTTCTAAGATCACCCGGCCCATGACTCGCCTTCTAGAGAAGGACGTCGAATTCGACTTCGATGCTGATTGTCTGAAGGCGTTTGAGTTTCTCAAGGGGCAGTTGGTTAATGCCCCTATCTTAGTAGCACCCGACTGGAGCTTACCCTTCGAGCTCATGTGCGACGCTAGTGATTTTGCAGTCGGGGCTGTTTTAGGTCAGCGGAAGGACAAGCACTTCCATCCTATCTATTACACGAGTAAGACCCTCAATGACGCTCAGGAGAATTACACGACTACTAAGAAGGAGCTTCTAGCAGTAGTCTTCGCGTTCGACAAATTTCGTTCTTATCTCGTGCTTTCTAAAACCATCGTTTATACTGATCATGCGACATTACGATACCTGTTCGCCAAGAAAGATGCCAAGCCTCGCCTGATACGATGGATTCTCTTGCTTTCCGAGTTCGATATTGAGATTACAAATAAAAAGGGAGCGGAGAATGTAGTTGCGGATCACTTATCACGCCTGGAGGATCCGAAGAGAGAGGAGATTAGAGAAGATGCCATCGGGGATAAGTTCCCCCACGAGTCGTTGATGATGGTGAGAGTGAGATTTGAGAGAGAGCCAGTGTTGTACGTAAGTGCTGAAGAGGAGGGTCTGCCATGGTTCTCCGACATTGAGAATTATCTGGCCGAAGGAGTAGTGGTTAAAGGCATGAGTTATCAGCAGAAGATGAAGTTTTTCGCAGACGCCAGCCACTACATATGGGATGCACCGTATTTGTTTCGTGTAGGCGTCGATCGAGTGTTGAGGAGATGTGTGAGTAGGGAAGAGGTACGTGAGATTCTTAGGCATTGTCATGAGGGTTTAACTGGAGGCCACCATGGTTCGTCTTCCACCGCTAGGAAATTTTTAGATTCCGGCTTTTATTGGCCATCGATTTTCAAAGACTCACACGAGTTTGTCAGACAGTGTGACGCATGTCAGCGCACTGGTAACATCTCATCCCGTAATGAGACACCCCAAAACCCTATTCAGGTTTGTGAGGTTTTCGACGTTTGGGGCATTGATTTCATGGGTCCATTCCCGTCTTCTTGAGAGAACCGATACATTCTCGTGGCTATCGATTACGTTTCCAAGTGGGTTGAGGCTCAAGCCTTTCCCACTAACGACGGCCGAGTTGTAGTGTGATTCTTGAAGAGGTTGTTCTGTCGGTTTGATACTCCCAAGGCCTTGATCAGTCATAGGGACACACATTTCTGTAATGCCCAGATGGAGAAGGTGTTGGCAAAATATGGGGTCACCCATCGATTGTCCACCGCCTATCATCCACAGACGAGCGGGCAAGTGGAGAATTTAAACCGATATGTTAAATGAATTTTAGAGAAAACTGTCGGCAAGAACCGAAAGGACTGGTCCGACAAGTTGGATGATGCACTTTGGGCTTTCCGCACAGCATTTAAAACGCCTATTGGGACCACGCCCTTTTAGATGGTTTACGGGAAAGCCTGTCATTTACCGGTTGAGTGAGCATAGAGCATATTGGGCATTGAGATCCGTTAATCTTGACCTGACCCAAGCTGCGAAAAACCGGTATCTCCAAATTCATGAGGTAGAGGAGCTGAGAGATGAGGCGTACGCGAGATCATGGAGTTATAAGGAGTGTACGAAGGCGTTACACGATCGAAAGTTGAGGAAGGTGAAAGAGTTCAAGTGTGCGGATCATGTGTTGGTTTATAATTCCCGCCTGAAGTTGTTTCCATGTAACCTTAGATCGAGATGGGTTGGTCCGTATACAGTGAAGGCGGCATTTCCGCACGGTGCAGTTGAGTTAGTTGATCATGAGGGGAAATCGTGGAAGGTGAATGACCATAGGTTAAAGCATTATATCGGTGGGCCGGTTGATTCGGTTGAGGAAGATGTATTTCTCCTCGACATCCCTACCTTGATTGCTTGATAGGGATAGGCCTCGGGAAATACCCGAGTGTAGAGTTTGTATAATATTTTTGTTTTTTCTATTATTATTATTATTATTATTTTATTTTGAGTTTGTTTTAAGTTTTTAGAGTCTGTTTGATGTCTGCTTTGGGTGCTTTGAGCTTTGTGTTGCAGGTTTGGATACTTTCGTTCGTACTCAATCTCCATTCGGACGGGGGCGTTCTGAGCTTATTTGATTGTAGAGGGCACCCAAAAGCTGCGACCGCGAATGAAATGTTATACGGTCGCTTTATTGGAACATGACATATGCATATCATTGCCATATTACCAGGGGAGTCTGTTCCATTTTCTTTATGCTTGTTTTATTTTATTTTTGCTTTATTTTTGTTTTTTTCTTGTCTCCCATTGAGGACAATGTGAAATTTAAGTGTGGGGATGGGAAACTGACGGTTTTAGATTTATATATATATAAAAAAATTTCAAAAAAAAAATAAAAAATTCAAAAAAAAATAGATAAATAAAAAAAACGAAAAAAATAAAAGAAGTTATATATAAAAAAAAATGTCCCGAAAATTTATTTTGCACATAATGGAAAATGATGTTATTGTTTAAGGTTGATCTTTTAAAACTACTATTATATATGAGATTAAATAACAGATGGCACACTTAATTTGGGATGTGTCGGTAGGCCCAACTAGCTTTGATAGTCCTCTTTAGCAGATTTTATATATCTAATAATTTGAAAAAAAACGGTGAAACCGAATTTCGATGCTTAGGGATGATTACAATCAATCAATCATGCCCAGTAAAATCCCACCGACAGCAAAGCTATAAGTAGGGTCTGGGGAGGGTGGGATGTAGGCACACCGTACCTCTATCCAAAGGAATAAAGAGGTGGCTTCCAGAGAGACCCTCGGCTCTAAGTACATGTGTATGAAGCAAAATAAAAGAAAATAAAGCAAAATAAAGGAAATCAAAGTTTAACAGTTATATAAAAACTACTACTAATTATAATAATATTAATAATAAGATCACAGTTTAACAGCTATATAAAAGCTAATAATAATTATAATAATAATAATATATGTAAGGGAAATACCATTATGGTATGTGGCCTAAATAAGTTAAGTCTAAGCCCTAAGGTATTCAATTCTCTCTAAAAATCCTTAACTTTAATTCTACTTCTCCACGAATTCCTATCCTCAACCATGTCCTCGGAGAGGTTTAGGTCTATCAAATCATGCCTAATCCTCTCATCCCAAGTCAATTTCGGTCGTCCTCTACCCCTCCTCCCCTCTATAGTAATGTTTTCTACGGATCTAACAGGATTCGTCGTCTGTCTTCTCTTTACATGTCCAAACCATCTCAATCTCCACTCTCTTATCTTGTCTGCTATGTTCGCCACCCCTAATCTCTCGCGAAACACAACGTTTCTTATTTGGTCTAGCCTTGTGTGCCCACACATCCAACGTAGCATTCTCATTTCTGCTACCTCCAGCTTCCGCACTTGTGCCTTCTTGATGGCCCAACAATCTGTTCCATATAGCATTGCAGGTCTAACTGCCACCCTATAGAACTTTCCCTTTAGTTTAGTCGGGAAACTCTTGTCGCACAATATACCTGTGGCTGCTTTCCATCTACACCATCCTACCTGAACTCGGTGGGTCACATCACTGTCTAATTCCCCATCGCTCTGTACAAAAGATCTTAAATACTTGAACTTCGTTACTTGCGGGACCACCTGCCCTTCAATTGTGATCTGTGTGTCTTCATTGTCGTTTATTGTAACGATTCCGACGAAACCCGGTATACCCTAACCGGTAGACGATAGTTACGTCATATTTAATGTCGGGTACATGAGTTACCATAGTAATTATACGAGAATACATGGTTCACTGTATTGATTGTACGTGAATATATAATTCATCGTATTGAATATGCGATTAATCGATCGATAGTTATTGAAACCCGAACGAATCGAGGGTTCAATTATAGACGATATCTATAATATTTAGTGATGTTACGAAGCATTAATGCTTCGGGATAAGTAAAGTACGGCACAGAAAAAGAATTTCGATTTAATGGTACGTCGGTACATTAAACGAAACATTTAATACCAAACCGAGCAAGAGATGATCGATCAAGCCGAAAAAGATGCGCGATAATTAATGATATGATGTTTTAAGTTAATAAATGTCATGGTTTAAGTTTTTAAAGTTTTTAAATCGGTTTTATATAAATTTCATTTTTTAAGCCGAAAAACGACCGTTTTAGCCTCGTTTTAAGCCGAATTAAACATTTAACCAAAAAACGAACTGAACCAGATTATCCAAAACATTATCCGGATATCCGAAATCCAAACATGTGGCCTAGAATGGAGAGGTGGGTCCCACCCCACCCCTCCTACATTTCCGATCGGACTTAATGGGTAATACCCATTCATTTCATTTTTTTTTCTAAGCAACATGGCAACAATCTCCATCTTCCTTCCACAATATCAACTAAAAACCGAGATTTGGAGCAAGAAAACCGAGGTAAAAACCGACTTAATCACGTTTCCATCTTCGTTTCTTGAGTTTGTTTGCAAGAAAATGAGGTTTCAATGATGAAAACCGATTCTTGCATGACCAAGTGATGTATGCGGGTTATACAAGGGATCTTGGTCCAAGAAAGGAGTTAAACGAATCAAAAACGAATTTTTACGGTTAAATCTTTGTTTTTGGAATCATAACCGAAACCATGAAAGAAATGGCTTGATCGTGAGTGTAACTTGCTTGGTATTGTGGTATGTTGGTTGTAGGTTCTGTATTTAGTGGTAGATAAGGCGGAAAGACGAGTTTGTAGCTTGTAGTGGCGGAAAACAAAAGGTATATTCGGTTTATGTTCGGTTTTGGAGATTTGGACAGATTGTTGATGCTTTAGAATTAGGTCATGAAATTTTACAGAGGTGTTAAACACATGAAAATATGAGTTCTGTAAATTTTTGGTAATTTTTGGATAAAGGATGAATATTTGGTGAATTTAATGCTCGGTTTTGGCTAAAAATGGTGAAAAATGGTTAAATATCATGAAAAATTCTGGAAAATTGCAGATAAGCTTTTTATATCATGTATAAGTCACACACAAAATTTGAGGTCATTTGGAGAAGTCTAAGTAGGCTTTTCGGTTAAACGAGTTCTAGGGTTTTCTAGCTCGGTTTTAGTGAAAATGGCAGGTAAAAGAAGATTTTGGTTCTGGAAAAATTACAGGGGACTATGTAGATGGCAGGGGACATCCAGGAGAAATTTGGGATTTTTCTAAGATCGTTTGGTATTTACGACATATTTAGTGTTTAAAAATAGATAAATAAATTTTAAATATAAAAATTAATTCTGGAAATAATTTTATAAAATTCCCCACTGTCAAAAAGTGGTTTGTGCAAAATTTCAAGATCCGAGATTAAATGGATAATTATTTGTGCTAATTATCAAACTTTTAAAGTTAAAACGCGTAAACCGGTGAAGTTCGCTTAAGCGAGCTGACTGGTGTATAGAAACCCTAAAAAATAAACTATTTTCATATAATTGAGTTAAACAAGTAAAAATGAATCATCCGAAAATAATTCGGATGATTTGAGTAATTTTACCCGATAAAACAGTTTCCGGTGCACTAAAGACGGAAACGGGTCCCGCGGCCAATCGGGGCGTCTAAACCGAGCTCTAATTTCACAACTTAAACTAAATTATCAGTCAACCACTATTTTCGGGTCGTGTGTGGCCAAACTCATTTTTGAAACATAAAAACGGGTAACCGTGCTAGGCACGCAAAACGGGAAAAACAAGCTATTAGAAAATTTGACTGTTGAACTCTAAACGACATCACAATCTGAGTCCGGAGAAGTGTTTCTGGGTTAACATTGCCCCCAGAACGGGTACAGTACTGGGTTAACAGTGTCCCCAGATGTACCGGTTAACACGGTTAAAGTTATATTAATAATGAGTGTATAGTAACGATCGTAGGGATCATATTACAGATTGGACATGTTAACTGATAATGATTGTTGTTACCTGCTTGCATGTGCTAAGGTGAGTTTCACGAGCCCCTTTTTCTGAATTGTTTTTAAATAGTTTCTCGGGGCGGAAGCATGTTATTACTGAAATGTTTAAATACATACTGAACGCATGGATTTGCGTGGATTTACATATATTTTATTGTACGGGAATCGTACGGAAATGTACTAAGATGGTAATTGTCTGAGTTGCTAACATTCTAAGGCCCCGGAACACGAGTGATTAACTGAAAGCCGGTAGAGTGTGGATAGTACTATTGGGCTGACAAACCCAACTGGTCCGGCATGGATTTGCTGATGTTTCCCAGCCAGTTGCACATGTCTATGTTGGGTGTTATATTTATTTTGCTATGTAATGTTAGGCATAGCGGTTTGGGACAGTTCCGTGGGCGGGGGATATGCCACGGGTCCGTGGGCGGGGGATATGCCACGGGGGTTGTGTGAGATAGTCAGAGGTTTCACTTGTGGGCTCAGCATAATTACATCGATAATAATATTATTTTATGATAATGATTTATCATGGTTTACTCGAATTGTGAAACTCACCAACTATTCGTAATTGACCCGTATTCTCACATGCTTTTCAGGTACAATTAAGATGAAGTGATTGCTTACGTGCTAAGTGCTTGATGTGTGTAAGATTTGCGTGAAGGATGTTAGGATACATTATAACAAATAGAATTGTGTATCGTATTGTATGATGTGTGTATCACCTAGACGGTAATGAAATACAAGATAATGTAATTTGAAGTATATTAATGTATTCAGTTTTCTTTATAAACAATGTGGTTGATATCAGAGGTGTCTGTTGCATCCCGTTTACGTTTCCGCTGCGGTTGCGGGGTGTTACATTTATCCCACCAAAATCACAGTGGAGGTACTCCGTCTTAGATCGGCTAATCTTTAAACCTTTTGTCTCTAAGGTTGTTCGCCACTCCTCAAGCCTCATGTTTAGATCTTGTTTTTTTCTCAGCAAGTAACACAATATCGTCTGCGAACATCATGCACCACGGGAGAGTCCCCTGAATCGACTTTGACAACTCATCCAAGACTACTGCAAAAAGAAACGGGCTCAACGCTGACCCCTGGTGAAGACCTACCTCTACAGGAAAGAAATCAGTATCCCCCACTGGCGCACTCAAACCAGTGCGATGGTTACCATAATCTAAAAACTTTGAGATGGTTATACTTAGATGCACTCAAACCAGCACACACCACATGTCCATCTTTCTACGAGCTTAGAAATAGTTATATATTTTAGGGTGATATAAAAAAAAGCAAAAAAAAGAAAAAAAGAAAAAAAAGTATGTTTTGAAAGTGTATTCCAAGAGTTGGTTCAAGAAAAGCAAATGCTTGTGAAGAAAGTTATGTATTGTAAAATGCCAAAGAAGCATTCTCAAAGATTGTAAAATGCCAAAGAAGCATTCTCAAAAATAGTAAAAGAGGCCAAAGATGCAAATACTAGACGGGACTTAGAGTTTACGTGTTACCAATGGGATAGTGACTCTGAGGATACACTATTGGGGCTCGAAGGTTCTTAGTCAATAAATATCAAATTAGGATTTTATAGGACAAAGTCCAATAATACTTAGGAATAGCTCGTACGACCTCCACATGACCATTCATCCATCAAATTTCACCGAGTGCATCTAATTAGTACCATCAACGAGTCCTTGGCTTATGGTGATTTGCCGAGCCAGTTTGCTTCGACTCTAGTTCTTCTAACACTCTTTGTCTGAGATGGGGTAGGTGTAGCCGTAGCTTTTGAACTTTAAAACGCTTAATGCAATTGAGGGCTTGAGAGGCTGGTGGTTGGGTTTAGGTGGACAACAATATCGGCAATCGCGGTTTTTGCGTTTATCTAAGCTTAAAAGATAACCTATATGTTTTGAATATCGACTTTGAATTATGATTCCATTGCATTATATATTTTTCGAGGACTAAAAAGTTTAAGTGTGGAGATATTTGATGTGGTCTAAATTATATACATATTATTATTCATATTTTCTACATTTTTTCGTACTTTTGAGCAAGGTTTTTATTGAATATTATTATTAATTGGTTAATATGCTTATTTCAAAGGGTTCATGAGACAACGAGCTAAATTTGTGATTATTCTAAACTTGAAATCGTTGAGTGAATCTTTAAACATATTTTGAATTTTCATATTTTAAACTACAAAAGTTTTTATACAAATACATAATCTTTATATTGTTTATAATAGTAAATGTGAGAAGTCTAGAATAAAATCTCTAACTTGCTATTAAAAATTACAAGATAATATACTGATCATAAATTTGAATTGTGTGCAGAATATGGATGATGGGCCCATATATTAGAAGTTGGTGATGGTTTGTTGTGGGTCAAACGCAAACAAGGGCTCAACTCAACAATTAAAAGGCACATGATTAATGGGCTGTGTTAAAAGGCCTGGGAGTCGGTGAAGGTTTTAAAGAATTTAAGAGGCCGATATAAATTATAATAAGAGGGGTACAACAGCGGAAAGAAAAGAAAAAGAATATTATTATTCATAAAAAAACTCTACACGTGAGGGAGAGCAGCAAGCAAAAAGCCGCCATATATATATATATATATATATATATATATATATATATATATATATTATTGTTATTGTTCACGTGGGGTTGTTTGGGAGTCAAAGACACAGCAAGCATATTTTATTATTGGCATTCAACTTGATTCTTTGTGGCTCTCATCACACGAAAAGAAAGACAGGCATTCAACTTCTACTTTTTGTTTTCATGAATTATAATATTTATCATATCTATTTTATTGTTTTGAACATGGTTATTGGCTAAACGCTTTTAGTTATCTTGGCTTGTGATGATGTTTTGTTGATTGCTTTGGACTTGTCGGTTTTCGGGTTTTTGTTTATGGGATTTTGATTAATTAAAAGTTTTTATCAGTTTTATTGGATGTGTCTCATGCGTATTTACTTTTGATTTGTGTCTTAATGAATGTTTCACATGTTACTTGATTGATTGTTTTTCGATTATAGGTTGCATGTTAGGGTTGTTTACTGTGTGTTTGCAACTTGTTTATGGTTTATTGAGCTCATTCACCATAGAAACTGATTTTTGGCATATTATTAGATGTTTATATTCTTACCTACTTAGATATCCGATGGGTAATAAGTTGTCGGGTTTGTCTACGTTGTTAGGGTTTTAGGTTAAATTATCTGACATGAAGTTTGCCTATTATTGCCTTAATTTTACTGTTTACCCGTGTCCTTTAAACTGTTCAAAACCACACCGTGTACTTTGGTGCATTGAGATAGTGAAACCGACGGGTTAGCTGTTTTATAGGGTAATTAATCATAATTGGTGAACTGACAGGTGAACTAATAAGCCGGTGTTTTTACATGATCTCTAAGATTTCTTTTTCGGTGACACCTTGAGAGTGATTAAGGATCCATTAAGTTTCTTAGATTTTCATATCTTTATATTCCCGGTTCCCATAACATTTTCCCGTAACCGATAAAATCCCAAGTCGTCACAATTCGGATTCCTTGCCTAGATAACTCTTACTCTCATTTGAATTTACTAAAGTTTTTGTTCAGTAATTTAATTTTCTAGTTTACTTTAATTTAATTAAGTAATTATTTTAATTAGTTATTAGTTTTTAAAATAAAATAAATAAAAAATCCAAAAATATATATTTTCTTAATTATTACTTTAAATTAGTTTTTAGAACTAGTCTCGTTAATTTAAATAAGTGTCTCTAGGGTTCGATATTCCCGGTCTTCCCATAGCTATTCTACACCCGATAGGTTCACTTGCCTGTTGCTAGTGGTTTGGTTTAAGGTATTCTAGGTTTTTATTACTCGTTGTGCTTGGTCATTATTTGCTAGATATTTATATACCACTTCGTGCACATCAGTCCAGACCGACAAAGTTTAAAAAGATTTCATCCACACCGACCAAATTATCCAATAAGTTTTCAGGTGGACCCCGCTTTCTTAACTTATATATTAATTTATACCCCGCTTTCCAGTCTCAATTTAAAAAGGTGGACCAGATCTTGTTTTATGTTTGTTCGTTTGTTTTTCCATGTGTCGTCAAAGGATCCAACCTTATAAACCTTATAAATCATGAATTACACAAGGGAGCAATTGAATAAGAAACATCCAATCTTATAAACCTATAAACTTGAAAAGTTATTGGAGAAAGCGGGGTGCGCCTGAGAATGTTATTGGAGAATTTGGTCGGTGTGGACGCAATATTTTTAAATTATGTCGGTCTAGACGGAATATAAATAAATCCGGTCGGTTTGGACAGGATTTCAACTTCAAAAACTTATAAGAACAAAAGTTATGGATCTCCTCTCATCGGAACAATTCTTCTCAAATGCGTCTCGGCATACGAAATTTAAAAGACACTTTTTTCAAAAAGTTTAGAATTTGTACGGAACAGGTAGGAAACATTAAAAAACCGTTTGGGGAGACTGTTTTTTAGCTAAAGATTTAATGAAATAATTTGGACGTCACCCTCAAGATTTTTAAATTTTTTACCCGCCATGTCAGTTTTTATCCACGTGTCAGCTTTTAATTGATTGATAGATCTCGTCGGATCTAATACAAAAGTGTCACCCAGTACATAATTCTTGGAACATTTTGGAAAACTTAAAGATTTGAGGGCTATTTGAAAGTGGAAACGCCGGGATATTGGTCGAAGAGCAGGATAATTTAAAAGTGGAAATGCCGGGAACACAAAGGGAACGAATGAGTTCATCTGAGTGATTATGAAGTGTGATACAAAAGGTATAATCTACTTTTAGGTGCAAGTTTACGAAACTACCCTTATATTTACCTTCTATGGTAATGTTGGTTACAAGGAGGGATGAATCTGATCCCGTCATATAACTACATGGAGTCAAACGATTCAAAACGTTTTGGAGGGATGCAACCTACTCTCTCCATCAAACCACGGTGAAGCCAACTACAGTTCTCTCATATAATTATAGTGTATGGCCTGCTCTTAGCAATGGAAACCAAACTAACTGAGATGTTGTATATGTGAAGAATATATGTTTAGAAGAACATGTCCATATCTTGATCGCATTTAGTTACTTCTACTTTAATAAATCCATATAAACCTTATAAAAGAAGTTCAAATATTGTTCCGAGTTTTATGTCACTATACAAGTATAAACGTTATCACATTTAAACATTTGATTTATGGGGGTAAAGCTAAAATACAAAGTACAACAAAAATGAGAATTGTAAGAAGGAATCTAATCCATTGATCTTAGATTTGGATATGGAGATTAATTTTAAGAATAAAAATTAATGAAAATGGCATGCATGTAATAACCCACTTATGATAGGCTTTGTGAGGAACCAGTGACTCGCAGAGCCCGAAGAACCAAGGATTTATATTTAGTAGAATAGGCTTTGCGATCCCAAAGGGGATAGCGGCGCAACTTGTTGCTCGCTTACCCATTATCCAGATGTAATTTGGTTTGTGTTAAATGTTAATAAAAATATAACTTATGATGACTTTCTCTCTCCACATGCAAGGCACATGTCAAATCCCCTATAATTTTAAAACGTCTATAACCTTTTCATATGACATTTTTTATAAGTTTTGTTTACTATAATAACAAGCGTTTTTTTTATCTTTAATATAAATATCATATTGTCATATAAAAATAAAAAAAAATTAGTGGGTTTTTTATATTGTGTTATTTGGCTGTCCATTGTGTTTTTTAATTGAGTTTTTCTATACATTGTGTTATAGATTTTGATCATTGTGTTTTTCAATTGATACTCATATTAAAGATAAAAATTAAAACAAAGATTACATCATTGTGTATTTTTGTTCGTCATTGTGTCTTTATGCTCAACATTTGTCTTTTTACTTATCATTGTGTTTTAGTCATTGTGTTCAACATTCACTTAAGTTGAGAAAAGTAGTATTATGTTCATTGTGTATTACGTTCAAGTCATTGTGTAATATGTAGATCTCATTGTGTTTTATGTTTCAGGTCATTATGTTATATGTATTATCATTGTGTCTTACGTTTCAAGCCATTGTGTTAATGTATTCATTATTGTGTTTTACGTTTCAGGTTATTGTGTAATATGTATTCATCATTATGTTTTATGTATTAGATAATTTGTTGGTTGTTTTAATTGTATTTACATATTATTACACAACAGTGTTATTTGTATTTAGAAAAACACAATAATAAGTTAAAAGACACAATGGAAAAATAACACATTGACAAACAGAAAGACACAGTAACGAAAAAAGACACAATGATAAGCAAAAAGACACAATGACGTAAAAATTTTATTTATTTATATATAACAAATCAAACTCATATTAAAGTAAAAAAACGTTTGTTATTATGGTGAATTTTATTTTTATTTTAAATATCATATGAAAAAGTTATAGGCATTTAAAAATAATGAGGGAATTAACATGTGATTTGCATGTGGAAAGAGTAAATGTGTACTATTATTTTTATACCCTTTTTTCTTTTTTCCCTACTTGACGCATGTCAATTAATTATGGTTTCTCACACTTCTCATTTTTGTTGGCCTTTGTATAATAGCTCAACCCTTGATTTATGTCTATTTAAAACTTATTATAACTATTATTATTAGTTTGTTTTGATTACTCATAAGAAGTTAAATTATGATTGGTATATTTAAAAATGTATGTGTTGCTAGGGGTGTTCAAATCAGATATTCGAACTTCAAATTTCCGAAATTTCGGATAATCATTTTTCACTATCTGAAATTTTGGATACCTGTTCGGATAATAAAACGAATATGCGAAAATTTGAAAAAAAAACTTATTTTATTAGATTAAAACCATTATAATCTAATCTAATCTAACTATACTAATAAAAGAATAAAAGAAAATAATGAGGATGATGTGGCAATCCCACATTCATTCTTACCTTAATCTCTATTCTCATTCATCCTACTTATCCATTGGTTATGGAGCAAAACCATATTGGCAAATGGTTATAAGTTAAACTTCCTTTCTAATTCTCTAATCTATCATCTCATTCATCCTACTTATCCATGAGTCATGGGACAAAACAATTTAGAGATATGGATTATAATTTCTCTTCTAATTCTCTAATCTCCCATCTCATTTATCATAGTTATCAACGGGTAATTGGTCAAAACAATTTTTGCAAATGTTGTATATAAATAAAATCGAATTTGTAAATTTGAGATTCTAGACTTTTTATTGTTTGCACTATATATTTTATCTTCTTTTTACCTATACTTTTGTTCATTTCTTTCAGATAATGGATCTTTTTATTTTTATTATTTGACAAATTCCGTGTAATACATGGGTTCAAAAGCTAGTTCTTCATATACAACCATATACACCACGAACATAATTCGGCAAATACATATTCTTCATATACAGTACCATCGAAACATTAAGGGAAGTTATATTTAGAGAAACTCAACTAATCTTCATATAAGCTGAAATTACGAACAACTAACCACGAATCAATGCACAACCACTAACCACTGCCATCCACCAATCATTGCCACTCCCTGAATCGTCGTTCCATCTCCATTGCCCAAAATTCGAAAATCAAGCGCGTATGTGCTAACATGAGGCGAAGTCTGATAACCACCGGCAACATGTGACGACAAGATACGTGTGCAGAATTGCCGGGCTAGGTTGATGAGTAACCGAAGATCGCAGCGTATATTTGGATTTTTTTTTCAAAATAGCATCTTTAATATTTGACAAGAGAGTAAATGGAATTTAGGTGTCCAGCCATCTGATTGGATTTCCCCTCCTAATGGGAATCCACATAAGCAACGATGTGGAAGTGTATGGTGACTTGATCAGCCATCTGAGATGGCTAGATCCAACGTTATTCCCTTACTGACACGTGGCAGCACCATATGAGACCATCTATATGTTTTTAGAACGATGATTTTCTTGTATTTAGGGGGTGTTTGGGATTGTTTATTTTCACCAACTTATAACTTATAAACTTTTTGAGAAGTAATAAGGTGTTTGGGATTGCTTATATTGTGAGAGAAAAAATTCCATAAGTTACATTTTTATAACTAATTAACTTAATGAAAAGTTATAAGGAAGTAAAATAAGGAATCCAAAAACCCCTTTAGGCTACCGCACTCTCTAAATTTGGAGATCCCCGTTGCCTTACTCTGGTCAGACTATGTTATCTTAATTAGGTCCACACTAGCTTTCAGAGTTTGGCTTGGACGTTCCCCCGGGAAACCATACCGCCGACTGCCACTTGACAGTCGTTGTGCCACCACAACGACTTACGTATCTGGCGTAACACACGGTGGGACATAAACTCGGGTGGGCTCGGGCTTTAAACTGACAACTTTTGTACAAAGCTTAACTCAAATCATTTATTGCCTAAATACAAGAAAGTCGACTTTCTACAAAAATAGTTGGTCTCATATGGTGCTACCACGTGTCAGTAAGGGAATAAGGTTGGATTTAGCTATCATAGATGGCCAGTCACCATACACTTCCACGCCGTTGTTTACATGGGCTGCCACTAGAAGAGAGGAATCCAATATGGCTGGACACTTAAATTCAATTTACCCCCTTGTCTGATACCTAAAAATCATTTTTTTATATTAAAGCTACTAATTTGAAAAAAAAAAATCCGCATATTTAAGTCTTTGACATACAGGAAGATTTATAGGGTTTTTATATGATATACTAGTTTGATGCCCGTGCATTACACAGGTAATTGATTAAAATTTTAAACTTTAGCTATTAAGTGAAATACAGTCAACAAAATGATCATATTGTTTATATAATTACAATTCACATTAAAATTACATAAATTACATAATTAAAATTACCCAAATATGTTTTAAATAAGTAAAACCTTCCTTGTACACTACATTTGTGATTGTATTGGTTGGTATACATTGTTTATCAAAAATTAAAATCTTTAATCCATGTTTGCTTGTAACTCTAGATAAGGTAATATATGGGTATGCTTATAACTCTTCCATGCGACAAATAAGGTTCTTCATGTATATACCGACCCTAGATAAATGATAATGTATCCATGAAAGTAATAAAAAATATATTCATGCACATAAAAATATATTAAAAAGTCAAAACTTTTGTTCAAAAGAAGCCAAAACTTGTTATAGAATCTTGGTGTAAAACAGAAAATAACCAACAAAAATGAATGTCGTATTCAGTTCATGTGTACAATATAATTTGGTTTCGGGTCGTGTTCGGGTTAGCTGAACCTACCAACCCAAGAACACGATTACACGAACCGTGAAACAATTTAAAAAGAAACATTCAAAACAATATTTTGTCAGCTATTGAATCTGAATATATAATAAGGTTTCGGGTCGTCTTTGAGTTAGCTAGACCTGCCAACCCAGGAACACGAGCACACAAACCGTGCTGCAATATTTTTTAAAAAATAAAAATAAATAAAACAAAAGAAATCTAAGTGATACATTGGTGTCGGTTGTGCTTTACTTTAGTTTTGAAAGATTGATATACATAGTAAAGTTGCATCAATTACCACCATCTTGTGTTATTTGGTCATATTTTCAGAACCGTAATACATCTTACGCAAATATTGAATATGAATATATATTAAAAAGTCAAAACGTTTGTTCAGATGAAGCCAAAACTTGTTATAGAATTTTGGTGCAAAACAGAAAATAACCAACAAATACGAATGTCGTGTTCAATTTATGTGTACGATATAATTTGGTTTCGGGTCGTGTTTGGGTTAGCTAGACCTCCTAACCCAAGAACACAATTACACGGACCGTGAAACAATTTAAAAAAAACATTCAAAACAATATTTTGTCGCATATTGAATCTGAATATATGATAAGGTTTCGGGTCGTCTTTGGGTTAGCTAGACCTACCAACCCCGGAACACGAGTACACGAACCGTGATGCAATATTTAAAAAAAAAAGAAATCCAAGTGATACATTGGTGTCGGTTCTGCTTTACTTTAGTTTTGAAAGGTTGATATAGTAAAGTTGCATCAATTACCACAATCTGGTGTTATTTGGTCATCTTTTCGGAACCATAATACATCTTACGCAACTATTGAATATGAAAATATATTAAAAAGGGAAAACTTTTGTTCAAAAGAAGCCAAAACTTTTTATAGAATCTTGGTGCAAAACAAAAAATAACCAACAAATACGAATGTCGTGTTTAGTTCATGTGTACGATATAATTTGGTTACGGGTCGTGTTCGGGTTAGCTGGGCCTACCAACCCAAGAACACGAGTACACGAACCGTGAAACAATTTTTTAAAAAAACATTCAAAACAATATTTTGTCGACTATTGAATCTGAAAATATAATAAGGTTTCAGGTCGTCTTCGGGTTAGTTGGACCTACCAACCCAGGAACACGAGTACACGAACCGTGCTGCAGTATTTTTTTTTTTAAAAAAAAAATCTAAGTGATACCTTGGTGCAGCAAGGTACTATGGTTATTGCAACGTGAGCGGTGTAAAGAATATCAACAATGGCAACTGCAACTCCATTTGCACCAAACCAAATGCAATTTAGATATACAACCTGTATGTATAATGTTTATATCAAATGTATAAAATCAAACAGACAACATTGTCTTTACCTCTATCGACAACAGAAATATGTAAAAACTTTCCATCGTGCATGTGGTGCAGGGCATCAACAATAGGTGTATCGATTGTAACATTTTCTGGATTTGGAGTCATTACATGCATAATAAATCATGAAAAAAATTTAAATATTAGCTGAAAAGGTAGTGAATAACCACTTACTAATGTAACATCTTACTATTATATTAAAATTGCAATTACAATATAATATATGTTGTTTATCGCTTGGAGCTGTTTATCGCTTGATAATCTATTTATGACAATTGTCAATTTCGGGTTACTTTTGTATTTGTTTTATTATGTAAACCGACCCGTTTTGTAAACCAAAACCTTCGTTATAATCAAAATGATGGATTTTATGTTACAATATTGTTTTACATTTGTTGGGTCTTGAAAACACCCTTTTCGGTCCCTAAAATGGCCTCAAGACCCAAACCAACAACCCGAACACTCGTTAAAGACCCGTTTTAGTATTTTTATCCCAAAGGAACTTGCATCTTTGCATTTTTCCCACCTTATTACTTAACATAGGTTAAGTAAATATTAATGTTAGATACTTTAACCCGGTTTCGAGCAAACTGACATTTTTAAAGGGTTATTATTATAAATTCTTAAATAGTTACATTTTAAACCTTGAACTTTAATTGTTTACCTTTTCGCAACAATTATTTTATTTAAATATCTTCAAGACAACCTTTCTAAATCCAAGACTTTCTTTTATTTAGGCTTCATACGTTAAACTCATCGTTCCGGCAAATCTCCAAATTATCATCTTTCAAGTTTATTACTTGAACGTGAGTACTTTCATACCCCGTTTTCCATCTTTTGTTTTGGGGGCGACATTTCATCTTATATAAACTAAATGTTTTATACTTGGGTCTTAAACCACAAACGTTATTGTATACCTTAGTTAAATAAATGCTCTATTTGGTGTTCTGTGATTATATGCCTATGTGTTTATCGCTTTTGGTTGGTTGATCTATAAATCCTAGACTATTTGGCATCCCATTATAGCAAGGTGTCGTTAACGTAATGCAATTAACGATAACTATAAAATCCTAGACTATTTGGCATCCCCTTATAGCTAGGTGTCGCTAACGTAATTCTATTAGCGATATCTATTTATCCTAGTTATTGCTTTTATTTATCGTTTCGTATACAAGATTGTGGCTTTTTCGTGTTATATAGTTATATGCTCAAACTTATGAATTGCTCACCAACCTTTGTGTCGATAAACTTTATTTTATGAAATATTACAGGTTTGCATTTAGGTTGATTATGGAGTTTGGAGAAGAAAACGTCACAAATACCTAGGATATTAGCAAGAATGAACAACATTTGATTTGCTATATTTTGTTATATGTTGTTGTATTTGACTTATGAATATTGTTACGTGACATTTTCGATGTTGTGAAATGAAATGAGTTTGTTAAATATTGTCGCTTTAAATAGTGTCATGCGCTTATGAGCAATCGTTGCACCCCGGCATGTTCCGCCGCCTTTGGTCGGGGTGTGACACTATTAATTAAAAAATGGCAACTATATACATATTCAACAACAATCAACATCAACCAAACATTTAAATAACACCGTCAAATCAATTTCAAATGTTCCTTTCTCTTGTTTAAATCCCACCCCATGATTCATGGTAGGCACCAACAGTTCTAAAGCATGAGATTGTAAAATTACCTAAAAGTAAGCGACAATGGAACAGTTTGAAGCAACGGTGGAGATGAACGTTAGCAGTGATGGAGATGAATAGTCTCGTAGGTTTAATCAGATAAGGGAGAAGGCAGCGAAGTAATGGCAGATTGGCAGCGAAGGGAAGAGGCGCCTCATTGTGTGTCTGTAGCGTAAGGTTTTTTTATTTGGAAGGGGGAAACAAATGGATTGAATTAGATACGGATCCAGATAACATTAGTCAGGCGGGTTGATCTTAATAATACTATTTTAGTGAATATGGGTTAAAAAAGTGATTGGTGATGAAAGGTTGACAAGTAGCAATATATAGTAGCATTTTATTAGATTAGTAAGATATGTTTAAATATAATAAATATTAAAAAAAAACTTATAATTTCAGATATCGGATCTAAAACTTTTTAAAATTACTATCCGAATGATATCCGAGATTTGGATATATGAATTTCAAATAGTTCAAATTCGAATTTTTGAATAATTCGGATTCGGATTATTTTGAACGAGCCACTATCTATTTTTCAGAAATTTTATATAAAAATAAAATATAATTCATCGATTTTGATTTTGAAATAATATAGAAATCATAATCATAATGAACAATAAAATAATAGGTTAGGCGGTCAGCCAAATAATAATAATAAAATAATAATTTTGTGAAGATGGATTGATCACTCCACAGCCTGCCGATTGTGCTCTCGATTCCTTCCTCGAAGTAAGTCATTTCTTAATTCTTCAGTTTTAGGGTTCATTAGCATAGCAGCAAGGATCTGTAGAATATTATTATTTATAACACACTCTGTAAATTTCATTGATAGATGATGCTCTGCAGTTCTAATGATGCGTCTTTACGAGTTTTAGATTAACTCTTAAGAACCCAGTTTTCGTTTTTCCAATTGCTACACTGCATATGATGACACTGTACTTTAACTCACACAGTAATTAATTACTTATCCTCTTAACCTTCTTTAATCAAAACAATATCAAATTCACAAACTTTGCAACCCAAACCAATTAGTTTACTTATCATCTCAATACTGTCTGGCCCCAGCTTCTGCCTGGCCGACCCCTGCGGTTCATCTGGCTTCGACGCTTCTTTGTAGTATGCAGGGCCTCGATAACTGAATTTGCTCGGACTCGAGGGAGACCAAGGGCCCTGTTCTTCTTAATGGGCCCTTGGGCCTCTATCAAAGCTAAAATCCCAGATCTCTGACTCTGAGATGACTCGCCACCGGCTCCTTTTGATGCTAATATCTCCCGCATCCGATTCTGATCAACAACCAAGTATTTATCATACAACTTGTTAACTTTACTTATTAATAAAACCGTTTAAGTCTAAAGTATACCCCAATCAACTGAGCCTCGCCAGATGCCCAGTCATCTGTTTCTTTCTTCTTGTGTGATTCTTCCCAAAATTGTACAACTGTAGGAGGCCCGCTGTACTTTTGCTCCAGTTCCTAAAAATTAAAGTGACACAGAAAGAATGTTAAGTTGTTAAACACACTTATATCAACTATATATTAAACTTACTTGCTTAAACTTATTGAATGGCTTTGCTCCGGTTGTATGAACCACTTGAAGTTTCCTTCTGTTATCTGCGTTAGTAGCAGACTTCTCCTTAAAGGATGCCTTGCACCAATGAGAACAGAAAGACCTCCACACGTCATTATTAAAGTATGCCGGGCACTCTTCCTGAAGTGATGTGTTGTTTTGTTCGGCCCGTATCATAGCCCGATTCCTCTCCTCGTATAGGGTCTGGGTCATTGTACGGGCAACGTGCTCTTTCACAACAGCATCACCATCAGTATCCGATACACCAGGATGATAGCTATAGTATCTCTATCAAAAACCAACATATAGAATTAAGTATAATATTAGGTTAAGTATTGTTAGTCGATGATAAATGGAATTTTTTTTAAGAAAAATGTGTTTACTCGGAACTCGGCGATGATAGAGGGCCAAAAGGTTTCAGGTGCTTTTTTTAACGTAAAAGTACCCATAGGCCACTTAGCGCGCATTATAGCTAGTAGCGTCTTGGTGGCAGTGTTATCTAGAATACTGCATTCACAAGATAATAGCATTTAAATCATGCATCAATTAATGGTGCCTAAATAAGTGAAAAACGGGTCAAAGCCAATTGACCCATCTGGTCACCTCTAGTTAAAATGATTAACATAGTACTTACTGTGTTTTGCTAACTTTTATAGGTCGAGGGACTGTAGGAGGATTCCCGTACTCTCCTTCAGAATGGCTCCTTCCTCGTGTAGCTACATGAGAAGTGTATGAACTTATTATATAAGCATGATATATTGATAAAGGATATAAGTAGTTGTAAGTAAGTTGCATAAATAAACCTGGTGGGCCCTGAGCACCGTCACGCTTGGCATGTACTCGTTGGTTTCGTTGTCGTGCCATATCACTACTTCGTAACGTAGTTAGGTGCAAATGTATCCCAAAAGATGGTTTCTCTTAGTATGGTTATGCTTATAAGTGTATAAAATACAAGTTAGTAAAGGTGTTGATTTTCCCCAACAAGATATGATAAACAAAGCTTGATCACACAAATCCTAATTTAACTTTGACATAATTAGTCCTAACATTGTTCCTAACTACTTCAGTTAAAACTTAAAAGTAGAGCTTAATGTTACAATCTCATACATTATGCTCTTACTATAGGTGCAATGCATAATTTAAACGAGTAAAGCATTTACCAAACTTTAAATCGAACATCATTCCAAAATAGTGAATTCTTAATTAAACATTTAAACTTTAACATCATGGATCCCCAATTTCATTTTACATTATAAACCCTAATATAATATTAAGTTGCATTATCCCCTAAATTTGACTGTCATCGGATTACACTAGTAGATTTAAAACTCTACGATTGTACTTTCCCGATTTCATATGCACCCTGTTCTCAATTTTACTTTTAAAAACAAGCATTAAGTATAAAAAACAGCAATCTAGTCCATAAAAGTAAACTCTTAGTTAAGAGATCGACTTTTAATGTTTAGATCGGGTGAAAATTAAAATCAAGAACATGCCTCTTTCCTTGAAATTAAGAGATCGATTATCTACCTTTAGATTGGGAGAAAATTTAATCGAGAAAAGGGAATTCAGAGATGGAATTAGAGAGGAAAATGGACAAGATCGAAAAAACGAACTTCGGTGAGATCGCCTGACGTCTTGAGTTGGAGTAAGGGGAATGCAAAGATGGAATTAAAGGGACAAGTGGACAGGACCGACAAAATGAGCTTTGATAAAATCGCCTTGAGTTTTTTTTTTTTTTTACTTTGGACAACGGTGGAGTTACTAGGACTACACGCTATCTTTAAACATATAAGGTCTTCAATGAATGATGTCACTCAGTTTTGTATGTCAAGTAGGCTTAGGCGTGTTAGTGGATCATATTTGGATGTGATCCAGTTTATTTATATGACCCCATGGATCAACATAAACGATCCAGTGGTCCAATAAAATCAACCCATTCAAACATAATAATATCCGGAGCTATGCGTGATGTTATGTTTTCGTTGCCTTTTCTACCATCATTGGCCTCATTAGGCACACCCTACCACTACAACCCCTACAACTGCACTGCAACCTCTGCCACTTCTATTACACGCACAATTACGACCACCACATCACTAGAAAAGTTTAAAAACTAGGATAATCATAGCAGCATGGTAAGGATTTGGTGGGCGGGTGAGGATAAGCATTTGAGTTGACCAAATTGAAAGGGGTATTTTGTGGAATGTTATTTAATGGTAAATCTACTACTGTTGTTTCTTTATAGAACCCAAATGTATTTGTATTTTTTCCCTTTTTTAAATATCTCAATTTGAGAGAAGGCTGGCCTGCAACATAATTTTCATCATTGAGATTACTTACGTTGCAGGTCTGTATATCTTGGGCTATTTGACACTGCAGTAGATAGGCGTGTGCAAATTCCGGTTCCAACCTGTGAGAACCGAAGACCGGGACCGTCTATATATGTGAGGACCAACCCTGTAGTATTTAGGTATGGTTATCGGTTCCTGTGATTTGTTATACTCGATAGCACGTTGGCCTGGTTCCGACCCACCTAGGTAGTTAAAATCTATATTTTAGGAGGTGCTATCAAATCCAATATCCGTTACATGCGTATCTGCCTAGCAAGGAATCATTGCAGTTGTATATTATCGTTGCAGCAAAGCATCATAGTTTGATCAAACAAAATTTGTTGATTCATCGCAGGAAACAAGCATTAGTTTAGGTATGTATCGATTTACTGTAATCAAAGCATCATAAGTTGAACTACTGTAATCAATTTACATATTTAAGTACAGTGCAAAGGTGTCATATCTGGTTCTGTGGTGTAGTGGTTAGCACTCTGGACTTTGAATCCAGCGACCTGGGTTCGACTCCCGGTAGGACCTCTTTTTGGTAGTTTTTTTCTTTCTATACTTCATTTTGCGTGAATGGTTTTGTGAGGTGAGTTAGGTAGTTGTGAATTATAATACACTGAATTTTCTTAAAATATATATTAAATGTCTTTCTTGATAACTAACATGTGCTATATGCTGTTTTCTTAAAATTAAAATAATAAAAAGTTGATTGTTAAGAAAATCAAAATAATGTAAGGCTGTGAGCATTATGACTATTACAAAAATCCAAATAAATTAGATACCGGTAGTTATGCAGTTAAAACTATGATTAGCTTAATGATATAATTTAATATTGTCAATATGTCAAGCACCCAAATTGCCTCAATACTACAGTCTGTAAGTTCTCTTTTTTCAGTTACCCAAGTCCCAAAATATCATTTATAAGGAGCAAACGGTACTTCCATCGTCCTAAAATAAGGACCGTTAAGGGTAGGGGAAAAAAAAGAACATGGTTTTAGGAATGTATAGATTATGCATTATCTAATAATGATAGCTAGATGTGAATTCTACCCTTACAAAATGCACAAGAATTTTAAGATGTACACTTGATATGATTTTGTGATAAGTGCGTTAAGGACAGAAATGGAACTTTGACAAACTAAAATAGACAAGTGGATATTTTTTTGGGGGAGTAGTAGTATAAATGTGTCCAGCATTCGGAATGTTGTATGTAGAGGTCAATATCGACTCACTCAGCCTTATGAGTATATCTAGTCTCTATTTGGCATGATATATACATAGTGTTACTGTATCAGGTAGTTTCTTTTTGCTCTTATGACAATTTGATATAATATGTTTCCAAAATCAGAATCTGCAACTCGGTGTTATAATTAAAAGTCGGGTTGAGTTTAAGAGTTTCGTCAAGCAAGTACTTGAGATTGAATTTGAACTTTTTTCCTATTAGAAACATTTGAAGAATAAGATAGGTGCATTGTTTAAAAGTTAGTGGCTGAGAACCAAATATGAGAACTGTTGTCCAGGACAATTGCTGAGGCTGATTTCGTTTCTCTTCGTCGCCATTTTATATATTGATTCCTTCATCAATGATATCACCGTTTCAATTCATTTGATTCAAGTGGTTTAAGTAGTTGACCTGAGTCGGTTAGCACAATGGTCCTGGTGTCAAGTTTCTGTAATATTATATATATATATATATATATATATATATTAAAAACCAAACATGTATAAACTTACTGTTCATCAAAATCTTTACCGTTTTCCCGACACGTGCTACATGACTCATCACCCTTTCATCATCAGTATTGTACTCTTCTTTTCTCTCTCTCTCTCTTTTCAGGCTTCACTCTTCACCGACTCATTTTATGTACTCTCCTCTCTAAATCATAATCAACGCCTCTAGCGTATTCTTGCCAGGTTTTGATTATCGTTGTCTGTGGCTTTGCCGGGATTCGATTCGGGCCCCTTGGTGGCGCCGAACGGCCTTGGTTTAAAAAGGCGCGCCTGAGGCGTGAGGCGCTCGAGGCGTTTGCAAAAACGCCTTATTTCACGTAAGGCGAGAAATTACATGAGGCGGCCTGAAGCGACGCATCAACGGGTGAGGCATGAGGCGTTTGAGGCGTTGCTTCATGTGATGCTGTCTAAGTTAGGTTGAAAATGTAACACTTTAGGACCATCTGCTTAAAATATTAACGTTGGGGCCCATCCGTAAAAATTACCCAACCGTGTTATATATATCTTATCACTATATCTTCAATTCAAACCATTCTTTAATTTTTTATATTCAAAGTTTATCTTCTCCAATTGTCAACCTTCTAGACGGTTCAAGTTTATCTTTTCCTTAGTTATTAGTCCCATCTTTTTAATCGGTTCAAACTCTCCTAATTATTACACATATGTTTATGACTCAAGCGGTATTTTCTTCATTATTACTTTTTACTATACATTTTTATTTTTTTTATTATTAAATGCTTGTGTAATACATTTTTTATTTTTAATGGGTTTGTTTTCTAAGAATCCAAGTGTTTTTGCAACTTTTAAGTATGTTTTTATAATGTTTAAACTACGTATTAAGTATTCATGTTTAGTTTTACAAATATGTTTTATCTTTATGACTGATTAACAAGTAGAATATCATGTATAATTAATTTTTAGTATTTTTATTATTGAGCACCTCACATACGTGAAGCTCTCGCTTTACGCTTCGGCTTTTTGGACCAAAACGCCTCGCCTCGCCTCGCCTAACGCTTTTTTAAACCAAGCGGACGTCGATGGTTTGGTGGTTCGGTGGTAGTGTCTGTCCACTTCATCTGCCCGATTATCGTGGGCTTTGGGCATTGCCGGGTTCCAATGGTGTGGTGGTTCGGTGGTAGTGTCTGTCCACTTAATTTAACTTCCGTTTCTTATGTAGATGATAGCCCAAGTTGGATGACAAAGAAGAATAATTAGGCAAGAAATCAACGTGTTAAACACACGACTTCGACAACAGGTTATATGACGAGAAATTGCCACTTCGGATTTTAGCATCTGTTTGTTTACAAGTTATATGAACTTTCCATATGCTCATTATTTTCATTTATTGTATAGAATTATAAAAAAGAAGGCGTATTTGGAGCAAATATAAAAAGAGTACATGAAACAACTTTGTCAGCTGATAAGAGCATTATACATGGATCTCTTTTTGCAGACTTGACTAAGTTTCATTGTTGGTATTCTAACTCACTCACAAAATTATGTGCTTATGCAAAGATATTGAGCAGCTTGCATTTAATAATTGGTGGATGCAGCTTACTGAAAAATTCTGGCAAGTTCTAACCTTAGCAATTTGAATCCAAATTTGTCTAGAATTTGACTAAAACTAGGAGATATAAATTGTTACATAATTGAATGATTTTGTTGTAGGCTACTAGAGGGCCTTCTGGAGGTGGGATATTAAAGATCCCAAATGGCACTTGGAAGGAAAACATTTAAGTTTGGGAAATTAAGTGCCAGATGCTTTAACATGTCCTCATAGCCTCATAGGAAGTTTAAAGTACTCGATCATGTCAGCACTGCATACCAGGGTGAGAGGAAAATAAAAGTGAACCCTGCCGGTCATGTGCCGACGTCTGGGAATAGTTGTATTAACCAATCTACAAGAGCCTTCACTAAACGGGTCTAATCATAATAGAGATGTTGACCCTCTTCATGATTTGGACCCGGTTGATGAATTAGGTGCAGGGGGTCCTGAAGATCAGAGTTTTTTTTTTCTGCATTTTGATGTTTAAAGATTTGAACATGGAGAAAGTAATATGTTTTAAGATACAGCAACTACATTCCTAAATGCAACAGGTTTATTTAACGCAAAAAAAAGACTTTAAACCTAACTAATGGTTCATGTATATGATACAAGTTTTGAAAGTGGGATGTTCATGAATTAAATGGCAGGAGTGCTTTATTTAAATTGTCTATTTTATTCAGGTCTTAGATAAACAATCTTTTTATACTCTACAAAAATGGCAGGCAGGCTTGCAAACGTGCCCGTGCGCCACAACTTACAAGTTACCACTTGCAGGTAAAATATCTTACATGCCCGCGCGGGTATATAAGCTTGTTTATAATATTAAATTAATAACAGTCATTAGTATAATATAAAATCATTCGGGTTCGAACCCGGTTGGTCCCTTGCACTTTGTATTTTTTTTTCTAACTCTGAGATCGTCACATGGGCTTTAAATTCATTTTAAGGGTGAAACCACTTGAACCAGCATTGCATTAAATCAAAATGGGCGAGATTCAAAGATCAAAATGTATTAAATCAAAAGGTACAAACGTGACATGATTCAAATCATAAAATGGTAAACGATTGTTGTTTGATATTCTACAAGAATGACATAATGCAAAAACCATAGTCTTATTACAAGAAATTGATAAATGAGCACAAACTAAATCCATAAGCGGCTTGCCTGGACGCTCGAGTTGTTATGCCGTTGGCTAGTTGTGGAGACCTAAACCTAAATTGAAGAGTTTACGGGTGGAGTGAATGGGTAAAGCTAGCCAGTGCTATCGGCGCGATAAATAAAGGATCCTCTAATATCCGGCCTAGAGTGTGTATGTGTCGGACTGTCAAGGCCCGTAGTTTTTGAGTGCTAAAACTTTTTTATATATATTTAAAAATATAAAACAAGGTTAGATCCTGATCATCTTATAATTACTGGACCTAAAACATTTTTTTCTTTATAATTAATTTAAGTTAATAGACCCACCAAACTAGAATCAAATAAAAAACAAAAGAAATAGCAGTCGATTGAATTCCACCTTGACTCCTTCCTTTTTTGCGAAGAAGCGTTCACCGGTATTCTGCTGTTGAAACAATTAGCGGAGATTTAATATTTTGTTAAGGAGTAGACTGTAATAGTAACAAAGGCGAAGGACCGAAAGTGGAAGATAAGGAAAGAATAAGCGCATAAAAGAAAAGATAGGAAGCGATAAAACCCTAGCTAACAGATCCACCGCCGTCGTCTGAAACAAGACTGTTACAATAATAATAATAATAATAAACACATCTTTGTTCTTCTTCATCTTGTTTACTAATGGCGATGTCGAAATACGATCTGACGCCTCGAATTGCTCCGAATCTGGACAGGCATCTGGTGTTTCCGCTGCTGGAATTCACACAGGAACGGCAGCTTTACCCCAACGACCAAATCCTCAAGGCCAAGATAGAGCTCCTCAACAACACCAATATGGTTGATTACGCCATGGATATTCACAAGTCTCTCTACCACACCGAAGACGTTCCTCAAGGTTTTATATATATATTATTTGTAATATGTTTAGGGGGCAGTGTTTAGGATTTGCTTCTTTTTTATTAACTTAAAAGACGCTTGGTATTATGTGTTTTTGTGAGTGCATAAGTTATTAAGTTACTTATGGAAAAAGTTATAAGGAGGTAAAATAAGGAATCCTAAACCCAAACACTCTCTTAGTACCTTAAACAAGCCAAAGCTAGGCTCAAGCTTGACTGTGAAGTGTAAACTTAATACATGCAGGCTCAAATAAGGTCAGTCAAACTTAATAATACACAAGGATCATTAAGGCTTGGCGAGCTGTATTCGAGGCTGCGTTTTGAGCTTATTATTGATCCGAGCTCGAGTAGCTTGGCTGTTTATTGGAATGTTGTATTTTTTGAAGAATTATACTGTTCAATTCAAATTAGGGTGGTACTGTAGTAGATTTTGATTTTTGTAGGTAAACATGTTGATTTGTAAAATCAGAATTATGCAGGTTATGCCATAAGCTGAACAGGGACTGTTTATTGTCATGTTTTGTGATTGTAATATTTGTTTTTGTAAATATTTGACTTTTTAGTGATATCTGTGTCAAAACTATATTATATTAATTTTAACTTCAGGGAAATTTTACAAGGTTACTAATAGAGTAATAGGTAGGCGAGTACGCTATTGTTAAAGTTATTAGTCATTATGTCAGGCTAGATTGCTTGTGATGGGGTATGCATAGTGTATATTTTTGTTTTGTATGTATGTACAGTTGGATAATAAGTTTCTGTTTTAGTTTAGCTGTTTATTAATGGTTTGTTTTTTATCATTAGATATGGTGGACAGGAGAGTAGAGGTAGTTGCAAGATTGAAGTCTTTGGAAGAAGCAGCAGCTCCATTGGTCACATTTTTGCAAAATCCAAATGCAGTTCAGGAGTTGAGGGCTGACAAACAGTATAACCTCCAGATGCTAACTGAACGTTATCAGGTACTTCATCACCATTGTTTTTGTTGATTTGATGTTATTGTGCATAGTTTTTTACATGGGTTTGTTTTGCTCATGCATTCATAACTTTTTATGTTTTAACAGATTGGTCCGGAGCAGATAGAAGCACTATATCAGTATGCAAAGTTTCAGTTTGAGTGCGGTAACTACTCAGGAGCAGCTGATTACTTGTATCAGTACCGAGCATTGTGCACCAATGCTGAAAGGAGTCTGAGTGCCTTGTGGGGAAAGCTAGCAGCTGAAATACTCATGCAAAACTGGGACATTGCTCTTGAAGAACTCAATCGTTTGAAGGAAATAATAGACTCCAAGGTCTCTTTTTATTTATACTATATCAGTAATTTCATGTAAGGGTGCAAACAAGCCGAGCCTGAGCTTGACTAGGCTTGTCTAAATAATATATAACATAATATATATTCTTTAGTTACTTTTATCATAATTCTCTACATAATAAATAATATCAATAATAAATATTATTATGAAATAAACATGTAATAAATTTATCAGATAATAAATATTTTAATCATGGGCTCGTTTAGGCTCGTGAGCCAACTTGAGCTCAATAAGTGAAGCTCAGGCTTGTTTATTAAGCAAGCTTATTTTTGGCTCGAGATTGGGCTCGAGGTTGTAATAGCTTGGCTCGATTTCAGCTTTTTGTGAGCCAATTTTGAGTAGCGCGCGGTTTGGCTTGTTTATATTTCTAATTTTATGATTAGTTTATTTTCTTTTATAAGTAATTTAATGAGAAGTATTTTCTTTCAGAACTTTGCATCCTCATTGAATCAAGTTCAAAGTAGGATTTGGTTGATGCATTGGAGTTTATTCATCTTCTTCAACCATGATAATGGCAGAACACAAATCATTGATTTATTTAATCAGGACAAGTATGGCCCTCCTATTATTCTGACACTAAGTTTTATTTGTTTACTTATGAAATTTGTTTTTTAGGTATCTAAATGCCATTCAAACAAACGCTCCACATCTCTTGCGTTACCTTGCAACTGCATTTATTGTTAACAAGAAAAGAAGGCCTCAGTTCAAAGAATTCATTAAAGTCATTCAGCAAGAACAGCACTCGTTTTCGGATCCAATTACCGAGTTTTTGGCTTGCGTTTATGTCAATTTTGACTTTGATGGTGCCCAAAAGAAGATGAAGGAGTGTGAGGATGTAAGCTGCTTTTGTTTTTTTTTTCCTTTATTATATATGCATGAAAGATTTTGTTTTTAAAACACAAATGTACATGCAGGTGATACTGAACGATCCGTTTTTGGGCAAGCGGGTTGAAGAAAGCAACTATACAGTTGTGCCATTGAAGGATGAGTTTCTTGAAAATGCTCGATTGTTTATCTTTGAGACTTACTGCAGAATACATGAGCGTATTGACATGGGGTACATACTTTTTTTATTATATTTATTCCTTGTATCTTTTGGGGTTTGAAAATTTATGAATTTTGTTTAATGGTTTGGTTTAATGAATTTGCAGGGTGCTTGCTGAGAAACTAAACCTAAACTATGAAGATGCTGAAAGGTGGATTTTAAATCTCATCCGAACTTCAAAGCTAGACGCTAAAATCAACACCCAAACTGGAACTGTTGTTATGGAGCCCAATCACCCTAATGTGTAAGTACAAAGAATTAATTTTAAAATATGATGTTAACTTAAAAAGAATTATAACGGCTTGACATGAGCTAAATTATATTCTACACATATTGTGTGGACAAAGTTAACTTACCAACAACTTAAACGGGTCAATCTTTGCTGACTTTCTTCTGGCAGGTATGAGCAACTTATTGACCACACAAAAGGGCTGTCGGGTCGCACATACAAGTTAGTTAGTCAGCTTTTGGAACATGCTCAGGCACAAACAGCCAGATGATTTTGCTTGTTGCGGATTTTGAGAGTTTTTTACTTGTTTTATTAGAATGTTGTTGGAATTTTGAGATTCATGTTTATGCTAGATATTTGAGATTATAACTGGCGGTTGTGGTAAAGATCTTGAAACAAAGCTGTTAGCTTTGAGCCTTCTATTTTTATGTACTACCTTATTACTTCTCATTATTCTTAATCAAAACCATCAGTTTTACTTGTATTATGGGTTAAACAAACCTAAACGGCAAATTTATTTTGACATTGTCAATTTGGTTATCTGGGTATTATTGTTAGAACTGTTTTATTAGTAATGAACTGTCACTATAAGAAAAAAAAGAGTCTAAACAGGTTTACCTATCCAAATTTGGTCTAACATCACTACATCCTTAAAATTAAAATTTAAAATTGTCTATTTGCTGACTAGACGTTAGATGTCACTTATCCCTTCCAATTGAGTATTGACAGCTTATTCTTTATAATGTTTCATATCTTTAAAATATATGGTAAACATGAAAAAAAAACTCGCTCTATCATATTCTTTATATTTTTCCTTATACATAAATTATATGGTTTGTATATTGATTGAATAGTGATTTCTTATATTTATCAACTCGCTATTCATTCCATATAATGAATAGCGAGATAAACATAAAAAATGAGACGTGAAGGTTTTCTAACAGGATAAACGTAGATTTTTAGTTAGATCATTTAAATAAAAATAAAGAATGGAATATGAACACATGTCCACATCACACTTACAATGCCCAAATACCGTTACGATGTTTCTAAACCTGAGTGTTGCCGATTGTGGCGTGAAGAAACTATGGAACCTAGGACGTTGCCCTCCGCTACCTTGTACGAGTTAACTTTGTGAACCAATTAGGAAAAACATCACACCTATTCTTTTTCATATATTTATTAATTTAATTAAATATTATTTTAATTATTATAGATAGGGAAACTATGTATATACATACCTTTTTTTCCAATGAACGAACACTGAGCTAAAAGTAATTAAAACCAAACGTGAGCAACAATGCACGGGAACTAAAAAGATATTAAAATTAGACTAAACTGCAATGGGCCTAGAAAGTTTAAATGAATATATTAACAAACGTAAACTAACGGACATAAATGAATTTAAATGAACGAACGTAAACATATATAAATGAATGAACAAGGCATACTTTCATGTTCATTAGCTAAATGAACAAAATACTTTGTTCATGTTACCAACGTTACGTTGAATGGTTCACTAAACGTTCTGTTCGTTTACAAGCCTATCCGGCAGGCCAACTTTTAACAATTAGCAGTTAAAGGTTTTGATACGTGTTAAAATTCCAGTTGGTTAAATCAATATGGGAGAGAACCAAGGATTGTGATTAACACACGGGATGGGTCTTCCCGGACACTGAAACCATGCAAGTCGGGGCCTCACCAGATCCTTTTAACGGGCCAAAAAACATACAAGCATTGTAGGAGATTGCTAGTGAAAACTACTTTGGAAAATATACAGTTACCGTATGTATGCCTTTATTTCTCCACCATTTAAACAAACAGACATCTATTTATTATTATTATTATTATTATTATTATTATTATTATTATTATTATTATTATTATTATTATTGTTGTTACACTCATAAGGTTTGATAAGCACTGTTATTATTAGTATTTATTTATGTGAGTCCGAATTTGTTGAACTAAACAAAAGATTTGTTCCAAATCCCGGTGTGAGTAGTACACTAGTACGGCTAATATGGAACATGGCAAGAAACATTACTACGGAAGTCATCCTTCTATAATCTATTAACCCATTCAGGATTGTTCCTCTTGGCCTAAACATTGACTCTCCTTCATCTCATGATAAAGAGCGGTTTTCTAGTTAAATGTAGTAGTATGTCACTATGCCGTGTGATAAGCGAGCTCTCTTTGTTACTGTAATTGTAGCGACTTGTTTATCTCTTTTTTGTGACGTTTGTTACGCTTTTAAGGATGAACCGGTGAGTGACTGGTCAACATGTGTTATGTTTAAGTGTGGGTCAATGTTTTTGGTTGAATTTCTTTATTATTTGGAAGAATTGTTGATCTTCTTTATTTGAAGAAATTAAGGAAATTTGTAGCATCCCCGCTTCTCTACATTGTTCGAGCAAACATCATATCCAATTTGAATTTAGATTATAATTTCAAAATTTTAAACGTTCTCAAGTGTGACCTTCCACTTTTAGATTATTAATGATTTACTTTTTTTAACGACAAATTTTATTAAAAACAACTCGCAAGACACTATGAGTCAAAACAAACAACAAAACTTACAATGAAAAGTTACACCAATCGTTCGATAACAGACTTTAAAATAGGAAACGATATTTTATCCAAAGATAGCCCAAATATTTGATAGCATCGGTCGTCTTAGAGATGATTACCGGGATATCTCGTATCGGAATGCACTTGATCATTATGCACATTTCAAATGCATCAACATGTCGTGAGAACAATCCCGTACACTACCTTGTCATACCATGATTTACTTGAAACATGATCTTAATCTTTTTTGTAGCAGCTAACTAATGTGTCCACACCAAGACTTGAACCATCAATCTCTTGGGAAGGGGTATCATCGTATCACTTTACACAACTTCTGGATACCACTAGGCCAAAGATCCTTTAGTAAATAAAGTAAATAAATGTATGCCTAAAGTAAATATATTGAGCACCTTACATGGTAGAGTGTTACTTGTTTTGATTTAAAATTATTTGGACCCGTTATCTAAACCCCCTGATTTATTATTTTGCTCCCACCGGCCTCTAATCTTAAACACTTATCTCCGTGAAAAATACATAAACAAGTCGACAGAGACGGATGGATTAAAACAAATCATTTTTGAAAGTGGACATAACATCAGTGGCGGATCCAGGAATTTTTTTTAGGTGGTTCCCTCTTAATTTATAAGGTGGTTCCTACGCGTCTTCTATATATCCGTACACTATTATTTCGAAACTCCGGAACCACCCGTTTGTATGCTGGATCCGCCCCTGCATAACATAACACATGTTAAGAGATTAAGGGCACCACGATAGAACTACTGGTAATATATTACAATAAATCCATTTAAAAACAAACACATATTACAATAAATAAATGATTGAAAAGAAATATCTAACTTCATTGGTCTACCAATAATGGTGTAAAGTATAGATATTTTTATCAATGTGAAAAGCTACGAACACTTTATACCCCTTAAGTTATTGTAAGTTATATATATTGATAAATAACATCTTTTTTTATAAACACATATTATATTGTTTAAAACTTAATAAGACAACGGAAATTATGATTCCCAAATCCAATCTTATCAAATTTTCTCCGGGGAATGTTTTTAAAAAGATGTTCAATCTATTTTAATACTTCATATAAGTCTTACACCGAATGATATCTTCAAGGGAAAATTCTTAAAATAAGCATTTATGAAAACGTTTTTCAGGTTTTAGGTGCTATTTGCAAGAAATTCCCAAAATATGTATTATAATATAGTCATGACGAGTAGTTTGTATAGCCAATTAAAACTTGACACGTGTCTTTAAACTAACCATAACGAGCAGATTTACTAACCATTTACTCGTCACGACTAAATAAGTTTTATGTCTCGTAATCAACGCCCACGAGTAATTCACAAGCTCTTTAGTCGCGACGAGTAGATTGTAAGGTTAAACTAGTCGCGGCGAGTTAACTACTAATAAACTACTATTGTAAGGAATGTAAACCAGGTAAACTAGTCGTCGCGACTAAAGGCCTTATGAATTACTCGTGGACGTTGATTACGAAACATGAAACTTATTTATTCGTGACGACTAAATGATTAGTAAATCTGCTCGTTATGGTTAGTTTAAGGGCACGTGGCAAGTTTTAACTGGTTCTACAAATTACTCGTGTGTAATCATAAACTACTCGTCACGACTAATTTATAATACATATTTTAGGAATTTCTTGCAAATGACACCTAAAACCTGAAAAACGTTTTCATAAACGTTTATTTTGGGAATTTTCCATTGAAAATAACTTATTGGCTTTTTCAAAAATCGTTTTGAAAAGCCAAGATTTAGGGTTTATAGAAAACTGCTTTTCAACCATTTCAAAGAGCTAAAAAAAGACATTTGTAGTGAAAAAAAGCCAATAAATTAATAAGCTGCCTTCAAATTCAATCCCAAACATACTCTTGAACTATTATCATACGTAGGAATATCGTATTTAAAGTCGTCTCGGTCTCCCCTCACAACACATGCTACCTCATATGTGTCCTTAATGCTTTGTTTTGTAACTTGTTAAGTATTAATGCACTTTGTATTTTACGTTTTCTCATATAACGCTCATGGGTTTAAGATAAGTTGTTAGTGGTGCCTTAGTAACATGCTTAGGAGTCATACGTGCTTATTTGTTTACCTGATGTGTTCTATTTGATTGTTTACAGCTTTACGTAATTGCCTTGCTAGATTATGTACTTATTTAACGGCTTAGTTAATTATTTATTTATTTGTCATGCACACACACACAACTCTGAAGCTATGCTTCACTTTCAAAATATTTTATGATTCCGAGACTACGTCTCATTCTCAAAATATTTTTTTATATAACTCTGAGGCTACGCCTAAACCTCAAAATATTTTTATTTAAATTTATTAAATTGTCTTTTGTTGTCGGAAATTTTCTTAAGAATTTCCTAGCTTTGTATTTGCTCTTTTTCGCTTATAACTAGGGAGTGTGACGAGATTCCCCGCCATTGTGGGAATTGTCATGCGACCGACACTTTAAATGTTTAACATAACCGGCTAAACGGTCACACCATTTATTGTGTTTTATTATTTTTTTAAAATGTCTAGTCGGGTGTAAAACCCATGGGACGCCATGGACACGCCAACTGTACATTTGCACAATTTGTTATATTTGCGATATTTTGTTGGAACATTATCATCCTAGTGATACACGAGATGTTTCAACTACTTATGCTTGAGTTTGTTTATTCGTTATTTAGTTTGGTCGGTCAAATCGCTATGTAACGCTCATGGGACGACAAACTTAATTGATTTGTTTTCGTTAATTAAGTTGGGTCATTCAAATTGCCACGTAATGCTCATGGGAGGCCAACTCACACGTTTGTTTTGGTTTTGGTATGCTAATAAGTTGGAGAAACAAAATACCATGGAAAGCTCATGGGAAACCCAACACCTCGAAGAACATTCGTTAATTGTTTTATTTGTTTGATTTTATACGAAAAAATTTATGATTTGATTTAACTATTCAATTATTCTATTATTAAATTATTCAATTCCTTATTTACTAAATCATTTTTTAATCATGATCTATTGATTCAATCTACTCATACGCTCAAAACATTTTTATTCTCCTGATCGGATACAGATCATTCATTCATCAAGACTCGGTTGTCACGAACCAACCAAAAACAATTTACACTTAATTATTGAAATTGGTTTTCACCTATTCATCTTATCACGTTATTATAATATCAATACCTCAAGTGATTTAAATAACGTAACACAATTTAATGCTCATGATATCATATACATAAACCACTAAACATATTTCAAGTATTCAACCTCAAATTTTAATTTGTTAAAACATATCAAACTTTGATAAAACCCATTCACTTATCAAATTAACTCATTGATTTTCAATTTGGATTCTAACTTATCCTTAAGTCATGAATAAACATCAGCATAACATATCTAAGTTTCGTTTTACACAATAACTCATATGAAATCTACACAACTATCCAATCCTCTCATTAAATCACATCTTTATTAATCATAGAATGTCTTTCTCAACATTAAACCACATTAATCATTTAATTTCTATAACCGCCTCATGACCACATGTTTAGTCAAGGAGATAGCCCATGTGATCTCTAAAATAAAAACTCAATTTCCAAATTATAAATTCAATCAACTAAATCTTGTCCATTAAACTAATTGTTAGTAATTTTGATTGTTTTACCCATACTCATTCTCATAACAACGACAATAACAACCGCATGTCTAGACATCAACTATATGTTTTCAATCAAGTTAGCAATCAATCTCAACAAAATCTTAGTGTCTCAACAAGAAACTTTACGTCAAAATTCACTCGATATGATTCACTTGCCATCATTATTCAATTCAATACTCATATCGTTTTGTACCCAATGTGATCATTTGATTATCTTGTTAATACTTGCCACAACTATGGAAATCTTAATCACCTACGCCATGTGTGTTCTCGATTAAATCCCGTTCGTCAAGCTCAAAATTTTCCAAACTTATTCTTTTAAACCATACTTTGCAACCTAATCAAAATATTTCAATTCAATCAACTTCAATTATCCATATTTTTTTATTAATCTAATTAATCAGGTTATTTTAAATCAAATCAATTATAACTAAGTTTATCAAATAAGACGTTTTTTTGTCATTTTTATTTAAAAATATTTTATCTTTCTCAACCGTATCATATAACAAATCTTTGTTTGATTTTTGGATTTAACAATTTCAATTCTAATAATTTATTAATTTTAAGTGATTATACTCATACAATAAAATCTATCTTACCATACTCCTAGTTTTGTCTGTTGTCCTCATTTATTTTCAGACTTTCAAAATCTATAACTTTTATCAAAAGACGTTTTAGAAACTTTAATATTCTATTAAGCCAACTCAAGAGTTCAATTTATTTATTATTATTTTTTTAGTAATATTTTACACAGCTACGATCTTCTAGTCTACTACCAAAACGTATTAAGATTCTTGTTTTATCTAAATATCATGTCTTTCGAATGTTTTGTAACCCACATGATGGGACGAGTTACGTGGACCATCCGACGATCTAAGTAATTATGGAGGCCTACATAATTATTGAAGTCCTCGCATGGAAATCATAATGCGTGCAATTGTGTGTCATAATCTAGAACCGAAAGTAGTTGGGATAACGGTACAAATGTAAAGATGATAAGAACATGGTGGATACGCCGGTGGTACATCCTATATGTAAGTGCCCTTATCGGATTTTCGTTTGGAGCGTTATTTCGACAATTCAAAGTTCCGTGTTATAACAGATTTAAAAAGAAATTATATTTAAAATTTCTCCCTTCCTCAAAATGTAATGGTTTTGTTATAGTATTCTTTAATTTCGAGACGAAATTTCCTAAAGTATGGGAGACTGTAACAACTCTGGTTTTTCATTTACATATCACCCGACCCGTTTTCGTTTTTCGGATAAATGTTACTCAACAACCCATCGCTTTTATCGAGCCAATATTATTCTTATTATTATCGTTATTATATTTAATTAATTTTCGAATATAACTTTGACATATATTCAATTTACACCCAAAACTTTAGTTTTAACCCTTTTGTATCCACTTTAGAACTTAAGAGGCTAAATTGCAAATTCTGCATAAATATTATAATAAATCCTTTTAACTCCTTATCCGGATCCGTGACCTGTAGCCCAGAAACCCGTCTCAAACCCACCCCGCGATCCATTATCATTTCTTGGAGCTTAATCTTCGGTCTATTGTAGGAATTGATCTGTCCATATTGGTTACCATGTCTAAGCGACCTTGTTGTCATCACTAATTTGGTAAACACAATCAATGGGATACGAATTTATAAAATTAACAAAACCCGTCATATTTCATAAGTAACAATATAACAACTACAGACCGATATAACCCAATTAACCTCTGCTGAACCTTCATCATTACCCATCGATCAAAAACCCTAACCTTAATTGTATTATACATTCCCGCATCATGTTGTTTTGTTCTTCGTGTGCCGTCACATGCCGTCCATCGTTCTCCATTTAACCTGCGGCTTTAAAGGTAATTAAAACATGGTTTCAGTTCGTCTATTATCGATTAAGATTAACCCTAAATCAATTTTATCAATCGACGAACGGATTAATCAATTTAGGTTTTAGGGTTTATAATCAAATTGTGGATGTAACAGATGCTGCATTTAAATTATTGTTTTTATTCTTCAACAGACAAGCAGTCTTGGTCCAGTGGTTTTGTGTGTGGGTTTAAACATTCGAACCGGCCAGGGACGCAGGTTCGAGCCCCCCTGGACGCGGTTTATGGTTTTATTTTTATTAAAGTATTTTAATTAGTCTAAATGTTTTATAATTAATATTAAATACCAAGTATTTGTTATTTTTGTAAACCAACATCTTGAAGTAATGTTTCTTGTCAAGTTGCGTTGAAAACTTTCGATTACATATATATATATATATATGTATATTGATTTAGAAAATGGTTCAAATAAAAAGGAAGAGTTTACTAAGAATGGTAAGAACCAATAGATTTTTGACAAGTGGCATTACAACATATGGTGAAAGAACAATTTTAAGAAACTATGTCGGTTATAGCGGTAATAGAGTAATTATAGGAAACTATGTCGGTTATTGGTAATTTTAAATCTCAACAATTGATTAGCATGATCCAATGGCTATGATTTATTCCTAGTCTTCCTAGGAAACTACTTCTTTTTAGTATAACCCTCCTCTATTGATTTATTATAAGTATATATACATAATTCTTTTATAATCAATCATCGTTACTTTGTTAAAACCCGACACTTTTAACTCATGTTTCGTAATCATTGAACGTCTTTATAAACTTACTTATATTTGTACTAAACGTATTAAATATATTTTATAAATGGAATATTTATTCTACTACATATTATATTTAATTAATAACGCATTATTATTATGATCATATATTTATTTATACATTAGCATTTTATATTAAATTATTTATTTAAATTATGTATTTATAAGACCAATTATATGATTTTATCAAGTATACATAATGGTGATTCTATAAAACAATAAAAGTATTAATTCTTTAAAATGATAACAATAATAATGGTATTATATTTAACTCATATTTATTTACTTAAGTTAATAAAATTTCCGCACTAGCAATCATAATAGAAATTCGTCGATCAATTTATAAGCAATCTAATCTCAAACATAAATCATATCACATCAAAATCTTAATTCATTAAATCGAGTATATCATTTATAATTGATTTATATTATTATATTTAACTAGGAATCCTTGACGGTATATCCCGAATGGTTCATCGTTCTCACATCATCACTTACATTTCGTTCATCCGATCCGGTGAGTAATCACTCCCCTATTTTACTTGTTTTCAAATGTTTTGGGGACACTTGCGTACCACTTATCATATTATTTATCTTATTATTTCTCAAACGCAAACTGTGATCTTTGTATTGTGTATCAATTGAATGATTGCCTGTTACTTGCTATTTGCTTACTTGCTTGCTTGAATCGCATTCGGAGAGGTCCAACATAATCTCATTATAGTATGATCATACGACCGTCGTAGTGACCAGAGCCCGATCGCATTGGCAATGGTTTCACCAACACCTCATTTTTGGTAACCAATGCCCATTCGCATGGCAACGGTTTAGCCCTTTCTTTATGGTTGATTGTTTATGTATGTGCTATGGTTTTATTGTTTATACTCACAGATAACAGTTTTGTCTATTTTTATTCACTTATATCATTATATATTATTACCATTTTTTTGTTTATGTCAAAACTGGTGATCTACTCACTCAACATGTGTTGTTGACATACATATATTTTGTACGCATGTGCAGGTTATTAGCTTGGTTGTTTAGCAAGATGAAGATCACGTAGAGATGCTTTTTAGGATACAAACTTAATTAAACATTGTTGTAATTTCGTTATACTTGATGTACTTAACTGTAATTGTTTTATTTGAAATTATTAAATAGATATTGAAACTTATAATGTTGCATAATAGTAACCTTTGAAAAGCTGTGAGTAATCAGTCCACCCCGACATTTACGCCGTAGGTTGGGGTGTGACATGGCGTCCAGCCAGCAAAGAGCGAGTTTTTGTTTTAGAGGTGTAATGATGTTGTAGCTATATATATATACAGACATATATATATATATATATATATATATATATATATATATATAATATCACACACACATATATAATAATAATAAACATAAACTAAAAAGCAGGCGATAAATTCACCCCCCCAATCGTCCCAATATCGCCTGTGGGGCGGTGTTCACCAATTTTGTAGCCCGTTATCGCTCCTTCTCGCCCCCACTACGGATAGCCTTATAGCTCTGGTTCACACATTCATTGGCATCGGACAACTCATCATCACCCTACTACGCTCACATGATGTTGATAACTCGGACTCGATAACCTGCCTTAATCCTTATGAAAACCTTGTCACGAGACTTGTTCGTAATTGAAGGACTAATTAGCAATGTTTTGAAACCCGGCCCGGCCCGCTCGGTCGGACCGGAACCCTGTCTCTATACCAGGTCGGGTCAGTGTGTTTGGGACGTTTCGAAAAACCCGACCAGTTTTGCGGGTGGGCGGTCGGCCCGGACTGGTTGACCCGGTAAAACCCCATTTTTCATTAAATCCAAAATAAAATGTGCGTGCTAGGATTCAAACTTGGGTCATTTAGGAGATAGAAACTTTAATAATTAAACTTTTGTAACCAACCAAACTTAATTGATGTTTCTATTGATCAAACATAAATCATATATTTAAAAAAAAATGTATAAAATATAGATAAACATTAAAGTTTGTTATTATTTTGGGTTATTATTATATTTTATATGTATATGAATTATACATATATTTAAATTATTTATGACTTATGACATTATCCAGGTCAAATACCGGTCCGCCCTTTTGGATTTGTCCGACCTTTGACCTGATAAAGCGTCCGGGAGGCGTATGAAAACATTGCTAATTAGTGTGATTGAGATAGTTGTTTGTTTTTATCGAAAAAAAATAAAAAAGGTAAAATAATAATAAGATAAAAAAGATGAACAGTGGGTCAAAAATCAATGATTGAATTTGGATGATTTGTTTATTTCCTTTTTATAATGATGCCACTTTCTAATCAATTAATAATAATAATAATAATAATTTTGAAAAATAATAAAAGAAGCTTTTTATCATCTGTGATTTTGTGAATCACAGCTTTCCACATATAGTATTTCTTTCCTAATTTAGAAGCCCCCTTTTCCTTCGCCGGACGGCCTCTCACTTTCACCTGCTCCGACTGACAACCGATTATTATTATTATTATTAACATTTTGAAACATGTAATATGCTGCTGCATAGTTCATAGCTCCGGTGTAAGTGTAAGTGATTGATTCCGATTCCATTATATGTTATGATGATTCTTCGTTCGATCATGTTCTTGATTTGTTTGTTACAATGTTTGTTTAGATTTAGGGATTTTGACGCATTCTTTGCTTTGACCAATTTTGACTTCATGTTAATTAAATAGTTTAGGGATGTTTTAATATCTGGCATGAAAAGGGATATTGGATTTTAATATTCACTCTTTCACCCGGTGCTAAGCCTAACTTAAGATATATAGATTTTCAACCTATTTTCCTCCCGCAATCCCATACCAACTAAAAGCTAATCAATCACGTATTCATTCCATTTGCCTTCGACACTTTTGGATCCCTAGCTCCCGAGGCGGTTCGCTTCTTGGAGCGGGTGGAGAAGGTGGTCCACAGTGACTCGCAGAGCCCGAGGAACCAAGGATTTATATTTAGTAGAATAGGCTTTGCGATTCAAAAGGGGACAGCGGCGCAACTTGTTGCTCGCTTACCCATTATCCAGATGTAGCTCGGTTTGTGTTATATATAAAAGGATACGTGGGTTAAAAAAAAATCACGTATAAGATTGCTGAAGGAAAATAGATTGAAATTCGGGACTGTCGGAAAATATTTTTTTAAGTCCCTATAATAAAGTATGTGTATGATTTTCTGCTTATTTTGTTGCTCTTGGACAGTTATGATTCTAGTTTTCTGCTTTATTTGCATTAAGAAATCTCACTTTGCTTCTAATTCTTTGCATATGTTGGTGGATTTTATATTTTTCTTGAGATACAGGCCCGATAATTTGCAGATAACAAGCCATTGAAATCATCAATCGCATTGCTTCTGATAGTGATTGAAAATCAAAGAGCAGGTGGGTGAATGCGGTTTGATGAATCTATTAAAATTGGGGATTATTAGACTTGTTCAAGTTATGTGACTTTTGATTGTTTTCAAGTTGGATTTATGTGATGGATCTAGGGTCTAAATATCACCATCTCACGGGATCTACACAATCTGAAGAATCGGTTTTGGACATGGAAAGAACAGACTGCGGTAATCCTGAAACTCCACCGTTAGAGTCTGTTGCTGGCGCCACATCAGCGGGTCAACTCTCTGATACCAACGCAACATACTTCTCATGGCCAACTTCTTGCAGATTGAATGATGCTGCTGAAGACCGAGCTAATTATTTTGACAACCTTTTAAAAGGCGTTTTGCCGGTACGGATTGATCGGTTGCCTACGGGTGAAAAGGCGATTACTTTGCTGGAACTCATGACGATTAGGGCTTTTCATAGTAAGAATTTGAAGCAAGTTAGTATTGCAACTGCAATTGGATTCAGGATGCGAGGCGGTTTGTTGACTGATATACCTGCCATTCTTGTATTTGTGGGTCGGAAGGTTCACAGAGAGTGGCTCGGCTGTGGTGACTTTGTGCCATGTGCTCTTGAGGTTTTTAACTCTTTATCGTCCCAATGGCAATTTGAAGAAATTAAAAGATAGCAAATTATATTATTGTAGTTGTGCAAGCTTAAATTCTTGAATTATAAGTATAGGATGAGAATGAAAACTAACATTTGATAAACCGGCTAATAAGTTGATAATTTTTATTGGTTTATGTGAACTAACTGAATAGGTTGAACAGGGACCCGGGGGCGTGTGGTGTGAAGTTGATGTGGTGGAATTCTCATACTATGGTGCACCTGAAGCAACTCCAAAGGAAGAGTTTTACACAGAGCTTATTGATGGGCTGCGTGGAAACGATCCAGTAGTTGGTTCTGGTTCCCAGGTAGTTTCAAGTCTGTTTTGTATGCTTATAATGTTGTCTTGCAGGAAGTTAGTTTTTTTGAATATCAACCAGTTTCGTGTTTTTGTTACATTCTTTATTGAATGTGAAATAAAAAGACCCAACAGTGTGTTGAAGTTGTTAAATACAGTACATTTATAGAATAGGGTTTCTACCTTTATTAGGGTAAATTGTATGGTGTGAATGGAGCGAGAGCGAGACCTATGAGATTGCTTCTTGCTATAGCTAGTCAACTACTCAACCATACCTATGCATAGTCACTTATTCAACCGTACCTAATGGTTCATTGCATTTGATGAAAGCCTTGTTGGTTGCAAAAGGCTCTTCGAAATCCTCTGGATCGAGTATGATGAGGCATTTTCTCCGGTGTCCAAGATCTAGGGTAATTGGACTTGTTGAGAAATTAAATAATAACATTCTTGGCATACGTTTCCAGTTAGTGTAGTGTCTTGAGCTGGTTCATGCCATTTGAATCCATCACTTTGTATTTTGAGGCATCTCAAGGCCACACAGATACTTTATTTAAGTTAGGGGCATTTTTGAGTACTTGAGTTGACGAGGCTTTATCGTGGAGCGAGTCAACCATTCATATAGCCAAGAATTAAGCCTCTACCAATCCAACCGATATCAGCTTGCCATTAAGTCGTTAAATCGCAAGTTCATTTTGTTTGTAGCAAGTTGCACATGATTAGCAGCTTTGCTCCAACTTGAGGAGTGTTAGATATAATGCATTTATGTATTTGTAGAAGAGGGTTTCTGCCAATATTAGGGTTATTTTATAATTTTCTTATTTAGTGTAGTCTTTGTGTATGTAATCAGGTATTAGGCTCATAATGAAACATTCCTAGATTTAATTTCCACTACACAAGGTATTGACTTCGGTTCACAAGATCACCATAGTCATTCATTATAAAAGGGTATTTTAGGCATTTCCGCTCATCAGTTTTAGGTTTCTTGCATCCAAAAGCAGACTAGTGATTTGTTGCATCCATAGGTTGCAAACCGAAGAACATGCGGTACAATGAGTGCCATTGTAAAAAGCCGAACTGGAAACCGCCAGGTTGGATTTCTAACAAACAGACATGTGGCAGTTGACTTGGACTATCCAAACCAGAAAATGTTCCATCCTATGCCACCTAGCCTCGGACCTGGTGTATATCTTGGTGCTGTTGAGAGAGCAACCTCATTCATCACAGATGATCTTTGGTATGGCATATTTGCTGGTACAAATCCAGGTAATATTTATTTCACCTCATACATTTTAACTAATATGTTACAATTTTTATAAAAGCCCCCGTGTATTATGCAGAAACGTTTGTGCGAGCAGATGGCGCTTTCATCCCATTTGCTGAAGACTTTAACGTATCAGATGTGACTACGTTGGTTAGAGGCATCGGCAAAATTGGTGAAGTCAAAATCATAGATCTGCAGTCAAAGGTCAACAGTGTAGTTGGCCAACAAGTAGCAAAAGTTGGAAGAAGTTCTGGGTTGACTACAGGGACCATAGTGGCATACGCCTTAGAATACAATGACCAAAAAGGAACTTGCTTTCTTACCGACTTTTTGGTAATTGGTGAGAACCAAAAAACTTTTGATCTGGAAGGTGATAGTGGAAGTCTGATTATTTTAACAGGAGAAGATCGTGAAAAACCGAGGCCTGTTGGGATAATTTGGGGTGGGACTGCCAATCGAGGTCGATTAAAAGTCAAAGATGGTCAACCTCCACAGAGTTGGACCAGTGCGGTTGATCTTGGTCGTCTTCTTGATGTTCTCGAACTTGATTTGATCACAACCAATGAGGGCCTTCAAGGTTTGTACTTTCAAAGAATCTTTACATGGGAGCACAAATGTAAATTTGATTATAGTTTTTATTTTAGGGGTGGGAATTCTTTAATCTGAGATTTCACATTATATATTTCAGAACTTCCAAATAATTTAAGAACTTTTAAGAACTCTTAACTATCACTCATTTATTTATTTATGTTATATTTTCAATATTCTTGAGGGTAATTTTGCCATTTTATTATATGTAATTTTATGATTACATATATGTAAATTGTTTATTACACATATATGTAAATTGGTTATTACACATATGTAAACTTGTGATTACATATATGTAATCACCAAACTACATTATAAATGACAAAAATATACTCAAATAATATTCAAATATATAAAACAAATAAACAAAATGATTGGTTGCTAAAAGTTACTAAAGTTCTCAAATTATTTGGAAGTTCTGAAATAATACCAATCCTAAATATATATTTACAATTTTGCTTTATTTTTATAACAATTTTTATTGACGGATTCTTATTTTCAACCCTCCCCTTTTTCCCTAACTTAGTTGCCCTGCAAGAGCAAAAGAATGCATCCACGTCCGCAGGGACCGATTATCCAAATGGCGAATCATCTTCTTACAAGTGTCTACCACCACAAAAACCCAATAAGAATCATTTACCGTTTAATTTAAATGACCAAATTGCCCCTCTAGAGTTCCATGTTGAAAGTGGCATTGAAGCAGCTCCTAATAACATTGAACATCAATTCATATCAAGCTTTCCTTCACATCAAAGTGGGCCCCACGGAAACTCAAATTTGCATACTCAGCCGTCATTAAGAAACGGTTCTGAAGAAATATCCATCGGCTTGCAATTGCGCGAACCAGAACTTAAGAGACGAAAGCAATCTGATGATGAAGCATAATATGTGGAAACTGTAAGTATGTTAAGTTTTGTATTCATTGGTTTATATTTTTTGGCCCTTGCATAATTTGGCTGTTAAGGTTGCCTACCAGTGGTTAGATTGTAGGGTTGTTTAGACAAAACAATGGCTAAAGTTATTAAAGTATCTAAATTTTTAGTCCTATGATGTTCAAAACCTACTGTATTGCAAGTATTGATGATCAATAAAACAAACAGTTTATAGCTGTTACTTGGAAGTAGTTCTTAATCTTAATCTTAATCTTAATCTTAAGTATATATAAACGAAACCTTTAAAAGCTCTAGCTCTATGGTTGTTCCCTATCTTCTCTCAAGCCACCGGATTGCTTTATTTGTAAATGGAGGTTTCTCATCCATTTGTTCCGAATTCACGGGTATGGGTGTCACTAAGCCCAGATAGCACTTAAATTAAAAATTAGATTATAACATCTCATTAAATTAAAAATTAATCTCATCAAATATTTGTTATGAAAATCCTATAAAATAGGAATATACTAAAATTTAATATTTGATTTTTTTTAAAAGATACTCCGTATTATTTATAATTGAGAAAAAAATTTATTGTAAAAAAATAAGCGGGTTATGGGTCTCACCAAACCCAGATAACTATTAAAATGGGTTATAACATCTCATTTATTTTTTGTGAAACTCTTTCATCATCAAACCTTAAGTATATTATTAATTTCTTTATACTAAATAAAATTAAAATCCAAAAAAATATATAAATATTATAAACGAATAATGTAAAATCTACGGGGGATAAAAACTAGTTTACAGAAAAAACAAAAACCAATTTGGAGAGCTTTTCAAATAAATTATAACTCATTGTGATTTAAGTCATACTCCATGTAGTGGCTACCTCGTGGTAAAAGATGCATAAAGCCCCTCAATCCTTGTAACATTTGTCTAGTTGATTCTGGGTTTGGAGCAAGTAGAGGAGTTTTATTTATCATATATTTCTTTGAGAAGCTCTCTAAGAATCGGTCAATAAATTAAAGGTGGCATGCTAACAACTAGGGTGCTCACTATTTTACCAAATGGTATGGGTCATTCTCTTCTATTCGTCATGTCTGCATGTCTTAGTGCTAACTCAATTTTTCCTCTTCATCATTCAACTATACCACTTAACCCCAATTATGAGTCATTCATATCATTCCATTTTATTTAATAATACAAAGAAATAATAACAAAAGGAAGAAAGATACAAATAAAAATATTGGATGAGGGCCCGCCACCCTTTAAAGGGTGTGCATGATCACCCTCATTCTGGTCTGTCATGCGTGAAAGGAAGGGGCGGCGCGGTGTGCAAATGACACCCTTGAAGGTCCATTTGACCATGTAGGACCCTTCAAAGATCAAGGATGGATTAAATGTGTATACCACTGATTTGTAAAGCCTTTGGGTTTAATTGTGGGTTTTAGGTTAGGATGACAAGAAGGGCTATTGACCAGTTTTGATAAATTAATTATTAGGCTCATAGTTAGTTTCTTAGCCATCAAGTTAGATATCGTGGCCCTAATCTATTTATTTCTCGTTATTGTAATCGTAATATTGGTTCTATACATAAAACAATAACCTAATTGCAATCTATAGGTGTAGTTCTTCATGTTGAGACCGAACCTTGTTAAAATTCCTGTAACCTCTCTATTTTCTGTTTTCTGCATGAATAATCATATGTACAAATGTATTGCTGATTTTCGCTGCATGCCACTCTATTCCCAATAGACACTAAGGTCTATGCCTTGGATATAGTTATTTTTTGAATTTTGGATTGGTTGGTTGATATATTAAGAACCTAATAATATATAAAAAAAAACAAATTAATTTTTGAATAACTTCCATACTTTTTTAGAACAACTAAAATACACTCTTAAATTTAACATTTGTTCATAATGGGACTAATCTCATGAGGAGAAACACTTTTACAAATCTTGATACTACTGGACCATATTCACTTTGTCATATTTTACATACAATTTACACACTTAATAGCATTACATTGGAGCTCTAAACTTATATATTCTCTTTAATATAGAGAATAATATAGAGTATGAAATAAAGAGAACACCCAAAACTTCCCTTCTTATATCTTGAGGGTTACTATTTATTAATCTATATAATTTTGTGAGTATATAAAATCGAATATATAATAAAATAATTATTTGAGTAAGATGGAGATATAGATGGAGAACCGTGTGGTTTAAAAAAACTAAATAAAGTATAAAGAGAGTGTTTTTTAGTTAAATTATACAGATAGAGATTCGAATTAGAATCCTCTTAGCTAATTATATATAATGAGGTAACGAAATTCATCGTATTGCAGCGACGCAGTGATGTGAATTCAATCGGTATTGGTTAAGTTCGTTATGACACCAACACTAAATTGAATTCGGTCGGTATCAGTTATGTTCGTCTGACTTTCACTTTCAATAAGTCAAATATCTAAAAAAAAAATAAAAGCTAAAATATATTTTAAATTGCTAAGGAAGTCAACAAACATGTATCTTTTCATTCTATTTTACCAGTCAACATTTGTACACAGATTAAAACTTATTTTTTTATTTTTTTCAAATGAAAATAATATTCTTTTCATAATTATCTATATTATTATATAGTAAATAAGAAACCTGGCGCTACAAAGTTAAGGTCCTGATTCTTTTGACTTTTGCTATATGGAATCTAATTGTGAAACAACAACGTAAAGGTATATGTAGCATGTTGGTCATTTTGTGGATGTGTGTATGGTTTGATTGCAGTGTCTACCACCGGCTTCGATTCTTAGCTATGAAAAGAATAGTTCTTTTTAGTGTATGTAGTTGGTGGCTTATTTTGTTTACATTTAATACTTTATTTTTAAACGTGGCTTTTATGATTTGGTGCTGACATCGTCAATACCAGTCGAGTTTACGTCAATTCACGACAATTATACGTGCGGTATTTTAGTTTTGTTTTGTTTTTTAAATTGTCGATTTTCGCAACGTATTTTGTTGTTTGTTATTTTTATTTGAGATATGTTAATTTGTTTGGGCGTTGGAGAATTTTAGTAATAATACCGTTATGAACGTAACCGGTACCGCTCGACACGCGACGACTCGGCACCGCAACGTCCGGGTTTTACCAACCAGATAAACGTCTGTTGTGTAATATAAACTATACGACTTTTCTGAGTGTTTGTTAATTTATTTTTTTGGTTTAGTACCAATACCATAACAAATTCAACTGACACACATTGCGGTTTTGTTTTGTTTTAATTGTCGATTTTCGTTGTGTATATCTGTTTTTTTTCATTTTAAATATGTTAATTTGTTTAGACGTGGGTGAATTTTAATTCTGGTACGTAATGAACGTAACCGGTACCGTTTGATTCGCGACTACTCGCCGCCGCAACGTCGGGTTTTGCCGACCGGATAAACGTCATTTTAAATAGTTATTGTAATATAAAAGTATACCTGCAATGCTATATGGAACAGATTGTTGGGCCATCAAGAAGGCACAAGTGCGGAAGATGGAGGTAGCAGAGATGAGAATGCTACGCTGGATGTGTGGGCACACAAGGTTAGACCGAATAAGAAACGTTGTATTCCGACAGAGATTAGGGGTAGCTAACATATCTGACAAGATAAGAGAGTGGAGATTGAGATGGTTTGAACATGTGAAGAGAAGACAAACGAAGAACCCGATTAGATCCGTAGAAAATATTACTATAGAGGGGAGGAGGGGTGGAGGACGACCTAAGTTGACGTGGGATGAGAGGATTAGACATGATTTGATATATCTAAATCTCTCAGAGGACATGGTTAGGGATAAGAATTCTTGGAGAAGTAAAATTAAAGTTAAGGACTTTTAGGGATAAATGAATACCTTAGGGGCTTATATTTACCTTATTTTGGTCACACACCATTATGGTATTTTCTTTTCATATATATATATATATATATATATATATATATATATATATATATATATATATATAGTATTATCATTTTTTACTACGTGCTACTATGAATTATACTATAGTTGAACTTCGATTTCCTTTTATATTGCCGCATACATATGTAGTCAAGAGCCGATGGTCTATTTGAAAGCCACCTCTCTATCCCGTTGGATAGAGGTACGGTGTGCCTACATCCCACCCTCCCTAGACCCTACTTATAGCTTTGCTATTGGTGGGACTCCACTAGGTATGATTGATTGATTAATAATATAAAAGTATACTACTTTTCTGAATGTTTACTAATTTATTATTATTTTTGTTTAGTGCCAATACCATAACAAATTCAACCGATACCAATCCAATTTGTCTCATATTAAAATAGACAAAAATTTATTATGATTCTAACAAAGTGATACTTTGAATAATATGATTTAACACAATAAGTCAATAAGTAATTAACTACATATTAAAATAGACAAAGGAAAGGTTTATTAAATTGTTTCCGATACTTAACAATTTCTAATTTTTTTTCTCTTTTTCACTCATAACCGCTTCATACAATATTTTCTCTCTTAAGAGCTAGGGGCATATGTCCTCAATAGGTTTCCTTTCAAAGTATTGTTAGATTAACATAAGTAGATTAGATATCCATCCAATTACTACATGTACATGCTCACTATTAAAAACTTGATACATTAATATATTAGTTAAGAAAATAATAAATAACACAATGAGATTATTAGAAACTAAAAATTACTAAAATTACAAAACATTTTGAAGTGTTTCAAATATTTGATATTTGAAGACACATTATCAGATACTTAATATCTAAAAAACTTTTAATAATACAAGATCATAAATGGGTACGTCTCATACTCGTTTAAAAACATCCGATCATCGGGGCATATATATATATACATCTACACATACGAATCTAATGGGTATGACTAATTTCTTTTTTTAAAACACCAATTCTAGATTTTTTTTTTGTCAAATCAGGAATAAGAGTTTGGAGTACCAAACTTCTAGAAAATGGGGATCTAAACCATAAATCTCTTCTTCTCATTTCAAATAATAATAATAATAATAATAATAATAAAAGGTTTAGTTTAGGTCAAGAATGTCGTCGGAGCCTCCGCCGTTCCAAGAATCAACACGATGCGATGTTTGTAAATGCACTTTCAACACCTTCAGACGACGGGTGGGTAAATTATTATTATTAGCTACTTATTATCCATTAATATGCTACTTCAATCAAATATGTATGTATCTGAGTTTGATCTAGTGTTCGTGCTTTTAATCAGCTTCTCAAATTCCATGTTCAATGATTAATTAATTAAGTTGCTCACTTGATTATTTATTTTGACCTAATCAGGATCATAAATTTTGACCCAATAAATAAATAGTCAAAAACCTAATTTCTGATTTTGAATTGAAATATTTTGCAGCATCATTGTCGACGGTGTGGCCGAACCTTGTGTGCTGAACATTCATCAGATCAAATGGTATGTTGCAACATATTTAATATTTTATTAACAAGTTACTACGAGAACAACGAAATTTCTTTATGAATTTGGTACTGTGTGCTCTTTCAGGCTCTGCCTCAATTTGGTCTTCACTCTCCTGTTAGAGTCTGCTCAAACTGTTATAATGACGCGTCGACTCGGTAAGTCTTAATGTTTGAGGCTTTGTGCATCCATTTTGACTTTCTTGATATGCGGTTTTATGTTAAATGGCTTATATCGCTGGTTCAAGATTGCATATGTTTTTGTAAATGTGACTACCTCATCTGTTTGTTATAAGAGTCGTGAATTTAACCAATGGTTACTTGCAATATAATGTTGTAAAGATACATAATCCCATACATTATAGCCACCAAGGTTTACAACATATTCATTCTAAAGATGAGGATTATTAACTTTTGTCTAATAAATTGAGTCTTTTTTCAGTCAAACTCTCAAATAGAAATAGAGAGCGAAGTAACTAGAAGATTGTTAGAATCGCCGAATGCCTTATATAGATATCCAATGTTTCAAATAGATGCCCATCCTACCTCCTCTACGTTCTTGACTTGGAAAATTCATGATTTATTCGAATGAAAATTGATTTTTTGTAATTAAAGACTCTTTTTTAAAATTCCAACTTCACAACTTCATTTGAATTTCAGAACATTCAGATTTTTTATAAACATTACATCTTCTTTCATGACATCAATTTTTTTAGCAATGGATTACTGGATTAGTCTCTGCTTAACTAATGATCTCTATCCGAGTACTTAGAAACTATGCAGTCAGTATCGGTGGGATATTGGTTATCGCTCCCCATGTGAAATATAGGTCAGAATATCGAGACCGATATTATCGGCGATATTGACTGATATATCACCATATCAGTGTTTTAAGTCTTAATTGTCATGTTTTAGTGTTTAATATTAGTGTTTTAAGTCTTAACTTGTTCCTACTTGCTACAATTGTTAGTGATTTGCAAGTTGCAAAAGGTTAAATTGTTAATGGTAGGAGAGTATACTGCGTTGTCAGTGTTCAATTACTATATATATAAATTCTGCATGATATTGAAATTACTGATATCCCACCACGATAACCGATATCTCAAATAACGGTCTTTGACTGATATCTGATATTTTATCGCATTAACTGCATAGCTTAGAAACCATGTACCCTTTTCCAATCATAATGTGTAACTTTTGGAGTGTATCTAAACAAAAAGGCTTATTATCCCTTAAGATATCTATAATAGGGAGTTTTTAGTTATTCTATATGGTAAGATCACACTTGTTTAATTAGTTATGCATCTATGTAATTACTGTATTTATTGTTAATTATGTATACCATTTTATGTAGCACTGAAAAACCCGATGGAGTTACTTCTTTGAATGAAGCGAATTCTGTAACAGATTCAGTTGCAAGACTGGATATTAATACATCATCAAATTCTGATACCATACAAAGTGGTGCTCCAAATTGCACGTGTGGAATGCCTTTATGCATATGTGAGGTGGCATCAAATGATGACGTGGCACCTGTGCAGCCGAAACCTGTCTCAGTATCCACAGCTCCTAAAAAAGTAGACACTGCACCGAGAAGTAGAGCTTCATCTAGCAAGTCCAGGTATATACTCAGACCTTGGTTTTCCATCAATCATTTTTCTAAAATTTTGAATATTTAAATTTACTTTTAAAGTAACATACAATAATTTGCAGTACATCAGCTAACACTAGCTCAGAAAGACCACTTGCGGATTATGCAGTTAATGGAGAGGTATGCTATTTTGAAGTACATGTGTCAGCCGTCGTAGAATGGTTTTGGCAGAATATGTATAACAGTTGTTGACAGATAAAAAAACCTGAAAATATTGTATGTTGTTTGTAGGGTTTACGTGAAGCTATAAAGAGTGGTGACTTATTTTCTGTCAAAAAGCTTCTTGGTGAGGTAAGTAAAATAACATTATTTCGTTTCTTGTTTGAAGGATAAAAAAGAACATTGTTAACAGTATATGCTTCTATTGTACATGTTTTCGTTTATGTTAAAATGAACTTACAGTTTGTTTTTAAATCTATAATTTTATGCTGAAATTATCTGTTGTAGGGAGTTGATGCAAATTACTGCGACAGACAAGGATTATCACTCTTGCATTTGGTTCTCTCTCTCTCTCTCTCTCTCTCTCACACACACACACACACACACACACACATTTTCTTTATTCTAACAGCATTTGTTGAATTTAGGCTGCGGTTTTTAACAAAACTGATATAGCTTTTACTCTCATGGAAAATGGAGCAAGTCTGGATTGTAAGAATCTTCAGGGTATGTTTCATTCATTCCTTGATAAATTTTAGGCCTAATTTGTGCTTTCGTGAAATATGATTCAACTTTTAGGGACCTTTTTAGTTTGGTGATTGAATTGCCTAAAAGTCTGTTAAGTATTAGATTCATCTTTTGCTTCTATTCAAGTTATTAACTTTAGTTGCTATGAAATATTTATTATTGGACTGATTATGTCATTATGTGGCACTTATGCATGAATCTTTCACAAATTAAAGCTGATAATGAATTTATTTTATTAGTTTATTTCATAATTGGAACTAAATTATATATTATTCCAACTTTGGGAAATTAAATGCCTACTGTACAAGATGTGTTGCATCACGTACAATTTGTAAATATTGTTAAAGAATCTTTATACACTCACATGCGCGCGCACATAAACGCTATTTAAATTCAGGAGAGACACCACTTGATTGCGCCCCTGTAACATTGCAATTCAAGATGAAGAAGAAGATGGAAGAACTTAAACAAAGCAAGTAGAAAGGAGTTATTCTGGAACATTAATATCATGGTTGTTGGAGACCATTTTGTGTTTTACTTTGATCAATTTCTTGGTGGTTTGCAACTGTATTTCTGCTTTGGAACAATTAAAAATTATGTTTTTATGCTCTCCTAACGTTCAAAGATCTGAAATAAGCAAAAATGATGTGTAATAACATAAGATTACATAGACCTGTTTGGTTCAGGTTCAGAGAGGACAGAACTGAGATCATATTTTTTTTGGATTAAATTCTGAACTAAAATATGGATCATTAATAACCTATATATAGTTCGATATGGAGTTTGTTAAATCATTGGCAGTTGAAGATGCAGATAACTGGTGAATATTATTTGAACAAGGACATTTACAGAAAACTTAAAATAAATATTAAAACATAGTTTTGAAAAGTTTGTTTAGGGTCAAAGTATCTGGTCAAAGTTTGTTCGGAAAGTTTTGAAAAGTTTGTAGCTTGTCCAAATTCATTAAATAGACATGATTGGTTGTGGATAGTCATATTTTTGCTAATTTAAACGCGTGATGAATATCAGAATATGTGTATATGACGGTGATAATAAGCATATTCGTAATAAAAGTTTGGTTTGTATAATTATATCCACTATGATAGTGGTTAAAATGCACAGTCGCGTTCGCAAATTTTTTGCTATCATGCATGCCTTAGCTAGTTGCTGATCATAATATAGTGAATCAATGACGCGTACATTGTATCTGTTGCTAGTGATATTTTTATGTAATTATTGTTGTACACAGTGACGGATTTAGAATTTTTTTTTATCTGGTTCGCTATTTTAAGATGCTCTAAATATATAAGAACGCGTATAAAAAAATTGGGTCGGGTTGACAATTCGGATTGGTTTAACGGTTCGGGTCAAGTAAATGCTCCACTACGGTTCGAAAAACACCTGGTTCGCTAAAAAAGTCGCTATTAAATGCTCCACTACGGTTCGAAAAACACCTGGTTCGCTTGACCCGGTACTCAATTAAATAAATCCGTCCCTGGTTGTACACACCCTGCATTAGTAATAACACTTGTGTGGATGTATTGTTACATACACCATGTATACACTATAATGGAGTGATGATACATATATGTTATGATACTTTAGCGCATGCATTAAAAGGAAATAAAAATAAACTAAACAAATAGTCAAAAGTTTAACTCACCTTTTGTCATTTCGGCCACTTTTAACTTTGTTTTATTTGCAAACTTTTTTCGTCTCAATAGCAGCCACTAATTGCCATTTAAAAAAAAATAACTTTGTATCCAATCTATTTTAACATATGTATAGGGGAATTTTCATACAAAACCTGTTATTTGTAAGAACGGTAGAGAGATACGAGGAGGTGACACATGGACTTACGTGAGTTTTTATGTTTAAGGGTATTTGAGTCTATTTATGTACAAAAATTTGTAGCACAAACATCTACACCATGTAAATGAGATAAGCTTACTAAATCAATAAAAATGCTATACTGGTTCAAAAATAATAAAATTCTTGATTTTATACTTTTAAGAAAAAAATTAAGAATATAAAAACTGTAACAGTTGAAAAGATTGGTAGAAAATCAACAATGAAGGTTAATTCATATTGTTTTCTTACATTTACAAGGGGATTGTAATGTAAATTTCACACCCTTCATTCTTAAATGCATGGGTTGACATAAACATGACATCAGTACAACATGATTAGTAGAGTGCCAAAGACAAATATTATTTTTTAAACAAATAAATATGTAGGCAGCCATCATTGAATCCTTTTAACTCATTAACCTCAATATGATTAATGCACTCTTAATTATAATCTGTTATCGTATAGTTAACAAGCTCAATCTGGTTAAACAATTAAACCACATATGCGGCAAGAATTTTGTGAGAACTACTGCGTGTCCCTGCAATTCTAACAAGTTTATGTTACTAACGTGGGTAAGATGAGTTGCATGCAGATGGTAACATTTTCGTGTAAAGAAAAAGGAAAGTCTAAACAACCAAACATTTCCTTTATGAAACAGTCAAATGCGGCGGCCTGAAAGATCTTTGCACAGAATCATATTAGAAACTTTCTTACAACAATATTAAATCATCAATAACATCAGCAACCAACAAGACTTCTGATTAAGTCCAACTTCACCTTTGAAACGTAACTCTACTCATGCCAATATAAATATACACCAACACCAACACCAACACCAACACCTACACCTCTTCATATCTTGAACCATGACTCCAATCCAACTCTACTCCATCATATTAATCTCATTAACATCAGCTTCAACTTCATTCGCACTTTACGCAAGGCCCGGATGCAACGACACATGCGGCAACGTCCGGCTTCCATACCCATTTGGAATCGGAACAGATTGTTATCTAAACGAATGGTATGCTGTTGACTGCAACTCATCAACACCATATCTTTCTTCAATAAACAACCTTCAAGTATTGTCTCTGAATATGGAAAACCAGACGGTAACAGTTAATGTTTCGATGATCTCCGACTGTCAAAACACAGTTCGGAACAGCAGTCAGATCCTGAGTGTTAATCTTCGAGGGAGTCCGTTCTTGTACTCGCAAGAACACAACAGATTCACCGTGGAAGGGTGTGGAAACGCGGTTGTTATGGAGCAAGGAAACCTTCTCACCGGGTGTTCCACGATATGCCAGAACATAAGTACTACAGATAGAGACGATTGTTACGGTATTAACTGCTGCCAAACGAGTATTCCGTATTATCTTGAGACGTATAGTGTGAATATTTCGGGTTTGGAAAGGCCGGGCCCTGATGGGGTTTGTGGGTCTGCGTTTTTGGTGGATGAAAGTTTGTATTCGGCTGGCAGGTTTTCGGGTCGGTCTGCAGTGGTGGACAACTCGTTTGTTCCGATTTCACTAAAGTGGACGCTAACAGCGCGTGATGTTACAAGTTGTTCGAGTTCAGAAAGACAGGAACTTAGTTTGGGTAATAGGACTGTTATTGAATCTTACAAATGTAGCTGCAGACCTATAGAAGAAGGAAGCCCGTATTTGGTTGATGGGTGCGAACGTACGTATTTTAATACTCGATTATGGTTTGGGTTCAAATGATCTTGTTGTAATGTTAATGTTGGTGTGTGTTTTAAAGCCAAGGTTTTAATGTTTTGCGTTGCAGTTGTGGGAGAATGCGCCACTTGCAATGGTGAATGTCAGGTTTTATTGGGGTCGACGAACATCACTTGCATTCCTAATCCTATATCGGAGGCTGGAAGCAAATCATCGACGCTTGGAGTTATTCTAGGTAAAACTACAAACGATTAGTTGCTAGTTTTAATGTTTAAAGCCTGTAGTGTATTGGTGAGTCCCGTGAGTTGATCTGAGCTAGAAAAGTAATTTATAGTTCAGTAGTTAGGTTAGCAGATTGAATTGTTTAATTTGAATGCAACCCATATTTTTATTAGCCTATACAGGCAAACACGACCCTTGAATCCATTTATTTAAATGTGTCAAAACGGTTGGTGGGTAATAGTCAAGTTGTAAACATGTTAATTTGGTTGGCAGGTAATAATCAAGTTGTAAACGTGTTAACTGGGTTGATGGGTAGTAGTCAAGTTGTTATAACTTGCTAATCGGGTTTGTGGGCTGTAAAAATGGATTAAACGGGTAGTGAGTCGACCTGATTAACTAAACATGTTAATAGGTTAACACCACGACCCACTTAAGTAAACATGTAAATAGGTCAACTCGAAAATGACCCATTTAATTAAACATGTCAACCCAAAAACGAGTTATTTAATTAAACATGTCAACATTACACGATCCGTTTTATCAAGCAAGCTAACCCGAATACGATCCATGCAATAGATTAACCTGAACATGACACATTTTTTTTAAACGAGTTGAATATGCCAATGATCACTTTCGTGTCGTGTTTTGGGTCATTTCGGAATCTGCCACCCTAAAATTATTTACTCTAAGTTTCTTTGACATGACTTATATGCAGGTGTTAGCATAAGCACAGGGGTACTAATGCTAACAGCAACCATCTTTGCACTATACAAACTAATCCAAAAAACGAAAGACAAAAGACGAAGAGAACGGTTTTTTAAACGGAACGGGGGTTTATTGTTAAAACAACAAGAATCGACTGACGAAAGTTTAGTTGATAACACCACACTTTTCACCGCAAAAGAGTTAGAAAAAGCAACCGATTATTTTAATGAAAATAGAATACTGGGCCGAGGAGGTCAAGGTACAGTCTACAAAGGCATGCTAACAGACGGAAGAATCGTCGCAGTGAAGAAGTCAAAGATAGTCGATGAAGGTCAACTGGAGCAGTTCATCAACGAGGTGGTCATTCTTTCACAAGTCAACCATAGGAACGTGGTCAAACTTTTAGGATGTTGTTTAGAAACTGAGGTTCCTCTTTTAGTTTCCGAGTTCATTCCAAACGGGACATTGTTTGAGCATATTCATGGTGACAATGACGAGTTTCCGCTTACTTTAAACACGCGGTTACGTATTGCTACAGAAGTGGCAGGAGCATTGGCTTACTTGCATTCAGCAACTTCAATTCCAATATATCATAGGGATATCAAGACAACAAATATACTTTTAGATGATAAATACCGTGCCAAAGTTTCTGACTTTGGAACTTCAAGATTTGTGTCGATTGACCAAACTCATTTGACAACTTTGATCAAAGGGACATTTGGGTATTTAGATCCCGAGTATTTCCAATCGAGTCAGTTTACTGAAAAGAGTGATGTTTATAGTTTTGGAGTTGTGTTGGTTGAGCTTTTAACGGGTGAGAAGCCAATATCTTTAACCAGATTTGGAGAACATAGAAGTTTGGCTACACATTTTATGTTGGCTATTGAGGAAGAGCGTGTGTCGATTATTGATTCAAGGATCGTGAATGATGGTCCTCGAGGTGAGATTATGGCGGTTGCAAAGCTAGCAATGCGGTGCTTGAATTTGAATGGCAAAAATCGACCAACAATGAAGGAAGTTGCATCTGAGTTGGAAAGTATTAGGATGGCTCATGTACCCGATGTTAAAAGTTCTAAGTACAATGCTGGACCGCAAGAAGAATTGATCATGTTATGATTTGTTCATTTATTGTTCATTATTCTATTTTTTTGGTAGATTTAGTTACAGATAACATGCGAGTATATATGTTATATATTATAAGCATTTGAATATTTTTTAAGATTTTGACATGTTTTTGTTTGTAGCTAATCTTTTATTACTTTTGGTTCTTTTGATCGGTCATATAATAGAGTAAGACCATAAGTTGGTAATATGTTTCCATCAAAACTGGGTGACATGAATATTGCGCTTAAAATTCGCTAAGTCGTTAGTTTGTAGTTATTAGTTAAATTGTTGGTTCGTACGTGCTTTAATAATGTTTATAGTTTCGGGCTAAAAATTGTAAATGAAGAAAGTTAGTGGCTAATATGTGAGGCCGTGCTGAGCTAAAGGGTCAATGTTGGTAAGTCTTGAGAAGCTTTCAGGATTCACAGCGGTAAAATCAAGAGAAATATTCAATTTTATGTTTTTACTAGCTTTTATCTCCTGTATTACGTGCTTGCTTTACATTATTCGTTTTTAATATTTTGTATATTTTTCAGTATTTTAAATTTATTTATTGTAAGAAAGTTAATAATATACTTAAAATTTAATGATAAAAGAGTTTCACAAATAAATGAAATGTTATAACCAATTTAAAAGCTATATGAGTTTGTTGAGACCCATGACCCGCTTATTTTTTATTATAAAATTGTTTACTAATTATAAATAATATCTTTTTTTAAGATTGGATAATAATTTTAAATGTATCCGTATTTTATAGAATTTTCATATAATATATTTGGTGAGATTAATTTTTAATTTAATGAGATGTTATAACTCGTTTAAGGGTTATCTGGGTTTGGTGAGACACATCCCCGTGAATTTGGGTTAAATGCATGATAAACCTTCATTTACAAATAAAACAATTAGGTGGCTTGAGAAAGTGTAGGGAGTAACCAGAGCGCTTATAAAAGTTTCATTTATAGATATTTAAGATTATAACACTATAATTAATATGTTGCGCTTGTTTGTCATTAGGAATGTAATGGGACGGGTTTACAATGAGCATAGGTTTGAGTAAATGGATACACATGTTTATGATAATTAGGTTATAGATCACTTACTATCATAATAGTTTCTCTCCGTAAAAGATTTTAAAACCAGTCTCATACCCGTCCTATTACCCACCCTTGACGAGGTTCAAGAAGCGCATCGATAAGGTCCAAGGGGCTATATTTCGCGGAACATTATTAGAGTCATCTTATGTTATCAATGGTAACTAAGGAGTGATAATAACTTACCTCGATGGTAATACTACGAGCTGTGGATTTGCGCCCTTAGCCATGTCAGACGATAACACACTTCAACACCGCTCCAAACCATTGAAGTGGGGTGACGTCGAGAGGGGCACCAACCCATTAATGTACGCTATTTGTGGTAAAAGTGCGGCCACATTTCGAAAACTATTTATTGGATAGTTTGAAATTTAAGAAAACTCTTTAAATATTTTATTCAATACAATATACATTTTATATTTCATAGAAACATCCAAAAGATTTACAATGAAGTGGCAGGTAAGCGGGCAACAAGCTGTGCCGCAACCCCCTTTTGGATAGCAAACCCAATCCGACTAAAAACAAAGTTTTGATTCTTATGGGCTGATACGTTACTATACACAACTTTCTGAACCCTATTCAAAAGGCCCACGGCATCCGGAGCTAAGAAACCAAAAGTGTCAAAGGCGAAGGGGATAAACACGTGTTGATTCTCCAAACAAGCTCTCTCGTGTTTAGCAACCTTGCCCGATGCCGCCTTCAATGCTGTCTGGCCTGCTACAAATCCAGTGTCCCTAATCCCAACAAGAGGGGACACTCCTGTGAGGTCGACACAAACGTGTTTTCCCCCTACACACCAAAAAACAAGTATATCGGCCGGTCGTAATGTAGATCTTCCTTCTTGAGGATCCGTAAGAAAGTTTACGGGGGCTTCATTTTTAGCCGAAATCCCGGCTCGTTTAAGAACATCGCATAGAACATCCCTCACCAAATCATGCCTGTACTTAAACTCAGGCAACTCTTTGCAGTGAACCGCATGCTCGCCAAAAGAATCCAAACAAACCTTACGGCAAACCGGGCACGGCTCATCTATCGGAAACAAAGGGATCATTAACCGATACTTCAGGATGGCCCGGTACTCCAAAGCCGACATATGTTGGCCCAATCCTTCAATAGGGAGAACACTTAAGAAATCTTGAGCCCGAGGAGCCCGAAGACACTCAAACACTGCTTTCTGACGAGGGGATAAATCAAACTTCATTTCCAAACTCTTGATGATTCCACTATAAAGGGCACTCGCCAAAGCATGTTGGGCTTTAGGGGGGGGGCGGTGTTTTTATTAGAGAAACCGCTAATGTCAAAATCGGGAAGTGAAAGTGCAACCGATCTATCGCACTCCCATAATCGGAGTCAAACCCATCAATACCACAACCTCAAAGAATGTGGTCTTGTAATTCCCAAGATTGCGCCCTCGAGGCCACAAACGCATAAGTAGAAACGTCTGAAGCTGAACATAAATCCAAACCTCCAAAACGAGTCGGAAGTGATGCCAATCTCAATTGAAAATCTCCAAAGAAGGGACCACCACAAACCACGATGTCCTCAATCGCCCCCCGAAGGCCAATTGTCAAACACAGAAAATGCTTCCCCTACATACACAGGTTGGCATGTTTTGAAACCAAACAACAACTTTCCAACTCCCATACATGAGCGGAGCAAAAAGATCTCGCATTGAGGGTCCCGCAAATGCGGGAGATAGCTCATCAACTCCACAGCTCGCGAAGCCCTTTTCATAGCAAGTTCACTGATGAACCCGACATCCCAGCTAACGGCTCCCCCGAGGAGTTTCATACCTAGCACCGGTCTTCCAATCTCACAGGGAAACACCCCCTCCTGCACCTTAACCCCATTGCACGACGGCCAAAATACTTCGGTTTTCTTAATATTGAGTTCAAGGCCCAGGCGGGGACCCTCCGACCTGATAATATCTAAAGCTTTGGCAACCTCTTTAGAGTCCCCAATAATTGTACCATCATCTAGGTACCAAGCATGAAAGAGAAGCTTACAGGAACTCTGGACTAGATGAATAAGTGGGTGCAGAACCAAGGCGAAAGAAGAGGTCCCAAAGGGTCCCCCTGCTGAACCCCAGTGGTGGACCAAATGTGATCCCCCACATATAGCCTGGCCGGTTGCTCATATAAAAAGTTCACCCATAAGGAAATAGATGGACATCGGGCCCGAACCTCATTCAGAAGGGCAGTCCTATCCACCAAGTTGAAGGCATTACAAAAATCAATAGTAAGCATAGCCAATGACCCATCAGAATGGAACTTACTTAAAAACCTGTTCGCGCTATGAAGAACGGCCTCTGCACCACTAGGGACTCCCACCTCAAACTGAAAGTCGCACAGGTATTTAGTAATGTCTTTCCCAACACCCCTCATAGCCACCTTAGAGATCAATCTTCTCCAAATGGCACCTACGGCAATGGGTCTAATCCCATTGTCCGGTTTGAGCAACGGTGTGAGAGGAGCCGACGCAATGAACTCTGCCAAAACCCTTGGGCATCTCCCCCCCAAACATAAATTAACCATCGCAGTAGTAGCCTTTAGTAACCCAACAGCGATCGGCGACCCCTCTCCACAAAATGCATCCAAAATATGTTGTGCCCTCAATCCATCTCGTCCACATGACGTCCCTTTAGGGAAGGATTTAATGCATCCAAGCACACAATCCTCATCAACAACAAGAGGAGGCTCAGAAAGCAATGAAGCAGGCATAACCGGCGGGGAAAAATTGGGATGCTTAGCCACTAACGCTTTCAAAGTGTCATTGCCGAAAGGTGCAACCCCTGAAGAGCATAATACTTTAATGGCGGCAGTAAAATGCCCGTCCGCCACTTTTCGTAAACATTGTTTCACATTGGCGCATACCGCAACATCATCGTGCTTAGCGAGAGGCTCCCCATGACTCGAGTTCACCCCTATAGGTGTGGCAAAAAGGGATAAAATAAGCGCATCAAAACCACCCCAACTTGCTAGTGCTTGTTGAATACTCTGACATTGCAAAGACTTTCTATTACCGGACCTGCGCTCCTGACGTTTAGAAGGTCTGAAAACACGCAGCGTGCACCGCGGTAACAAGAAAAGTTTCACCCATGCCTCAACAGAGTCTGGCATAGCAACCACCTTACCCAGAGCCGCAGTTAACGCTTGAGCAAATTCCATACGACAACTATGAGGGATGCTCTTAACAGTTGTGATAGGAAGAGAGAAGACGCGGTCAAGGAGAACCTCATCCACCACTATCCCTCCTAAGGGAGCAACATCCCTCATAACATGTGGTTTATCAATCCCCACAATAAACTCCTTCACAGCTCCCACACCCTCGTTGTACTTGGTGACTCCATCAGCATGATGACACGTCCGTTTAAGAGCATTTGGACGCATACACACCCCACATAGCCACTGGTCCGAGGCCTTAAAAGCCTCCCCAACCGAAATAATAAATCACAATCCATGGAAATGGCGTCCCGTAGGGTCCGTTTCCGCTCATCCGACGACAAATGAAGTCGTTTGATATGCGCCATTAACCGAGAGATCCCCCTTGACCCCGCCCGTCCATCCGGGCAACAATGGAACCCCCTAAAAGGACATGGCCAAACACCCACCGAACCCACACTATTTTCTAGGGTCTTAGACATAGCACCCTCATCAATTAATCCACCACGAGAAATGATGTCGAACCGACAACCATGTCCACCTCCCGTGCCCACCTCCCCCGATGGGGCTCCTTTGACAATCTGAGCCCTTGTCATAACCCCTCACGACAAAAAGGCCAACAAACAAACTCGAGCTGAGTTTTGGGAGTAAAAACCCGAACTAAGAGGAGAAAGGAGAGCAACCGCCAGTTGCTCTCCCCTCCGTAAACCCAAAAAAACCGATTAACTCATTGAGACATTTTATCGAACACCTGGCGGGCAGACCCAAAACCGAGGATTAAAGGCAAAATTGAAATAGCAGTAGGGGTGGTGGTGAGGAGATGACGATGATATGACGAGGAGATGATGCTGTTTTATGAACTGATTGAAGCTAGAGTAGATAAAGAGGTATTAGAGAATTGTAATTGTGATTGATTGATATGGCGAGTGATATGAGTGGAGAAGATGAGTCAAAAGGTGGGATGTGGGCTTTGGAGCAGAAGATTGATCAGTCAATGGATGAAGAAGCTGGTAGGCTTAAAAATATGTATAGGATCCAATTAGATGAAAATGTTCATTTTTTTAATAAACGAGCACCAAGATACATCAAACCATTTTTTTAATATACATCAAACCATGTTAACCATTTAACCACACAATTCTAACCCCATCTTCAAATTTCTCAAAGTTTTTACTTTCATCATGAACCCGTGGAATCTAACCACTGGTGTTACGGAAACTATCAGCATTCAGTCCAAAAATCTCTCGCTTTTTACAACCAACACACCAACGATGTGGTTTATCGACCGATATTGCCAACCCCACAAAGCTCACAACCATCACCAACATTCTTTTCTCATCTCAAATGTCGCAAGTCACGCCAAACCCAACCATCACTCGAGACGTGTACTTAAACACAGTCAACCACCTCCAAATGAAAAAAAAACTATTATAACAAAGTGACACCAGAACAAAAAGAACCTTGAGAGGTGGATAGGTAGACAAGTGAGGAGGATTTTGCATTGGCACATGCATGGCTTGATGTTTCGGGAGACACCATTATCACTATTTTTTTTACAAATGCATGTTATTAATTTTTTAGCGGCTAATGTTCCTTTTATTTCTGTAAAAGGTGATGGTCAAGTGGTCAAATACTTTTTGGGTCCATATTCTTGGTAAGTTTTCCAAGAAATGGGCCAGGGTGAATATTGAATAATATAGGCCAATGCCATATCCGACAAATGGACGGTAATATGAATGAAAATCACCAATTTCAATTACACATTCAACCGGCTTACATACAATCGTAGTAGGGCCCAGGTGGTACAAACGATATCGATGTGATGATGGAGGCGCATAAACAGTATAAGGCCGAAAGATGACACCCATTTACGATGATAGAAGTTTGGGATCTACTTCAGAAATCATCAAAGTGTGTACCACTAACAAAGGTCGGCTGGGCGTCTAAATGGTCCAAGACTGCGTCTAGTACATATGAACCAAATTCGTCTCAAGATACATAAGATGCCTGTTCCTATATAAACTTAAGCAGTTTGATGACGACTTAGATTTTGATGAACCAGAAGAGCTACCTCGCCCGCCAGATAGAGATAAAATCAAGGTGGCGTTGTGGCGATGAGAGCCCAAGGAACATCCTCGTTTAGAACTACATTTACGTCTATGTAACATCTTACTTTTGATAATATAATAAATAATAAAATTATATTTATTTAATGGTGTGATATTATTTAATTAGGTTAAAATAATAATAAGTTGAGTTATGGGCTTGAAAATAAAGATGGATTAGGGAATGGTTATGGGCCTTATTCTATATGTAACATCCCCAAAACGTCGATCAAATTTGACAACATATTAAAGATGAAGGATCACAAACATTCTCAAGATAGATAATATGAAAGTGAGATAAGGAAATTAAAGCATTTTGTGTTAAGAAAATAACAAAGTTCACCCCACATGAAAAGAAAGAAGAAAATGGAAACATTTCACATGGGTAGAAATGGGAAAGAGAAATTTCCTCTCACATTAGTAAGTATAAAACTTGTGAGCTCCTTACAATGAGATGAGTTCACATAGTAATATTTTTATATGCCAAGATGTATCCATTGGACCTACCGGAGGGTGCGTAGCACCCGACGCACACGGGCTCAGGCAATGGGCTCAATGTGGCGCTTTGATGGCGCACTTTTCTCACTCGCATCGCCGCAAGCCGCTTGAGGGCCACCTTAGTATTTTTGGAAAATGGAAGAAAGACTAAGACGTGACAAATTACGTGACGACTCTAAAGGTTAAGCAACCGGGGACGCGTGTTCACCACATGGCGACACGTGGCAGCTTCTGAAAATAATGAATCATCGCGATAAGAGATAGCCCTTCTGAAAGGCCATCGCGATATGCGACCAACTCCAAATTTTGGCAACATAAGATGGTTCATGACATTTCCCACTTCACACACCAAAACACATTCTTTACACACACACACTACCTCGGGAAGCGTGTCGGATCTTGAGGTACATGCCAAGCTCCAAAGTTCCAACGGTTTAAGCCCTAGAACATGATATAAAGTTGAAATACTGTTCGATCAGTCTTTTGCGTCTAACTTCGAATACCCGTGTCAGGTAGGGGTTCTATACCTGTTTAGACACGCAATTTAACAGGTTAATTCGTGTCTACTTGTTTGGTACACGAAACTTGTTAAGGCCATACCTGATATGTGTTAAAGTCGTGCATGTTCGTTTCATGTATTCGTGTCTAAATTGTCATCCCTAACTACAGACAACGCGCGGGATTTACCAGAATGAATTTACGGACATTTTTCTATTAGTTCCAGAACCATATATAAAGAACGTAACCGAAACTGATTGAATTGATGTCAACTCACCACCGTAATGTCGGGACCGACAATGCTCGAGCTTTACTAACAACCAAATAAATGCCATTTTAGATATTTTATTTTTTACATGTGAATTTGATGGATTTATTATTTGGGGTTTGACGCTTAGATTTTACCAACATTGTGTATAGTGTACGGTAACAAACGTAACTAAAATCGACCAAATTCGTGTCGACTCACCCGCCATAACACCAGGTTTACGAACGTTCGGGTTTTAAACAGCCAAATAAACGTCGTTTTAAATATTTTATTTGTTTTAACGCTTGCGTCTTAGGATTTAGAGTAATGTGACGGGTATATAAGTGTATCTGACTAGTCCCGGCGCAATGCTCCGGGTAATTTACTAGTTAAAATTTAGTGGAAAGTCTTGGTAGAAACATATTGTTTGATGTATATAAATCTATACATCTTTCGGCGCTAAAATATCTCCAAATAAGCGTAATAACAACAATAATTTTACAATAAATAATCGCTAATGTTTATAATTTCTATCACTAGGTAAATATAACCTTAAAGAATTTTATGAGCTGATATACGTAGATAAACGAAGAAAAACGGTGAAACAAATTCAACACACCCTATGGTGAATTAAGGCATGGTCATGTCAAGAACATATGAAGAAAAGACAAAATTAAGGAATTCACAACATAGTCATGTTAACCTCAACACACCCCATGTTTAAAGTATAAGAGGGAAAAAACAAAATAGAAGGTTATGAATCTCAGCATGGCCCATGTTCAACCTAAACATGCCCATGTTGAAAGTACAAGAGAAAAGACAATAATGGACACTTTTAGGCTCACACGACCGTCTTGAGAGGTCAACACGGCTGTGTTCTCTCTCTTGTTGTATCATCTGACAACGGGAAATTAATACAATACGACAAACTGATCAACATGGTCGTGGACAGCTAAACACAGGCCGTGCTGAGTCCCCAGCTCAGCCTATAAGTTGAATGCTCATCTTCCACATTCTATACACCTTAATACCATTAAATCCACTTCAACCACCTCCTTTCACCACCATTAATAAGGGAATTATCCCATCCATCCAACCTTTGAAGATCAAGGAGATTAAGCTCTTAGAAGAAGTCATTAGAATCAAAGATTAGACATTCAAATTGGTCCGACAATTCTAATTTGATCATGTTTATATCTATTACTTTGATGTATTAACAGTATGCTTATTGTTGGCTAAACTTTCATAGTATCATCTTGGTTTATAATGAATCTTAATTGAAGTTTAATAATATTGGTTAAACATTTAATCGGTTTATATAAAGTAAATGTTATGTTGTAATCATCACTTTATTAGGAATGTTAAAATACCCTTAAAAGATACCCCAAGTGTCGAGCTTTCCGATAAACTCCGAAACTGCCACTCTTGTGAGGCCTTGGATAATAAATTTTAAAAGAGACACCAAATACCGAACTTGATGATAAACGGGAACTGCCATTCTTGTGAGGGTTTGGTTGAGAAAAAAAAACATAAATCATAATATGAATATGACCAAATGAATTATTAGTTGGAACTGATCAACTTAAAATGGGAATGTTGATCTTGTTTTGAAAACAAATTGTCGATATTCAAATAACTTAAATCAGTTAATTACTTGTCAAATGAGTGTATAACATAACCTTTTTCAAACAACTCTTGGATGGTTATTACATGAGTTTTATAATTGTCCAAGAGTTGTGTTGGTTAAAATTGGTAATTCAAGGTTGATCCTTTACAAGCTAACTAATCTCAATTGGTATTTTAAGTATAATGCAAAGGTTATTTTTACTAAAATATAAAGGACAATTCACTTAGTAATTTACGGGTTTGTCTCATCTTTAAAGTAAGTTACCTTATATATACTTAATATAAACTACTTGCTTACGTAAAACGATGTTTTAGTGGAGGATATGAAGTTATGCATATCTCTTTATTTAATTATCATGGAATAACATGACTTAAGAATAAGATGTTATTTCCACAGTTAATTACCAAAGCAAGGTTCTATAACATGTTTACCAATTAATTGTTAAACCAAGTTAAAAAGCGTTTTAACCACTATGATACACTTTTATCCTTGATCATCTCTACAAATATATAAAAACCCAAAAATATTGTTTTTAACTATTGCTTTTAAATTTCTTTTAAAATTACTTCTCAAACCAAACTACTATGAATTTTACTTCCGGTTAAAATAAATACACTGATTTAGTAGTAAAAATCAAACAAGTGTTTCTGTAGATCGATACATAGTTCTTACCTATACTATTCTACATATACGATAGGTACACTTGCCTATTTGTGTGTGGTTTAGTTAAGATAAAAAAAATCATTTTTATAAATTTAAAACTAGACATTGTGTGAAACAAAGTTTTAAAAAACTAACAACTTTTTCTATACCATCTCATGCACACCATTGTTCCGCACTAATTACCGTTACTCGTGGTTACCATACTACGTAAAAAAGGGATTACGCCCACGCTTTTTTCAAAATCGTTTTGCCATACTTTTGGTTAAAAGCGTGACTAAAGGTCAAACCTAACATTTCGAAACCCTTTTAAAAACACTGATGTGACCATTATATGACAGTTCATGACCTTTAGCCACGCCTAAAGAAAAATACGTGACCCCTATTTTAACAATATAAAACCTTTAGCCAAACTTTTAGAAATAAATGTGGCATTTAGTAGCCTCGCTAGAAAAAAGTGTGGACATATATGACCAACTGCTACAGTATTTGATTCATGTGACAAAAAACACAACCTATAGCCACATAAAAAAAGTGGCATATACTAGCCAAATTCGTGAAGCGTGGCCAAATGTGTTCAATTGCCATGGTATTTGTTTAATATTTAATTCATGTGAACAAAAACACAACAATTAGACACACTTTAAGAAAAGAGTATGACATTTAGCAGCCGCACTTGACTAGTGTGGTCAAATGTCACCAACAGCCGTGGATATTTATTTTGTAGTGTGGCTAAAACCTAATCTAACGAAAAATATGCTTCATGTTGCCCATCGCGTAGCACGATGGGTAGGCACCATCTGCCGTCGCGTAGCGCGAAAAACGATATCTTGCATCAATTTTTGGAATTTGTCACTTTTTGACCCATAGACTCTATAGAATGCATTTTAAACACCCAAAATACATGAAATACAATTTATACATAGGTTTTTTTTTATCATAAATCAATAATTCTTAACAAAAACCAACAAAAATTGAGGCTTGAGTATGTCCCTACCTTTCATTACTTATTTTCCATCGAGAAAACGCATCACCCACTAAAATCCATATCTATTCGTTACCCATTTATCAGATTGCCCTTTCATTCTCAAGCCTGAGCCTACCGACACATCCCAAGTTAAGCGCATTTTCTTTTATATTATCTCATAATATTAGTAGTTTGAAAAACCAATTTCCGATAATTATCATCATCTTCCATTTTAACGCAAAAAAAACACCATTTTTCAAAGGACATTTTCAAAACTTTTTATTTTTTTTTTCTTTTTTGTAAAGTTAGATTTAAACTACGACTCAAATATTCTATCCTCACACTTAAATTTTGCATTGTCCTCAATGCAAGGAGGACGACTTAAAATAAAAATAAAATAAAGTCGAACTATAACAAAAACTAAAAAGCTAAAAATAAAATAAAAAAAAATAAAATGTAAATAAGCTAGATAATGAAAATTACTTAGCTGGTAATATGCGTGAAATATGATGCCAAAGTCTTCTTCCATGAATACCCTCCAACTACAAATGTGCTTCAGCAAACGGTATCTCCTCCTCTCACACACGAACATACGTGGCAAAAATTCAACAAATCATATCTAATAATATATCTTATCAATTAAACCAATTTGATAGACATTATGCAATTAAAGTATTTCACCATCCGACAAATAAACCAAAAATTCAACAAATCATATCTAATAATATATCTTAGCCAATCAGGACCCCTGACCCTTCTTAAGAAGACACCTATGGGTTTCTAACAAGTTTTAAGACACACCAGTTTTATATATTATACTCCCTTATGGATATTTAAATAATTATGAACAAGTACCTATATATTGAAATCCTACCTTACAACGCGAAAATCAAAGTTAATTTAGTAAACTTAATTGACTCGATGGACAATGTTAACTAATCAAACCTAGACGGATTCCTTACGAAGAACTAAATCTAGCAATCGTAATCAACAAAGATCTAACAAATAACCTATAACCTTACAACTTTTTTGGTTAGCAACACACTTTTATTTGTTTGACTAATAATATATTCCTATGATCTTATTCGAATTTAATCATAAACTAGTCAAAAACACACAATTGATAACCTAATAAATTTCTATTATATGAAACAATCATGAAGGATAATGTGGAATAATAAAACTAAATCCATCAAAACCAAGCACACATATGCATCAATTGAATAAACCAAACAATTTACTGATTCATATAATCATAAAGAAAAGGTATAATCCAAAGAAAATCAAACGTCAACGAAGGTTCATCGATAGCTTAGGCAGTCTATGATGTTTAGCCTAACATTGGTAAATCAAACATAACATGAATAAAAGCAAAACATGAATTCATGATGATTAATAAGAATAAAGAAGTCTGGATGACAAAACCCGTGAATTCTTCAATCTTGCACTTGTATCTCCTCAAACTGTGATTCCTTGCCTTCAAAAGCTCCAAAACTTGCAATCCTGACTTGAATTTTCGACCCTAATAGCTTCTGGTTTGTTTTATATCCTAGGGTTAAGGTCAATGATGTTTATATAGTGCTTAAGGCTTAAAAACCCATCCACACGTCAGAATCTTCTTGAAAAAGGGGATTATCGCGCTACGCGACCATGATGCCTTTTAAGGACGCAAAGCACGGCCATACATATATTCATCGTCGCGTCACGCGACCATGAGGCTCTTCCTCGTCGCATGACGCGACCAGCTCCACACTCTCTGGTTCTTAGCCGGTTTGACCGGTTCTTCTAATGGTTCATTCCGCTTCAATCCTGATTTGTCATGATTCTTCATTTTAACTCATTTAAGCTCCTTTTCGACTGTTTATCGCACCCGAGACCTACAAAACTTCATTTAGTTAGTGATATATCAATTCTAAGCGAAAATGAACCATAAATCATCAAATACTGCATAAATTTTTCATGGGTAAACATATATAAATAACTGTATATCAGTCTTCTCCACAGGGAATCAATCGAAAGTGCATGTAAAACTCATATTAATTAATTATTAAATTAGGCGGACAAACGATGTCAAGCAGTTTAGAAATATGATTTGGAAGCACACAATTATAAATTAAGAGTTGTAAACAATTATGATAAGACGATTCACTTCAGGTTCAGGTAATGTGATATTCGACTAATCACATATTCAGATAAATTAATTGTGCAGTAATTACTAAACCTAATAGTTGGCTTGTGATGACAAACGATACCCGAACTGAATTGTTGACACAACTAAACCAAGTTTACCTAATTACCAGTTTAATGTATGAAAATCAAGTATGAGCAATGACTAACGATTATTGGTTCAATGACATAAGAACTAACCGTAATTGTTGATGAACATAACCCGAAAAGTGATGCAAAGTTTGATAGTCAAAAGCATAAATTGTTTAAACAATCAATTGATAATGTAAAACAAGATTAAAGAATGCTCAATCAAATTTATAATCATTCAAACACATAGAATCTGATCAAAGTTAGTTTACACAAAAACCTAGCCTAAAGTGAATACAATGGTTTTAGCCTGATATCGGCATCACGAAATATTCGCTTATATGTTGAAAGGATGACATCGGCATCAGTTTTAGCCTAACTGATGAACAGGAAGCTTCGGGATGGTGGAAAATCGTCCTAGGGCTTCTCTCTAACTGCTGGAATGAAATATAGGTCGAAATAGGGGCTCCAGACTGATTATATCAAGTTGGAGTTATTTTCCCATTTTGATGTCACTTCGCGTCGCATCGCGCGAAGCGGTTTTAACCATCAGTTCCCGTCACACAAACTAACATAACCATATTTTTAGATTTGTCTCGTCGAGAAACCCGGAATTCATATATTTTGTGTTTCGTAACTCATTTTCTAGGCCGAGATATGCCCGTTTTACTAAAAGACATTTTCTTGGTAGCCCATCTAGTTTAGTTTTCACTTCGGCTTCGGGTTTCTCATCCAAACCGTTCTCGAATGCTTCTTAACCATCCAAATATGTTTCCCTATTCATTCGTCTTATCGAGGCTTGCTTAATCTTCATATGCCTGGCTCTGAATAAGCTAGTTTAAGCTCTGAACACATGTGATCATAAAAGAACTCAATGTACGCTATATATAAACACTTAAAATGCATGAAATAGCACATATACACACATGATTTATAGCCGGCCATCACTCACGCTTAGTCTTGTCAAACAACAAACCTTTCACTTCAGTGTCGCCCTAGCTTATACAAGGAATATACATGTTAGTAACACATGACCAAGAATATGTATTTTCAACAGATGAATCTTATGAATTTGAAAATATATTTAAAATTAACTTACGGTTACCGAAGGTCATGCAAACTGTTATCACTTGGCAGTTGATCTGAGCATTAGATGTAGCCAACACGGTCTCCCCAATACCACCAGGGGTTCTTCTTTCTTCTATGTTGGTGATAATCGAGCACCAAGAAATGTTCAGGGTAGTATAAATATCCAACTTTCAGTGCAACACCAACCATCATCCCTCGGGGGCGTCTGCTTGTAAAATTAGCTAACACCAAGGCGGTGACTGTAGGGCTGGCAATTCGTGTCTTAACAGGTTTAACAGGTAAGAGGCGACGCGCATGACACAAATATAAAACTTCAATACGACTCGTTTAACTACTTTATATGCCATGACCATAAGACAGTTTTAAGTTTTGTGTACCAATAAGAGATAATGAGGGAGTCTAGCCTACTAATTTCAATTATTTAAGAAAATAGAAAAATCACACACCGCACTTTTTTGATTAACAGGTCTTATCGTGTCTTTAACAGGTACCCAATTGCCGGTGTCAACTTCTCGTTAAGGCACGAAGACAAACCAGCCATACACACTCCCCGGTAAAACTCTAACACTTGCACCATAATCAACCAGTGCCTTGATAGTCTCGAACTCCCAAGATTGAATGGGAATAAGTGATGTCCCTATTTCAAATGCTTCAGCTGTGTCATTCTCCTCATTAGATTCAATGGTGATGGCACTAATGTATGTATTTTTGGAGTTTGAGGATTTGATGCTTTGTTGATTAGGGTTCTTCAAGTTATCGCTTGGAAGCTTTGTTGACGCTGATAACTCCTCAGCAAGCTAGCTAATATGTTTGTCTCTCACAACATTTTCCTTTTCTTGAATTTCCATGTTCCGACCGAGGTCCTTCAACCGTGTTAAAACCTTTGAATCTAGAGACATGTTTTGAAACTGAGTTGATCCTTGATTTTAGTGATAGTTATTTTGATACTTATGGTTGAAACTACTCAAATCTCTTTTATTAAACCCACTCTGATTATTACCTGAGTTGTTGTTAAACTGCTTCTGATTGGACTGGTACCACGTTCTCTGAGAACTGCCATGGAAATTTAGATTTTGTTGAGTGCTTGCATTTACATAGCTGAAATTCAAGTGGCGTATAATACTCATCTAGGAATTGTTGTGTTAAATCAATACACGTGTAAATATGGCTGGCGGTAGTGATAAGAACCACTGCTTAGCTGAATCCTTCATACTGAATTGGAATGCTACTAATTTTACCTCATAAGTTGTGAACCCTTGACCATAGATAGTAGTACATATGGAATTAAAATTACTCATATGTAAATACGGCTCCTTTGTATCTTTCCCTTGAAAAGTGGGCAATCCCATCAAATCGCTCTCTCTCATGGAAAATGTTCTACCATCTCTGACTAGGATAATAATTGGTAAAGGGTTTGTTGCAACCTGTGGGATGAAATGGCTTTGTACCCCAAGAATCGGCGGTGGAATATAAACCCTTGGGACCCATCATCATAATCATAGAAAGAAACCTGGGATTGCATGTTCACCGATGGTCTAGGTGCATGTTGTTGTTGGTTGTACGGGTAGTGGTACTGTTGATAACTCTATTTTTGTTGAGGTGCTTGATTATTTTGTGGCTGCTAATTCTGGTTCTACTAATAATACTAACCCAATTGACCATCATCAAAATCTTCTTCATCTTCTTTATCTACATCTTAATCATCTCCTCCATTCCTATTCTCAACCCAGATTCCGAGATCCCTGAACTCTAATGACCTTTGACGATTTTGTAGAGCTGATCGGACTATTTGGTTATCACCCCATGACATGTATGGTTGTTCCTATTTTGTCTTTGAGGAAACACTTGGCTTTGATAATTCTAAGGCTCATAATTCTGATAAACCGAGGGGTCATTGTCTAGGTTAATGGGTTATCTTTGGTTATGGTTACCATCCCGGATAGCTCAATTGCGATTTCGCGTTTGGTTCAGGTTTTGGTCTTGACCAGGTGGTGGCGGCTTGTTTTGTGGGATTGGGTATTCTTTATTGGCGGGTTGGCCTTGGTTTTCGGTTTGGTCCAAGGGTGGGTCTTGGTCATTATATTGACTCATGTTTTAGGCTTTGGGTTTTGATGATTTGGCTTCAGACTTTCTATTCAAACATGTTCTGTGAGCTGCTTGGTTTCTCTTAGTTGTTTTCTCAATCTTGGGAACAAACATCAATGACTCTGTACCTCTTATATACCTCGTATGCATAAACTTGTATGATTATCAACATTCACAAAAACACAAAACCCCACGTAAAATCAAACATATAAAAATAAAATAAAAGTAGAAACTAAACTAGCACTTTGCGCGTTGATTCCACGGAAACGACACCATTTTGATGATCGTTGTCAAGTCATGCAAGAAAATTTATAAAATTATACTAATGTTCCCTTAACTAGCATGGGTAAGTAGAATATCGAACCCACAGGAAATCAGTTAGAAAGTACTAATCAAGTTAATTGTTTATGAAGTAATTATACAATGGCGTGTAACATCCTACTTTTGGTTATAATAAATAGGTAGAATTACATAAATTGTCCTTTATGTTTGTACTAAATTTCACTCATTATCGTTTATCTTTAAACTTGATGTTTTTTATCCTTTACGTTTCAAAATGCTACACAGTTTGTCCTTTGGTCTTAACCTGGTTAGTTTTTTTCATTAAGTCATATCATGTGCTTCGCACATGAGGGTAAATTGGTAACTTTACCTATTTGTTTAAAAAATGTTTTAATAAATAAATTAAAAATATATATGGATAAACTCTCCCTATCTCTCTCTTCATCCACCTATCAGAAAGCACCACCGCCAACATCACTCACTGCCGGACTTTACCATTAAATCTGGCCACTCTTCCACCACCATCTCCAACGCTGGCTATGACCACACCACCATCACAACACCAACGCAGGTTACAAGTAGTCACGAGTATAAGAGGCCCACCCCTGCCACTGTACCGTATTTGGGTCTTTCGCTGAAAAACGAACGGAAACCAACATAACCATAGGGATTTTCTAATAATGTAGCGGATTTGGGTTTCTTTAATAAGATTTAACCAAACTCACAATCATGTTGGAGATCTACACTCACAAATTATTTAATTGATCACCACACCTACAAAATCCAAACTCACAATCATATTGCAGATCTGAACTACAACATGTGTTGAATAACACACTTATATTTCCTTACAATTTTATAATGTTTTAATGATTTAATATCAAATTTATGTAAGTTTAGGGGGTTAAGTGCAAAGTTTTACAAAATTGAAATGTTTTGTGTAGGTTATGGAAAGATGTGGAAAAAAAAGGCAAGAAAAAGAGAACTTGGAGGGTTTAAGTGTCAAAGTTTCAAAGTTTAATCAAGGCCCGACCCAAGCCCACATCTTAAGAGCCTTTTATATTATTATATTTAATTAATATCAAGAGTAATTAGCCATTATTCAGCCCCAAAACCCGAAAATACAAAACCCTAACTCCCTTGGCAGCCCTTGCGATCGCAGCTACAGTAGCCGGCCGGAAAAGAAGAAAAAAAGAAGAAAGAAAGAGGCGGCTGAGGTGTTGGCGGCTGGAAATCAAAGAGGAACATCGGGGCAGCTACTAGGGGCTTCAAACAATCTTAAATCTCAGCCATAATACTTAGTAAAACATCCTTAAACTTTACTTTTTTGTTCGAGAACCCTAACTCTATTGATTTGGTCTTTTGATTTGAATTGTTTTGCAATTGTTTGATAGTTTGACTTATAATTGATTGTGTTTGGATCTTGAATGAGTTTTATAATGTTTATGATGATGTTTATGGTGTTTTTCTTAAGTATGCATGGCTGTCCAAAATCTATGTTAGGCTAAACTTGTTTGTTCTACCTAGGATAGATGATTGTTGAGTGGTTTTAACTTGTTTAATGGATTGTTAATGTTCAAGACTTAAATTATTGATGTAAAGTTTAACTAAACCATAAATTAGATTGTGTGTGATGGCTGTGTTTTATTTGTTATTACTTATAATCCTCTTGCATTAGTTAATTGAATTGGTTTTGATTAATTTATTGCTTGTTAAACTCTTTACTTGGTGTTTTGGGTTTATTTGCGGGAAGTACAACCGTAGGGATAAGTGGGTAATATAATCATCTAAAATCAGTTAAAATACACCTTCTTTGAGACCGAGAGGTGATAAGAAGTAATATTGTCTCGTTGCTTTTACTTGTTAGAATTAAGACCGCGCGAGAGCGGGTTTTTGTCTTGTCAAGTTTGAGTGTTTATGTGCAATTAGTTGGTTTAATTTGGGTTAAGTTAAATTGTTCCTCTATCCTTGGTTGCGTAGTATTCGTTTCCATTAGGTTAGTGTGTCGGTGAGACCGAGAGGTGAGTCGGTATTTGAACACGTTAATAATTGTTTTCCGGTTTATTCTTTAAAATCAACTAAAATAAGTTAGAGATTGTTAGAGAGACTGAGAGGTAATTTGACTTTCTTAAACAAGTTTTAGTTGTGTCATCTTTTATAACCGGTGTCTTGAATATTTTCAATCCATTGTCTTGTTATTTCTGTCAACATGATTCATTCCTAGGTAGACGTTTTTATCACTGCAGTCAAAGTTTTCAAAGAGTTTTGTTAAAAGTTTTCGTTTAATTAAGTTAAGTAGTTTAATAAATTCTAAAATAAATCATTTAAATATTATTTTGGTGAGTCTTAGTTAGAGTTTTCTTAATCATAAACATTTTCACGTGTCTTCGAGTTCGATATCCGGACTTTCCTTATCTGTGCTATACGCGATCGGTACACTTGCCGTTTGTGTGAACTAGGATAGATTGTTTGGTTTTTAAAGCTTAGTTGTGATTCGTTCTTTATTTATATTATACATTTTCACACATCAACACCTAAGTTAAATCTTCATCGTCATTCACCGACCAAGAAAAACTCCCTGTCGTTCACTGTAGTTCGCAGATCTGAACCAAAACCGAGCTTCGTGAAGCAACCGGCTGAAATCAAGACCACCGCTGCCGCCGCAGCTATATAACAAAGGAGTTTGGTGGTCGGTGGTCGGAGATTTGTTACAGGCGTGATGGTGGCAGCTAGGGTTTAGCCTCAGCAACGGCAACTACAATGAAGGTAAGAAGATCTGACGGCGGCGGCTAGGGTTTAGCCTCAACCGGATTTTCCGGCAACCGGATAACTAACTCATTTTTCCGGTGACTGAAGAACTAACTTGTTTTTCCGGCTGTGCTTTAGTCGGCTGGTTCAGGGGTTCAAAGGCTGATGACTGTTGTGGTCGTTTCAGGTGATGGTAGCAATGGAGGGGCGAGATTGGTGATGGTGGTGGCATATGTATATATATATTGAGAGAGAGAGAGAGAAAGAGTGGGAGAGAGAGATGGTGGTGTGATTGGTGATGGTGCAGCGGTGGTGGTTATCGGAGATTGATGGTGGCAAGTGGTGGGTTGGTGGTGGTGGTGGCTACTGGAGAAGAAAGAGATACATACATATATATATATATATATATATATATATATATATATATATATATATTTATACTTAAATAAATGGATATTAAAATGTCTTTTCAATTAAATAGGTGAAAGTATTAATTTGCCCTCATGTGCAGGGCATGTGACTTGAGTTAATGAGAAAAACTAACTGGGTTAGGGCTAAAGGACAAATGGTGTAACATTTGAAAACGTAATGTACAATTATGTTACTTTTAAAAATAAAGGACATCCACTGAAATTTGGTATAAACATAAAGGACAATTTCTGTAATTCTGTCTAATAAATAAATGAAATTTCATTTATCGATAAAGTGTCGTGTGTCGGTTTAAATAAATAAACTAATAGAAGGTGGACTTGGACTTTAGAAGATGAAATAAGAAAATGGAATGGGCTACACCATCAAAAACACACACAAACACCATCTTATATCCCGAACCAAGATCCGAAGGCGAAAAGCCGAGCTTTTTGGTGTTGGAACGTCGTGACAAGCCAAACCAACATCAAGACTTGACCGTGTTCACAGTTCGACTCATTTAAGGTACATTTATGACTTGAACTTGTTCGTTTAGGTTCGGAATTCATCAAGAAATCATAGATCTAGGTGTATTTGGTAAAAACGAATCCAAAGCAACAAACCTCACTGAAATTCGTTAACAATTGGTGGGTTAATCGTTTGATTTATGAACCAGGTTTACAAAGGTATAAATCGCACCCTATAAACACGAACATTTGGATGATTGAATGGTTAGGGTTTGTAGGCGCTATAATTCCGAATCCATTGATACCAGAATCGTGATGTGTCATTAAGAAACTAAAGTTTAATTGCAGATCTAAGATAAGTTGACCAATTGGTGTTTTTGACGATTTTAACTTTGACCCGTGAGTCAAAGTCTGGATAAGACTGATCCAATTTAAAGTTAAAATAACGAATTAGGTAATTCGTCACGCACCAATTCGCTATGTGCAGATAACGAATCAGAATAGCCAATTCGTTATATTTAGATAACAAACCAGTTAGTTCGTTACTCGCCATTCGCTATGTTACGAGGACGAACCAGAAAAACGAATCAGCTAATGAATCAGAATAACGAATCACATGATGTTCAGATAACGGATTTATATGACGAATCAGATTTTGATCAGATGACGAATCGGTTAACGAACCAGATCACAAAAAACAACGAATTAGGCTTAATTCGTTATAGAGAATGAGTTAGCGAATTAGAAAATAATTTAAAATCATAATGGAAAATGTGTTAAGACAGTTAAGACAGTTAGAGAATGAGTTAGCTTAACCCCAGCCAGGGGCTCTTCCCCTTGGACCCCGCTAGGGGATGCCGCCCCTAGAACCTTGCTGCCAGGGGCGCTGCCCCCGGACCCTCGTTCATTGGGGGTAATAATTAAACTAGAAACGCTATAAGGGTAGTGATAGTTAAATTGATACGTGTAATTATTATACAATTTGTCATGCACAGCTCAAGAAAGGAATAACCATTAACAGTGTACGTAACCGCATTCAGGTGAGTTTCTAGCCCCATTCCTTGTTATGTTTTCGGGGCTGTGTGCATACTCGATGTGATAGTTAATACACTTACCTTAAATGGTAAGTGTATGCCATGTATGATTTGTGTGTTATTTATGTATATCTTGGATGTGAATGAAAGCCTGTCGGTGCGTGAATGATCTTCGGATATTGCATGCACTGCCAGGTGATGGTTTGATGATATGATTGTATATAGGATGGATGAATGATGTATGTACGTATGAAACATACAATTTTATATATGAAAGGGTATGGTTTGATAGTAGGAAAGAAAGGGAGACCGGACCCTAATAATATCCGAGGATGGAGGGTACCGAACCCTAATAATATCCGAGGATGGAGGGTACCGGACCTTAATAATATCCGAGGATGGAGGGTACCGGACCCTAATAATATCCGAGGTATGTAGGGCGAAATGCTCTTTATAATGTAAGGTTAGTTATGAATGTATATGAAAGAATGATGCACATGTTAAGTATGTAAAGCGTACCTTCGGGCACGTATATGTGCATGTGAATTAAGTTATCTGATTAACTAGAACTCACTCAGCGTAGCTGAATTTTAGTATGCACACAGGTGAATAGATTGCAACAGCTAGCTTGAAGGAGACACATGACAGGATTGGAAGAGACTGGCATCTGAAGACCTGTTATAATGTTTGACATTTTATGTTATGTTATGTTTTAAAAAGACAAGTTATGAACGTTTGTAACGAATGGTTGACTTTTAATATTATTCAGCGAAAGTTTTAATTAACCATGATATTTAGAACTGTGTTTATGAGTAAATCCAACGTCAAAAGTGAGGCACCGGTAACGAGGCCTTACATGGCGGGCAGACGATGTTAAGCAGTTTAAAAGAATATTGATTGTAAAACACTAATGAGAAAATAATAACCACCTCGGGCTTCATATTCAGTAATTAACTAATAACCTACTCTTTTTTAATTGGACATCCTTAACGGGTACTATATACGTGAATTGATTTTAAGTGATGATCAGGAAACTGAACTTAATGGGTTTTATCAGCAAAATCACCTGTCTAATCAAGATGTATCAAGCAAATACCTGGTCATGAAGTACTAATCATGAACGATATGATAAAAAACACAAGACAAATAATAACCAAATTGTTTAACTTTAAATAAACAAGTTAAGTTTAATGAAATCACATGATTACATAAAAACTTAATACCACGCCATGAACAAAACTAAAAAACGTTTCACACATTAATCCTACAATCAGAGGTGATTACAAAGGGGTTTTACCCTGGAAACATGATGAATACGAAAAATATGATGTTTGATTGATTCGCCATAAATGATCGCTTGATTAGAAGATGCTGGTGGTGGTGCTGGTGAGGAACCTCTGGAAATCTTCCAAGACGACTGAGGAAAGATGTCTTTTCAAATAGGGTAAATTTTCCTTAAATAGGTGTGATGTGTAAAAAATGTATATAATATTAAAAACTAAGTTTTATCGAATTCACCTAAAAGACCACACACAATCGGCAACTGTACCGGTCACAATGTAGCTAGCAAGTAAGAACGGATATCGAAACTAGGACACTATGGGTAAACTCTAATTATTAAACTTAAATGATTACTAACCTAGACTTTTTTTTTTATTTTTAGAATTTCTTTTATATTACTTAAACTAATAATACTTAACTAATTAAAAATTAAACTAAAAATAAAACTTTATAAAATTGGGTTTAAAACAAATATAAGAAACGACTACCTAGGTAATGGAATCCTACTAGTTAAATTAATATTTAACGAACTTGACTTTGTCAAAAAACAATATCTTAAAAATATTACAATAAAGACCACTAAAGTATGCTAGATCGCCTCCCGGCCTCACCATCAACACCCTAGAACTCTAATGACTTGTGAAGCTCAATTGTTAAAGGTTTGGATCACCTCCCGGTCTCACCTTACCTAATAATATTATGGTACCCAAAAACCCAAATCATCTCCTGGTCTCTTCGAATACAATATATATTAATATAAAGGGGATATTATTAATTAACTTGAACACAACTTGTATCACAATAATCTAAGGGACCTAGGATAACTCACTCCCGTGCAAATATTACTCAAACCCGCAAAAGACAAAAATGCCACAATACTAAATCGCCTCCCGGCCTCTCTAGAGATAGAACAATAAAATCTAATAAACTTTTATAAATTATTCCTACGGTTATTTCGACCATAAACCGCAAACAAGTTGAAAACACAAAGTAGACAATCTAACCATGCGTCTAACAATCACCAAAAACTATTAAACACAAGTTGAATAAATATTAAAGTAATAAACTAGATTCAATTATTCAACAATATTATGACCAAACCAATTAAAAACTTTTACCATAATATCAAATCAACCAACGTCAAATAATAGTTCGTCAAACCATTAATATAAACTAGTAATCAACCAAAACCTAGACAGTATAAAGTATTTATCAACTAATAATAAAGTATGAAACAAAAATAAATAATAGTTCACAAAAATAATTCATAATAAAAAGTTAACAAAACAAACCAACTATGCTAACACTTTATCTCTCTGAATGTGTGCCAAGAGGAAGTAATAATAATAATAATCCTTGGCTTCGTTGACTTCTTTCTCAATCACTCCACATTAGATATATTTTTCAACGAACCCACCAATCAAGCCGTACACCTCCTTCAATTAGTGATGGGATTTGTTTTTTTCAAGCCACCAACACCAAATTATAATATATATTATTATTTTTTCTTTCGTCGGCCTCTTCCCTTCACAAAACAAAAACCCCCCAAAATAATATATATCTATTTTGACTTCCGTATGACCTCTCTTTATACTCATCATATATTAGGGTTTTTTTTATTCTTTCTTTGTATTTTCTTGTGGGCCCACAAACCATTAGCCCATTTGCTATATTTCAACGAGCACTCCTGCACTTTGTAAAGATTTATCACATATTAATAAATAAGTAATTGGAGCATGATTAACGTATAATTTTATCTTTAATAAGCATGTGAGCATGAAACTCTACGAAAATATGTGGTCATTTATTCCACCAATTATTACTTTGATACCATTGTGGTCTCAAGTTTAGCATAAATACTTTAATTTAGCTCGTTTAAAAATTTAAACTTTAAAATCCAATTATGAGCCAAATAGAAATATATTTAATAAACACCGGGCTCAAAATACTAGAAAATGTAGGAAATATTTATATAATAGCATGTATCTTTTAGACCATATCAAATATCCCCACACCTAAACCTTTTACGTCCCCGGAAAATATATATATTGCAATGAAATCATAATTTAAGACTAGTTTTCAAAACATATAGGTTATCTTTTAAGCATAGATAAACGCAAAAACCGCGATTGTCGATATTGTTATCCACTTAAACCCAGCCACCAGCCTATCAAGCCCCCCTTTACATTAAGCGTTTTAAGTTCAAAAACCACGGCTACACCTACCCCATCTCAGACAAAGAGAGCTAGAAGAACTAGAGTCGAAGCAAACCGGTTCGACAAATCACCATAAGTCAAGGACTCGTTGATGGTACTATTAGATGCACTCGGTGAAATTTGATGGATGAATGGTCCCGTGGAGGTCGTACGAGCTCTTCCTAAATATTATTGGACTTTGTACTATAAATTTCTAATTTGATATTTATTGACTAAGAACCTTCGAGCCCCAAGAGTGTATCCTCAGAGTAACTATCCCCTTGGTAACACGTAAACTCTAAGTCCCGTCTAGTATGTGCATCTTTGGCCTCTTTTACTAACTTTGAGAATGTTTTTTTGGCATTTTTCATTACATAACTTTCTCATGGTCATTTGATTTTCGGACCAACTATTCAGAATACACTTTCAAAACATACTTTTTTTTTCATTTTTTTCAATCTTTTTTTTATATCACCCTAAAGTATATAACTATTTCTAAGCTCGTAAAAAGATGGACATGTGGTGGTGTGCTGGTTTGAGTGCATCTAAGTCTTACCATCTCAAAGTTTTTAAATTATGGTAATCCTCCCTAAGCATCGAAATTCAGTTTCACCGTTTTTCAAATTATTAGATATATAAAATCTGCTAAAGAGGATTATCAAAGCTAGTTGGGCTTACGGACACATCCCAAGTTTAGTGCGTTATCATTATTAAATCTCATATATAATAGTAGTTTTAAAAACCAATCTTAAATTTTTCTATCATTTTCCATTATTAGCAAAAAATTTCGTGAAAATTTTGGGACATTTTTTTAAACTTTTTTTTAAACATTTTTTCTATTTTTCTATTTTATATGTTTTTTTCTTTTTTTTTTAATAAAATTTGAAACTCTTTTTTTTGTTATATTTTTTAAACTTTTTTTTAACCAAAAGAAAACGTCAGTTCCCATCCCCAGACTTAAAATCTACATTGTCCCCAGTGTAGAAATAGAAAAAGACAGAAAATAAAGCAGAATCAGAATTTAAAGCAAATAAAACAATAAAGTGAAACAGACTCCCCAGGTATTGATGCAGTTATCTTCAAAAGTCTCATTCCAAGGCGACCGTATAGCATTTCATTCGCGGCCGCAACTTCTGGGTGTCCTCTACAATATGATAGGCTCAGAAAAATCCTCGTCCGAATCAAGATTGAGTACGAACAAAAATATTCAATCCTACAAAATAAAACTCAAAACAACCCAAAGCAGATATCAAACAGACTCTAAGAAAAAATAATAAAATACAATAAAGCAGAATAAAAATAAAAGAAAATAATGCAACTAAAATTTTATACATACTCTACAACTCGGGCGAAGTCCCGAGTGTGCTCTCCTCAGCTACTCTCTAGGCGGATCAAGGTAGATCGCCTCCTCCTCGCGATCACCAAGTGAACCTCCAACATAATGCTTCAGTCTATATGCCCATTCACTTTCCAAGAATGTCCATCATTAGCCTCTATCTCAACCGTTCCATACGGGAATGCCTCCTTCACTACAAACGGACCAGCCCATCGGGATTTCAATTTACCCGGAAACAACTTCAACCGGGAATTATATAGAAGATCCTTATCCCCACACTTAAAATCATGACGTTCCTTTGTCCGCTCCTTATACCCCCAACTTCTTTCATACGCCTCGTTCCGTAACTCCTCAACCTCATGAATCTGAAGAAAACGACTCTTTCCTGCCGCAGATAAATCAAGATTTACGGCATTTAAAGCCCAAACGCACGATGTTCTAACTCAACGGGAGATGACACGCATTTTCATAAACTAACCAAAAGGGAGTGGTCCCGATAGGCATTTTTAATGCAATAAGAAAGGCCTAGAGTGCATCATCTAGCTTTTCAGCCCAGTCCCCGCGACTGTTCCCAACTGTCTTCTCTAAGATTCTCTTAATGCCACGATTGGTGTTTTCCATTTGACCGCTAGTCTGAGGATGGTAGGCCGCAGAAAGTCGATGGGTGACCCCATAACGTTTCAGAACCTTATCCATCTGACCGTTACAAAAGTGGGTACCTCGATCACTGATTAGGGCTTTAGGAATACTGAATTGAGCAAAGAGCTTTCGAAGGAATCCCACTACAAATCGCGCGTCATTTCTAGGTAAGGCTTGAGCCTCCACCCATTTGGACACGTAGTCGACAGCAACGAGGATGTATCTGTTCCTTTAGACATAGGAAATGGACCCATAAAATCAATGCCCCATATATCGAAGATCTCAACAACATGGATGGGGTTTTGGGGCATCTCATTTCGGGATGAGATGTTACCAGCTCTTTGAAACTCGTCACATGAACGAACAAACTCATGGGCATCACGAAAAATAGTCGGCCAATAGAATCCCGCATCAAACACACGTTTTGCGGTATAAGTCGCACCAAAATGGCCACCAGTCGGGCCCTCATGACAATGTCGAAGAATACTACGAGCTTCATCACCAAAAACACATCGCTGAATCACCTGACCCATGCCAATACGGAATAAGTACGGGTCCTCCCAAATGTAGAACTTGATATCTGCAAAGAATTTCTTTTTTTGAGGGCACTAACTCACCAGAGGATAAATAATTAGCAAGATCAGCAAACCATGAAAACCCCTCATCACTCGCCATTACATACAGTAGAGTCTCACCAAGGAAATCATCACCAATTTCCTGTTCCCGGGTCTTTTCCATGTCGGAATTTTCTAGCCGTGACAAGTGGTCGGCGACGACATTTTCAGCTCCTCTTTTATCTTTAATTTCTAAATAGAACTCCTGAAACAAAAGGATCCAACGGAGGAGTCGAGGCTTCGCATATTTCTTAGCAAACAAGTACCGCAGAGCCGCATGATCAGAGAAAATAATAGTCTTAGAAAGCACGAGATAGGAACGAAATTTATCGCACTCGAAAACAACCGCAAGGAGATCCTTCTCTGTAGTGGTGTAATTCTCCTGAGCATCGTTAAAGGTTTTGCTAGCGTAATAGATGGGATGGAAATGTTTCTTTCGACACTGCCCTAGCACGGCTCCAACAGCAAAGTCGCTAGCATCACACATGATCTCAAAAGAAATAGTCCAATAGGGAGCAACAAGAATAGGAGCACTCACTAACCTCTTATTAATCAACTCAAAGGCCCTCAAACACCCCTCATTAAAATCGAACGACCTATCTTTCTCTAGAAGTTGGGTCATTGGACGGGGGATTTTCGAGAAATCTTTAATAAAGCGACGGTAGAATCCCGCATGACCTAAGAAACTACGAATAGACTTCACAGACGTGGGCGGTGGAAGTTTTGAAATGGTGTCTACCTTAGCTCTATCTACCTCAATCCTCGCACTAGAAATCTTATGACCTAAAACAATACCCTCACGAACCATAAAATAACATTTCTCCCAATTAAGCATAAGGTTCGTCTATTCACATCTAGCGAGCACTCCATCTAAGTTACGCAGACAATCATCGAAGGAATTCCTAAAGACAGAAAATCATCCGTAAAGACTTCCATGGAATCCTCGATTAACTCATGAAAAATGGCCACCATGCAGAGCTGAAATGTGGCTGAAGCGTTACATAATCCAAATGGCATGCGGCGATACGTGAATGTGCCAAGGGGACATGTAAATGTGGTCTTATCCTAATCACCCGGAGCGATGGGGACCTAAAAATAACAAGAAAAGCCGTCAAGAAAAAAGTAGAACTGTTGTCCTGACAAACGCTCAAGCATCTGATCGATGAATGGAAGCGGGAAGTGGTCCTTTCATGTGGCCTCGTTAATTCTGCGGTAGTCGATGCAAACTCGCCACCCTGTTACAGTCCGTGTCGCTATGAGCTCATTTTTTTCCTTCGTGATAACTGTCATACTGCCCTTTTTAGGGACCACCTGGACTAGGCTAACCCACGCGAAGTCGGAGATTGGAAAAATCAAACCAGCATCGAGCAACTTAATAACCTCCTTCTTGACAACCTCCTGCATGTTCGGGTTAAGCCTCCCCTGTGGCTGAACCACAGGTTCTAACTCGTCCTCCATAAAGATTTTATGTGTGCAAAATGACAGGTTTATACCTTTGATATCCATAAGCTTCCAGGCGATGGCATGCTTATGAGATTTCAGAACAACCATCAACTTCTCCTTCTCCTCCGTCTCCAAACTCGAAGAGATGATGACGGGAAGTTGAGATCCCTCCCCTAAAACGCATACTCGAGGTGAGATGGTAAATATTTTAGCTCTAAATATAGGGGGTTCTCAACAGATGGTTTTTCGATCCGAAACTCTCGCTCTTCAACCGCAAGGACATTAGAAAGGATTTGGAAACTCATGATCGGCTCGTGTCCTCTTGATTTAGGTAACTGCTGCTCCTCCTTCTCCTGCAACTCGAAATCAAATTCTGTCATCTCGAATGACTGATTTGACTCATCGATGATCTGGGTGTCGGACGCGTCTCTCTGGCAAACCTTTGTAAGATAGTCGCCTATGTGCATCATGAAATTATCGATAAAATAGAGAGTTTCATCATGCTGCTGAGTATGCCTCATGGATTTCTGCACGTCGAATGAGACCGTGTCATCATGAACTCGAAGAGTCAATTTGCCATCGGCAACATCAATGAGAGCGCGTGCGGTGGCTAAGAAAGGACGGCTGAGGATGAGCGGAGCATTCGAGTCTTCATCCATATCGAGAATGACAAAGTCGACCGGAAAGATGAATTTATTCACCTGCACCAACATGTTCTCCACAATGCCCCTTGGAAACTTCACAGATCGGTCCGCCAGCTGGATACTCATTTGGTTGGGAAGCAGCTCTCCCACGTTAAGTTTGGCAAACACTGAATAGGGCATGAGGTTAATGCTTGCACCAAGGTCGGCTAAAGCATTGCTAACATGAAGATTACCAATCAAGCAAGGAATGGTAAAGCTGCCCGGATCTGTTATCTTCTTAGGAAGTTTGTTCTGTACGGCGGTAGAACACTCCTCACTAAAAGTAACAGTCAAAAGCTCCTCAAGTTTCTTTTTATTAGTGAGCAAATCTTTAAGAAACTTAGCGTGTTTTGGCATGTTCTCGAGAACTTCAATAAACGGAATGTTCACATGGAGCTTCTTAAGCATGTCAAGAAACCTAGCGTACTGCTCCGAATTATTCTTCTTCACCAGACGACCGGGATATGGCGGTTTTGGCTTATAGACGTGCACCGGTTCCTGCTCAACCTGCTTCTCCTTCTTAACTGACGCACCGCCTGACCGTGAGGTACTTGTTGGGCCTCGCCTCTGGTTCACCTAGTCAGGCGGTGTCTCTAACTCCAACTCCTCGTCAACTTCCTACTCCTCACTTGGTTTACCGCTAACGACACCTCGCCCACTTCGGGTGGTCACTGCATTGGCCTGAGCATTTTGAAACGGTTTAGAATAGGTGGGACCGGGATTAGAGACGCCCACTTGGAAGACTCCCCGAGGGTCGTTGATCAATCTTTGCAGACAACTCACCAAACTTAGACTCGAGATTCTGAAATGCGACCTGTTGTCCCTTCATAAATGTCTCATGTTGCATAAGAGTGGATTTGGTGTTGGCATAATTTTGTAAGAGCTGATTTAACAGTTGAGATTGGTTAGCCAGCATCTCCTCGATCTTGGAAGTACTATTTGGTACAAGGGCAGGTTCGGGGGTGGGTTCTTGGAACAGATTCTGGCGTTGCTGATTACTGGTGTTACCTGTCCGCCAATTAGAGTTAGAATTATTGTTTCACCACCCAGAATTGAACGAACGGTTTTGATTAGCAAGAAAATCTACCTCCTCCTGAGAATCAATGGGACAATCGGATGTATCGTGATTTCCACGACATATCTCGCACCTACGAGCTTGCAACTTAAGCTCTCTAACTTCCCTCTTCAGTGCCTCCACATCTGCCGACACACTCGTATTCTGATCAACATGATGCACTCCAGACGATGCTGAGATGGCTGCAGCCTTCGTAGCCAAGACGGACCTTCTACTCGGTGTATGCTGATCCCCTAATGCTATGCTCTCGAACATTTCTTCAGCCTCCTCTATGGTGAGTTTATCGAGCATGCTTCATCCAGTGGCGGTATTGAACCGTTGTTGGGTTTCCGGAGTAAGACCATTATAAAATTTTTCAACCACAACCCAATCGTTTAGGCCATGCTGAGGACAACGACTTATAAGAGTTTGGAAACTCTCCCACGCGGAATAATAGGACTCATCGGGGTCCATATGAAAAGAACGGATTTGCTCGCGTAGACGTCCGACCTTCGATGGAGGAAAATACTTCCTAAGGAACTTGGATTGCAAGCCGGCCCATGTGGCGATTGAGGCATTCGGAAGAGAGTCAAACCATGTAGCAGCACGACCAGAAAGTGAGAATGGAAATAACTTAAGATGAATGACGTCAGATGAGATATTATTAATATTAAAAGTTTCGCAAATCCTCACGAATCGGGACAGGTGTCCCGGAGCATCTTCGTCATCCAAGCCGTGGAACTGAGCAGAATTAGTGGTAGAATTCATGACGTGAGAGGGAATTTGCCAGTTTTGGTTATTAGTCGCAGCAGGTCGGACAATTGCAGATCGGGCTCCCATGATGCCATCGCTGGCTCTAGCATGAACGGTTTGTCTCGGTGGTAGAACGGCGTCACCCATATCTATTCTAGGAGTAGAGACGCTAACCTTGATGTCGTGTGAATCGCTCTCGCTATCTGTATTCTCCTTAAGTCGCTCCTGAAACTCTCTCTCGGGCTCTTTTGATGAAGTGAATAAAGGTGGGTCTTGAGAACGGGTATTATGCATAAACAAAAACAAAATTTATTTAGAATTTTTTTCTAAAAAGGAAAACTAAACCTAAAGGCACAAATAGCAAGTAAAGGCACCTAAAGGAAAAAATAACAACTAAAAAGCAAATAAACAATTAAACAGATCAGATAATCAACTCGGTATAAACAAATAGTTTGCAAGTGTCCCCGGCAATGGCGCCAAAATCTTGATGTGTGAAAAACGTATATAATATTAAAAACAATGTTTTACCGAATTCACCTAAAAAACCACACACAATCGGCAAGTGTACCAGTCGCAATGTAGCTAGCAAATAAGAACGGATATCGAACCTAGGGCACTATGGGTAAACTCTAATTATTAAACTTAAATGATTACTAACCTAGACTTTTTTTTAGAATTTCTTTTATATTACTTCAACAAATAATACTTAACTAATTAAAAATTAAACTAAAAATAAAACTTTATAAAATTGGGTTTAAAACAAATATGACAAATGACTACCTGGGTCATGGAATCCTACTAGTTAAATTAATAGTTAACGAACTTGACTTGGTCGAATAATAATATCTTAAAAATATGACACTAAAGACCACTAAAGTATATTAGATCGCCTCCCGGCCTCACCATCGACACCCTAGAACTCTAATGACATGTGAAGCTCAATTGTTAAAGGTTTGGATCACCTCCCGGTCTCACCTTACCTAATAATATTATGGTACCCCAAAACCCCAATCACCTCCCGGTCTCTTTGAATACAATATATATTAATATAAATGGGGTATTATTAATTAACTTGAACACAATTTGTATCACAATAATCTAAGGGACTTAGGATAACTCACTCCCGTGCAATTATTACTCAAACCCGCAAAAGACAAATATGACACAACACTAAATCGCCTCCCGGCCTATCTAGAGATAGAACAATAAAATCTAATAAATTTTATAAATTATTCCTACGGTTATTTCGACCATAAACCGCAAATAAGTTGAAAACACAAAGTAGACAACCTAATCATGCATCTAACAATCACCAAAAATTATTAAACACAAGTGGAATAAATATTAAAGTAATAAACTAGATTCAATTACTCAACAATATTATGACCAAACCTATTAAAAACTTTTACCATAATATCAAATCAACCTACGTTAAATAATAATTCGTCAAACCATTAATATAAACTAGTAATCAACCAAAACCTAGGCAGTATAAAGTATTTAGCCACACATAATAAAGTATGAAACAAAATTAAATAATAGTTCTCAGAAATAATTCATAATAAAACAAACCAACTGTGCTAACACTTTCTCTCTTTGAATGTGTGCCAAGAGGAAGTAATAATAATAATAATCCTTGGCTTCATTGACTTCTTTCTCAATCACTCCACAGTAGATATATTTTTCAACGAACCCACCAATCAAGCCGTACACCTCCTTCAATTATTGATGGGATTTGTTTTTTTTCAAGCCGCCAACACCAAATTATAATATATATTATTATTTTTTCTTTCGTCTGCCTCTTCTCTTCACAAAACAAAAACCCCCCAAAATAATATATATCTTTTTTGACTTACGTATGACCTCTCTTTATATTCATCATATATTAGGGTTTTTTTAATTCTTTCTTTGTATTTTCTTGTGGGCCACCAACCATCAGCCCATTTGATATATTTTAACAAGCCCTCCAGCACTTTGTAAAGATTTATCACATATTAATAAATAAGTAATTGGAGCCCAATTAACGTAGAATTTTATCTTTAATAAGCATGTGAACATGAAATTCTACAAAATATGTGGTCATTTATTCCACCAATTATTACTTTGATGTCATTGTGGTCTCAAGTTTAGCATAAATACTTTAATTTAGCTCGTTTAAAAAATTAAACTTTAAAATCCAATTATAAGCCAAATAGAAATATATTCAATAAAAACCAAGCTCAAAATACTAGAAAATGTAATACATATTTATATAATAGCATATATCTTTAGACCATATCAAGGTGGCAAAAAATAGGTTCATCATAAACATCTAGGCATAGGGTTACACCCTTAGTGATTAGGGCTACGCCCTACCTTGGTAAACTGTCAATAGGTTACTCCATTGTTCCTTCGCATTACGCCCCCATTAAATTTGAAGTATGTTTGGTTTTTCAAGTACAGAGCAATGCTACGTCTTTATAAAGTAACCTTATTCCTCAATATCAAAATGCTCATTTTCTTCATCTTTAATTATATCTTCAGTCCAAGACTTAAGCATGCTTCCTTCTTCATAGTAATTGATTATTCTTCATCTTCAAGTTTCCAAAATATCTCATTTATGCTCCGATCACCTGCAAAAGTAAAAGAACTCAAAGTAATCATGTGAGATACATATAAATAGTTAAAATCCACGATATTATACATTAAAAATACATCCTTTTACCGACTCATTAACATGTGGCCATTTGTGCCCTTTAGCCACATTTATTACGTTAGTTCCTGAAATGGATTTAGCCAAAACATACTTTTTTGTGACCATATAACACAAACGGCTATACTTCTCAAGATTAGATATGGCCATTGGTACCCTTTAGCCACATTTCTTAAGCTATATTCCATCAACCCTTTAGTCTAGATTTTTTTAAATGGATGTTGCCAAATATACTTTTTGTGACTATTTGATATAAAGGGCCTCACATATACATGTGGCTATTGATGCCCTTTAGCCACATTTATTATTTTGATTCCGACAACCCTTTATCCATGGTTTTCTGAAATATATGTGGCCTAAACATACATTTTGTGATCATATAACACAAACAGCCACACTTCAAATAACTATAGGTGGCGTTGTTACCCTTTGGCCACACTTATTGGGACAAAGGGAGTGATTACATCAACAAATATTGGTACCCTTTAGCCACACTTCTAAGTTGCTTTGGCCACTAAAATGTTAGTGTGATCGTATTCATCACATCCCAACCTACAGCAAAAATGCCAGTGCACAACTTATTAATATTAATGTGACAACATCCAATTATTTAAATTCGAACAATCAATGCACATCACAAAATCCAAGATAAAACATCATAAAAAACAAAATTCAAACTAAACATCTATCATGGTAATTTATTGAGTTTATTGATTTCCTAAAGACCATTAACTACTTGCTTTGTCTTCAATCATCTCATGTAAGCACCTGCAACATGTATGAAAATAAATATTCGATCAATACAAAGTTGGTGAACAAAATCACACTTTGTGTTGATCCTAGATTAGAGTGATTTGTACTTAGTCTATTTATGTTTGGGTTAAGCATGTAATATTGGGATTGGGCCACGTATGTAAACCGCGATACTAAGGGATCTCGGTGGGCTTTTGTAGTTATTGGGCTAGTTGTTTTGGTTCCCTATATATAGCGTGTTTTGTATAGGGTTTTGGCTGTTCATTCACTTGTTAGTTTGGCCGTCTACGTGTTTACTAGACGAGGTTGTATTTGTGCTTAAGAACCCGACGTATAATAATACGTGTGTTTTGAAGCGTTGCTTGTGTTGCATTATTGTGTTTGTTCGTGTTCTTGAATCACCGTGTATTAGGATTCCGCACTAATACTTGGTTACTTGATATCATAGTTGTAGTGATCCAGATTCAGGACTTACAATTGGTATCAGAGCCTTTGACCTATTCAGGCTTGTTATTGTGATATCAACGGATTCAAGATATCAAAGTTTGGTGGTGTTCTTGATTTCCGGTGGGTTAGTGTTCGGAGAAGAAGAAAGAGTAAATTTTGGGTAAAGATTGGTTTTGGTTAGGAAAGGAAATTAAATCCCATTTTTCTCGGATGTTTGTTACACTAAAGTTTGAGTTTGTTGAGGATTAGTTCTCGGCTACTGTTGGTTCTTGGCCAAGATTAGTTCTCGGCTACTGTTGGTTCTCGGCCAAGCTCAGTTCTCGGCCAAGATTAGTTCTCGGCTAAGGCAATTCTCAGTTAACTTGGGTTTTCGGTTTTCACCCTTTTCTCGGTCAAGTTTTGGTCAAATTTAACTGGTTCTCGATCAATATTTAAGTTCTCAGTCAACATTGATCGTTCTCGGTCAAAGTACTCGAGTTCTCGGTCAACTTGGTAATCTGTGATCGCTGTTTGGGCCTGATCAATCTGATTTGGGCCTGATATTTGAATTTTAATAATTTTTGGACCTTAAAACTCAATTAACTAATCTAGTCAGAATGGAGCAATTAACAAATGGTAACAATTCAGCTTACTCATCACTTCATCAAGAACTAGATTCCATCATGGGGATCACCACACGTATACCCCGTCTCTTATCTCACTCGTATACCCCGTTCATCATGACACTAAGTCAAACTACAAAGACGGGCATAAGATCTTACTAATGAGGATGAGGATGAGGATGATGCCATCTACAATAAAACAATAAACAATTAATCACATTACATGTAACAAACAATTGAGCAATACACGTAAACACGTATATTAGAATTGTGGTTAAGGATGTCAAAATAATAATAATAATAATAATAATAATAATAATAATAATGATGATAATAATAATAATAATAATAATAATAATAATAATTTGGTTTTAATACATGTTGCCCCCAAAACAATAAAAGTAAAATGGGGTGTGAATTACTCACCTTAGAAAGTTGGCGAGCGGAAGAAAATAAGTAAATAAGAAAATATCGAGTTAAGCGAGCTGACCAAAGCGAACATAAGGACGCCCTAAAATTTAGATAATAATCCAAAAGTCAAAATTAAATTAGACCAAACAAGAATCGCTAACAAAATCTTAGATTAAACATAAAACATAAAGAAAACAAAATTAAGCGAGTTTTCGGTTTGTAGTCTGTCTGAATGTCGATATGAGATCATATTCGGCCCAACATGTCCAAAACATAATTACAAACACAAAGCATTAAAAAGTCAGAAGCTAATTCGGGTTAATTCATTGTGTAATTGAAAAGACCAGTTTAGTTCTTAACATAAACCCTAAATTGAATTTAATTCAATTGATTATGAAATCCCCCAAGTCTATTGAAATATATGAGGGATTTGTTCAATGGTTGTTAATTAACAATAAAAACCAATGCTTACTCGAGAATTGTATGAGGAACTATTTGATTAAAGATTTGACAACCCGATAGACTTTTGAAAGTCAAACATTGAAGAACACATTAATTAAACCTTGAATTCATGAAAAAGAGTGAGGATTATGAACTGTGTAGCAGAGAATGAATGTGGAGAATAATTTGTTTAATAGAAGTCAGAATAAAGATTCATGTTCATCAAGAAATCATCTAACTTGTTTAAAACTCAAAAATGAAGTATAACAAACACTAAATCTTGATCATTATCTTAAATTAGAGGATAAAACTCGTGAGATTACGATGTATGCCCAGGAATGTTCTGGAACTTCTAAGTTTGAATTACAACAAGATTAGGATGAAGAGTGGATGTTAAACGAGTCAAAACCAAACTAAATCGCAAAACTGCTAATCTGACACTTTGGTCGCGCTACGCACTATGTTGTGGACATCCACGTCGCGCCACACAACGGGTTGATTTCCCTAATATTTCCATTTTGGCAATTTTAGTCCATAATGTTTACAGAAATGCATTTTAAGCTCGAATTAAGTGATTTTGTGGATTATTTAGCATGATTAAATATTAAAACAATATAAAGTGAATTACACAACATAAATTACTAATAGACACTCGACTTCATAAATAATAAACATCTGAATACAAACACGAGTCGGGTAAACAAGTACAAATAATAACCCGAAAATTAACGGATGTCCCGGTATTATACATATTATGCAACGACCTTTGCTCACACTTGACCTGAAAAAAATATGCATAGCCAAAGGCATGCAACCATGGGTTTTTCATGCGATTAAAGCCCATTTTTGACTACCATTGAGCATAGTTAGGCTATGTATGTGATCAAATTAAAAAATGTGAGTTAAAGTGTCACGTGATTACACGTCACGTAATTAGTGATGTTTTAATCAATCTACCCTATTTAGTTTATTTTTTTATTAAAACACCGCAAAAATGTAAATAAATTCATAAACAAATCTTTCATAAGTTACAAACTAAATTTAAAAAATAAGAAAAAAAATCTACTACAATTGAAATTAATTTTTGTGATATCTGGATTAATTCTTTATAAGCTTCAAACATAGCCCGGTCCTCCGTACTAGATATTAGAGGTCATTCTCGACGAACTTAAAGTCTTTTTCTGGTTGTCATTATATTTGTAGTTTTTATTTATGTACTTGCTGTTTTCACGTGTGCTTGTTCTTAAAATAACAGAAGTTCATAACTTTTTTTATCTATGGTTTTAAAGTATGTCTTCGCCTTAAGATTCATTATAGATCGTAAGGACACGAGCCTCAGGTGCCCTACTTTGGTGTTGAATTTACTTAAAAACACATTCTAAATATCATAGTGAATTAAAACTTTTCGCGGAATAATTAAAAGTCAACCATATATTATGTAACACTTCAAATCTTGTCTTAATAAACATTCACTTGTTTTTAACTAATCAGAACATAACAAAAGAAAACATCATAGCATTCTTTATCTTCAGATGTCAGGCTCTTCAGTTCATGCCATGTGTCTCACTCAAGCCAGCTGCTTTAGCCTATATTTGCCTGCATGCATACTAAAATTCAGATATACTAAGTGAGTTCTAGTTAATCAAACAACATATGTTACATTACAATCCCACACTTACATATACATATATGAAGACACATACTAAAACCTTAACCTTCTTATCTTTCTTTCATACGTACATACATACATACATTCATAGTTTTATACTTTCATATTTTCATACTTACATATTTTCATACGCATACTTTCATATTTTCATACTTACATACATTCTTGTTTAAACTTAGCAATTCATACATAATTATCTCTACGTTTTAAAGAGCATTTCGCCCTACTTCCTCGGATATTATTAAGGTCTGGTCCCTCCTTCCTCGGATATTATTAGGGTCTGGTTCCTACTTCATCATATATTATTAGGGTTTGGTCCCTTCTTCCTCGGATATTATTATGGTCTGGTCACTAATTCCTCGTATATTATTAGGGTCCGGTCCCTTTTTTCCTTAGATATTATTAGAATCCGGTCTCTTCTTTTCGTACCATACAACCATAAATACTTTGCCATGCATCCCTACATCCATATATACTTTTAGTTATGCATTTTCATATACATCTACGTACGTTCTCTTAAACCTTTATATATCATTAAATATCTTTTATAAACATTCATATAGCATACACTTACCACTTAAAGTAAGTGTATTAACTAAGCACATATGAGTATGCACATAACCCCGAAAAACATAACAGATAATGGGGCCAGAAACTCACTTGCATCATGTTCCTCTTAGAGCTTATGGTGACACCTCTCTTCAGTTGGGCACGACTAACTACACAACAATTATAATCATCACTTAACTTCTCCTAACTAGGTCATATTTCTAGGTTAGTGAAGCCCATAACAAACGAGGGTCCGGGGGCAGCGCCCCTGATTGCAGGGTTTTGGGGCCAGCCCCTAGCAGGTTTCAAGGGGTAAATCCTCTGGCTGGGGTTAAGCTACCCCTTAGACATTTTAATAAGGCTTTATTAAAATTCATTAGAATCGATTTTTTAAACGAATAGAATTGACTTTCAAACGAATCTAATGGACTTTGTAAATGAATTGAATTTTTAAACAAATCAAATTGACTTTTTAAAAAAATTAAATCGACTTTTTAAATGAATCAAATCGACTTTTAAACGAGTTAAATTGGCTTTTTAAACGAATTGAATCACATTCGAATTTAGTCTTCATGCCTTTCAGCTATACTCGTATTTCTTTCATCCTTAAAGGCCCGTTTTACTACTACAACGATTTCTAGAGGCCCCTAGCAAGGTCCAAGGGGCAGCCCCTGGCTAGGGTTAAGCTGACCCTTGGACTTTTTAATAAAGGCTTATTAAAAATTCATTAGAATCGACTTTTTAAACAAATCGAACTGACTTTTTAAAAGAATTGAATCTAATTTTTAAACATATCGAATAGACTTTTTAAACTAATCGAATCGAATTTATAAACGAATTGAACCGCATTCATTCGAATTTGGTTTTAATGCCTTTCGGCTATACTCGTTTTTCATTAATCCTTTGCCCGTTTTTCTTTCATCCTTAAAGGCCCGACTTAGGGTCTATGTGCGACACCCGTTAGTTGGTACGAGTTTTGTAAATATATCAGAGTTGCAAGTTCGTTTTAGCGGTCTTTACATATAAAATATTCTTTTATAAAATGTTGGGTAAAAATACCTGTTACGTTCTTTTAGCAGAAATCTTTGAATAATGTAAGGCCCCGATCCCGGTACCCTACTTGGACGTTGGATTTACTCACAAACACAGTTCTAAATATCAGAGTTAATTAAAACTTTTTGCGGAATATAAAACTTCAAACATATATTACATAAGTCTTAAAATTTAAACAATATAAAACATGTCTTCAAGTTCAAGCATTATTAATTAAGTCTTCAGATGACAGCTTCTTTATTCTTCTGCCAGGTGTCCCTCCTCAAGCCAGCTGTCTCATTCTACTCACATGCGTGCATACTAAAAGTCAGCTACGCTGAGTGAGTTCTAGTTAATCAGACGACATGCAATACATTCACATACTTACATATATACGTATCCAAAGATACATATAACATACTTAGCATGTTACCTTTCTTTCATACTTACTTACATACATACTTCCATTCCTTCTTTAATGCTTTCGTTCTTACATAATCATTTATATGTTTTGAAGAGCATTTCGCCCTATAACATTCACAGATATTATTAGGGTTTATTCCCTATGTTCACATATATTATTAGGGTCTGTTCCCTACTTTTGCAGATATTATTAGGGTATGTTCCATACATTCGCAGATATTACCAAGGTATGTTCCCTTCTTAATCATACAAACATTTCATCTTACAGCCAAACCTTTCCTTATATATATATTTATATATACCTTTACGCATACTTTTTAACCTTTTCTATATCATTCATATAACATTCATACATCATTCATAGCAATCACATATCATACGCTTACCACTTTAGGTAAGCGTATTAACTATTCACATCGAGTATGCACACATCCCCGAATACATAACAAGGAAATGGGGCTAGAAACTCACCTGGATTATGTTATGTTCGGAGCTAATTGTAATCCCCTTCCTTAGCTGTGCACGACTGACTGTAATAAGGCACATAAGTTAACTACTACTCTAGTGCTCGTTTGCGTACTTGGCCCTAGGTCTTTCTTATTTAAAACATTACCTTCATTATTAATTAGTTCCTTGTTCTTAGCGTATATACCGTACAAGTCTATATTCTTTTCTCACATACATATGCGTCATACATACATATATGCCATACATGCACATACGTTATACATGTATATACATTCTATATATATATATATATATACGCCATACGTACATACACGTTATACATACATACATATACGGTATACATACATACGTTATATGCATACACATACACGACATACATAAGTACATATACATTATATACATATACACATACACGGCATACATACGTGCATATACATGTACGACGTATACATATACGACGTACACATACATATACGCCTATACATATACTTTATACATATACATATACATATACATACATGACATACACATACATATGCGCCTATACATATACGTCATACGTATACGTATACGACATAAACATACATATACGCCCATATATATACTTCATACATATACGGCATACACAAACATATACGTCCATACAAATACTTCATACATATACATATACGGCATACACATGCATATACGCCCATACATATATGTCATACATACTTACACGGCCATACATACTTATACGGCCATACATGCTTATACGAATGTATACATATACGCCCGTATAAGCGCAGGTTAGCCTTCTTCTTCTTCGCGTTTTTAGTGTTTTTCTTCAATTCCGGCGCCATCAGCCGCCGTTAATTAACCACCCTGGTTGATCAGAGTTTGATCGTTTATGACCCAGGTAGCTTCGGGGTGTCCAGATCTAAGTTAAGGTGGCCCTTAAGCTAATTTTTTGTTGATTAAACACCCGAATAAAGCTAGATCCAGATTAAACGGCTCATTCGGCATCCCGGGGCTGCGGTGTCGGGTTCTAAATTGTTGGGTCTGCTGAGATATATGATTCCTTACCTTCGGTTGGTCTTGGATCGTTGAATAGAACAGTGTAGAGAGCGTTTGGCTTAAGTGTGTGTTTTTAATGGTGTAGGCTAAGGTATAGAATGATGGAGATGGAAAGGATTTAGGGTTTAATGGGTATTTATACTCCCTAAGCCCATGGACGTTAGGCCCATCTTCATCTTAAGTCCATAATTAATTCCATCTATCTTAGCCCGACAACCTTTTAACGTTATTATTATTATTATTATTCTACTAACTCAAATTAATTCTTCCAGCTCAATTAATATTTTAATATTACTCGAAGAAATCTTGGTATGTTACAAAAAAAATATTCATTATATTGAAAACTTGGACCCCTTTGATATTTAAACACCTGTCTTTTGAAATTATAATTCTTTATAACATTCTAAAATAAAATATATGAGCCATCACATATCATCTAAAGACTATATCTCTAATCTTATATATTGTCTTGCTTGTTTGTTCTAATCTTTCTGATTTCCTGTAAAATGGGTTGGAAAATACGTCAGTACCCGACTGGTAAATGGCGTTGACTCTGTTGTAAAATATTTTTAATACCATTGAGAAATAAACAATAATACCTTTGTGAATACTCATTAGGCACCCAAATAAATTGATATAAAATTACCCTAAGTACTTGTACAATTAATCATATACACAATATCCTTTCTCTTAACAATCTTGTAGACTTTCAGAGGCATATTTGATGATATGCATGGCCTCAGGGAACTTTGAGTCACCATGTATGAATGGATCCAGACACATGTATACTTTTAATCAGAGTGTCAGTTTCTTATTATTGTAACGCAAAGTTTTAAGGATATATAGATCCTATGCGAGCATTCTGACTATAAAAGAGTTTGTAAAAGTTAAGGGTGTATTCACTTTTTCTATCTCTGATCGGTTTTCGTTAGTGATTTCTTTTACTGGTTTTTTCTGTGATTGTTACCTCGGACCTATAGTACGAGAATAACCTTTGTATAAATATCTAGATCAACGATCTAGCTTTAGACCTTTAGTCTGTTTTGTATAGCTTTAACCATGACAAACCATTTGTTTATATAAAACATTTGAACCTTTAGTCCTTTAGTTTATTTCACGATAGTCTATACACATTCTTATACTCTCATCCTTCTTCCTAACAAACAACACTGGTGTGCCCCACGGGAAAACACCCGGTCTTATAAAACCTTTATAGGGGAGTTCTTGTAGTTGGTAAATCAGTTATTTCATCTCGGACAGCACCAGGCGGTAAGGTGCTTTCGCGACGGGCTGTGCTCTTGGTATTAAGTCTATCTGAAATTCTATCTCTCGCTCCGGTGGCAACCCCGGAAGATCCTCAGAGAACACTTCTGGGTAGTCGCGCACTACATGAACATCTTTCACTTCTTTCTTCTCGGTCGTAGCTTTGACATCATACGCTAGGTAGGAACCACACCCTCGCCTTAACAATCCTTCACCTTTTATCTTCGGAATGACATTAAGCCATGAACTTTCTTTATCACCATAAACCGTCACCGTACCGCCATCCAAGGATTTTAACCTTATTAACCTACTCTTACACGTTATCTGAGCCTCAGACTCAGATAGCCAGTCCATTCCCATAACCACGTCGAACCCTCCTAAGGTCATAACATACAGGGTGACAGGGAACTCACGTCCCTCTAACTCTATCTTACAATCCTTAACCATCCTCATTATCCTAACTGAGGTCTCACTAGCGATTTCTTCTTTAAAAGTTTAAGACACACGACAACATTTCATTTTGGCTAACTTACTAAAGGTTGTAGCTACAAAACTCCTATTTGCACCTGAATTTGACAACACAGAAGTGGAAATACCGTTTACTAGAAACGTACATGTCACAACATCTGGGATCTTCTTAGAATGCTCCTAAGTCAACATGTAGGCTCTGGTCCTTGGCCTAGACTGGTCAGCATCCTTTTTCTCATTTCCTCCAGCTTCACCACCCGTGCAAGCCCTTGCTAGGTGACATGTATGTCCGCACTTATAACACGTGGGCTTTGCATGGCAATCCTGAGCGAAATGTCCCATATTTCCACATTTGTAACAGGCATTTGACCCTAACATGCATTCCCCACCATGAGATTTTCCACACTTGTGACACACATCAGAACCAGTTCCCCACTTGCACTCACCAGCATGCATCTTCCCGCAAGTCTTACACGACTTCTTCTCCCCCACTTTATGTTTCTTATCTCTATGGTTTCATGATTGGGTACCGGGTCGCTTAACAGGAACAACCCATTTCTTCTCTTCTCTTTCACCATCACCACATCGTCCACAGCCAGATCGTCATAAACCATCTCTGCGAGTTCAACAACAGAGTCAAAGGTAACATGTTTACTAGTCCTGTCTAAGGTGCGGACATTATGTGGTAGCCCTCGGATGTAACACTTGATTCGCTTGGCTTCAGTGTTCACCATGTTAGGCACCAACCTCGCCATACGGTTGAATTCGGTAGTATACTCGCGGTGTGTCATCTTACCCGCCTTCAAATTCATAAACTTCATCTCCACTATGATTAGTTTTTTTATTAATAAAATAAACTATATAATAATATAATATGCTATATACCCTAAATAATTAACACTAAATTTTTATAATAAACAATGGAACACGGGCACATCATTCGAATTCAACATCAAGGAGACGGTGCACAAACCCTTCTCCAATTCTCCCTCTCTAGATCCCCGGTAGTCCGGTGGTTTCCCTTCACATCTCCGGTAGTTGTCGCCCTTCGATTCTCTAGTCTACCTCTCCACATTCTCGAAGTTGCAACGGCATCACTGGCCACCGAACGGTCCAACCCTTCTAAACAGGTTGCTAAATATATGTTTCTAAACAGATTTTATCGTGTATACTTGGTATCAACAGGTCGTGTTCGGGTTTTGGATACATATACATATTTTGTGTTCGTGTCTTATCGTGTACGGGTATACACGATATGTCAGCCCTAGTTGTAGTGGTAAGTCATCACATATAAACGTTTAATCATCAAACTTAAAACAAAAACAAAACTATATATAATACTTGGCCCAATTAGGCGCCACCAAATAGACCAATCATATCAAACTCTTATTTTATTATATATATATAATAAGAGTAATTCCATTTACCCATGAAAATACTTTAATTATAAATCAATTTAAAACCCACCCTTTTTAATTTTTTGATTATATGTTTTTAAAATGAAATATCTATCTTGGGTTGAATCCAAGTGACTAAATAAATGTTAATTAGAAGTTAATTAACAAAGTCATTGAATTACGTCAAATTTAAGATACAATGAACCAACCTTGGTTAAAATAAAAATAAAAAATAAAAATAAATAACTATATATGCTTTCGTGTTCATCAATCTAGTACAACTTTGCATGCGAACGACGAGAAGAAGGCACGTCACCAACGATCAAACAATCTGCATGATCACCAAATCGATCTCTCATCGTTTCTGCTGTTGAATCCCCTCTCTCTCCATACATTTAGGGCTTGTAGATCGAATAATATTATATATCAATCACATAGAAAGTGGTGGCTTTGATTCAATTTGAGGAGTTTGATTGAATATCAGCTGAGGGTGAATTAATTACGGTTCACAATTGCATTTGTGTATATAATGATGATGATGATGATGATGATGATGATGATGATGATGATGATGATGGTGTTTGTTGTACATTACTTTTAAAAGGTTATTACAAGGCAATGGATGATCAAGGCAGTATGAATAGCAATAATAATAATAATAAGAATAATGAAGGAAACGGTGGCATGTGGACTTTGCACCAGAAGTTAGATCAGCCAATGGATGAAGAGGCTAGCAAGCTCAAGAACATGCACACAGATAACAAGGTATGTACGTAACACCTTTTTTCTTTGCATCGACCCGTTTGACAAATTTTCGCCCTACCATACAGTATGGCACGTCACTGTTGTCTAGATAACATATTAGTGGTGTTTGTATAATGGCTCATGATGGTCATTTATTTGAGTTTTTGGGGTCAAATTGCAATAGGTAGCAAAATAATGATATTGTTTCTAGTTTGGTAATTTTGAAACAAATACCTTGAGGCTGAATGATCCTTATAACAGTTGGGTACTTAACTTACTGATTGTGAGATTGACATACTAGTTTAGATCATTGTTTCAATAAAATTTACCTTCTGTGGCATTGGTATGATGGTTCATCTTTCTTGATAGTTTACTGCTGCTATGTTTGATACCTTTTGTTTTGTGCCACACTTTATGTTATCTGGATACTATACTTTACATGTCAAGAAAATGTTTTTAAAGTTAGAGGTCTTAGCGGAAGCAGCGTATCCAGCGAAAGGTTTGCCCCCAATCTAACCCTTCCCAGACCCTACTAATAACTTGCTATAAGTGGGATTTGTTTGTTTGCTTGTTTATTTGTTTGTGAGGTATACTTGTATGAAGTTTTCATTAAAATCATATTCTTGAAATTCTTAGGTTTTTCTTGATTGGGACTTATAGTTCTACTCTTTTCGTTCGATAATAGCTGCAACATTTTCTATATTAAAATGTCCATGTTTAAATGGTGGTGTGGTTACTATGGTTATGGAGTTCATAACCCTCTTGTTTGAATTATCTGTTGATACAGAACTGTTCTTGGCTGATGCTTGTGCGACTTGCATTTCAAAGTCTTGGTGTTGTGTATGGAGATTTGGGAACTTCCCCTTTATATGTATTTTACAATACTTTCCCCAAAGGAATCGATGACACTGAAGATGTTATCGGTGCACTTTCCTTAATCATATACTCTCTTACACTCATCCCGCTCATCAAATATGTTTTCATTGTTTGTCGCGCAAATGATAATGGTCAAGGTACACTTCTCCATTTCTAGTAATTGATTCTAAAACTATTAAGAGACAATGTATTATGAGGGCTTATTATTACAACATGTAGGACATATTATTTGATTAGGTATCCTTTGCAATCATCCTTATGGTATCCCTATATGTAGTTGATTAATAACACAATACAATAACAAATCCTAATCCCTTAACGCCACCCGTCTAAGCTGCCCGTTACTTGGTCTAAAGGTCATACTTATTAGCAATATTGGTGGTGCCCAATGTGTTTTCCATAACAAGTTCTCATGGTTAACAAACTTCCTCCAGGTGGAACATTTGCTCTTTACTCGTTATTGTGTCGGCATGCAAAAATTAAAACGATTCCAAATCAACATCGAACGGATGAGAGGTTGACTACTTATAGTCGCACCCCAATTCACGAGCACTCGCTTGCTGCAAAGACTAAAAGATGGTTGGAAGCAAACGCGTTAAAGAAAAACGCACTTCTTGTCCTTGTCCTTCTCGGTACTTGCATGGTGATTGGTGATGGTATTCTAACTCCAGCTATTTCAGGTAAATTCCCCTTATTATTCTTATGTATAATTATCGATCTTTACAATTCGAAGAGTTAAGTCCGGTTTTCGTCCTTGAGGTGTGCACATTTTAACTATTTGAGTAGCAAGGCCAATCTTGTCATTTCATTGCATGTGATTTCGAAATTTTTAACCCTTTTCATCCTTTCCACTAATTTTGTTGTTCTGTTGAATGAAAGGCCATTTTACGCCTTAGGTATCGTTAATGTAAGTTTTAAAGTTAAATTTGGTTTCAATATATTCTTGTATATAGAAAACAAAAGCTACAAAAATAATATAACAGAGTTGTAAAGTGACTGAAATGCCCTTAGTGTTAAATGACTGAAATGCCCTTAGGTGTAAAATGGCTGAAATGCCGTAACTCGATACAAAATACTAACAAAGTCATCGCAAAGGACGAAAAGGGTTAAATTTTAAACCACATGCCACGACGTGACAAAAAAATTGACCTTGGTGGCTTGGTACTCAATTAGTTAAAATGGGCAAACCTTAGGAATGAAAACCGAACTTAACTCTAATTTAATTTTGTTTACAACAGTTCTATCAGCTACTGGCGGCATCAAGGTAAACCACCCGGGGATAAAAAATGGTATGAAACAAAAAATTCTTATACTTTTTCCAATATAATATGCTTATGGTAAGTGTATTATATTGCAGAGTTTATTGTGGCTGTTGCGGTTTTCATACTAGTAGGATTGTTTTGCCTACAACATCACGGTCCCGATAAAGTTGGATGGTTTTTTGCTCCAGTTGTGTTGCTTTGGTTTATATTAATTGGTGGAGTTGGAGTTCACAACATTTTAAAATATGACGTGACAGTGTTACATGCATTTAACCCGTTATATATATTTTGGTATTTCAAAAGAAGAGGAAAACATGGTTGGACTTCCCTCGGAGGAATCATGTTGAGCATCACAGGTGTTAGTTAATATAATTAATATTTTCATAATCTTAATATGAAAGAATAACTCCTGGTTGCTGACATGGACAGGGACGGAGGCACTATTTGCTGACCTGGTGCATTTTCCACTTTCGGCGATCCAACTGGCGTTTACAACTGTTGTGTTCCCTTGTCTTCTTTTAGCTTATTGTGGGCAAGCAGCCTACCTCATGAAAAACAAGGAACAAGTGTATGATGCATTTTACCGCTCTATTCCAGGTTTGTTAAAATAAATTTAGAGTTAATTTCACAAATGGTCTCTGTAATTTTCCTATATTGCATGTTTAGTCGCTCTAGATTTGAAAACATGCAATATGAGGACACCAGAGGGACCATCCATGTAATGATTAATGTATATGAAAGACTGAAGTAAATATAGATTCTTATAAATAATATTGCAGAGGGTATATACTGGCCAATGTTTATTACTGCAACATTAGCCGCCATCGTCGCGAGTCAAGCTTCTATATCGGCTACATTTTCAATAATTAATCAGGCGTGTGCACTCGGGTGTTTCCCTCGGGTCAAAGTTGTTCATACATCAAGGAAGTTTCTTGGTCAAATATATGTGCCAGATATTAATTGGGTCCTTATGATTCTTTGCATTCTTGTAACAACTGGATTCCAAAATCAAAGCCAAATTGGTAATGCCTATGGTAAGTTTTCTTCTTTTGTTTTTTGCAATAATATTTTTTAGAAAGAATTGCTCAGATGGTCCCAGTTGTATGTCCAAAGTTCACTTTTGGTCCTCAAGTTTAGGAAGTGAAAGACAAAAAAATCATTATTACTCTGAATAAAGTAATTAAACTACCGTTTACGAGTAGCATACTTATAATTACTCTACTTGTATTTTGTTATAGTGTGATTACTCTATTTAGAGTAATTATGATTACCACTGCGTGGATTTTTCTCTTCACTTCGCGCATTTTGTAGGTTAAGTTTCATTTGTATATGAGTGATGATGGCAATGGACCAAAAGTGATTTAACATCCGCTTAACAGACGTTAAGGGGCATTTTAGTCATTTAACATCTACTTAACAAGTTAGCATTCATGTCATGGTAATACTTTCCCTATTTATGTATTTATTTTCTGTGTGACAGGCACAGCAGTTGTGATAGTCATGTTGGTGACAACATTCCTCATGATATTAATCATGATACTCGTGTGGAACTGCAACTGGTTTCTTGTATTCATCATGACATTCTTATCATTAGTGGTGGAATGCACTTATTTTTCAGCAGTTGTTATTAAGGTTGACCAAGGCGCGTGGGTCCCACTCGCGATAGCAGCCGCCTTTCTTCTCATCATGTATGTATGGCATTATGGCACAGTTAAAAGATATGAGTTTGAAATGCAAAGTAGAATCTCAATGGCATGGATTCTAAACCTGGGCCCGAGTTTGGGCCTGGTACGTGTCCCCGGTATCGGGCTCGTGTACACCGAGCTCGTTAGTGGGGTCCCACGCATTTTCTCACATTTTATAACTAACTTACCTGCGATCCATTCGGTAGTTATTTTGGTATGCGTGAAATCGCTTCCCGTTTACACGGTACCCGAGGATGAAAGATTCTTTGTGAGACGAATCGGGCCGACGAATTACCATATGTTCAGATGTGTCGCCCGATATGGGTATAAAGACCGTAAACGAGACGATGAGTTTGAAAAGAAAATACTCGAGAGCGTGTTTTTGTTTGCGAAACTCGAGTCGTTAATGGATGGAAGTTCGGATTCGGATGATTATAGTTTGTATGATCAAGAAACCGGTCATTCGGATAATAATGATACGTTTTCGTCGGTTGTTGATATAACAGTTTTGTCAAACGAGTCGGTTAGTAATTTCGGGAGGTCTTCGAGTCCTGTGAAGATTGATGAGCTGGCGTTTTTAACGCGGTGTCGGGATGCGGGGGTGGTGCATATATTGGGGAATACGATTATTAAAGCGAAGCGGGATACGGGGCTTTGTAACAAGATTTGTATTGATTACTTGTATGCATTTTTGAGGAAGATATGCAGAGAGCATAGTGTCATCTTTAATGTTCCTCATGAAAGCCTTTTGAATGTTGGGCAAGTAGTGTTTGTGTAATTCATTTTTTTTTTTAGTTTAAATAAATGTATTAGAAATTTGTTCATGCTACACAACTCTGATGGGTGAATCAGTGAATAAGTCATGTAACTGTATTTCAAGAACATGTTGTAACACTGTTGTGGAAATGAATTTAAGGACATATAAGATCAAGGATAAGCAAGTGTATTAGGCCCAACTTGAATTCATTTTTTTTTCTTTAATAAACTTAATTTTATTGATCTCTTTTACATTTGTGTCGTGTGGCCTTGCCCAAGCGGTAACGCATGCCATCTCCCTTTGGTGTCGGGTCCTCGTGATATAAGCTTTTTAGAAAATCTACTTGAGTTATATAAATTCTCCTCTTTGCTGAAGAAGGCTAAAGCCTTTAATGCTATAATGTTGATTTTGCTTTGGAGGTTGTGGGAATGAGGTGATCCATGGCTTCGGGCGCCCGATGGATGATAGTTGAAACTCGTATGTAATGGTTGTAACTATTATGGCTAGCTTCTAGCTAGTGTTTTGAAATGAAAATTTGTGCTCTTTCAAAAAATAATAACTCTTTATCTAGGCTATGTAATGGATATTTTTTTTTCTAAATTTCATAATATGAATAAACATGTAAAAATGTTTTTGTGTATATATATGTAAAGTGCATAGATAATCATAAATAATTTGATTATACAAATGAATATAAACGTGATTATGATGTGAAAAATATAAGATGAGTGAGACAAAAACGAATTGCTTGTAAAATAACATTCTTTTTGTTAACAGTCTAGATTATAAATTTATTACATTTATGAGTTATTTAAGTAGCATTTTAAATTTTCTAGAATATCTTGAATAAATCTATTTAATTTTTAGTGAAAACTCAATTCGATCCAAGTTATAAACATGTCTTCTAATTAAATTAAACAAATCATTTCGATGCATAAAACAAGAGGAAGCAAAGCTATGTAAATCAGACAAATAAATTGAACTGAGTCAGTACCAATATGTTTCAAGTTCATGGCTAGAAACTAGTTTGAAAAACGTTTGCAAGCAATCAGCTCATAATAAACAAGTCGGCGCGAGCAGGGCTGGCTTGTTTAAATTTTGAGTCGAGCTTGAGCACCATGAAGAGCTTACTCATTTGGTCATTACTTGTATAGGCCAAAAAAACCTGGCTTATTTTTGTTGTATATGTGTAAGAATTATCTTTGCCGTTGTATCAATCATTATGTGCAAGAAACACAAAATAATCAAAAGTTAACGAGCTAGGCTTAAGAATTATACAAGTGACGCTGGCTTGGATTACTCAATAAACAACCTTGTGTCATTATTGGTGTTTACCATGCGCAGTAAACCACCCACTCTTCAAACTCAGTGTACACTAACTCTACTCTTATTCTAAGATCAACACATTCATGCAACCCAAGGGTTGACCGAAAAAAACAAGTGAAAGTTATGCATTCAGGTGGACACTTCAAGTGTTTGACTAAAGTAAAGTTTACAGTCAAAAAGGCTATGCAGAAGTCGAGCCCTGAAATAGATTATTTGAAAACAATCCACATCGTTTTAACTTGTATTCCTTACGGTTCTGACATAATAGAAAACTCTCACCTCACTTGTACAGACTCTCCATAGTGTTTTTCAGTTTTTGAATATCCGCCCCAACCATTTCTGACGCTTTCTTTCCATCTGCGAAGAAGTGAAGCGTCGGCTGCACACACAACACACCAATCACTATTTACCAAATTATGTCAATATTTATTTTAATTTTCTGATTATTGTATAGACTATTATCATAAAATTATACAAAAGTTGCTTACCACAGAAGAAATTTCCAACTTTTCCAATGTTCTCCTCAAACCTTCCTGCAATTAGACATAAATGAACATACAACAACAACAATCATACCCAGTATTTCCCACAAATAGCCTAAGCTATCAGTAGGGGTCTAGGGGTCTGGGGAGGGTGGGATGTAGACAAACTTTACCTCTATCTCTAAGGATAGAAAGGTTGCTTCTAGCGAGACCCCCAACTCGAAAGTAAATAGATAAACAAATAAAATAAATAAATAATTTTATACAAAATAAATAAAAAGTATAGCAGTAAATAATAAACTAAAACAATATGATATTAGTACGTTTCAAGCAACATTTCATTATAGATAGACTAACATAAAACTAAGGTAAAATTTACAACAACAATAAAAAAGGCCATAACAAGAAATAGCCCCTCCTTCTAAAGGTCGTTAACCTTAATTCTACGTCTCCAGTAACTCCTATCCTCAATCATGTCCTCAAAGATGTGCATGTCTAGCAAATCACACCTAATCCTCTCATCCCATGTCAATTTGGGTCTACCTCTACCCCTCCTCCCCTCTATAATGAGAGTTTCCACTGATCTAACAGGAGTCGTTTCCTTTCTCTTCTTTACATGTCCAAACCATCTCAATCTGTCTTCCTTATCTTATCTAATATACTAGCCACCCCTAGTCTTTCCCCAAAAACCTCGTTTCTTATTCGGTTTAACCTTGTGTGCCCACACATCCACCTTAGCATCCTTATCTCTGCTACCTCCAACTTACGCATGTGTGTCTTCTTGATAGCCCAACAATCTGTTTCGTATAGCATCGCAGGTCCAATCGTAACCCTATAAAACTTTCCCTTTAAGTGCATTCCTCACCTCTTCCTGTGTGATACGTCGGCAGTAGCAATTATTCTGTTGTATAGTTGTGTTCTCATTTTGTGGTTGGTGAGCGCTCCCACTGTTGAAAAGGTTGTAGAAGTAGGTTTGCCATCTCAACTTGATGTCCTACTCCTTGACCAATACACACCCATCCTCACCCTTTATAAACTTCACAGCCCCTAGATCTTGCCTTCTACGCTCCCTGGCTTTGGCAATCTTAAACATATCATGTTCCCCCTCCTTTGTTTCTAAACGTTCGTACATCCGTTTATAGGTCGTGTTCTTTGCTTCTGACACTGCCTTTTTCGCCTCTCTCTTGGTCTTTTTGTAGATCTCCCTCAATATGACTCGCTCCTTTTCATCCATGCTCCTCATAAGCTCCCTAAAACTCCCTTGTTTATCTCTTATCTTCTCTAGCACTATCTCATTCCACCACCAGGGCTCCTTATGCCCACTAGTTTTTCCTATTGTGACCCTTAGAGTCTCCTTCGCCACTTGAGTAATATTTGTCGCCAAAGCTTCCCACATCTGGCTTGAGTCCCCATGGAGTTGAACCATATTCGATGATACGAGCTTTTCTTTGAAAAGTGAAAGCTTGTCGTCCTTCAGATTTCCCTAGCGAATCCTAGGTCTAAATCTCTTCTCCTGCTCCGTCAAGGTATTTCTAAAGCCTATATCTGCCACTAGCAAACGATGTTGAGCCACAACTGCTTCCCCAGGTATAACCTTGCAATCTTTCCACCAACGTCTATCTCCTTGCCTCATCAATAGATAGTCGATCTGCATGTTGCGTCCCCCACTCCTAAAAGTGATAAAATGTGAATCTCTTCTTAAAGAACGAGTTTATAATGCCAAGTCTCTAGAAGATCCGTGCCGGTCTCATTTCTATCACCAAAACCAAAACCCCCATGAACGCCTTGGAAGCCATCGTTATCCTTACCAATGTGTCCATTAAAATCACCTCCTATACATATCCTCTCTTCCCTCGGTATGGCTCCCACAATCGCATCTAAGCATTCCCAAAAATCTTTTATTTTCTTGGTCCCCTGGTCTGGCATGTGGTACGTAAGCGCAAACCACTGCCACAACTTCTTCCCCTAGTACTAGCCTCAACACCATAATTCTACCATTATGCCTTATCACCTCTACCACACTAGTGTGTAGTTCCTAAAAGAAATTTTTAACAAGAACTACAACATGAATAATCATCTGATTCATTTGATTTTTATTGATGTCTTTTAAAACGTTCTATCCGCTTTTTGTAGTTAATTAAAAAAAACTTTAGCCCTTTGACCCGTTAGCAATAATGCATAACCCAAAACAACCCAGTTCACATATATGGATTTAAACACTAGCCTCAAGTTAAATGCAACAAAAAACATATTTTCACATATTTTAAACCCAAATTGGCCCGTAACATGTTTATATTTCATTTAACCATACAGACATATTGAGAAGAGGCGCAACATTATAATATCTAATTATCTTATGCCTCCAAATAATAGTAACACTTACTTGATCAATATCAATCTTATAGGTTGTGACATTAGTGTATTTCTCACTCAACTCCACAATATGTGGAAATAATAGCCTGCCTGTGCATATAAAACATGAATTATTGGAAAATACTTTCAAGCATTCAGAGCATATAAATATTTTATCGTCATTCGAAAAACTAGATAAATAGTAAAATAAAATATTCTCACATGGACCACACCAAGCGGCAGTAAAGTAGAAGACTGCTGGCAAAGATTCATCTAGATGAAACACGTAAAAATATGCATGAGTCAGGTAACATGTAAGTAAATACTATTGGTTGACAATTAAATGGATGAATGCTTATTTACCTTGCACCTTGCGAAGTAAAGTATTAAACTGATCTTCTGAATCGACTGTCACTACTCTAGATTCACCTGTTATAAGTGTTCTTTTAGTAAATATTCAAAAGCTTGTAATGCATGTACACTATCTCTATAAGAAAGTATATTAATTGGAATAGCATGTCCTGTTAAGTTATTAGCTATAATGTATACACAGTGTTTGCATACAAAATAAAAGGTGGCAATTTTGACCCGTTTGTTAGATTATGGCAAGCATTAAATCAAAATATCAGATTAAAGATTAATATTTTGGGGATAGTCTTTACTTCTAAATCTTATAAATAAAGCCGTGTCCATTAAGTTGTTAGCATTACTTATCCACTTGTAAGCCTTACACTATAACATAACACAATAAGGTTGATAAAGAATCTTACAGCATTTGTTAGAACTTAGAATATTTTATCAAAATCCTAATTCCTTAGTACAATACCACACAAAACGTACTCTAAAGTTGATACATTCGATAAGAAGCTTCATAGGACCAAATGTTGATTATTCAAACTCAACAATGAACTTCACAAAAGTCAAAAAACGGTCATTCAATGAATTGCAAGTTGTTTTAAATGATTCTTGCGTGTTTAAGGTACAAGTTCCAGACTTGTTCTATGAATTGCGAGTTGTTTTAACTTCGACTATACAACTATTTTCCAGAAGCTAGTGAATATATAAAGTATGAACCCAACCAAACCAATTAGCTTATTCTATTCTCGAGCTAGATACATAACCCATATTTATTCATTGTGAATGAGAGATAAATACACAAGCAATTAAAACAACACAAATTACAAAAAATGTTTTTGTATCAATCAGAGTAATTAATTGTTCACATTGTTAATAAGTCAGTCACTGTGTATTACTCATATCATAAAATGGTCCAGTTGAAACACAGACCCGAATAAATATGTGGGTCGGATTGTAAATCCCCAATTGAGAAACCCTAACTCCAGTTGCAGACAGACTGATATTAGAAATGAAGCAGTAACAAGATAACCTGATGAGCAGTGATTCCGAGTGGAAGGATGCTGTCCAGATTGAAACTTAGAGATGGGTTTGGACCACAAGGGTTTAGTGACAGAAGAAACCGAGTACGAGTATGAGTACGGGATTGTTATTGTTGCTGGATTGGATGAAGAAGCTGACACAATATCACCGACAGATGAGAACAGAGATCCACAGTAAACCCCATTTCGTAGCATACGACGAGCAGCCAAGATTCCCCTCATTGACATCTGTATCCGTCTCTGAATTCTCAATTTCAACTAGTAATTTGTTGGTTACAACTTATAATCTGAAAAATGGATTAACAAATTATTACTTTTTAGGTCCTTATGTTTTGTATGAAGGTTGTTGACAGTCCTCACAGTTTAAATACTTCGGTGATAACGAGTCTCGCAATTATAGTCATTCATGGTTTTAACCTCGCATGTTCATCTCTTTTTGGTTAAAGTAAATGCTACGGCTCTTGACTCTAGATCATGAGTTGTGCGGTTTTTTTCGTGAACTTTCAGTTGTTTGGATGCGTAGGCTATGTATGGCATCCTGGTCCACCAGGGCCAGCTCCGAAAAAACGAAAAAAATTTTGGGCTAAACGCGAAAATTTTTTTGGCCTTAAATAAAAGAAACATTTTTTTTTGTTTAAACAATTTAATTTTAAGTGGACTTACTTACTACTTATTATGATTTGAGTTGTGTATAAAAATAAACATAAAAATGTCTCAACTAAGACTAGAACTCACAACCTCTTGGTTAGATGTCATACCTCTTTGCCACTAGACCAAGCTAGTGGTTATAAAATTATGTTGAAACATTGATTATACATAATTTTTTTTATAAAAATACAAAAAAAAAAATTTCGGGTCTAGCGGGATGTCGGGTCTGTGGTCGTCGACTACCCGGCCACACCCATAGGCCGGCCCTGTGGTCCACTATGTGATGGGTTGTAATAAGCTACAAAATCCTTAGTTTCTTATGGAAAGGAAAGAATAGGTGCACTAACTAGATTCTACTTCTGCGTTTGAAATTTCTCTTGTTTGGTTCCCCAAATAAACTTGGCATTTTTTTTGTTTAAAAGTGCGGTTAACAAAGTTGATATCATGAAAAAGTGTAGGTACTTCGTTCATAAGATTTCACATGTAAACTGAAGAAACACTAAGTAACCCCGGGCAGATTATAGGTAATCTGGGGGCCAGGTAATGTTTCCCACGAAGGTTAGGTCCAGCAGAGTAAGTTGTACTTCAGGGAACCTGCAAAACAGACACCGTAAGCTCGTCACTGAGAAGGGGGGGTTCCTCCTTGTGACCACCCTCCGGCGTGAGAATCAGTCTATATTGCTCTTTGAATATAAAAGTATATGAATACTATAAGAGCAGTTATCAAGTAAGTTATACGAGATTGTAGATGATCTTACCATTCCAAGATATTGGAGTATTTATAGCCGAAGGTAGGTTTTCTAGAAGGTACAGCCGGCTGAATAGTATTCCTGTTCAACCAACAGTGGATTACGCACAGGCCATACTGGTTGGTGGGTAGGTTACAGCCAACAGTAATAAAGTCGGCTGCACTATTCCACCAACTGTAGACCATGCACGTCCCACTGACTGTGGATTGTACGCAGGCCATGCTGGTTGGTGAATAGGTTACGGCCAACAGTAATACTATTCCACCAACTGTAGGCTGCGCCTGCTCCACAGTGAGGGTTGGTGAGTAGGCAGCGGCTAATAGTGACAAACAGTACTAGAGGGTGCTCCTCCTCGCACTGTTGTCGGTGAGCTGTCACCCTGTGATTGGCTCATGGGCTGTTCTGGTCAGATCGTCTGTCCTATCCATACCTTGGTAGGTATGGTACAAAAGATCTTTCAGAATCGGACTGGCTCATTTGGGCGGGATTGTTCCCGCCTTGCTCATGCCTTCACGTGACTGCTGAAGTAGCTAATCTTGTACGTGTAGCCCTGCTGTCTGCGGGTAGCCTTCCCTGATGGCTTGTATCCGCAACTGCGGGAACAGGCGGGGTACTTCACCATGGGGAGGCTTTCCCTGCGTGTACAGCTTGCGTACTGCGCGTAAGATTCTATGAGCATGGTGGGTCCTGCGGGAGCAGATGGCCTTTGCGCAGACAACCCTGTTCAAGGTGAGTCTTGCGGGACCAACTGGTCTCTGCTGGGACCTACCTCTTCAAGTCCCCCCAGTCCAATGTTCTTCTCATGCGTGTTTAATAAAGTGAGGTGAACTTTTGGACTTAAGCAAAGGGTTTTGAAAAGGGGTTTTGTAAGGTTTTCCATGGGAAGTCCTTGTCACTTGCAGAAATGCCCGAGTTTCCTGCTTGGTCTTTGGGTATGATGCGGGTAGGTCTGTAACCTCCTCGCAAGTCAGGAGCATTGAGTCCCAGTTGTATGTATTTTCCATGAGGTTTTGGTAGTTTCGAACATAGTGATCAATTATGTTAAGACCACCAATTCCATCTTGGAGCTTCAAACAACGTAGTTCTCGACGCTCCCGCTATGCGGGGATGTTATTTCCGTTTCCGCAAGCATTGCCCAGAAGATCCTTCTTGGTTTCAATTCCCAGCGGAGCGCTAGGTATGTGAAGGGTTTTGCCTTAACACTGTACCTGCGCTCGTCTTACGGTTACTTTACTTCCAAGGTATTCCTGGCGTCAATTCCCTGCGGGTGCTAGGTATGTGAAGGATTTTGCCTTTACACTGTACCCGCACCCGTCTTATAGTTACTTGGTTGCCGAGGAATACTTGGCTTCAATTCCCTACGGGTGCTAGGTATGTGAAGGGTTTCGCCTTAACACTGTACCCGCATCCGTCTTATGGTTACTTGTTTGCCAAGGTTTTCTTGGCTTCAATTCCCTGCGGGTGCTAGGTGTGTAAAGGGTTTCGCCTTAACACTGTACCCGCATCCGTCTTACGGTTACTTGTTTGCCAAGGTAAGGGGGGATTTTCCCGCTTACTTTTTAATATTTTCGAATTTTGAATTTTGAAATTCGAAGAGTTGGTGAAAAGATAAGAACAGTCCAAACCTCTGAAACGTCGCGCGACAGTTTCTTCTGACTGTGTCAGGACGTGCAGGAAGTTATGGTGACGTGACAGAACATGGTCATTCCAGTCGCTTTTTCAGGCGCGTGGGCGTGATTTTTCTGGCGCGTGGCCGCGAAATTACTGGCACACGTCCTTTCAACAGCTGTTGCCAGCCTGCTTTTTGCCACGTGTCATAGTTTCATTGCACCTTTGATTTCTCTCTCCTCCGCATTAAATTCACCGCATTAATTGCGATTACTATATAAAGGGGAAGAGAGTTATCTGTAATTCACACTTTCACCTTTCTTCTTCTTCTCAAGTAATTTCCGGCAAATTTTTCTGTTCAGTAAAGCCTTACTCTGAAATCTTTTTCTTTTTTCCACCATGTCTTCTCATGATACTGATGATCAGAAGACTGCTGGCGAATGCCAGTGTTCTCTTCCTGTCGATCTGTACCAGTATATCGTCAGGAAGTTCATGCTCGAGTCTCTCGAGCCTGAGTTTCCTGAACCCCACCATACTGTGTACGATGCCCCTAGTGGCAAGATCGGGGTTTATGCTGCATTCTTTGTCTACGGAAACCTTAGGTTTCCGTTGACAAAGTTTGTGTACCGTGTCCTGGAGAGGCACGGTGTGCACCTGACAGAGGTGCACCCCATGGCCATTGCCAAGGTCCGGCACTTTGAGTGGGTGTGCCGGATACTGGGCCTTGAGCCCTTTGTTGACCGTCTGATGACCTTCTACACTTGGAGGTGCATCCAGGGGTGGTACACTCTTACAACCCGTATAAAGGGTTTAAAGATTTGTACCACCGAGCGGAGTCTTCGCTCATGGAGAAGAGAGTTCTTCTTCATATCCGCTCGCGCCGTCCCCATCGCCATGAAGTTTAAGAATGGCCAGGCGCTTCCGAACCTTCCCGCCCTTAACTACGAGGAGGCGGAATGGTTTTCGAAGATATCCCGGGTCCAGTCCCCGGTTTTCCGTTTTCCGGAGTCAGCGATGGTGATGCTGGGGATGAGCCGGGTGTGGAAGGCGGCGAATGCGGATAAGGTTCCGATCGTCCTTGAATATGGTTCGAACTCTACCCCTTATGGTATGTCTTGTTTCTTTTTTGCTGACTACGATTTTTTCTAACTTTCTTGTTGATTTCAGAGGGTAACGATCTTCAGTCACTCCTGAATCCGCGGGAGGAAGATGGTCCTGCGCGGATGGGTACTCGTGCTCTGGACGAGAACGAGTTGCCCATCCTCGAGCAGACTGCGGGTCGGTTCGTGGAGGTTTACCCGCCAGGCCAAGAGATCCTGAGCCACCGTCGGCCAGGTAAGCCTATCTTCTACCCTGAACCTCTCAAAGCTGTGCCTGCTGCTGGAGTTCATGACATTTCTTCTTCTGAGGAATCCGCAGAAGGTCCTCCACTGGTGCGGAAGAGAAAGGCTGCCGTCGCGAAGGGCAAGGAGAAGGTGGCCTCTACGGCCGACCCGGTAGTCCTATCTGACTCGGAGTCAGATAATGCAGAGGTGGCGGGGAAGCCCGGTGGTGACGAGACCACCGCTCCGGAGGCTGCAGGTGTCACCTCCGAGGAGGCAGCGGCAACGACGGTTACCGGTGTCAAGAGGCCGGCTCCATCGGGTTCGCCCCCGCTCGTCCGTGCGTTCAAGCTCAAGAAACCCCGTAAGTACCCCCATAATTCTTGTCTAGATTTGTTGTTTAAAATAAATTTTTCTAACACTTTTGCTTGTGTAGGTGTGGATGTTGACGCATTCCAGGGTGGAGTTGGAGCAAGTATTCCCCCGCCAATGACGGTAGGCTCGGTCAGCCTTCCCGAGGCATCGACCCAGGCGTCTACGCCTGCTTCCGCTGGTTCCAGCCTTCCTGAGGCTGTTCCAGCTGAGAAGGTGTCTCCGCCGGCCGTGAGTGCAATTTTTACAGCATCTTTCACGGAGCCGGCGGTTACTGTTGCTGAGGAGGTGGCGCCAACCATGGCTACCACAGCGGCTGCCACTATACCTGCGCCACCGGCACCGACGGCCGGACCTTCAGGTATGCGCCAGGCTTTCCGCCGATCTATGCCACCTTCCCGTCTGCCTGACCTGTTGGATGGATTTCCTTTAGGTTCAGGTGATGGGTTTGGCGGCTATCGGCCTGTTATTGACCCTACAGGTACGTAGGGTTCTTTTTCCTTTACATATTTTTATCATCTTTTCCTAACTGCCTTTGTTTCTTTTGCAGTGTCGGATTCCAATGAAGTGTATGTTCCAAGATGGAACATACGCCGAGGAACAACCCTTCGCACCCCTGTGGAGTGCGTGGACTGGGCTCGCCACGCCGCTCCTCATGGTGCGTTGGGGGAAGCCATGGCTAGCTACCAAGAGGGTAGGCTAACCAATGAGCTTCGGGTTCTCCAGGCCCGAACGCAGCCCCGCGTCGAGCTGCTTTGTCGTGAAAACGACAAGTTAAAAGCAGCTCGCGCCAAAGATATATCTGAAGCGCGGGCTCTTCGGGAGGAGAACCGGCAGTTGGCCGCTGCCGCAGCCGAGAAGGAGAAGGCATTCAAGGCCCTCGAGGTTGAAGTCCAGGCGCGACTTGAGGCCCGCTCCAAGGCTGCTCAAGCTGTGAATGAACAGCTTCGGCTGGCCAAGGAGACTGCGCGAAACTCAACTGAGAGGGCTGCCAAGGCTGAAGCTGTTGCTGAGCCACTTCGCGAAGAGAATGAGCAGCTTAAATGCAAATTAAAGGCTCTTCAGCATGCTCATGACGCCTTGGCAATGGAAGATGCCAAGAAGCTGCAGGAGATCCTTGACCAGAGGGGGGTGCTTGACCGTACTGAAAGGAAACTCAAAAGCGTCGAAGAAGCTGCCGCCAAGGAAGTTCAACTTGCCAACCTTGATAAAAGCGGAGCCGAACGTGCTTGTAAAGAAAGTCAAGCTACCCTCCAATGGTTGCTTCGAGAAGCGTTGCCTCAGGTATCCTCTTTTTCTTTACGCTTTCTGCTCGTAATTAGAAAATGTTCTAAGTATTCTTTTGTAGGTTGTGCGTCAGGTCCTCTCAGAGACCTCTTACGACGATGCAATGAGCGCAGCCCTCAACGCTTCTCATGAGGATGGGCAGAAGACTGGCTTCCTGCTTGGTCTAGGGTTTGCTGAGAGAGGCTTTCCGCCCTCCAACTTCCCTTTATTCAATGTTAATACTGAAGCTGCTTATGACCAAGCTGTGAATCAGTACGCTGCCTTCCCGCATCCAGTGGTGGAGAAGGTGAATGAAGTCGCTGCTGCTGATGATGGGCTAAACATCCTTAAGGCTTTCCTTGGGCAGCCGCGCTCTGATGGTGCTGGCCCAAGCGGAGGTGGCCCTGAAGCCTGATCCTGAAGATCCCTTCCCGCTGCTAGGATAGACTTAGCTTTGTATAGATTTCTTTTAGGCGGGTAGTTACCCAGCCATTCTTGTAATTGATTGTGAAATATTAATCTCTTTGCGTATAAGATTGTTATTTCCTTCCTTGGGTTCCTTGCTTTATAAACTTATGACTTGCATACTTAGTTTGATTTAGCAATTTTCCAAGTGTTTAGAATAAGAACCTTTGAACGTGGTTGATGATGGGTTAAAGTTTCGCCTCCTCCCTCGTGATTGTGCGGGTAAAACCGTCACTTGCACTTGGTAGGATGGCTAATCTTTACCCTCTATCTGACCTGCGTGTAGGTTTCCTTTTCGAAATTTCTAAGGCATTAAGTTAAACCTTTGAACGTGGTTGATAATGGACTAAAGTTTTCGCTTCCTCTTTCGTGATTGTGCGGGTGTAACCGTCACTTGCACTTAGTAGGATGGCTTTAACTTCAGACCTATATCTGACCTGCGTGTAGGTTTTTCTTCTTTTTTAAGTGTTCATAAGTTAACCTTTTAACGTGGTAGATGGTAAGTTAAGTTTGGCTTCCTTGTTCGTGATTGTGCGGGTAAGACCGTCACTTGCACTTACAAGGATGTCTAAACTTTACCTTCATCTGACCTGCGTGTAGGTTTTCCTTAGAACTTTTTAACATTTTGGCGTTGTGTTTATGCGGGTATTGCCGCCTTCCACACGCAACTACTTCTTCCCGTAAGGGAAGTTCATAGGTTACAAGCTATCAATACATCATGAAAGGAGAATCATTTCCATTAGAAGTGGCTCTAGGCCTTTTCTTTACAAGTTGGAATTGATCTACATATAACATTTGCGTAATTGAGCTCCATTCCATGTTCTAGGGATGGGAGTGCCATCGAGCCTTTCGAGCCGGTACGCGCCCTTTCCCAGAACTTCTTTGATGATGTATGGCCCTTCCCAAATCGGGGCCAACTTTCCTGGGCGTTGTTGGTTCGAAGCCTCGTTGTTACGCAGTATGTAGTCTCCTTCCTTGAAGTTGCAGAGTTTTACCCGCGTGTTGTAGTACTTTTGCATTTGTCGTTTGTAGTTTTCTTCACGCACGGCGGCTAAGTCTCTGCGCTCTTCGGTTAGCATAAGGTCTAACCGTCTTTCCGCATCATTGTCTTCTGGTTGGATTAAGACCCTTGGTGAGGGTAAACCGATTTCGACTGGGATCATGGCTTCAGTGCCATAAGTGAGACTGAACGGGGTTTCTCCCGTACTGGTCTTCTTCAGCGTTCTGTTTGCCCAAAGGACGTGCGGAAGCTCGTCCACCCAGCCGGATCTGTGTTCCAAGAGTCTTTTCTTGATGCCTTCGACGATGCTCTTGTTTGCTCTTTCTACCTCACCGTTACCTTGCGGGTGTGCCACTGAGGTAAAGGTGTGGGTGATTTGAAGTTCTTTCAGCCACTGCTGTAGCTTCTTGTCAGCAAAGTTGGTGCCATTGTCGCTTACCAAATTCTGTGGAAGTCCAAAACGACAAATAATAAATTCCCAAATAAATTTTTTGATATGCTTTGCGGTTGTTTGGGCTAAAGGTTTCGCTTCTATCCATTTGGTGAAGTAGTCAATGGCCACCACTAGGAACTGAACATTCCCAGCTGCTGTTGGAAATGGGCCTGTCACGTCAATGGCCCACTTCTGAAATGGCCATGAGGAAGTGACAGGAACAAGTTCATTTTTCGGGCGATGCGTGTTGGGTGCGTAAAGCTGACAAGATCTGCATTTTCTGATGTATGCCAACGCGTCCATATGCATACCCGGCCAGAAGTATCCCGCGTTGTTTAGCTTGGCTACCACAGCGCGGGGGCCTGCGTGTACTCCACAGATGCCTTCGTGAACCTCCCTTAGGAGGTAGTCAGCATCTTGGTTGTCCACGCATCTTAACAATGGGCCAAGAAAGTTACGTCTGTAAAGGGTGTCATTGACCAGCTGATAATTCAGTGCTTTACAGCGTAGTTTTCTTGCCTGTGACTTCGACTCTGGTAACGTTCCTGCTTCAAGGTATTTTATTATTGGGGTCATCCATGTTTCTGTACCGGTTTGGATGACACAAATTTCCTTGTGCGGGACTAATGGTGTTTCGAGGAGTTCCACGCGGATGTCCTTACCCAAGTGGGTGAAGGCCAGTGATGCAAGCTTGCTTAACGCATCCGCAGATTTGTTTTCGCTGCGCTTGACATGTATCACTTTACAATCATTAAAATCGCGCATGATGGCTTTGGCCTGGGCAAGGTACAGGGCCATTGTGTCATTTACAGCCGTGTACGTCCCGTTTATTTGGTTTGCCACTAGCATGGAATCTACATGGGCTTCCAAATTTTTTACACCCATTTTACGCGCAATCCTCAATCCGGCCAGGAATGCTTCATATTCAGCTTCGTTATTCGTACTTGGGAAATCCAGCCGAATAGCATAAGTATATTCCTGGCCTGCTGGGTTTGTTAATTTTAACCCTGCGCCTGAACCCTCGTTACTAGCTGCTCCATCAGTATAGAGTCGCCAGACCTCATCGATTTCGTGTGCTGGGGAGGGTTGAACCTCCTCCTGGCACTCTTTCTCCCGCGCAGCGGGGACTTCGGCAATAAAATCAGCCAGGACCTGGCCTTTAATGGCTGGTCTCGGCTTGTATTGAATCGCATATTCTCCCAATTCAATTGCCCATTTGGCTAGGCGTCCCGATAACTCGGGTTTGCCTAGAACATTTGAGAGTTTGAAGTTGGTGAGAATAGTGATTGGGTGACCCTGGAAATATCGTCTCAACCTGCGTGAAGCGTGTATAAGTGCCAAGACCAGTTTTTCCAGGGTAGAGTACCGGGTTTCCGCGTCTGCCAGCACGCGGCTAACATAATAGATTGGCATCTGGATGCCTTTTCGTTCTACAAGCAGGACTGCCCCGGTTGCTCTATCTGTTGCGGAGAGGTATAGGATTAACTCCTCTCCCGCTTGTGGTGCTGTGAGTGTTGGGAGTTCGATCAGGCGTGATCGAATCTCCTGGAAAGCTGCTTCCGCTTCTGGTGTCCAGCGGAAGTGCGTTTTCTTTAAACAATTTCTTAGTGTTGACACAAAAGGGAACGACCTATCCGCATGGTTTGCCAAAAAGCGGTTAAGCGCGACTAGTCGTCCATTAAGTGTTTGAGCCTGTTTTATGGTGGTAGGTGATTCCATTTTGACAATGGCTTCGACCTTTTCAGGGTTCGCTCTGAAGCCATCTTTAGTAATAATGACCCCTAAGAACTTCCCTTCTTCCACCCCAAATGAACACTTGCTCGGGTTGAGCTTCATGTTTATCTTTCTGAGCGTGTTGAAAGTTTCCTCAATGTCTTTCAACATCGTCTCTGGCTCGGGGCTTTTGATGACCAAATCATCCATATAGACTTCCAAGTTTCTCCCAATTTGGGCGTGAAACTCTTTGTCCATTAGTCGTTGGTACGTGGACCCCGCGTTCTTAAGTCCGAACGGCATCATTTTATAACAAAATGTGCCATCGGGCGTCCGAAAGGCGGTTTTGTCCTGGTCATCCACAGCCATGTGGATTTGATGGTACCCCTTATACGCATCCAAGAAGCATTTAAGGCGAAATGGTGCCACCGAATCCACCTTGAGATCAATTTCTGGCAACGGATAACAATCTTTGGGGCATGCTTTATTCAAATCTTTGAAATCTATGCACATGCGCCATTGTTTGTTATTCTTCGGTACCATTACGGGATTTGCAACCCATGTTTGATATTTGCTAACGCGCACGATGCCCGCATCAAGGAGTTCCTTGACTTGGGTTCTGCACGCGTTGGTTTGCTCGGGCCCCATTACTCTGCGCTTTTGTACGATCGGCGTTACGGCCGGATCGCATTTGAGCTTATGCTCTGCCTTTCCCCGGGGTACACCAGTCATGTCGGCTGGTGTCCACGCGAAGATGTCTGCGTTTCGCTGCAGTAAGCGCTTGAGTAAGGTGCGTGTTGGATCAACAATTGTCGGGCCAATGGTAACGGCCTGATCGGGATATTTCCCATTGAATGCCCACTGTTCAGGCTCAGTGATGGTTTGTTTGGCCATCTTCGGTTTGGGTTTAGAGGAGACAGATGCGATGCATACCTGGGGAATGCCCGTGATCATCGCTACGCCTTCAGTTGTTGGCCATCCCATCATGCCGTGGACTGAGGATACCACAGCGTTGAATCTTGCCATCCCGTCTCTCCCGAATAGGATGTCATACGTATGATGTGGTTTTTTCATCACAACAAAATCCACATCCTCCGTGCGTGAATAATTCCCATCAGTGAGAGTGACGGGGAAAGATAGGATGCCCAAGGGAGTGTTCATGCTGCCGTCAAACCCTTCCATTGAAGCGTAGACCGTCTCCAGGCGTTCCTTGTCTTCATCATCGAGCTTGTCGAAGAACTGCCTGTACATCACTGTTGACGATGCGCCATTGTCAACGAGGGTGCGGGAGGTGATGTAGTGCCCCAGCTGGCTTTTAATGACAATGGGGCCTTCTTTGTTTGGGCCTCCCGGCACTCGCGGGAAGCGCACTTCTGCTTCCTTCCATGCGCATGGTTCGGTCATTGGTCTCTTTCTTCCTCTGACCTTACCATGGACCATGTTGATGCTAATGTCGACGGGCTTCCGTCCGTTACCCCTGTACCTGTTGTCGTTCCTTCCTCCCTTCTTGATAGATGCCACGAGGTGTGCGAGCCTCCCATCCTTGACGAATGTCTCGACGATGTCCCTCAAGGATGTGCACTCCTCAGTGCTATGGCCCTTTGTCCCATGGAAGTCACAAGACTTGCTTTGATCCGCATTGGGTTTCTGTCGGATCACTGGAGCTTTTGGCCATGGCAGTTTTTCCGTGGCAAATATCTCCGTGACGCTCTTGGTGAGTGGCGTCCAGCGGTTTTTCCGGTTCAAAGGGTGCGTTTTGTCCCTTCCGCCAACCAGAGGGCGAGAGCTTGAGGGGGCGTCAAAGTTTATCCTTGACTGCCAAATACCTTGCCGCCTCTTTTTGTTTAGCCGGGCGGTTCTCACATTATTCTCCCTTGTCCTCTGCGTGTAGAGGTTTGTATTGTGGGGGAGATCTCTTCCCAGCTGTTTCTCTGTTTCGGCAAAGCGCTTGGCTGCCGTCATTATGGCATCCCACGTGGATGGCATACCGTCTTTACCCGTCAGAGTGCGGATGAGTTCTGGGTATTCAGCGCCCTGAATGAAAGCGGCGCGAACGAGGTCTTCACTGATGTTGCCCAGACTCACCTTCTTGGAGTTGAAGCGGGTGATGAAGTCCAGTAAGGATTCATCCTCTTCTCTGACACAGTTGAGGATCGTCCACTGCTCCTCAGTGTGTTTCCTCTGTTGACTAAACTGTTGACTGAACTTGTTCTGGAAGTCTGCCCAGTCATAAATGTGGTGGACCGGTAAACGGTCGAACCATGCTCTGGCTGCTCCTACCAGAGTCATCTGGAACATGTAGCACCACGTGGGTTCCGTCCAGTTACTGACGGTTGCCCCCGCAATGAACCTGTTCAGATGGTCATCTGGGTCGGATAGACCATCGTATGTGCCAATATTGGACATTTGTTTGGCACTCCTCGGGGCGATTGCTTCTGCAATGTCCCTTGCAAATTTTGACCTTCCTGCGTTTGTAGCAGTAGGTCTAAAGGCCTTGGAGAAGTCACGCTCGCTTTTTTCTGTGACTGGTTGGAATGCTTCCCCAAAATTCCTTTTTGGCTGGGGATCCGTTTCCTTACGCTTCCCTTTCGTCCTATGGCGAGGGTTCGCGTCGGTGTCGGAGTCTTCCCCCTCGCCGTCTGAGTACTCGTACTCACTACTCATGTTGAGGTGCTGGCGAGTACTACCGAATTCCTCAGCTTGTTGGACTGAACGCAAGCGTTCGTCCAACTCAGCCTGAAATTCTCTTTGACGTGCCTCGGCCCATGCCTTCACTTGATCAAGTGTTTGGCGAGGGGCTCGAGGTCGTTTTTCCAGCTGGGCATCAGTGAATCCCAGTGGAATATTTACTCCACTTGCCCCTACATGAGTGACTGGGGTAGTGTTCGTAAAATGTATTTCACTTGCCCCAGCTTGGGTGGCTGGGGTAGTGTTTGTAAACATTGTGTTGCCGGTGTTTACCCCAGTGGCTGGGGTTGTGGTTACCGGAATTTCTCTAGTCATCTTGGAAGTTTTGAAAAACTGGAGAAGGATGTAGTTCTAGCTTTATGCACGGATGGCGCCAATGAAGAAACACTAAGTAACCCCGGGCAGATTATAGGTAATCTGGGGGCCAGGTAATGTTTCCCACGAAGGTTAGGTCCAGCAGAGTAAGTTGTACTTCAGGGAACCTGCAAAACAGACACCGTAAGCTCGTCACTGAGAAGGGGGGGTTCCTCCTTGTGACCACCCTCCGGCGTGAGAATCAGTCTATATTGCTCTTTGAATATAAAAGTATATGAATACTATAAGAGCAGTTATCAAGTAAGTTATACGAGATTGTAGATGATCTTACCATTCCAAGATATTGGAGTATTTATAGCCGAAGGTAGGTTTTCTAGAAGGTACAGCCGGCTGAATAGTATTCCTGTTCAACCAACAGTGGATTACGCACAGGCCATACTGGTTGGTGGGTAGGTTACAGCCAACAGTAATAAAGTCGGCTGCACTATTCCACCAACTGTAGACCATGCACGTCCCACTGACTGTGGATTGTACGCAGGCCATGCTGGTTGGTGAATAGGTTACGGCCAACAGTAATACTATTCCACCAACTGTAGGCTGCGCCTGCTCCACAGTGAGGGTTGGTGAGTAGGCAGCGGCTAATAGTGACAAACAGTACTAGAGGGTGCTCCTCCTAGCACTGTTGTCGGTGAGCTGTCACCCTGTGATTGGCTCATGGGCTGTTCTGGTCAGATCGTCTGTCCTATCCATACCTTGGTAGGTATGGTACAAAAGATCTTTCAGAATCGGACTGGCTCATTTGGGCGGGATTGTTCCCGCCTTGCTCATGCCTTCACGTGACTGCTGAAGTAGCTAATCTTGTACGTGTAGCCCTGCTGTCTGCGGGTAGCCTTCCCTGATGGCTTGTATCCGCAACTGCGGGAACAGGCGGGGTACTTCACCATGGGGAGGCTTTCCCTGCGTGTACAGCTTGCGTACTGCGCGTAAGATTCTATGAGCATGGTGGGTCCTGCGGGAGCAGATGGCCTTTGCGCAGACAACCCTGTTCAAGGTGAGTCTTGCGGGACCAACTGGTCTCTGCTGGGACCTACCTCTTCATAAACCATTAATGGTTAACCTCTATTAACTTGTATAACAAATGGGTCTGGCCCATTAACCATAGACAAGCCCATTAACTATTTAAGTCCAATACACTTATCGAAGCCTAATAGCTAATTTGAAGACCCTAGCATGTGTGTAGAGTTAGCTAGAGAGAAATCTTTAAAGAATTCAAGATTGATCCACCTTACATCCTTACCGGCTAAATCTCTCTCTCTCTCTCTCTCTCTCATTATTTACAAATCTATCTCAAGAACACTCTTGACTCTATAAAGGAAAAAAAAACTTGCATTTCCTTATGTTTCTTCATCATTATTCGGTTAGGATAAAGTGTGTATCAACACTCGATAATCAAGTTCATGTGCAAGTGGTGTTGGTGCAAGAAAGCTTCATGTTAACATCAATACTTTAAACCCTAAAATATTTGGCAAGAACATTATTATTATTCTTTTCAATTCTTTATGATATGAACATATGATCATCATACATACTCATTTAGGTATTGTTTGGAGGTGTTTGATAAGTCCAAATCAAGCCTACAATTATCATGGAAGTTTCACATTCAAAAACCCTTTTCTTTTCTTTATTCTTAATCTTTGTGTCATAAACGATTTGGTACATCCTGAAAATTTTATGTCAAATTTGCCAACTTTAAAAGTTGAAGGTCCTATTTGTAATTATGCCAAAACTAAAGTCCCGAACCTAATTTGTAATTCCGGAAAAAGCAAATTAGACTGAACGTCAAAAGAATTAGACGGTTCGTTTAATGGTAGACTTTATCATGAAGATTTAAGGTTAGACATACCATCTCATCCGCTTACTTTTTTAGGTGACCTCGTCTAAAGGCTTTCTTAGCCACAAAGTTAGCATTAGATAGACCGTTTAATCCGCGTACTATGAAAACGACTTGTCTAATCAGTTGAGTCAGCGTAAAATTTGACACACAAGCCCCTAACGTGTTAAACAAGTATGGATGATTATCCAGGTGATCTTGGCCTATAAATAGAGAGCAAGCAACGTCCATTTCATGCACAAACTAGTTCTTGATCATATAAAGCTAAACCATAACCACAAAACTTAATCATTGGTGTTCTTAATCAATTTCAAGCCATAACAAGGTGTACAGACCTTAAGAGATTTTGATCGAGCATTCCAGTGGTATTAGTAGTCATAGTAAGTTGTTACTAGGTTTTCGCCAAGCTTGGAAGTAAGGTAACACGTTTAAGACTCGTTTAAAGTTCATTTCTTAATGTTTAAGCCACAATCTAAGCTATATCGATCAAACCTTGGTAAAATGTTGATGTAGAATTGATGTGCTAAAAGTAGTCAATTAATTATTAACTAAAATTATACTAATCTAGACACTAAGTAATACTCTAGACCCTTAAACGTAACTAAAACTACTAACCGGCAAGTGAACCGGTCGACTCTAGTACAGCTAAGTAAGTCTGGATATCGAACCACGAGACTCTTTAAATTACGAAACTAGCAAATTAGACTCAATTACAAGACACGACTATTTATTAATAATATTTGAGTGGGGCTTTAATACTAATTAATTAAAACTCTAATAATAATTAACTAATTATTACTTTATTTAACTATTAATAAAACAAATAATATAATAATAAACCCTAAACCTAATTATTATAATAATAATAAAACATAATCATTACTTAAACTTAATTAATTAATTAAACTTAACCTAATTTAATTTAACTAATAAACAATTAAGAAAACTTGGATTAATTCAGAAGATGAAGATAACTACCCAGGCCAAAATCTCCAAAGTTACAGTTATTAAATAAATGGAAAACTCACGTTATGGAATTGAGATCATAAAATAGACTCTTGACAGAAAACCCGAACAGGACCCTTGAACTTCAAGAAGACGCCTATGGATTTCTAACAAGTTTTAAGACTCATCAGTTTTATGGATTAAACTTCCTTATGGTTATTTAATAGCTTATGTCTAAGTATCTTTTATGACGAAAACCTACCTTACAGCGCGAAATTCAAAAGATAGCAAAGCAGACCCAATTAATTTAATAGACTAAGCTGATAATCAAACATAGACGGACTCCTTACGAAGAACTAAATCTAGCAATTCTGACAAGCAAAGATCTATCAACAATCTATCACCTTACAGCTTTCTAGGCTGGCAGTTCACTTTTATCTATTTACTTGATTTTATTGTTTCTATGATTATAATGCATATTAATCACAAACTAGCCAAGAACACACAGTAAATGACCTAACAAAACCCTATCATATTAAACAATCAACAAGGTCAATGTGAAACAATAAATTCAAGTAAACAAAACCAAGCAATCAAACGCATCAATTAAATCAAATTCAACCGTTTACTTAAAACATAAAATCCATAACGAAACAAAATCCAAATAAAATCAAACCGAACTAAGGTTCATCACGACCTAGGTAGCTTATAAAGTTTAGCCTAGCATCATAAAGTCTAAATCAAACAAAGTAATAAAAACTAAAAACATGGTGAAATAATAAAGAACGAAAGATTAAAGGCGATAAAACTCATATTCTTCGATCTTAAACGTCTAGCTCTTCACAGGATGTTCTCTTGCCTTCAAAATCACCACAAGACTCGTAAGATAGATCCAAGAACTCCCAAAATCGTCTGGTGGCTTCAGGTTATGTTAGGTTTAAGTTAAAGGTATTTAAATACCCAAAACAAGGCCCAACTAGTCGCAAAAACGAATTAAAAACCCATCAGTGACCCCTAGGCGCCGCGCGACGGGAAATAGGGTGCCCCTCCGCGCGGTGCGGCGGGCTTTTCCATGGGGGCTGGTCAGACCGGCCCGGTCTGACCGGTTCTCTGTTCTGACCCTTCCTGACGCGTTCCGGATCTCCGTTTTCGGATCGTTTTAGCTCGTTTTTCGCCCTTTTTAATCACGATCAACTCCCGGAACCTACGACACACAAAAACGTTAGTAGTATACAAATCTTGACTAAAAACGAACAAAAACAATTAAAATATTAAATAAAATAAACAAGGGAAACATATATATTTAGCATTATATCAAGAATCCATCAATATGTTTTATGTAAGTATAGAAGCTTATAATGCGTAAACAAACATTACATTTGTGTTTGAAATTGTTGTTACAAAATTCAATTTTGTGCGTATCGTTAGATAGGCCATCTAACATTTTAGATAGCCCGTCTAAAGCTAATCACATACAGGATTGTAGTTAAAGGTTTGGACAGCCCATCCAATCATTTGATGAAACGAATAAACATTAGATGACTGTATAAACTCATCTAAACTCATAGTGGTCCCGCCAAAAAACCACAAGGACTTAGTTGCTTTATTTTAAGTTTGAATGACTCAATGTGGTCCCGCCCACAATCCACATGAACGTAACGATAATTCTCCCTTTTAATTATTTTAAATAGGTGAAAGATGGATCGGGGTGAAAGATAACCATTTACGCGCTTGAAAGATGGATTGGGGTGGATTTAGATGGAATGGTAGAAAGGGAAAATCCCCATTTGTCCCTTATAGAAGAAGAAATCAAAGAATTGTCCATTCTTTATAGAAATCCCATATATGTCTTCCAACTTCAGGCGTTAACTGATATACATGTATTTATACATCTCGGGTCCCTTGTAAAGTTACGTTTATTTAATGTTTCGAGTTCGTATTAGTTCGTGTTTTGGTTTATCTTTTATTAATTATGGTTTTGAGTCAAGTTTTATATATTTATCGTGTTTCAACTCGTTTGGTGTCTTGCATGTTAAACTTAATTCTTTCTATCTTTTCATGCGAAGTTTAAGTTGTTTTGCTCATCATTTGTTACATGATTACTTCACTTACGAGTTTTGATATATGTTCATGTAGATAGTGGCTTGGTGATCAAGGGAAGGGAGGTCTAGAAGTTTCTATGCGTTACTTGGAGTTCAAGAAAGATATCTAAGATGAGTTAGCAACAATTAACAAGAAATAACAAAAATAATTCATGGGCTACATCTGAAGGGCGCCGCGCCGCGCTAAGGAAAAAGGCAGTATACCTTCGCGGGGCGTCTAGGCCTTCTGGTCATCAAAGAAAAAGCAAGCCGCGCCGCGCTAAGGCAAAAGGCAGTTTGCCTTCGCGGGGCGCCTAGGCCTCTCTGGTCACTCGTTTTTGCAAGTCCAAGCCCATTATGCGTTCTATATATACATCTTTATAACCAATCCGATTCTACAACTTTGGGGCAGCCGATTTTGAGAGAATTATTAAGGGTTTGAAGGTGATTTGAAGCTAGGAACCAAGGAGGATCAAGAGTTCTTTCATCCGGGTGTTCAAGGTCAATCGCAAAGGGTTTTATCGCTCTAACTTTCGTTCCTTGTTCATTATTTGTCATGTCTTTCCTCTTTGTTTTTAATACTTGTTTAAGATTGTTTTTAATAATGATTCTAGGCTAGACTTCATGTCTACCTAGGTTTGATGAACATGTTTGAGACTTGATTCTTGCTTTGGACTATTGTTTGATTATGGATTTCGTTATTTAATAGTAAAGACTTGGTTTTGTTTTCATGATGCGTATAAGTATTTATTATCTTGATTGATTATTAATTATTGCTTCACATAGATCTTTTATCTTTTGATTGTGTTCTTTAGATTTAGGGTTTATGTTTAATCATTACTTGGTGTTTTGATTATTATGGTTGAATAGGCCTATTAGATAATAGAAGCTTGTTAATTGTTGGTTAGGGTTTTAAATGCTTTGCTAAATTCCAATAGCTGTAAGGTGAGGAGTTGTTCATGTGTCTTGGTCAATTGCATGCTAGGATAGTTAGTGACAATATTCTTGCTTATTGTGTTGATCCATGTTCATGATGTCATGTTAGCTTATCAAGTTATCTAGGGTTTAGTGTTTCGTAAGATTGCTTGCTTTAGATACAATTAATTAACCCTAATTGATGACTTTGTGGAAATCAATAATACTGATTGCTTAATTATCTAATAATTGTTCTTCGGGATTTCATTTGATTCAGTCAAAGGTCCTTAGGGTTTGTTAGATGAATACGTTTAGAAATCAGTTTCCATAATCATGTTATTTGTCCATTGCTTGATGATTGTTGATGCATGGGATTCTTACCTAGGTAGATTCCTTCTCTTATTGGTTCTAATCTTGTGTTTGATTTATTGTTTCTCGTTTACATGTTTATTTGTTTTCTTAGTTTAATATTAGTTTTAAAATCCCCCTTAAAACATTAATATTAAATAGTCGTGTCGTAAGTCGAGTCTAATTAGTTAATTAACGTGATTTATAGAGTCCTGTGGGTTCGATATTCCGGACTTACTTAGCTTTAATACAATTGACCGGTTCACTTGCCGGTGTTTTGTTTAGTTGAGTCTTAGGTCTAGTTTTTATTACTTGTTTAATTTAGTTAATATTTATTGACTGTTTATAACACATCAGACGAGTTTGCATCTAGACGAACTGCAGCATTGACGGGTTTGGAACGGAAATTTATGTCCGCCGGAATCTTGTTTCAATCCCATCGGTGCCACCTCTCACCACCGCTTCAACTCCTTCTCCTCCTCGGTCGCATCCAATCATAATCCTCTAATTTCGCACAGATTAAAACCTTATTTCACCATGGAAGTGGAAGTGAATCTCCGATTTCTAGATTCTGACACTTATAAAACCCTTAACAAACCGTCGTCGCCGCCTATATACTCCATGAATCGTCGGTTCTGCCATTTTTCAACATGACGTCACAATGACAAAAACACACATGTCAAACCGTCGTCACCACATAAACTTTGCATCATTACATCGAGACGCCGACAAAGGAGACAATGTCATCTTTTTACTGGCCGGCAAAACGGTTGCTGGAGGAAAAAAAACACGGTGCTGACAATGAGGTTAAGGTGTTGTTTGTTTTTTCAGATGTAAAATGTATGCAGTCTGCGGACCACATCTGCAAACATCTGTAGCAGAAGAGGTGGACCAAACCTCTGCAGTCTGCAACAAGAAGACTGTTTGTTTTTTAACATTTGCAGACTGCTAAAATAAACTGAAATTTAAATAAACTGAAACTTAAATAAAAAAGGTCTTCAATATCGAAATTTAAATAATAGTCAACAACACTGAAATAAGTAACCAAACCGAAACCACTCAAAAACCAGTTAACCGAACTGAAAGTGGTAAAAAACCGCTCAAAACCCAAACTAAAACCAATCAAAAACCAAACCGTAACTAACCATGACCTGGTCAAGAAACCAGTTTTAACCCGAACCAAAACCAATCATAAACCGCTTTTGACTTTTACTAACCAAACTGAACCCGAACCCATTTTAAGTTTCAAAGAAAAGTAAACAAAGAAAGTCTTCTTTATCTTCACCCGCCGATGTCTATATTCCAAACAGACATCCATCACTTTCTCTCTCTAGATCGCATCTTCTCTCTCATCAAATCCTCTTCAATTTCACTCCAATTACTTAATTACTTACCTTATTATGCTTAACTAACCACTTAATTTCATATCACAATCGATTAACCGAACGAATTGATCGGAGTAGAGTGGACATGGCGATGTCAAGTATGTGAGGCTTATCGGTGTTCATATCCGACGTTCATAATTGCCGGAATAAAGAGCATGAACGCCTTCGTGTGGATAAGGAGCTTGGCAATATCCATACGCGATTTAAAAACGAGAAGGTTTGGAGGGGGAGAAGGTTAGGGTTGGAGTTGTTGTCTGATGAATGAAAGAAGAAGAAAAAGAAGAGAAGAGGTCAGATATGTACAAGACTTATAGAAGAAGAGGACGCGCAGACATTTTTAAATGAAGTGTCTTCTAAAAAACAAACACACTGCAGAGCACAACGTCTGCGCGTGGTCTGCGCGTCGCAGACAAAAGAGGTGAGGAAGTGATTTTAATGAAAAATAGACGCCACCTAAAGAAACATATCGGTAGAATTTGATTCCAAGGACAATTCTTTGTTTTCTTTTTTTATAAAAAGAGCATTTTGGTAGAATTTGAATCCAAGGACAATTATTTGTTTTCTTTTTTTATAAAAAGAGCATTTTGGGAAATATTCCATGGTGGGAATTTGACGCGGTGTTTATATGAAGGGAAAGGATGGTTATAGATGTGATGGCCACTCCCACCACTCTACTAATGACATAATTTGAATACTTAATTATGATAAAATGATACAAAGTATTAAAAACTCATTTCCAAATTTAATATATAACACTGAATGCTTTCCTGTGTTCAAAATTGGCCTAAGGTTAAATTAAAAGTCACTTTGTTATTAAAATCCAAAGAACACATTGTTTTTTATGTTTGTATTTATATGGGAAACATCATAATTGAAGAGTTAGATAAGCACGACAAAGACAATTAAATATATTTCAAATTCAATTTAAAAATACAAGAAAGCAAACTTTGTTTAATATCAAATTAATTTCTTTAATTAAAAGAAAACTAAAAATTAAAGTTCAATACTTATTTAAGTAAAAAGTAAAAGCAATTAGAATGATTAATGGTCAAGAATTAATCATTATTAAAACAAGTTGTTTTCTTAAAGGAATGTTGTCTAACCATTTATTATTATATATGAAATTTTAGTGCTAAAATTATATTAGACTATGCGTTTTAGGTTAACAAAAAATTACATAACGTCATATCACACAAGCAATGAGTTTTAACTAACTAACTCGTTAACTATAATTTATGAGTTAACTAAAAATAGATAAAAAAAATTATAAAAATAACAAAAGAAGTTTAATTGGTTACTATGTGTGACATCCATCAATTTCGATTTATTATTTGTATTCATTTACCTAACTCAGGCTTGTATTCGGGTATTATTAATAAAATGAGTGTTTATTGGTAATTTATGTTGTTCAATTCATTTTATATTGTTTTGATATTTAGTCATGCTAAACAATCCTTAAAAACAATTATTTCGAGCTTAAAACGTGTTTCGGGAAATATATGAGTCAAATTTGTCAAGAAAATGATAAATCTAGTAAACCTACCCGTTACATAGCGCGATAGGGGTGGTCAAGATGGTGGCACGTAGCCCGGCCAATAGTGCATATCAGCATTTTGAGATTAAGTTCGTTTTTACTCATTTATCATTCAATCTTTATCCAAATCTTGTCTAATGTTCAAATCTTGGATTATGGAATGTTCCTAGATGAAGTTCTATCATAAATCAACAATCTTTATCCCGGATTAACCAAGTTCAACCTCTAATTCATGGTTATCTTATCGTTTTTTTAAGTTTCAAAATTAAATTATCTCTAAAGTTATGATAAACTCAAAGCTAAATATGATTCCTACATAAACAAGGGTAGTTTGTTGTTCATTCTTTGCTACTCAATCTCATTCTTCTCTCAATTTGATGAATTCAAGGCTCAATCAAGTGTTTTTCAAGTTTTGACTTTCAAAAGTCAAACGGGGGTATTAAGCTTCAATCATCTCGTCTTTTCCATCAATCCTCGAATAAGTTTGTGTTTTTATTGTTAGTTATCAACCCAACCCATGAACGAAGCCATCATCCAATTTCAATGGTTGTGGGATTTCATGTTCAATTGAATCAATTTCAATTTAGGGTTTATGTTAAGAACAAAATTAGGGTTTTTCAATATTCACTCGAATCGAACACTCGCTTAAGTTTCGTTTTCTTTATTTTAGATTAAATCTCATTTTTGTTAACCATTTTGGTTCGGCTTAGTTTAATTATAACTGTGTCATATTTATTTATATTTTAGGGCATCTTCAAGTTCGGTTTGATCAGCTCGCTTAAGTCGGTCCTCTTCTATTTACTTATTTTATTTCACTAGCCAACTTTCTAAGCTGAGTATATCACATCCCATTTTTATTTTTAAATGTTTTGGGGATAACATGTATTATATAACCTCATTATTATTATAACACATCCTCAACCACAATTCTAATATATGTGTTTATGTGTATTGCTCAATCATTTGTTACATGTAATGTGCTAAAGTGTTTATTGTTTTATTGTTGGTGGCCTCATCTTCATCCTCATTAGTAAGATTTTACGCTCGTCCTAGTAGTTTGACTTAGTGTCATGATGAATAGGTTTTTAATTGTTATTGTTGCAAGATAATTGTTGTGATTACGCATTCGCATGATAATTGAATTTTTAGTATATTATATATCAAACTATGTTTTTGCTCACCAGCCTTGTGTTGATCAAATATTTATTTTCATACATGTTGAAGGTAATTACATGGGATGAGTGAAGACAAGCAAGTAATTGATTGCCTTTAGGATATCAACAAGCTAAATAATTTTTAGGATGTTTGTTTGAATTTTATTTATTTGGATGGTGTTATTTGAATATGGTGATGTATGTGTTTGGATTTTTATGAAATTAATTAATTAGTTATTGTCATTATTAATATTAGTGTCTTGTGAGCTACTATGCAATTAGTTGCGCCCTGACTTTTCCGCCGTATGTTGGGGTGTAACAGATTGGTATCAGAGCCGAAGGCTATTAGATAGGTGGTTAGATATAACAATCTAGTAACATGACTAGGGTTACATACGTGCTTATGTGTTTACCCTAATTGTTTATATTTGATTGTTCATAACTTGCCTAATTATTAAATTTTTATAATTGATGTACACACACAAACCACTCCAAGGTTTTACCTCATCCTTAAAATTATTTTCAAAACCCTAGTTGTTATTTATTTTGGGAAATTCGTTAAGAATTCCCTTAATTTTTATTTTCCATTCTTCCTTAAAATATAGAAATGTGTGGCGGGTTTTCGTAGTAACTGTAAGGGGGTAAATACTGATTCGGACATTGGCAAAGCAATTCCGAGAATCAAAGGAAATATGTTATTCCTTTCCTAGGGGATATCCGACATAATATTTGAACTTATAGACCAAAATGAAAATGTGTCACATACTTCATATCTTTAAGTAGTCTAGTGGTTATCTTGAATAAAGATAGCTACATTCCTTATTTATAACCGAATTCACGGTGATTCGTGTCTAAAATTTGCTTTCTCATTATTATTTTTGATTGAATGAATGAGTGAAGTAAATGGGTGATTCCTAAAATACTTCAATTGTTTACTAAGCCCAAAACTCTAATGATGCGGTGAGTTTTGGTTTTACATCCAAATCGGTGAATGACACGTTTCTTTTAAATAATCATTCTGCTTTGGTTTTATTGATACGGGTGCCGATTTGGATCACCCACAAGCTACTGACCCACCCGATATCTCCATTCCACCCTTGGGAGGAAATCCACCTACATGTGAGAAAACCACATGACACAAATCCCCCCCCCCCCCCCCACCCCCACTTTTTAATTAAACAAGCTGACTTGTCAACCCGTTCAAAATATGAATAAAAAATTGTATTATATTGTTAACATGTTTACGGCTCGTTTAACCTTACCACGACTCATTTACATCCCTTGATGACTTGTTTACAACTTTAATACAATCTATTTACATCTCATTAGAAGTCTTGTTTTGGTTACATGATCTTACATAAGAAATATAACGAGTTCGGTATCTATTTAGAACCAGCTCGTTTTCAATCATGACGGTGAACCATACTCGAAGCTATTGGTTAGTAATTGAAGTTTAATTCCTTACCTAAACAGCGACATATCATTAAAATGGAAAACAAAAATATCCAAACTTGAATCGAATGGCACGAATAGAAATGGACCATGAAAGAGCTGTCCATTGTGCTTTCGAATTAGTTCTCCGATTTAATTAATAATATATGAACCGAGTTTTACACACACGAGTAATTTGAAGCTTCATGGAAGACCATCATATCTTAAATTTGATGTATTATAATTAGTTAAATAAATTCATAACAGTGTGCATAAATCACTATGACATACTTCAAAACAAAAAAGTATCTAATATACATTGTATTATAATTGATTTTAAATGCGTATTCAAAACGGGGTGGCGGCGCAGCTTGTTGCCCGCTTACCTGCCTCTATATTGTAACTAGATCATTTTTCTTATTATTAGAAAATGCAGATAAAAACATCTACTTATCCTCAAATTAACTATAAAAAAAGATATTTTGTTAAAAAGGTTAATGTATTAGATAAATGATACAAGAAATTGACTTCGACTCGTAATAAACTACTAAACAAACACATTTAGTTTCGATTGTCGCCCAATTGAGAAAATCACTACAAATTGTCACGGTTTTTGTGATGACATACATGGACAGACCCGCTATATATGATATGGATTTTTTTAATTGTTCTTATACGTAAAGTATATCCGGTTATGTCACTACTCTGAAATCATTGAATGCCTACACCAGATTCTATCAAGGGAAAAATTCTCAAAATAAGCGTTTATGAGAACGTTTTGGGAAAATTCCTAAAATAGGCGTTTATGAATACGTTTTGGGAAAACCTTAAGAGTCGCGAGTAGTTTATCAAACTAACCATGACAATGAGTTTGAATACCAGATGCAACGAGCCGGTTTGTTTATCAAAACACTAACCGGATTGGTTAGTTTGTTTGGTCAACTAGTCGTTACGAGTAGATATTGGTCAACGATTACTTTACATCCATTATACGAATATTTTATTGGTAATTAACTCGTCTCGATAAGTTTACCTGGTAAACATTACTCATACGAGTAGTTCATATGTAGTTAACTTGTCCTGACTAGTTTACCTTGTTTATATTCCCGATACGAATCTTTTATTAGTAATTAACTCGTTCTGATAAATTTACCAGTTTTACATTACCCATACGAGTAATTTATTGGTAGTTAACTCGTCATGTCTAGTTTACCTTGTTTACATTTCTATATGAGTAGTTAATTAGTAACTAACTCGTCTTGGCTAGTTTAACATAAAAATCTACTCGTTTCCTTACTTTATAGTCTAAACTAGTCGTTACAATGTTGTTTTGAAGTTCTTAGGTTTATATAAATGTCATTGTTCTTGTTGTTTTGAACCCACACATCAATGGAGAGGGAAATTGATAATATTGTAGTTTGTTACTGAGAAAAGTGGGAAGAAACAAAAGGAGCTACTGAGTATGTTCCGGAGATTAACCATCAAGTGTCGACAATAGAGCCCCATGATACGCGAGTGGAAAGGCGGTCCGGATCGCTAAGTCAATCGATGCAACCCTATCTGAAATTATTGCTAAGTTTGGATGATCACCCACACATTCTTTAAGTTTCATTAAAAACCATGTCCACGATGGACCACTTTCCGTCTTTCCAAAACCGTATGCGATGGGAAAAAATTGATTGTTCCCATCCATACCGACTGCCAGAAACATTGTCCCCTTAAAAGTCCCCTTTAGATGGGCGCGTCGACAATAGCTAGTTTAGACTATGAAGTAATGAGACGAGTAGATTGTTATGTTAAACTAGCCAAGACGAGTTAGTTACTAATTAACTACTCGTATAGAAATGTAAACAAGGTAAACTAGACAGGACGAGTTAACTACCAATAAATTACTTGTATGGGTAATGTAAAACTGGTAAATTTATCAGAACGAGTTAATTACTAATAAAATACTCGTATCGGGAATATAAACAAGGTAAACTAGTCAGGACGAGTTAACTACATATGAACTACTCGTATGAGTAATGTTTACCAGGTAAACTTATCGAGACTAGTTAATTACCAATAAAATATTCGTATAATGGATGTAAAGTAATCGTTGACCAATATCTACTCGTAACGACTAGTTGACCAAGCAAACTAACCATTCCGGTTAGTGTTTTGATAAACAAACCGGCTCGATGCATCTGGTATTCAAACTCATCGTCATGGTTAGTTTGATAAACTACTTGTGACTCTTAAGGTTTTATAATCTGCTCGTCACGACTATATGATACCTTATTTACTCGTGGGCGTTGATTATGAGGCTTTAAACTTATTTAATCTTTACGAGTAGATTATTAGTGAAACTGGTCGTTACGGTTAATTTATAGACACGTGGCAAATTTTAATTGGTTATACAAACTACTCGTGGACAATCATAAACTATTCGTCACGACTAGTTTATAATACATATTTTGGGAATTTGTTTGAAATGGCACCTAAAACCTGAAAAACATATTCATAAACGACTATTTTGGGAATTTTCCCAAACGTTTTTCATGTTTTAGGTGTCATTTGCAAGAAATTCCCAAAATAAGTATTATAAACTAATCGTGACGAGTAGTTTATGATTACGCACGAGTAGTTTGTAGAACCATTTAAAACTTGCCACGTGCCCTTAAACTAACCGTAACGAGCTGGTTCATTAATCATTTACTCGTCACGACTAAATAAGTTTCATGCCTCGTAATAAACGCCCACGAGTAATTCATAAGTTCTTTAGTCGTGACGACTAGTTTACCTGGTTTACATTCCCTACACGAGTAGTTTATTAGTAGTTAACTCGCCGCGACTAGTTTAACCTTACAATATACTCATCGCGACTAAAGAACTTATGAATTACTCGTAGGCGTTGATTACGAGTCATAAAACTTATTTAGTCGTGACGAGTAAATGGTTAGTAAATCTGCTCGTTTTGGTTAGTTTAAAGACACGTGTCAAGTTTTAATTGGTTATACAAACTACTCGTCACGGATTATAATACCTATTTTGGGAATGTCTTGCAAATAACACCTAAAACCTGAAAAACGTTTTCATAAACGCTTATTTTGAGATTTTTCCCTTCTATCAAACATACCTAAAAAGAGCAATATACACATGTTGTGTTTAAAAACAGAGTGAAAAGCATAAACTGAGTTTCAAATTTGATTTATCTGATTATTCTTTTTAAATGGTTTTTGAATGTTTATTACCTTTTTTCTTGATCATTATTACATCAAAACCTCATCAAAGCTTTTAATTTTACTTGCTGTAACAACAACAATGTACCATTATTTATGTTACACACAAACCGAAAATCCAGGCTTCAAGTTGACAGATATCCAACTATAAAAATAGAAATCAATGATGGATCCGTCACTTATGAAAACCACTGCGACGGTTAGTCCAACGGGCTATTTTCCATCACAAACCCTTGTAGATTAGGGTTATTAGTTTAAAAAAGATATGTGTTGGGCCCAAAACTAGTAATTAAGAAAATTGAAAAAAATATTAAAAAGCTTGTCGTTAAACCATCACCAAATTTTTATTTAATAATTAATATATATAGAGAAATCTGCATTTTGTTTTCCTGGTATATGAACCAATTCGACAGGTTTGACACTGAAAATGATTTTGCGAAGTACAGACCCCTGTGAAATTTCGGCGGGTCAATCTGTACCCAAACGTTAAATATTTTCGTTAAAGGCTGTTAAGATGGAGGGTGTTTTGGTCTTTTTACAAATGAAAATTTGACGATAAAAATGTGTCATTCTGTTTTTAATTTTTTTTGAAAGCTTGGAAAACCAGGTTGACGCTAAAAATGGCAGTCCGACCACCGGGTATTTTTTTCATCCCCTGCTTCCACCGTAAGACTACCCTACCCACCTTCCCCTTCTTTTCCTTTCTTCCTTACCTACATCTTCTTCCTTACCCACATCAACTTCTCCTTCTTCCTCAACACTCCTTCATATATATATACCCACCACCGTCGCCATCTTCCATCCTCAACACAACACTTCACATCTTCATCCAAGACCCGAACCCGTAGCTCCTCCACTGTGTTTCCGGCTCACCACCGTCTCCGGCTCCCATTGTCTCCGGCTCACCACCGTCTCTGGCTCCCCGTCTCCGGCTCAAGCAAGATGGTTCTAATATTGAACGTGAACTTCAATAGGGCTCTTTTTGGAGTCCCAATCAAACTCAATCTCCGGATTGAGTTCCGTATCCGAGAGATCACGGGTTGGTTTGTGGTCGATTTAGCCAGCCATAACCAAATTAACTTCCATCGTACGTTGAATTTGGGGTCGCGTCTCCGGATGCTACCCTTATAAAATCCCGAAGCTTATAATTCGGGTGAATAATTAGTTATTAGGTATGTTATGGATGTGAAATCCCGAAGTTTATAATTCGGGTGTTTTGATATATGTATTTTGTGTTCGTGTTATATATATAAAAAAATGTTTGTGTTAATTGTGTTTGGGTTGGGTTCGGGTGGTTGGGTTCGGGAGGTTGGGTTCGGGTGGTTGGGTTCGGGTGGTTGAACCAAAAGTTTGTTAAAAAACGAGACGTTTCGTCGTTTTTGAGCTAAAATGACACTAAAAAATGAGCCGTTTCGTCGTATTCGGACCAAAAGTTTGTTAAAAAACGAGCCGCTTCGTCGTTTTTGAACCAAAAGTTTGTTAAAAAACGAGCCATTTCGTCGTTTTTTAGTGAAAAGTTAACTACAAAACGAGCCGTTTCGTCGTATTTTAGTGAAAAGTTAACTAATAAACGAGCCGTTTCGTCGTTTTTTAGTGAAAAGTTTGTTAAAAAACGGGCCGTTTCGTCGTATTCGGACGAAAAGTTTGTTAAACAACAGGCCGTTTCGTCGTATTCAGACGAAAAGTTTGTTAAAAAACGGGCCGTTTCGTCATATTCGGACTTGTTTTGATTTTTTAGAAAAAATTGGCCTTTTAAAAAAACCCGATCTGCAAATATTATATACAGTATATATATATATATATATAAATATATATATATATATATATATGCAGCATATATATACAACATATGTATATATGCAGCATATATATACAACATATGTATATATGCAGCATATATATACGGAGTATATATACACAATATATATACTATACGGCATACATACAGAACATATATACAACATGCATATACAGCACATTCTGGTACTTAATATATATTACATATTGTGTAGTTTTATTAAATGGTAGCTCAGTTCAACTGGTTTGTGTTGTTTGTTGTTAAACTGGGGGTCGGGGGTTCGAACCCCACCCACTACACGAAATTTAGATATTTAGTTTTAGGTTTAATTATAGACTCAGGGGTAAAAGGGTAATTTCACCGTTTTTTGGTCAGTCAACTCACGGTCAACTGACGGCAAGGAGTCGATTGACCCGCCGAAATTTCACGATGGTCCATACTTCGCAAAATCATTTTCAGTGTCAAACCTGTCGAATTGGTCCATATACCAGGGAGACAAATTGCAGAATTCTCATATATATATTAAAAAGGGAATTATATCCCTCTCACAAAATCACTATTCATTTTATAATATTTTATTAATATTATAACCATTAATTCACTAATCATAATTTCATAAATAAAAATAATAGTGTTTACTTCCTTTATTATAATTTTTTATCAACTAATTAAAATATTTAACCAATTATATTTTTAAACACTAAACTTGGACAAGTGTCAATTTTACATATCTTATTTTTGGTTAAACAATTTTCTTAAACTTTACTTTCATATTTTTTTATAGTTCGTCTTTATAATGACCGAAACTTTTTTTTTATTTAAAAATATCTCATGTCGCATAGTTTATATCCGCGTTTCAACGTTTATACCTAGCTCGCCTTTAAAATATTTTTTTTGGATTATTAATTTATGTTTACAAATTTGTGTTGGTACCGCTAATATGAACCAAATTTGTGTTGGTACCGCTGATACGAACCGAATTTGTGTTGGTTCGCAACAATAACATGCCGGTCTTTTTGGTTCCACATATGAAAATTTGTTGTATTTTGGCATTGACGAGTTTATTTCTTTTGTTTAGTTTCGATGTCGTAACTTGATACAGACTGACTTCGCATCGACTTGCAGCGAGTTTATGGTTTAACATTTTTACTTATGTTTTTTGTTAGATTTAACGGTTCCGTCGCGAAGCGCAGAGTCCTAAATCCTAGTTCAATATTATTAACCAAATCAGCCGTTAAAACTATCACAACACGTATTCAATATTCTGCAATTCCAGTGGTTTATATATCGTTTCCCAACAAAACCTAGTGTGGATTTTGGTTGGAATCCAACGAATTCGTTATGGTGATGTTCACACGTCTTTAAGAAATTCGTTATGGTGATGTTCACACGTCTTTAAGAACCTTGATCCATCCACTACCTATTAGACAAACACCACAAAGGAAACCACCTCTAAGTCTCTAACTCTAACTAGTCCATTTCAGTTGTCTGCCCGTGCACGGGTCTACCCTACCAACCCACCGTACTACAATACGCCTGCATGCACACATTAATGGACACATGGTCCTAGCTATCTTGGGTGAATTTGTCTAGTTCTCATCCAACCATGCATTGCTAAGTTTTTCTAGATGGAATAAACATATTAGGGTCGATAGTTCGTAACAAAAAAGTTGCTTTAGTAGAGTAAATCTATATATATGTGCAAGGGGTTCAGGGTTGATCCTCATAAGAATGCAAAATAATAAACGATTACACTAGGTGCATGTTTTGAACAAGTATTTGGGTCAGAACTCGGACTATCGATCCAGCTAGCAATCAATGATATCTCTTTGATGAAAAGCATTGATCAAGAAGCTATTTGTCTCGGTCTAAAAGCTTTGAAAGTCTTAAGGTAATGTGGAGATAATGTAGCTCTAAAGGTGTATCAAGAAGTAATTCTTGCTTGTTAACATCTTTTGTTCACGCTAAAAACAATTAAAACTCTTCGTGTTGATTGAGTTTTATGTGCTTGTGTACATAATAACCACACATAAGTACATAACTATGCTTACGGGGTCTAATATTTGTTTACTAACATCCCTAGTTCATTCTTTAAAAGCAAATTAGATTTTAATAATCTCATATTTTTGAAGTTGGCCGATAATGATCTCACATCGAAAAATAGTTGTCACCGGTCCCACTTTCCACACTAATTGTTTTCATTGAACTTCCGTTAAAAAAACAAGAAAAAAAGGAAAGAAAAAAACTCAGATCAGTTAAGTTTTTTTCTTCGAATTTCAAACTGCTCTTTTAGGGCTTTTGATTGTAAGAAGGATACGAGTCGATTGATGTAAAACTTACCTCAAAATAGTGCCCCAAACAACTTGATTTTTGTTAATTGAAAGTTTAAACATCTAGCTTAATTGAAGCATTGTTTCGTCGTTTGAAACACCATTTCAAAGTAAGTTTTAAATCAATCGACTCGTATCCTCGCTATGATAAAAACCCTAAAACATCAGTTTGAAATTTGGAAAAAACTTAACAGAGTTAAGTCTTTTTTAACGGATATTCATTGAAAACAATTACTATGAAAGGTGGGACTGGTGACAATTGTTTTCTAAAATAAAATTATTATCGGACCAACTAAAAAATGTGAGATTATTAAATCCAATTTGACTTCTATAAATTGGGATGCCAAATCAGTCACACTTTCTGATCATCAAAGTACATGAATATGTATGCGCATATGAATTACTCACACTACGTGTAATATGTAGGGCTGGGCATGGCTTGGTTTGGTTATTAGGCGAAATCGAATTAATCGGTTATTTGGATATACAAATTGTTCGGTTTTCGGTTTTCCGGTTATTTTCGTTTTTTTTTTCAATTCTATGTAGACATTGCAAAAAAAAATGAAAATGCATATTTAAAGCTTGTATAAGAGCGTATTAAAGTACCACATATATATTGAATTCAAAAAACAAATAGACACATGTTACGCGGAACTATGCGAATAGCCGAATACAAAGTTGTTAAATATAGTTTAAAATTCAACAAAGTTCTTAATTAAAAAACATTATAAGTTTAGCATCAATCTTCATTAATCATCTTATTTATCTTCAAAGTTTAGTCCATCCTTATCATTTTGATAATCTTTATCACCATCAATCGATTTGGTTCGGATTTTTTAAAATGGATAACCAAATATTTGGTTGTTCAAAAAAACAAAAAATTAACCGTCGGTTTGGTATTTTTCGGTGCGGTTAATTCGGTTTCGGTTCGATTAATTCTGTTTTCTGCTCACCCTTAGTAATATACAACAACTAAATATTACATACTAAATACATTTTTTAAAAGACGAGTGATTCTGAGTTTTGAAAATATCAAACATTAGTACTCACTCGGTGTTCAAGCTATAAAAGATACCTAAGTTTTGTTCTTTCCTAAAAGCACATATTAATATCGACCATTTGGTAACTTAAAGTAATATCAAATTCTTATGTAGTAGACACTTTCGTTTATTTATAAACTTGCATTTTTGTAACATTTTAAAATTCAAATGCAGTATTTAATTAATAAAAATGAAATTTAAAGTTGACCTATTATCATACTCATCATGTAATAATAGTATAATGTTAGAAAGCGCCAACTACATCTCTATGTACATGTTGGTATATCAAGACAACGCAAGAAAAACACTTTGAATTGTTGATTAAATCTAGACAATCTCACATTGACTGTGGATATGAGATTGTTGGTTCATAAGAAATGCCATATTTGTTAAATCATCAACGCGTTTTAAGCTTAGTTGGTTGTGAAACATAGGAAAACTCCACAATTAAGCGTGCTTAGGTTAAAGTAGTAATATGATAAGTGACCTCATGGGAAGTATCCACCGGAGCAACCAAAAACAAATTCGTAAGTTCTTGGATGGGCCATCACTTGAGAGCAGAACAAACAATATTGGTGCTGGTGGTACGAAGAGTCGGGTGTTACACATCGTTTATTAATTCTTTGCGACATTTTATCAAATGGTAAATTAAATAAAGTGTTAAGTAGTGGATTGGTGCAATACTAAAGGACCAAGTTCCCAACGATTTTGTGATGCTTGACCAAAATTGATGCTTCAATATGGTAGGGATAGTTTCAATGTAACACGTAATTCATTAGGATGTTGCTTGTATTTAGTTTATAGTGTCTTTCGTTTGTTTTAGTTGTTCGGTCGGCATAATACTGTTAAAACATCGTGAGCGTACGCGTCCTAGAAGACGGCAATAGCCTTTTGGTCCTGTTGCATTAGAGCAGTGCACAAAATAACTCTTGTAAATGGAAAGCCAAATGCCATAAAGACGTTACCGGCCGGGAGTGTGGCGTGATATTTCTAATATCTTAAAATAAGTTGAAGAGCTCGACATATCCCTTCATAGTCTTTTTTCAAAAGCATACTAGAGTGAAGAATAAAATTCTTTCATATTAACAACTGGTACGATGGCCCATCTTTGAAAATATCTATATTTCTAGATTTTCATGCCGTGACAAGGTCGTCTCTGATAGTCGTTAAAATTTTTCTAGCCTTAACTAAAATGGTTTTTTGTTGGGTTTGAACAATTAAACTTTTAAATTGGCTTACTTGGTTATGACTTGGGTTATGTAAAAAATTTTCTTATAAAAAGAGACTTTTAAATGAGTTGAGTAATTGAGTTTAAACAGTAAAAGTATATATTTTTTGCACACACACACATATATATTGTGTGTGTATAATTCGGGCCTACCAAGTGATCGGGTCGAGGACCTTCGACCACCCTGCCCCCTTCAAAGTCGACGAAGTTGGTTATAATTTGTCTTGTTTCGTAATGAGTGTCCAAACTGGAAGACATAGATGAGAGTTTAAATAATTTGGGGGATGGGAAAGGGGAATGAGAAGAGGAATAAAATCGATGGAGATGAACAACCTAATATTGGGCATTCATGCCTTTACCAATTATCGGATCAACCGGATAAGTTTCGGGAGGATTCTTATAAGTTAAATGCTTTAGAGAAGTTTTGATGAGTGTTAACTCTATAGATTAGGCCACAGCTGTCCAATGGGTCAAATGGGTTCCCTTGAAGGTTAATTAATTTGTTTAGCGTTTGATGAGAATTGATTCTCGCTCAATCCCCTGTACTAAATGCATGCTAATTGAATTAGCTAAGGAAGATGCGTATCTCGTTTTTTCTGTTGTAGTTTATCGATTGAGATTTACAACTGTTTCGGTCATGGTGTGGATTATTGAATGTATCACCTCTAAATCGGTATGAACCCTCTACTTTTCTTGTTGGTGCATCTTAGCTTTAAAATGTTTTATTTGATTTAGAAAGCTAGAAACACACTAACTTTCAAAAAACACACTTGCTCTCTTTTGAAGACAATGTACGGAATCAAGCTCTTATTGTTTCATTGGATAAAAGTAGGGTTATGTTTAGTTTCTTTTTTAAGAACGACAATATATTATAAGAAAGAAAGAAAAAAAAAGAAGCTACATAACGGCAAGTTTAGGTGTCATGATTGGTGTTCTTTGTTTCCCTTTACTTATTAATTTGTACTGACTTTGCTACAATCATGCTAGTTCTTTCCTTTTTATGTAATTGCCACCGTTTCAAAGAAAAATCTAAGCGTCACATAGGATGGAAAAAAAAAACCATTGGCATTGAAAATGGTGTTAAGGTGTAACTATGTTGAGATACATAATTGATGGTAAAAGTCGTATATATAATGTATACATATATAAGTGATGATAAGAAAAGAAAGCATGGTGATACTACGGTTGGCTCACTAGCATTTAATGTATAAAATTGAAATATCACATGAGGAATAGAAGACGTGATCCCATAGGCGATATTGACCACAAATGGTGAGGGTGGGAGATACTTTTCGATGATAGTCAAGTCTTTTTATTTGATTTATAAAGGCCTTTTATTTTATTTTATTTATTTTAATCACTTATATCTCGACTTGTGTAATTTAATTAAATTTATCCCTATTAACCAAAGCTTTAATGAAATATATATATTGTTGTATAAACTTTTTTAATAATGTTTATATCGAACACCAAGTATATACTTTCATAGTATTGTAAACAAATTTTAGTCCAGATTCTGCCGAATTTGAAATGTCTGACTTTTTTTTTTTACATTTTACCTGTTTGAAATGATGACTTCTTTTATACATGGGTTTATATGAGATACTAGGTTATTAACTCGTGTACGACATGGGTGAGAATATTTAAATTTTTGAACAAATACATGTCATTTGAAAGGACAACATAAGTTGTTATATGTTATTCGAGACGACAACAAACTTGAAGTTGTAAATAATATTGGTACGTAAACCAATGATTGTGAAATACAAAGATAAACCCAAACAACATTCAAATTACAATATTTGAAAACATATTCAAAGGTTAAAAATGTAAAATTCATAAGCTACTAAAAAGACTTCCTTGGAAACCATATTTACTTTATTTGTAACTTTGTCTTCCTTGTTTAATATAAAAATTTTAACACCACTCTTCGCTCTTGATAAAGCTACATAGAGTTGTCGATGTGTAAACACCTGGTCTATGAGATATATGTCAACTCTCGCTAGAGATTGACCTTGACTTTTGTTAATGGTCATTCCAAAACAGAATATAACTGGAAAAAACTACATTCTCTTCAATTTAAATGAAAGTTTCTTATCTGAAGTTGTTAGACCATAACGAATTATATAAGTTCTATAAGCGGTATTAGTACCTGAAATAACTTTTACTACAACAAAACGTTTGCCCAAATTAATTACTCGCAATCTAGTTCCATCACACAAACCGTTCTTCTGATCCATATTCCTTAGTAACATTATTGGCACACCGACTTTTAAAACCAATCTATGAGTCAAAATAATTTTGGTCTTTTTAATTTTATTTAGCATAATTTTTTATGAAAATTTTAGTTCAAATTAAAATTTAAAAAAATAATTGGTATGATCTTACTTAAAAACCAAAAAAGTGATTTTTTATATGGACCACAATTAAATTTGTGAACTTTCTTGCAAAGTATGGAAACAATATAAATTGAGTTAACCAAATATTAGTAAAAAAAATAATGAAGAAATATCCTTGCACCTCTAATTAACATAAATTGATTTGTATACACATCCTTATTAAAACACTAGTTTGAGACCCGTGTATTACACGGAAATTGAAAAATTTTAATCTTTAAGCAAAATATAATAAACAATACGATTATCATGTATTGTTAATACAATTACAATTTACATTTAATTTACAGGACTTACAAAACAAACATTACACAAATATTTTACAAATAACTAAAATTTTTCTTGTAAACTACATATGTGATTGTATTGATCAATATACATTGTTTATCAAGAATCAAAATCTTTAATATCATACCATGGTTTTCTATTAATATCATATCCTTTGAGATGATATGATCAAGTTATCACAAACATGATTAACCCACAATCGGATTACACAAACTCCGATAATAGAGTCATCCAGTCCTTAGAACTTGAAAGTTGATTAAGCATGATAAATTTGTTATCACCAACCGAAATGTATAGGAATGATTTACATTTTTTAAAATATATTTACAATTAAATATCATATAATCAAGCAACATATCAAATAGTTGAAAGTATTAGATAAGGAATTTTAATGCCAAAAAGATGAAAATGACATACTAACATGTTTGCCGTTATTCATAAACTATTTATTACCCTGAGCAGAGTACCACAAGATTTGATGATCTTATATCTAATACTTGAAATTATTATATAACACATCTTTATTAAAACATATATTTTAATTAGTTTTAAGAAAATAAAATAGTATTGGTTAACTGAAAATTGTGCTTCGTATCATTTTAAAAAAGAAAATAGAAAAAAGAAAAGTGTAAGCATATATTCAATGTTATTTAAAATTTGTTTATGAAAAAGGTATAATGTAGTTAATAATAAATATATTAAAAATCGTTTATATGTGTAAATGCAAAGACGATTACAAGTAAACTAATACCCCACACATTCGTCTCATTTATCCAAACGGTATAAACTTTGAAATGAATGATAAAGTTTGTATTGCAAATCTCTTGGACTTGGCTGCTGCAAATTCGAATTACTTCTAACAAATGTCAAACTTGAAAAAATATATAGTTAGTAACTTACCATCAAGAAAAAATCATTTTTTTAATTAAAATGTCTAACTTTTAACTTTAAAATGTCATATTTGTTTCGGTAAATTATACATATTAATTCCATACACTTTCTTTTGAGCTAGTTTTTCGTATTGCTCATGACTGGTTCGTATTTGAATTTTGTTATTTTTAAGAGACAATGAGCTATGATTATAAAATGGTTATCGAAAATATGTGTGGTTTATTTTAGGCATGCATCTTGACATTTAAACATAATTATAAATTGGACAAATAAAAAAAATGAAATTTTTTCTGTTATTGAAAATCATCAAAATCTTTTAGATGTCGTTGAGAATTGGTCAAATAATGTTTGTTGATATTGGGATACTACTAGAATTAGATTATATTGTTAGAATTTGACAAATCATAATTATAGTATTTGTTAATAAACTTTTGAATGAAGTTAAAACATACACACATGCTTTGTATATGAACAAAAACATATAATTATATAAAACTGTAATCAATAAATATACAAATTATTATAAAATAATTTTTATTTTAAATTTTGTATAAGAGACATTCAATGACTCTATGGTTAGATCTATTAAATCCAAAGCTATGGTTCATTTTTATGAATAAAAAAAATTAGTAAATTTTCGAAAAAAAATATTTAGTATAGTTGTATTGTAATAGATAATTTTGACATAATTATAAAAATTTTAAAATCAAATTGGTTAATTAGTCAACTTCCAAAACATATGAAAAGTTTTATTATTTTTGAAATAATAAAATGGTGTGTTTATTTTAAACATTAATTTTGACATATAGGCATAATTAAAAAAATGGTCAAATATAAGAAAATGAAAAGGTTTGGTGAGGTTGAAGAGTATAGAAAGATTTAATAGTTTGTTGCTAATTGGTCAAATTCTGTATTTAATCAGGTTTAAATGTGTTATGAATATTAAGAAAAAATTAAGATACAAACGTCAAAAAGTGTTAAACTAAAACTAAAAAACAAACATTTAAAATAACCTCTTAATTGTCACACCCCGACCAAAGGCGGCGGAACATGTCGGGGTGCAACGTGATTGGACAAATACACAAGACACTATTTAAAGTGACAATATTTATTCAAATCATTTTATTTCATCAAATCAATAACGACACATCTTGTTCATATAAACAAAAAGCATTCATATTGTTCGTCAACAAAAGTCAAACCTGTAACATTTCATAAAATAAAGTTTGTCAACACAAAGGTTGGTGAGCAATTCATAAGTTTGAGCATATAAGTATATAGTAATAAAAAGTCACAAAACTAGTATACAAAACAATAAATAAGAGCTATAAACCTGGATAAAATAGTTATCGCTAAACAAGTTAGCGACACCTAGCTATTGGCAATTAGTCTAGGATTTTATTGACAATTGCTAATAAGCTTACATTAGCACCACCTAGCTACAAGGGGTTGCCAAGTAGTCTAGGATTTTATAGTTATCGTTAATTGCATTACGTTAACGACACCTTGCCATTGCCAAATGGTATAGGATTTATAGTTCCACCATCCAAAAGCTGTAAACACATAGGCAAATAAGCATAGAACACCAAATCGAGCAATTATTCAAGTCAAGTATATAATCACGTTCGTGGGTTTAAGACTCAAGTAAATAAAGCATTTAGTTTGATAAGCATGAAATGTCACCCAAAAACGAAAGATGGAAAAGGGGGTATGAAAGTACTCACCTCGATTGATGAACCGAGAACAAAACGGATAAATAAATGAAGCTCGAACGGTAAACGAACAGATCCGACTTGAAACGATAAACACCTTAGCTAAAATAAATAACGTAATATATATTAATGAACTTGAAACCATAACGAAACTATATTGGAAACTTTGGACGAGAAGGTTCGGTTGTAAATCGGATTATCGGTTAATTTGTTAATGGTTAGAGACTCGTACTTAAATGACAATTAAAATAAAATAATATTATTTTATTGGGCTTTTAAATAACTAACCAATATTAAATATAAGCAAGGCGGTTTTAAATAAAGAGTTCGGTTTTCATGAAAATGAATTTATAATGAAGCTTATAATAATATTATTTATGATGATGATAATAATGATAATGATAATTTTAAAAAGAAATGTTTCATATATATATATAGATATATATAGATATGTAAGATATGACGTAAAATTAATAACCTTAATTATTATTAATAAAACTAATAAATATAGTTAAAGAATAAAGATCTTAGTATTAATTAAGATGTTGTTGATAATAATAATAATAATAATAATAATAATAATAATAATAAATAATATTGATAGTAAATAATGATATCATACTCGATGTCGGTTTGATTTCTAAACGAATTCATAATATAACTATAATGATATTATTGCTAATAATTAATGGTAATAATATGAAGAAAATAATAATATGATCTTTAATAATATTAATAACAACTTTAATATTTATAATAATAATGATAATAATAATAGTTAAAGAATAATAATGATAATAATAATAATAATAATAATAATCTAGTTAATAATAATAATAATAATCTTTACGTATTTATGTTAATACTAATAGTATAAATTTATTAAGTATAACAAGAAACAATACCAAAAACCGATCTAGGATGACCCGAATCCGAGATCTCCAATTTAATAAACGTACCAACAAAACCGAACCAAAATAATTAAACCCAAGAACTTATTATATCCATTTCCCGCGTGTTCATCTTTTACCCAATTCATACCAACAACGCAAACCCGATTCGTTTCAAGGTATTTGACCAAAAACATAACCGAACTACCCAACCAATTATTAACAATTTAAACCCGATAAATTGATATACGAAATACTAATAATACTAAACCCAAGTTTCCTTACCTATCATACGTTCATATAGCCGGAAAAGAGAGAGAGCGACTGAGAGGGAGAGAGAGAGCGGCTGAGAGAGAGTGTGAGTGAGAGAGAGATATACGAGAAAGAGAGAGAGTTGCGGGAGAGAGAGGGAACAGCAGCGAGAGAAAGAAGAGAGGGGGGAGATAGAGAGAGCTGCGGTGCCGGCGGGAGAGAGGGAGTCCGTCAAGAGAGAGGACGGCGGGGAGAGGCCACGACGGCCGGAGGTCGCCGGAAAAACGGGGAAAAGGGGGTGTGGTGGCTGAGTTGGTGGTGATGTAGTGGATGGTGGTGGCAGGTGGCGTTGCTGGAGGTGGCTGCCGGAGTTCGGGCTTGCCGGAAAGAAGAAGAAAGGGTTTGGTTGTGAGTGAACGGGGGGTTTTCGGGTTGCCGGATATGAAGACGGTGATGGCGTCGGCGGTGGTGGCCGGAAGTGGCGGCGGCGGCTGCCGGAAAACAAAAGAGAAAGAGGGAGGCTGAGTTTATTATGTTAAGGGTAGGGTTAGGGTTTTGGGTTGGGTATATATGTAGGTATATTTTCATAACAGCCCCCTCAAGTTTCAATGAATGTTTAAACGAGCTTAAAAGTTTGTACAACTCGTAACGACTTTACGAAAATCGTTTTGAACTCCTTATGATTTTCTTAACGATAGTATAACATGACAAACATCGGTTTATTTATGGTCGATGTCTATTATAATATTATATAATAAATAAATAAGGTTCTAAAATGGTGAGTTGGGTATACGTATTAAAAGTTTACAAAAACGAATATAATTCGCGATCTGAAATTTGAGTAATGTCACATTAATGAATAAGAATTAAAGTGTCTGACTTTAGAATCATTGATACTATGTGTCTTTGCCCATTCTTTAATCTACAGACAATCATCAAAATTTTAAAAGACAAAATGCTATTTGCTTCACTTATAACTACATATCCTTTCTTAACCTCATAACCTTATAGAACATACTTCTTGTTCAATAACTTTAAAAATGTTTTGTAACCTTAATTAAAAGTTTAAAATATGGATTTATATGATTGTATAAAAAAAGAAAATACATTAACTAATAATTAATTTTTTTTACCTTAATAAAAACATGAAAATTATAGAAATTTCAATAGAAACAATAATACATTAATTAATAATTAATTTTTGGTTAACGTAATTAAAACACGTATTATAAGAATCTTTATAAAAACGTAAATACATTGATTAATTAATAATAATTTATTTGTTAACTTAAATGCGCGTTTGAACTAAAATCATTTTACTCGGAACTCACATTTTCCCGAACATGTTTTTGATATGTGACCCGATTCTGTTTTGACAAACATTTTTAAACAATACTACAATATAATCATTCAAAGTTTCCATATACTTTAAAATTGCTTACTTTGGCAATGCCAATATAACATGTGAATTACATATGACATTGATGCATTTGAAAACCTCATGTTCTTTAAAATAGTTGGTTGCAACCTGATAAATTATATCTCACATTACGTGAATAGTAATATCAGATCGTATTAAACATTAAAGAAATAATATTAGACATTAAACATAATTCATAATGTATGATTAAATGTGACTTTTATTATTTCATAGTTCAAATAACCTAGGTGTTGTAGAAAACATTAATAGTCAATTATTTAAATTTAAAACCGTTTTGAATTCGAATTTGAAAATCATGTCTATTTTAAAAACTGTTTTGAATTCGAACTCGAAATTAAAACTGCTTTTGATAATTCTTACAACAGTCGATGATATAAATTTAAGTAGGCATAATAAATAAATTAATATGAAAAGATGTTAATAAGCTTAGTACCAAATGTTATGAAACTGGATCTCTTAATCTCTTGAAAATAAAAAAAGTCAACACATTTTCCTGTTTATATATGTAATAATTAAAAGTTTTAATTACAATTAATTCATAAACCGATGATTTTGCATAATTATGGTAAATTGAATGATATGCAATTTTGGTAATTAAATGTGATTTTAATCCGGTCATTCAAATGATTATAATTTTTGAGATATTTGATGAAATTAGAAAAGTTCATCTCACCAATTTTATTATATGAAGTAATTAATTTTGATAAATGACTATCATAATGTAAATTAAGAAAAGTTAGAAAACTATTAAATGATTTAATTATATTTAAAAAAGCCTTTGAATATAATTTAAATTTGGAAAAAAGTAAACTCCAAACTAAAAAGTTATTATCTAGTCATCAAAGTAACATTAATTATTAAGTAATAATTTGAATTTGAAATGAAAATATTTTTGAAAATAGTGAATCAATTTCTAATTTGCCATTAATATTTAATGCTGATAATTAATAAACATTATATTCATTTTGTTTTGATAATAATAATTAGCAATAACAAAGCATATATAGAATAATCAACTAAATTTCATTTCTGAATTATATAATAATCAATTGAAATACATAAATTATGTAAAATAAATAAATACATGAAACTAACAGAAATATACATCAATATTAAACAAAATAAAAGGCATCTTATCAAGCAATCTTCAATCCTTGAAATTAGCTATATCAAGTTGGGGACAAGTACCTGAAATGATAAAATTAAATATTAATATTAATTTCACATAATAAATAAATAACAAATTATTGAAGATTTGAATCATGTGAAAAACTGTAAAATTGATGTTAAAATTTGCAACCGGAAAATTTGAATCACGTTACCGGAAAAACGAAATAGTGAAGATCTCCATTGAATCTTCGATTTTGATATATAACCTAAAGAGATTATAAAAAAATCATATAACTATTAATATAAATACAAACAAAAACGGAAAACAAAATAATTGTAATTGATATAAAACTTTACCGGAATAATATGATAAGAGTATCAAATAGAGTATGAAATATAAGTCTTTTAACCAATTGATTCAAAATAAGTCAAAGGTACAAAAACTTACAGTCAAAGAAGTTATAGCGACTTAAGTGTTAAGTTTGGAGTTTTCAGCCGGTGTCATTGGCACAGTAAAAAGAGCATCCGAAATAGCTTGAACACCAGTTTGAATAAAAAACCAAAATATTAAAGCATATATTTATTAGAGACATATAAATGTGGAATATGATTTAATTTATAGTGCTTACCAAACCCAAAGACAAAATCATTGATGCTCCTTCTCGAGTCATGGATACTTTTGAAAGATTGTCTACATAAAAAAATGATATCATATTAAATATTCATACTAATTTTAATAATATATTTTACATAAATCTAAAACTAATTTTAATAATATCATCTGACAGTGAAACACCAAAATTCCATATTATTATAACCTAAATAGAGTTGAAATCTTCCATTTAAATTATCATAACTAACCTTATTGTCCGTTGCCTTGATATAATTCAACCTACATGACTTAGAAATAATCTTCGTTTTTCCTCTTTCCTAGAAAACCATATGAAAACAATAACACTTTTAACCCAAAAAACTAAATAACAAAATGGACGATATAAACACAAGAAAAAATATAAACCTTAGAAACAAAGATAATCGTTTTTGCTTGGTGGTGGTGTGATAGTGTAAGAATTTTTTGTGTGGAAGTGAAGTATTTATACATAAATAGTAAAGTATTTGAATTTTGGGAGACTTGAATAAATAAGAAATGTATATACGAAATTAATTAAGAACAAAAAATTAGGGAATTTTAATTACCTTAAAGTTTGGACAAAAATTAGGGGATGAGAATTAATTATTTTTCAAATTTTGAATACTAAAATGTAATGTTGTTAAATTATATTATAAATACAAATTAATTAAATTCATATATTTAAATCTAGACTATATATATTTAAACACATATCAGCCTCATATACATCAATTACATCAATTACATTTTATAATACTCCAATGACAAAATTTAAATTTGAAATCAACCTCATATATTTAAATCATTAATTGCTAAATTTAGAATAAGTCAATCGGTCAACATAAGTATTTATAGTAAGCCTTATGGATGCTTAGTCAAATAGTTAATCAAATAATAATTAATAATTAATTAGAATATAGAAATTCCATAATTAAATATTTCCTTTTGTTAGGTTCTTAAAAAGGTTTTAAATTTAAATTTTCAGAACGGTATATATGATGAAATTGACATTTGTGGATGATTCTTATTATTTTATTCCTAAAGGTTTGCTTAATAATTATGCATAGTATAGTTTTTGATATAAGTAAAATTTTATATTTGTGTGAGTCAATCGGTGAATTTCATAAATTTCCAGAAATATAATATTAGAACTAATTATACTAAACTTAAATCCGCAATATATTTATATTGAATCCTATTGATGAAATATAAATTAATTATCAATATTATCTATAATCTAAAATACATTAAAATTGAATTGTTTATTTGACATGACTGTAATTTTTCTGGTAATTCACTATTTTAAGAGAAATGTTAAATAGTAATTACCTCACCAAAATGAATAAGTATTTGACCTGTTACTTATAATATGATATAATTTAGTAGTGATAATTTCGTAAGTATCATTAATTGCCTAGAAATTCCCGAAAATGAATATAATTAGCCGAAGTCAAAAGTATGAATTATAATCATTGACTTGAAAGATAATTATAAAAGATTCAAGATTAAAATTCAATTAAATATGAAAGAGAATAATTAAAGAGAATTGATTGTATCTTATTTAAATATATTACTGATTTATTTTATTAAGATGAAAATTAGAGAAGTGATTGATATACATGGAAGGTTTAATCAACAACCAATAGAAAGAGAGGAAACGGACTTAAAGCCTATTTCTTTAATAGTATAGTTACATTTGTAAAGTTAATTTCTATAAACCTCACTTGGAACTTGGAACAATATTTATTAGATATATTGATATTTTTTTTTCTTTATTTTTCTATAAAAAGACACCTTAAAACGCTTGAATGCTAAAACATCTCAGCCAAAAAATATGATTTTGATAAATTGTCGGTAAACATACTTGAGTCATATTAAAATCTCAAATCATGGTAAAGAAAAAGAGTATTATAGATTTAGAAGATATGTATTTAATGCACCAATTTAGCGACCCCTTGAAGTGACACCAGAAAGAAAATCAACAACATGTTTCGATTGTCACATTTGGCGATTGTCTGTAAGCTGTCATCAATGTAAATATTTATACTTTATTTTTCACACATATATCTCGGGAATTTGCCTATTTTCCTCACCAAACTCTTTAAAACATTAATTATGATATTTATATTAAAAAAATATTTATATCAAGTTAGTTAGGCTTGGGAGATAGTTAAGTAAAGAGAAGCAATATGGTGTTAGTGGATAAATTAACTAATGATACGATTATATAAATAAAAGAAAAAGAATAATATCAAATTAAGGTGAAGGAAACTGTCGGTGTCCCTAATTATTGTTCAAACACACACCATCAGACAAGTGTAGTTGATGGCAAACAATAAATTAACCAACCTAATAATTAACTTAGTTTTGGCATCATAATTGTTGTTAAATTTAATATATACCAAAATAACTCAACAGATAACTATAATTGAAAAAAAGCGGGGTAAATCAAGTGCTAAGATATTTTTTTACCGGCAAATACACGTGCTCTCCACTCTATACATACGCTATTCCTAAAATCACCACAATACTTCGCAACACTCATCTGGTTAGCAGTGCATCATCTTACTACCATAATCTTACTAAGCCTTTAAACTAAGACTGTTGTTGTCGACTCAAAATCAATATATTCATTTAGAGTGAAATATATAATAAAATTAAAGGTGAAATTAAGGTACTGGGCTTTATGGCTTAACTTAAAATCAATAAAACCGGCTAAACTAATTATAAGTCCGGTTTCACGGTCACTATTTTAAAATGTATAGTCGGTCAACTTATAAATCTTCAAATGGGACTAATTGGTTTCATTTATGGTTTAGATTAAAAGTCAACCGTCAAAAACCATATATATTGATATTGAACTGGAGATCTCCCCATAAGAAGTTAAACCCTTTAGAGAAAACCCCCCTTAACCGTCTTCAATTTATTATATTATTAGATATATACCAATATTGATTCATAGTCACAAACAAAATATCCTTTAGAATGCAATGTGTTTTTTTCGTCGGTTCACGGTTCACAAAAAGCATATGAGTATATGAGGTCTTTAATGACTTAGAAATTTCAATTATGATAAATTAGGATTTCATACTAGTTATGCAAGTAAAGTTTCATCTTGTCATGGATAAAGAACTCAACGGCCTACACAATTATTGTTTGTTGAATGCTAATTTGCATCAAAACATGACAAATAAATAATAACCTACTTAGTTCATATTATATATATTTTTTTTAAATAATCGAAGTTTTATATAATTTACTATAAAACGATTACAATAAAGTGACAGGCAAACGGGCAACAAGCTGCGCCACAACCCCCTTTTGAACAGCAAAGCAAACCTTGTCCTAATGTTTCAACAACTTTGTGGTTATTTAAGTTTTAGTTTTTTTCCTATATTTTAATTATATTGGACTTTATATGTTTGTCGTACATACATATAGTTTATGTAGAAAATCTAATTAGATATGATTGGAGATTTTAAACATTGAGATAATGTTAAGCATGGGATTAATATAATATAAATCATGCTACTATATATGCCACAAAGAAGTGGAAATTAATTAAGATATCCCACAATAATTAGTTTGGTTCTTCCTGCCCAGTTGCCCACCGGTTGCTTTATCTTAAATACTCTCTAATTCATAATTAAAAAAAGGTACAAATAAACAAAATTATATATTATTGTATCGTTTGGCATGTCTTGTCCGTTTCTTTCTTTTTGATAACCATAAGAGTATACAACAAAATTAGTTTAAACCATCATGAAGAAATCTATATTACTGATATGACATCGTTAAAAAAAATGTATTTTCGGTATTTATTACAACACAATTTACTTCACTCGCCACTACTTCTCACTCAAACCTTTTTTTATATACAAATCATATTAACGATATCAAAGCGATTACATTTCATCGTTTGATAGTCGAAATATGTAAGTATAACCCATCAAAATTATCGATTCAAGCACATGTAAGAATGATTTATAATATCAAAATATACTTTATTTTTTGGTACAATTATGTTTTAGTAAAATTTGTATTGTGAAAGAAATTAAACATAGATATGCATATAAAATATTTTAAATGTTAACAAACAAAAGTAATTTGAGGATATATTAAATGATAAATCAAATATTTTTCAATCCCAAGTGTAAGTGCAGTTGTACGTGCAATTGTAATAAGCCTATAACTGAGAAGGCAAAAGAAAAGGGTAACTTACACCACAAAATTAGAGCTTTCTAAACCGCCGAAGCCAAGTGACACATGGTGTAAATGTGATTGGTTGTTTCAACATCGGAGTTGAAAAGAACACATGTATTATCCGGGACCTGAATGTTTATTTTTATTAACATCATTTTAATTAGGATTTTGTTCATCTCCGCCCTCTAAAAATGAATAACACACTTGGCCAGAAGCTGCTTGCTCCAAATCAAATATTTCATCTTAGTAAATGAAGTACATATATCTAAGTATATAATAGGAGGCTTGAAAATCATAAAACTACCGACATTTATCATGTGTACAGGACAAGGTACAACTGAATTATATAAATATACAAATCCATTATCAAGATAACTGTAACATGAAATTCTTCAGAACTTGGATGTCAGTCACTTTAGTAGGATAACTCTCCTCAGCACCAACCATTCCTTATTAAGACTATAAGTTTAGCCGTCAACCTGATGTGCATACTAAAATCAGTAATGCTAATTTGCCTAGTGAGTTTTAAGTCAAAACAATCATTCATAACAGTTGTTAATGTTGTAATAGCGCATAATTGTCCTTAGGCATTGTCGAAGCACGAAATGAATCTAACCTGATCCATGACAATGTTTCCACGGATTTTCGAGATGAACGAACCACGTCTTGATCATCTTCTGCGGCTGTGCTTGAGACATGCGATGTTGAGACCTGCGATGGCTTTTTGGGGGTGTGGAGGTGACTGCTAAGATATCCTGAGGATTTCTTGTTCACAGACACAAAAAAGTGGTGGTGGCTCTTATTGAGCATCACCTCTGATAAGGAGGTGGAGACCTCCTTATATAGAGAGTCTCATGGCCACCATCATGGTACCCTAATGGGCCTTGCCCAATTAGGATTACCTCCACAAAACCCCCTCAGCCCAATAACATTGTATTAGTCCATATAATAAAATAAGCCAAACATAATAAATTCTGGATCGTAAAACCGGGTTTAGTACCATACCCCTACAGGCATAAAGCATAACGTAACATCGAAGCTCGCGCTTCTATACTTTTAACATGTTTAAAATCGTGCTTTAAATTAGAATAAGATGGAACCAAGTTATCACAAATAGTAGTTTTCGCACCACATAGTTTTTTGCATGCCCTTTGCGAAAACTCTATAAATGTGAAAGCTAGAGGCATGAAATAACTGGTCTAAGCGAAAACTATGTGTAAAGCAATAACTGAATACAAAGCGATAACTGGCCTATAAGTATAAACCTACAAGCTAAGAGAATACCACATGAAAAGCGAAAACCTTCTTTTTTCTTCGCAAAACCCATGAATTCCATACCTGAGTCCCAAAATCTCACCTTCTAATGTTTTGAATCAAAATTGATACTTCAGTGATATAGTGATATAAGGGGGTTCAATATGCAATATCCCTGTGCTTTTCTATCGTTTTTATCTGTTAAATATATAAGTTTTTATCCAAAAACATACCTTAAACATGTTTAAAACTTCTTGTATTGATTGGATGATGTTTTAGGTTGTGTTCTTGATGTAACATTTTGAGTTTTTATTTTTATATTCTTGTAATTATATCCGATCCGTTTAAGGGTTCGGGTCATTCATTTAATAAAATCGACGTATTTATTGAGTATTTTAATTGTTTTAGTTTTATTATTTAATAAGATAAATATTTAAACTTACAAGAATTTGTAACTTTCACCCAAACTCAAACTTTAACCCATTCTCGTTTCCATCTATAATTCAAGGGCCTGTTATGTAAATTCTGATATTATAAAATAATATATTATATTTAAAAATAACCCTAACCCACCCCCTGGTCCGACCGGCTAGCCCAAACCCCAAAACCCGACCCGACGCACCCCAAACCATTCAAAATCTTCAATTCCCGCTCGTTTATGATCAATTAATTTTGGCATTTGGCATATTCCACCAAATAAACGCGTAACCAACATCCGATTTAGCAAATACGCGTTAATCGTCCGTAATTAAATCAAATTAACCATATTAAGCCAAAACAAACCCTAACTAGTGATCATATATAAACCCTTCATTATGGATCAATTAAAGTTACATAAACCTCCTTCTCCCCATCGCCAACGATTCCCCTAAACTCAATTCAAATTATACGATCATCCCGTCACCTAGATTTACCCACTTCTGGCCGCAACCCACTTGATCAAATTCACCATCTTATCAGTCAATATAATTCAATTAACAGGACCAGATTATAGCCCTAAACTTGTTTGATCGAACATGGACCAGATTATCCAATTGGATAATCTAGGGTTCATGTTCATTTAAACCTACATTAATATATTTCGGATCTACAATGTTAACAACTGGTCAAGTTGGCTCAGTTGGTTGGCCCACTGAATAACAAAGGCTGGGTCGCAGGTTCGAACCTGCGACCCAGCCGGTTTTGGATTTTGTTTTTCTTTTTCTTTTTGTTAACTTTATTTAATGGTTTATTTCTTTTAATATTAATTATCCCCTATACAAATAAACATTTAAATATTATAAATCGACACATGGAGCCATTTTCCCCGTCATCCTAAAAACCGGTTTTACTAGCGTTATATTAACATTATTATTATTACTATTAATGTAGTTAGTAATATTATTATTACTATTGTTTAACTATTATATTTATTATTATTATTTTTATAAATATTAATAAACTTAAATATTTCATTTAAGTCCCTTGTTTATTTTACTCTTAATCCCGAACATTCAAGTTTATTTTCTTATCTTTTCAATTTATCGCAAGAGAATTATTATTAATAATCCTCTAAACAATCAAGTTCGCGATAAATCCTAAAAACTTCTCAAGTTCGTTGTACGTCTTATTAGCATTCCATATTAATTCATTTATTATATCTAGGAACCTTCGTAGACGTAGCGCGAGGAGTTTAATTGCTTTTATTGTATTCTCATCCTCATTAACGCATTTACAAGGTAAGTAAATTCACATTCCCCTTTTTACTGCTTTACATTTTGGGGGGGGGGGGGGGGTGGGTGTAATGCGTTCAAAATCAACTTATTGTTTTCACTACAATTCCGTTATATACATAATTGTAATTGCTCGATTAGTTGTTATGTGCGAATATGACTATGTGTTTAATTTATGTTGGTTGGTACTTCATTCTCATTCTCATCCTCATTAGTATAATCATACGCCGTCGGAGTAAACCGTTATCAATACGATTCGGTTGAAAAGACAACTTTTATTTATTGTTTACTAGTTGTAGTAATTTACAATTATTGCATGGAATTGTCATTTTATTATTATATTTACTCAAAAACTGTGGTTTACTTGCTCAACGTTATTTTGACAAAAATATATATTTTCACGCATGACGCAGGTAGCTTTATTGGATGAATGAAGTATGGAAGTTAGATGATACCTTAGGTTGCCATGATGAATGAAGAACACATTTATTATGATTTATTTATGTTTTGAATATTTAATTGTAACGGTATTTCTTTTGAGACAATGTTTGTGCTTTTAAAATTTGATATATGAATGAATAATTTAGATATTGACACGTGTATTTCACTTAGTTTCTTCTGAGCTATGATACAATATTGTCGCGCCCCGGCATGTTTCGCCGTAGGTTGGGACGTGACACTTGATTTCCACCGCTAAGCTCTCACTAAATATGTTTCTCTACACGTTGGTGTGCTCTGATCTCGAATCCAAACACAAAACTGTGTACCCGTTTGCACTTTCTCTCTAAGATGGCTTGATTGTGTAAAAAATGAGAATATAAAAGTTCTCGGCATTGCGACTTTATCTTTTACTTTTTTATTTTCTAAAGATGACCAATAACTCAACTATATAAATGTTTGTTAGAATTTAATGGTTATTTACATGTAGCTTTACTCGCTGTTGCGTTTTCTTTTTATATCATGTATAAGACTTTTAGGGGCTGTTTGGTTCATTCAGATCTGAATGAGTCAGGTCTGAATGAGCCTCTGTCCCATTCAACAACAACAACAAGTCTGAATGATTCAGACCTAATTTTAACCATTCAGATGTTTTTTTTATTTGGAACCAAACAACCTGAAGTCTGAATGAATCAGATGTTTACATCTGAATGGTTTTATTCAGATGTAAACAAACAACCCCTTAGACTCCTAGTTTCTTGCTTGGATGTTCTTTTTTTGTTAATATATTTTGCTTTAAAAAATAATGATTATTTACATATATACAAAACTAAAATGAGAAAGATTACAATAAAAAAATCTAGTTGAATCATATATTAGTAGATATTTATAATAAACTAGTAATATATTTTCTATAAATAAACATTTATACAAGAATAAATCGAATAATAAAAATATAAAACTAGTACTAAAATGTGGGTAGCATATACTTTAAATAAAAAATACCAACACACAAATTCATTCTACCAAACACGTACACACACCATACCAAACAAAAAAAATGTGACACCCCCTTTAGTTTTTAAACCTAAAGTATGTACATAATATATACTTACTTTATCCAACAAACTTCCACTAAAAATAAAATAAAAAACTGATAACACTTTATTTTCGGTATATAACTCCCTAAACCCCTTCATTCTCTTCATCCTTGTATTCTAGTTCCACCTAAATAAAATAATGGCGGCAATCTCAACTTCTCAACTCACCTCTGAAATCTTCTCCATTTTAGAAAACAACTTCTTATTCGGTTACCAAAACCCTACCTCTCTCCCACCGGAACAATCCAAATCCACCGGAAAAGTCAGAATCCTCTCCATCGACGGCGGCGGTGCCACCGACGGAATACTATCCGCTAAATCTGTACTTCATCTGGAGACACTCATTCGCCGGAAATCCGGTAATCCAAACGCTCACATTTCCGATTACTTCGACGTTGTCGCCGGGTCAGGTATCGGCGGCGTACTCGCCGCGTTACTGTTTACCAAAGGCGTCAACGACCGGCCGCTGTTCACCGCCGGCGAAGCGGTTAAGTTCGTGACGGAGAACGGTGCAAAACTATGTCGTTTTGGTCTTAATAATAAACAAAGCTTCTTCCGTCGTGTTTTTAAGTCTCCGGTGAAGGTGTTTGACCGGACGTTTGGTCAACTCACATTGAAAGACACATTAAAGACGGTTTTAATCCCCTGCTACGATCTTACCATGGGCGCGCCCTTCGTGTTCTCCCGCGCGGATGCGTTTGAGATGGACGGATGTGATTTTAAACTAAGTGACGTGTGTTCCGTCACGCTGGCAGCTGGTGGACCGGTCAAAACGGTGTCGGTTGATAAAAGAACGAAGATCACAGCCGTCGGTGGTGACGTGGCGATGAATAATCCGACTGCTGCTGCGATAACGCACGTGCTTTATAATAAGCAGGAGTTTCCGTTTTGTAACGGAGTTGATGACTTGCTTGTGGTGTCGTTAGGTAACGGAGAGCCGTCGTTGGTTAACGCCGGCAACCGGACGCCGACGAGAACGGCGTTGGTGAAGATTGTCGGTGAAGCGGTTTCTGATACGGTAATCATTTTCTTTGGATTAAATACTTTGAGTGAGACGTGAGTATAAATATTGATGCATTAATGTACAACTGATTAATGCATGTAAAAGTGTCATTATATGCTTTAGTTACTTGTACTCTTCAATAATTGATGGGGGGACATGGAAACGTTAATGGCCCAAATATATATTAGTATAAACCCTGTTTTGGTAGATGCCAATTAAGTCGTTGAAGCAATAACAATAAAGTGGCCCACTAAATATTCACATGTACTTACAAAACTAAAATTAAAATAAATAAATTATGATATAATTTTATATAAGATTAAAAAAAAATTCACGGTGAACGATACATGTAGGTTGATCAAGCAGTGTCTATGGCATTCGGGCAATATCGGAAAAGTTGTTACGCACGCATTCAAGGGAACAAAGGTTTACTCGATGAGAAGAAATATGTGAACGTGTCAGTGCAAGCCGATGATATGTTGAAACAACATAATGTTGAATCTGTATTGTTTCAAGGCAAGAAGTGTAATAGCACGAATTTGGAGAAGTTGGAGTTGTTCGCTTGTGAAGTTTTAAAGGAAGAGGAAAGGCGGAAAATAGAGATGTCGCCTGTAGTTTTACTAAACCAAACAACTACTTCCTCTTCTGCACGAACATCCTCGGCCACGACGCTATCCACCAATTCATCAGGTAATTAAGATGAGTTTGTTATGTTATAATTGTGTCGCCGACACTAGTAATGACACTAGTGTCCGTGCTGAATTATATAGTTGTTTTCGTATTTAATTTTGTGCTCGAGTTTTCATGTATAGTTATATAAAGAAGTGATTTAGGAGAGTGCTGATTTTTGGCCCTTGTAGTGTTGTGATATTAGAGTGAAGTTTGTGAGTTTGTTGTGGATTGGAATGAAAATGATATGTGATTATGGATATTATTTTTTACAAAAGAAAATTTGCCACTCATTCTATAATGTAAGGCCAGACTAACAAAATACCACCCTAGCGTGACGTATTGAATGTTTGATGACCGTTGTTTGCTGTCTGCTCGAACTTTAACTTTAGTTTACGTTTGTTGATCAGTCTCGGTACTCGGACGACCTTATGGATTTGTAAAGTATACGTGGCTAGACGTGTGTAGAGGTAGGGTACCAAAACCCACCCCTTAACAAATAATATATACTCTTGCCAGTTATAAGGGCCAGGAACCACGACGACATAACGATGAACAACATGCCCTTATATAACAAACATTCTCTGACGCATCGGAATGAAAAGCGTCAAAGAAGGATATTTATCGTAAATGACGTCCAGCCAATAAGGGATTAACAACACATAGTCAATAGTACTACATAGTACGACATGTCGACATCAAATGGCCACAATGCCCACCAACTTCCTGTAACACACGTGCAAGGGGTATGATTGGTGGAGACCCTAACATGGCAATTGGTCATATCCTTTCTCTCCCCTGCAACGATTATAAATACCAACCTACCTCCAAATGGTAAATGATCTAGCATCCAATACTCTCAACTCTCTCTTATTACCTTTTACAAACGATATACTAATTCTCACGCCGGATAGTGGTTACGAGAGGATCACCCTGTTTCTTTCGTAACGGGCTCACAATGTGTAGTCTGGTAGGTGTACCACTCATTTGTGTCGAGAAGAAAGATAACACATCGTGGGAAATACTTATATCACCATTGGACTTAGTAATTAGACCTAAGGGGGATTTCGTGTTTCTTCATTGGCGCCATCCGTGCATTTTGTTAGAACTGATATTTGTGACAATTTCTGGTCCAAATGAGCGGAAAAACCCAACAAGGCGGTTGGCCAGTCGCCAAACGACAATCAATATGAAAACTTGGAAAATGCTGCTGTGATAGGTAGTGTTGAAGGCATCGCTAACGCATCCACCCTTCGACCACCAATCACAACGGCAAACAAAACAAGGCCAACGCCACAACTGCAGACACCCTTGCCGCCAAACATGATGGCTTGGTGGGAAGCAGAACAAGAAAAACTCATGGCAAGAATGCAAGAAAAAATGTCATCTTTTGTCCAGCCTAGAACTCTGTTCGGCGGAGAATTGAGCAGTAATAAGGCGGACGAAAATTATGACGAAGATGAGGAAGAATCAACTCCTATTCTACAACGAACAAAGTTACCATCCGGAAAAACACCAGGGGACGGCCGAACAGCCAGGAAGACTAGCGTAATAAACCACAACTCTCGCTTCGTACAACTAATTCAAGCCTGGACGATCCAGACTATGAGCAAAGCTGGAAAGATCCAGAGGAATCCGCCAAAAACTCATCAAATACCATCCAGACGCAAACGAAGATTTCTCGAAACCGTACAGGCCAATTGCCTCGGCGGGGAAGTCAAAATTCATAAGAAGAATTGCGGAGGCGGAATTTCCAGAACGCTTAAAGATCCCGCCAACAGTGGGTCAGTGTTATGGTCTGTCGGATCCAGATGACCATCTACAGACTTACATCGTTGCGTCTCGAGATGGACGATGCCTCTTTGGTGTCACATATTCACTTTAACACTCGTAGGAGCAGTGAGAGCTTGGTTTGAATGCTTGCCTGAGGGTAAAATCAAAAATTGGGATGACTTGGCGAACAAGTTTACATAACATTTTAGCCAACACCGGCGCTACATCAGCGATCCGGCTTATATCCTCAGTGTTAGCGAAAGGATAATGAAACAGTGGTAGATTTCATTACCAGGTTCAACAAATAAGGGTTGAACATTGGCGGTGTAGGTGAGGAACTCATGCACGCCGCCTTTCGCCAAAATGTAAGGTGCGATGACCTTATGTGTACCCTTACCGGTAGAGATGACATGCCTCAAAGTTGGGATGCCATCATGACAGCAGCTAAGCGCTATGTGCGAACAGAAAAAAGCTTGGGGAAAAGAGCTGGCGCACACCGATGCGAGAAATTATATCAATAGGGTCCGCAAACGCAAGAAGATCACCTCCATCTGGTCGTGAATTAGTCAAGAGTCTCAATCAAAAGACAACGCTCCTTACGAGGCAAAAAAAAACAGGCAAAAGACAGATCCACACTCCTCTAACAGGTGGACGCCGTTGACCAAGAGTTTCGTACATATCATGTATACGGAGGGCATTGAATCTAAAAAGTCCGATTATACAAACCAGGACCAAACACAGACACAACGCGATATTGTGACTATCATGAGTAGCATGGTCACACGACAAGTCAGTGTTCGAACCTGAAAGATGCCATAGAGGAGTATGTCAAGAGTGGAAAGTTGGAACACCTAGTAAAAAATATTCGGGGATCTGGAAAGCGGCCTTCGGGTCATGAAGGCGGGATGTCAGGAAAGAAAATCAAGGACCTCCATGCCAACATGATTTTGGGTGACGCTAAGAACAAAAAACGCCAACAGTCAGAACAAGCCGCATGGAAGGAAGAACAGGTCATCTTTCCAAAGGTACAAGGCAGCGCAAACAAAAAAGCACCACTTGTGATAATTGCTGTCTTTAGACATTATAGGACACCTCACTTCTTCTTTGACGCGGGATCCACGTCCGATATAATGTATCGACAGTTTTTTGACCTCTTGGAAGAAGAAGATAAACGCCGCTTGGTTCTCGTCAACGCGCCGATAACCGGTTTCAACCAAAGCATTGAATACCTGTTGGGGCAGCTATACTTTCCAGTTACTCTCAGCGACGGAAAGCATTCAATAACAGAGGACGTGGATTTCCTCATCATGGAAACGCCACACCTGCATTATGATATCATCTTTGGAAGAGAAGCGATATGAGACTTTAACGCCAACCCATCAACAACTCATGAGATATTGGGAGTGCCAACTCTCACAGGTGTGGCGATGATCCATGCTAACCGGGAATGCCATGTGGCGGATGCAAGCGTCCTGCCAAAGAAAACAATGAAATCAGAGGGGCAAAGAGAACCAGAAAAGTGGGTTCTCAATGGAAAATTCCTAGAGCAAAATGTCACCATAGGATCTACCCTCTCAAATCCAACACGTTTGGCACTAATAAAGGCTCCTCATCAGTAACATCAATGTATTCGCATGGACACCCGCGAACATGACAGGGGTGCCAAGGTCCAAAGCAGAGCACTAGCTGAAAGTAAACCCAGCTTTTGTTTCAATCATGCAAAATCGAAGAAAAATGGGTCCGGAACATGCGAAAGCCTGTAATGAGCAAGTGCAACAACTCATAGATGCAGGAATCATCCGCACAATCCAATACCAAATGTGGGTAGCTAATCCAGTTATGGTACCAAAGACGAATGGCCAGTGGAGGATGTGTATTGATTTCAAGGACTTTAACAAAGCATGCCCTAAAGATTGTTATCCCTTGCCAGAAATAGACTTGAAAGTGGACGCACTAGTACCCTTCCGGTACAAATGCTTCCTAGATGCTTATAAGGGATATCATCGAATTCACATGGAGGCGGATGATTAAGACAAAACAGCATTCCGCACAGACAATGACACATATTGTTACAAAATGATAGTTCGAACTAAAAAATGCGGGGTCCACATACCAACGCCTGATGGATCGAGAATTCAAAGAGAAAATCAGAAGAAATTTGGAAGTTTACATGGATGACTTGGTGATCAAGAGTGATGCTAAATCGTCGATGCTAAAAGATATAGAAGAAACCTTCAGAACACTCCGCAAGATCAGAATGAAACTTAATATGGGGAAATGCTCTTTGGAATGGAAGAAGGGAAGTTTTTGGGGGTTATTGTCACTACCGGCGGGTTCAAAGAAAACCAAGAAAGGATTGAGGCGGTGGTTAAAATGCCTCCCCCCATCACACTTAAGCAGGTCAAGTCATTGACGGACGGCCGGTCGCGCTGTACAGATTTCTTTCAAACCATGCCGACAGATCCTTCCCGTTCGTTTCATCCCTGAGAAATTGTTTCAAGAAGACACAGTTTCGATGGACGGTGGTAGCAGAAAACACATTATAAAAGATCAAAGCGCGTCTCGCAGAACTCTCAACGCTTACGACGCCAAAACCAAAAGAGCCGTTAACAATGTACCTGGGCGCCTCCGATAAAACAATCAGCGCAGTAATGCTAATAGATAGAGATAACGTTAAGACACCTATCTACTATATCAGCCGCACATTAACAGACGCAGAGACCAGGTACTCCACGCTAGAGAAACTAGTCATATCATTGATTCAAGCAGCGCTTCGTCTACGGAGGTATTTCCAAGGACATCCAATCAACATTCTCACCAATTCTCCGCTACAAAGTGTACTAAGCAAGCCAGAACTTTCGGGCAGGCTAGCCAAGTGGGCTATTGAATTGGGAGAATATTCAATCGAGTATAAACCCAGACCCACGATTAAAGGTTAGGTTTTGGCAGATTTCATAGCCGAGGTGCCCGCAGCGAGACAAGCCAAATGCCAGAGAGATTTGGAACCTCCTGCAGAACAACAAAAAGAACAAGTTTGGCAGTTATACACAAACGGGGCATCCAACGACTAAGGCTCTGGCACAGGGCTAAAGCTAAAAGACACAGAAGGCCACGAGTTTACATATGCTATCTGCCTAGACTTTAAAAGCACGAACAACGATGCGGAATATGAAGCGTTCTTGGCAGGTCTAAGAATAGCAAAGAAATTGAGGGCCAAACATCTAGTGTAACATTCGTTACTTTTCAAACCCGAAAATCTGACCCGTTTTAAATTTTTGGTTTTTCTTTTTAATTTATTTATAAATGTATGTATAAATATAAATATATATTTTTCAGTTTCGTCTTATGTATTTCTTATTGAGTTTGTTAACCGACACATTTTGATGTGTCGATATATTTGTGTCTTTCGTTTATAAATTTTCTTAAATTCAAGTTTACGATCGTTCATATGTTATTAGATTTGTTTAATTTGCAAAACCCTGGGATTTAAAGTGTTCTGTAAACGAGTTCCAAACTAGCCGAGCATAATACGAGAATAATTCAATTTGGCATCTTTTGTCACATTTATATGATATCCAGAAGTATAAGGTTCAAATGGTAATTAAAGTTTATTATGTTTTAATATAAAATGAAAGTCCAGGGGCTGACTATGTAAATTATTCAAAATATTATTTAATATAATAAACCAGCCCGTCCCTTCCCTGAACCCGCGTTTTCTTGGCAAGTCCGCCGGCGAGGCCATAAAACCCCCTTAAAGCTCGTTTTGATCAAATTAAATCATGTAGCGACGTTAGACCTTGACCAAGACTAGTTAATGACCGGTCAAATTGTTATATAAACTCATAATTTATGAATAATCAAGCTGTAAACGATGCATGACAGTTCGAATTTTTATTAAAATCCAATTAACATCATTAAACATCATAAGATCCAATTGATCTTATAAATAAGCTTCTAATCATCATACAAACGCTAACATAACAACAAATCAACCAAATATAATCTTTATAACCTTTAAATTGTAATCCCATTTCCGATTCCGGCGAGATCCGTTCACCACCATTTCGGCACTATATCAAGTAAGTAATATATGGTTTTAAATCATTTTAAGCTGTCTAATATAACCCCTAAAATTAATTGATCAAACATGGAATGAAATAACATATTAGAAAACTAGGGTTTTGAATAAATAAGATGATCTTGTATGTGTTTTTATATATATTTGTTTCCATCCTTTTAACAACAAACAAACCTGGTCCAACTAGTTAGTTCATGAATGTGTCAATTAGAGGACCCGGGTTCGAACTCGGGCCAAAGCATTTTTGTTGTTTTGTTTTTATTTTTAAACCTTTTCTTTAATATATATCAAATAAAATCTATAAAAACTATAATAAATCAATAAAAATTATGTTAAGTTAAATAAAATTAGTTTTGAACCATATTTATCATTTTTCACCTAATAACCAATCTTGCAAACTCGTCAAGGCTCGTTTAAACTAGTAAAACATTTGTATGTTAATTTATCGTTCGTTAAACTTTAAAATTCGTTAACATATTCTCTTTCAAGATAAAATGTACCAATAACACCCAAAATTCAGTAACGTTATTATATTCAAACTTGATATTAATCTCGTAATTTAAATAATATTAAATTAATAAATTGTTAAAATATAATATTATAATATTGTAATATCAAACTTCATAAAATAATAAAGCATATATTAAACACTTCTAACTTTCGACAAATCGATTTATTTATAAGTTGTTAATTAATATTTTATTTTGTACTTTTAATTCTAGTTTGTGAACTTCAGTTGCTTTGGTTTCTTTTACGCGCTTTCGGTTTTGTTTCAAGTTTGTCTTCAACTTCAAGGTGAGTTTCTCACACCCCCGTTTTACCCTTTTTTATAACTTGGCGTAAGGTAAGGCGCTGATGCTGAATTTCACTACTTGCAAAGTTAAACAAATAAAGAGAAGTGAAAATAAAAAAAGCAGACGCACTCAACAAATTGGCATCGGTCAGCTTCGACCATCTCAACTTCGACCATCTGGCGAAAGATATCCGGGTAGAAGTCCTGGAAAATGCCTCTGTCACCGGCAGAGAAGTTTGTGTAATTTCCAGAAGCACAACCAATTGGATGACCACGATCATCAACTATTTGTCATCAGACACCTTATCAGACATCATGGAGGAGGCTAGGAAGATACGCCATAAAGCGCTGAATTATCAGTTGAAAGATGGAATTTAATATAGGCGATCTTACTTGGGACCATTCCTCCGATGCGAAGATTCACAAGACACATATTACTTGTTGAGAGAAATACACGAAGACATTTGTGGGATTCATGCAGGCCCAAGAATGGTGGTGGCCAAGATCATGAATAAAGGATACTATTGGCCTGACATGCACATGGATGCGGAAAAGCAGATACGCAAATGCATTGCATGCCAGCTCCATGCACCAAACACCCTCCGGCCAAAAAAACACGATGATACCAGTAACGTCCGCATGGCCATTTAAAAAAATGGGCAATCGATATAACTTTTCCATTTCCCGAAGCGCCAGGAAGGGTAAATTTTTTAATAGTCGCCATAGACTACTTCACCAAATGGATCGAAGCAAAGCCTGTGGCCACAATTTACGCCGCCAACATTAAGAAATTCGTCTGGGAATTCATCATTTGTCACTTCGGGTTGCCAATGAACATAGTTAGCGATAATGGAACACAATTCGCGGATAAGTGCATCAGAGCTTGGCTTTCAGAATTAAACATAAGCCAAACGGTCACTTCTGTGGGGCACCCACAAGGAAATGGAGAAGTAGAACGCGCTAAGTGTAACATCGTTGACGGTATAAAACGACGGCTAGATGGATATAAATCAGGATGGATAGATCAGGTCGCGCACGTCCTTTGGGCCATCCACACCCAAAAGAACACATGCAATGCATAAACACCGTTCAGCCTGACCTATGGAACAAAAGCGATGGTCCCGACAAAAATTGGCCTACCATCGCCAAGGGTCTTGTCACCAAGCGAGAATAACGAAAGCCAAAGGCGCTTGGACTTAATGCTTCTGGAAGAAAGAAGAGAGTTAGCCGCAATGCTGGAGCAAAATTACAAACGCCAATTCCAGAAGTATTACGATGCAAAAGTTAAAATTTGCGAGTTCAACGCAGGAGATCACGTTCTTCGCAACAACGAGGCATCAAGAGCGCATGCGCAAGGGAAATTATCGCCAACTTATGAAGGGCCTTATCAAATAGAAAAGGTTATGGGCAAAGGCACATATGTGCTGACTCAACTCGATGGCTCACAAGTCCCAAGAACTTGGAACGCGACACAGCTGCGAATGTGTTACATGTAAATCGATTTCTTCACCTTGTAAAAGCGGGCCAAAGGCAATGTTCAGTTAATGAAAATGATACCCTACATTTAGCAAAATTTTACAACATAAAAAGACAAACAATTTCATAATGAAACATAGTTTTTAACAAAGTTACGTTCCATTAATACAAAAGAAATATTTACAAAAGCGAATACCAACATCCGCTTAATGAAGTACCAAAAGCCTAGACTAAAATTATCCTAGACTAATGTACAAAAACTTAATCCACGCGGGGAGAGGCTTTATAGTCAACAATATCTTCTAAATGCTCCTCCATTGGATTCTGCGGTGCTGCAATATCATCGCCAGCCGTAGAAAAGGGACCTGCCTGAGACAACTCCAATAACTCCCTCAGCAGCTTTACGCCATTCTCTTCCTTGGCGTATTGGGCAATAACAGACAAGATAGGGAACGAAAGCGAGTCATATTCAGCTTCAGCAGCTTGATACTCCGCTTCCATATCGATGCCATGAAGAAGATATGCTTCAGGAGGAAGTTGGTCTCGCAAATGCGTTACCGCCTCTTGGAGACCCCGTTGCTGCGCAGCCGTCACAAGACGCCCAACGATATTGGTCATAACATCATCCGTGGTAATGCATTGGGCAACCTGAAAAAAGCAAACGCATCAGTACAAATAAAAAGAAACATGTAGTAAGCAAAGGAGAAAAGAGATACCTTGCGGATTGCATGCTTTAGCAGCCAAACGCGGTCATTGGCAGCGGCCGCACGTTGAGCAGTTTAATACTCAATAGTCTGCTCACGAATGGCGATTGCATCAGCTAACTTCCCCGCATATGCCTTTCTCAACGCTGCTTCAGCCTCTAATTCGTCAACCCGCTTACGCAGACTGACGTTTTCCTGCTCGTACATGGCAACTGCTTCCTTTGCATCAAGAGCTAGGCGACGCATCAACAAGAGCTTCTTCAGATTTCTTGCACGTAGCCTGGAACTCTTTGTAGAGCTCAACGTGCTCACGGACAGACTCCGCCAAGTCTGGACAACTTTCCTTCAACAGTAGCCATAGTTTGGCGGTTCTCTTCTGCCTCATGGCCTGCCTTCCAGGCGGCCTCCTCACCATTCTTCACGGCAAGTTCCATTTCTCTCATTGAGGTGTAAGCCTCAATCTTTCCAGCATGAAGAGCTCGGTTGTCACAAATAAGCTCCTCCACACTGGAGAGACCCTGGACATGATCAACAATGGCATCGGATGCCAAACTGTCGCGGGGTTGGAACTTGCGAGAAACACGTTCCCCAGGCGGGAACACATGCTCTAGAAACTCAGAGCAAACATCGTCATCTTCAAAATTGGCGCCACGGGTAATCCTCCACTTAGGCTGATAAGCATGATTGTCCTTGATAGAATCGCGAGGGTTCATATCTACATTCCCCGTTACAACGCCGACACCACCGCTGCTACCACCACCAAAATCAAAAAATTTACCACCAATAACCGCCCCAATGTGAAAAGGAGGCGGTTGAACATCCTCATCGCTGTCAAGGAAAAAATCTTTACTCGACGAAGACTCCTTGGATTTCAGGAAGTCAGCAATTGTTTGGGACCAGACGCCCCGCCTAGTGACTTCCCGAACGGAACCTCAGGCAACTTACCCAAGGTTTCCTTTACTGGTTCAAAAACTGACGTCGATATTTGGGCCTCAGACGGAACAACTAACTCCGCCGTCACAGGCACCGACGTCACTATTGTTTCGGCCTCATATGGGCAACCACACCCGTCATCATCGGTAACTTCACCAAATGAAGAATGGGCATCGCCTTAGACAATATCCCACACTTGTCATCATAGGCAAGCTAATCGTTGCACTTGCCGCCAAAGAGGTGGCAGCAGACTGCACCCACCAGACTGCCTTTCCGTCGCCATAGGCGTCTTCAGAGTCTCTGAAAAAAAAAACAATTTAGTTAACAATGTAGTAAGAAAATAATGTTGAACAAGTATAAGTTTAAGTACCTCGAGCTTTAACCAGACCAATTAGCTTTACAAACCCGCCGAGGCGGGGCTTTTTGAAGAGAGAAACCTCCTCCTCTTCCTTATCATCGTCCACCGCCGTGAACCCGTATGGTGTGGGACTGTGAACATTTTGGTGTTTACGACGGGACCGAACGAGGAACCATGGGATACATTGGTATCTATAACGGTTCCAGGCTGAAAGACTGGAGGCATCACAAGAGCTTCAGTAGCCTGGGTGCGGGCAGTTGGGAGTGAACGTGTGTCCACAATAGTCCCAGATGAATCCAGTAATGTCACTGACGACACGACAGGAAATCCAAACGGCACGTACGACACGATGACAACATCATCATCATGCTCGAGAGGTCTATTGGAAGAGCCTCTAGGAGACACAACCTTCTTCCAACCGCCACCTTGTGCTGCCTTCCCGCCACATTTAGGAAGGCACACAATATGAGACCGTTTACCTTTAAAACAAGTAAACATGCAAGTTAATACATCGCATAGCTTCAAGTAACAAAGCGTGTAAACAACTTACCCTCTTTTGGGTTAACGAAGCTGGGAGGTGGCAACTGCTGGCTCGAAGGAAGGGGAAACACAAAGTTTGGAGCAGTCCTTTTAAGGATAGGCTCCTCCCGAGGACCCAATTCCCGCCGAAAGAGGATCTTCGTACCCTCAGGCGAGGGCTGCAACAACAACAGTGGGTCCTCCACCTCTGTAAAAGAAAACAGCAACGGTTTTTAGAGAAATACAAAACAAGTATAAACCTTAAAACTAACAATGGCTCATTACCTTCACTATCATTCTGGATGAAAGGGACCATCATCGCATCACCCCAGATGCGACTCATCCCAAACAGCACCCGTGCTCGCTCCGGATATGGGCAAAATGGGGAAAGGCCAGCCGGTAAAGTGTTAAACCAGCCCGATCCAGAGTATGGGACTGGTTTAGGCTCCGGAAGCTCTTTGATATCCTCAAGTCACAAGTCTAAAGTTTGCTATCCGCGCTGCTATGTCTTATAACTCTCTTTTAGCAAAGTCGACACAAAACTAGGTCATTGCATGCTGAAGTACAGGCATCCCACTAAACCAAAATGAACCACTATTTGCGGCATGTTGACATGAATGCGAAGCACGTGCACGAGGACGTGGATGGTTATGGTGGTGGGAGAAGGTGATGTGCCAAGTATATGATGGTCCTTGTTGCTTGCTTTGTGCTCAAAGGCTTGGGTTTATTAGCTAGTCCGTGTACTTAGTGAGGATGGTCTCTAACAATTTGTAAACTATTCATGCCTAGATTTGTTTATACATCAAACACACCAGTAGTCGGGTTCAATGGACTCTCTCGTGATTAGTTAGTGACATGATGAAAATAGTAACCCTATCATAAACAAGTGGCCATTACGCATAGGAGGGCTCTACCGAGTGCCATTCTCCAACCAACGAAGGATCATACATCGGGGCGAGACCGTAATTGCTCATAGCACATGACACTAACTAAAGTAGAAATATTTAATCATATCTTATTAAAACTTGTTACACAAACACACTATCATAACAATAAATCAAACATGACCAAAATAAAAATGTTTTCGAATTAATTCCATAGGTCGATAGAGGTATTATATGTAACTTCAATTTTAATAAATCATCAAACTTGTACACCCGTAGCATTTATAAAAATAATGTCAAATACAAAGTTGGTGAGTAAGCATAAATTTGAAATATATGTAATATTGAAAACGATGCAATCCTCATGTCGATGGTATAATCTCAAGCACAATGAATAAACAAAATGTGTTTGATCAAACCTTGTTGACTTGTGTCCTTAGCCCGAAGGTTTGGCTAGATATGTTTCAATCGTTCAAATACCTTAAATAAGGTCAAAATATGAAAGGACGTCACCTAGTATATTCATAATTGTTAACATAGGCTTGTAATTGTTAATGATCACACTTGAAATTGACAATGATATTGATATTGGCATACACCCACAACATAAACATATAGCATGAAATTTGACACATGTATACATAAAATAGAATCACATAGTATGTTAAGACAAAACATGAAATTGGTATATGCAATATGATGTGTCTGAAGAAACACATGTTTCTATAAGTAAATAAGCCCACATTTGAATACATTTTATTGTGAATCTGATATAAATTGGTAATTAATATCTTATCATGAGTGATTTGCAAGTATTGATGGACAAAAAAGGAATTGAACATTATTGAGGCAGAATATCATAAGATGAAAGACGAAACTGAGCTAATAAAAGAATACAAGTGAGAAGATTTTTACAGTCTGTGCAACTTTAAGTTAGGCTACCTTGGACACTATATGGCCGATTACAATTCTAGTGAGGTGGATTCGACTTGTTAAGGATTTTTGGTATGTTTTGTTATAATTACATGAATTTCTTTCGTGGTTTAGCGTTAGATAGAAGGGTTATTAGTCGTTGTTCTCGGTTCTCTTATTACTAGTGCACATTTTGTGTATCATAAAACATTAAGTTAAAATTTATGTTATGGATTATATTTATAATCCCCTTTGGTGCTGCTAACAACGCTCTAGCTATTCACCGTGTCTTATGGATAATACTACTCGTTTGGTACGATATAATTCATGTATTATAGGTGATGCTAACTATATTATTAAACACTTCTTTTATCATTATCTTTTGTTTGTCGGGTCACTTTATGTCACACGAGCTAAAGATATATAACGTGTATACATGGCATTTGTTATGCCCGATATTGAACGTACATGCTTGCGATTTATAATGTTTACGACTGACAATGATGTGTAATTAGCTGTTGTCACATTCCCTCTATGTTAGAATAATTCCATCCTTGAAATTTAACTCAAGTCGAGAGACGACGTAATAGTTACAAAACCCCTTTTGATTTTATTGAAAAAAATTTGAGAGTTGTGAACAAAGGTTAATCATCTGATTAAATCTAATGAATTAACAATGATAAACTTAGGAACATACAACCAAGTAATACAAATTATGTATAGCTCAAGGTCATGACCTAGAAAGATTCAAGTAGCTTAAGAAAATTTCAAGTAAGGGCCTTGGTTTATGTCTTCGTGGTAATGCAATGTATACTAAGCAACATTGTGGCCATAGAATTGGTATACATATTCACAAACTTTGCAATATGATGAAATAATAGAAAGAAAACAGAAATGACTGGGATTTTCAAACTGCATCAAATGAATGATGTAACCGTTTTTCGGCATCCCTTCCACGCCAATGAAAACGCTGCGATAGATAGTCAAATAGAAAAAAAATTATTAATTTTCAAAATGTTAGTCTCGCCAGAGAGTTAGTAGTCAAACTACAATAATTTGTATTGACAAAATGCTGATGGTGGAGGACCGAGTCCAATTTTGAGAGACGATGACACAATTTTCAGTCCTCGGTTCTATCATGGACGATAATTTAATATGTTGTTGTCAATGTGTCATGTTATCTAACGATGCGCAAACAAATAAATTTGCGTATGGATATGGAGGAATCCATCACATGAAAAGTAGAGTATATTAACAAAAATTGTTGCTATTTAAAAATAACGTTACTCTCAAACGTTGAGATGATCAGGTTGAGAGTGTGAATTACAACCAATAGAAGGGATGGGTTTCACCAAGACATATTAGCCAGGAGGGGAACTCAAGCACATATGAACAAACAAAACGTGGGTGATCAAATCTTGTTGACGTCCTTAACCTGGAGGTTAAGCTAGATAGGTTTCAATCGTTCAAATACCTTAAACAAGGTCAATATATGGACGAACGTCACCTAGTAGATCTATTATTGTTAGCATAGGCTTGTAATTGTTAATGATCACACTTGAAATTGATATTGACAATGATATTGATATTGGCATACACCCACACGTAAACATATAACATGAAATTTGACACACGTACACATGAAATAGAATCACATTGTGTGTTGAGACAAAACTTGAAATTGGTATATGGAATATGATGTGTCAGAAGGAACACATGTTTTTGTAAGTAAATAATCCCACGCTTGAATACATTTTACCATGAATCTGATATAAATTGGTAATTATAGTATTATTATGAGTGATTTGCAGGGATATTGATGGAAAAGAAACATAATTGAACGTTATGGAGACAGAATATCAGAAGACAGAACTGGTCTAATAAAAGTATACAAGTGAGAAGAATTACGTGGTTTGTGTAACTTTGAAAATTTACGGTCTGTGCCTTGATCCGAGGTTTCGTAATGATCAAGTCACATCCAGTGGACTGATATGGACCTGTACTGTCAGTGGTCAAAGTATTTTACAAACCGTGCAACTCCCAAAATTATAGGAGAAGCTCTTTATAAACCCTATTTGCCGTAAACCCTAGATGAGACGACCAGAACTTAGTAAGGCTACTGTGGGGGTCGAAGACAACCCTAAACACTTATCCTGAAGGTCCAAATCTGTGGAAGAGGTTAGGATTGATGAACTAGATCCAGTGATCATGCTTCTCTTTATTGTGTCTATTTATTTTATGTATATCATGTTAGGCTAAAAGCCTTCGTAATTGTAATTGTTTGGAGAAGACGACTCTTTGATGTTTTGATATTTTGGATGTTTGATTTATCTATATAGGTAATTTCAATAGTTTATTGTATAATATTGTGTTGTAAATGATTGTATGTGTTTATTGTATGCATGATTGAGTTGTGTGGGATAGATCTGTCTTTGCATGAAGTTATGCTAGCCAGGTCTGTCTAGTTTATCTCTAGGCTATATTGACACCCGTTAACCTAGGGCTTGAAACCTAACCAGTAATAGACATCTCGGTAATATTAATCATAAAACATGGAACAACGTACATTGAGGATCTAATTAAAAGGATATTTGAAAATAGTTAGGGTTTTCTCGTAACTATTCACTATTAGATCATAAGTCGCTTGCCCTCCGGTCGTAGAATCAGGATTCGTAGATCGAGTAGCACGTGCGGTTAAGAAACCCTGAATCACAAGTGTTCATAATAAATTTAACTTCACTAGGATAGAGTCTTATGTATGTCTATAGCCGATAACCCTAACCTAGTTGGGTTAGCCCGAAATGGCCGATCCATCTTTAGCATATTACCTGCTACTATCGGGAGTGATTGTGAAGTAGTTCCATCTTAGCAAAAACAAACGAAATAGAAAATTCCGAAAACCTGACCTAAATGAAACTAAAACAGAAAACGAATCCGAAATCGATCAAAAAGAAACAAAAGAAACTGAAACTCAACCCGTCCCATGAGAAAACTCTTGTCGACTCGAAAATTGATCATTAGGACACTAACTCCTACAACTCCCACAACTCCTTAGGACACTAACTCACATAGACTAATTTCTTTAAATTTTTTGACCCATTTGACCGAAAATAAGATGGAATTTCAAGTGACTTATTTTTACTCCTTTAGTTAAAATACCTGACCAAACCAACTCATATAGTTTTTAAAGCAACCCAAATGGACCAATTTGAAATGCTTTGGATCAAGATTGCCATCTATAACTAGGTTAGAGTCTTATGTGTGTTTATAGTCCATACCTTAACCTAGTGGGATTAGCCCGAAATAGCTGATCTATCTTAGCATCTTACATACTACTATCGGGAGTGATCCTACCCATTTATAACGTGTATACATGGCATTTTTTGGCCCGATATCATTCAACACATATGCACAGGCCCGTCTCCGAGAATGCTAAAAAAAATTTAGGCCTCGTGCTAGATAAATTTTGGGCATCCTTATAATATAAACTCATCAATTAAATATCAAAAAACCATAATACGAATTCAACTGTTTTAAAATAAAGTTGGCATATTCCTTAAAATAAACAAAACAAAACTAGTGTATCAAAACGATGAAACTTAAGCGAATTTTGAGGCTCTCCTAGCGGTTTGGGAAGCAAAGCTCTCGATCAAGTCTTTGTAGTCCATACTTTCTAATATTTCGTTTTCAATAGATATCATTGCCAATCCGTTGAGTCTTTCTTGCGACATTGTCAATCGTAAATAAGACTTCAACAACTTCAATTTTGAAAAGCTTCTTTCTGCCGATGCCACCGTTACCGGAATCGTCAAAAGCACTTTATATGCATTTATAGCATTAGGGAAATGACCAAGCCGCTTGATATTATTTAAAGCATCAAAAGGGCTAACAATGTGATAGATATCATTGCCAATCCGTTAAGTCTTTCTTGCGACATTGTCGATCGTAAATAAGACTTCAACAACTTTAATTATGAAAAGCTACTTTCTGCCGATGCCACCGTTACCGGAATCGTCAAAAGCACTTTATATGCATTTATAGCATAAAGGAAATGACCAAGCCGCTTGATATTATTTAAAGCATCAAAAGGGCTAACAATGTGATTCGGTAAAAATGTCTCAATCAGCTTCAACTCCAAATAAAGTTCATTAGCATCAACGTCCGATTCTTCTTTATATTTCAATGCATCTTCTTTTTACGTTTTTGGGCACCGGAGAGGTATTTATATTTAGGAACGGGAGACATGATTTCTAGACAAAAAAAATTCACCATTTAGTATTACTAGCAAAAAAAACCAAAAAATAACAAAACAATCAATCTGCTCATGAAACTAAAAAAAAGACTCATGTTAGATAAATCAAAAAATAAAAAAAATAAAAAATCCTCCAAAGTGATTAACGAAGTGTCTGGGCAATCATAAAAAGCCAATTTTGGGTCAAATATAATACAAAAATTGATTTTGTAAGCATGATAGAATATTAGAAATTAATAAAATTATACCTTCCTCTTTCTAGTTAGAATCGATAAACCTAAAAGGCTAAAATCCAAATTGCAAATTCATATTTGCAAACATAAAAGTAGGTATCAATTAAATTAACAGAACTTAATAAAAATAAATAAATCATAGTATCATATGATTCATACCTTCGATTCGATTCCTGCTTTCCCGTTGTCTAATCAGTAATCTCTGGTATATGATATAATTATCCTTCAGTTAGTTCACGACGTTCGTCTGCTTAGTATATACGGTGTTTTCTATTGAGCTTAGCATATTAAATAGGTTATGATAAAATTTAAAACCATTGCCGCCCCCCTAAAATTTTGGGCCTCGTGTCATTGCACGGGCCGCACGGCCCAAAAACCGGGCCTGCATATGCATGCGATTTTATAATGTTTATGAATGACAATGATTTGTAATAAACGTTCAGGATTCATAAGAATGTTGACCTGAAAATGGCAGTTGTCACATAGTTCCATAGTGAAGATCATCATCCATGTCAAACGCATCTTAGATACCTCTAAATGGTTACTTAAGCGTCATATGTTTCCCCCTATGTTTCTGAGTCTGGTCTAATAGTTAGTTAGTTAATTAAATTAATACATAAAACAAATCTTTATGAATATTAACTTAATTTATGTTAGGTTAGATAATTTATTATAATAGTCTTCGTGTCCACGAATCTATATCCGATAACTTACATGCACTATACTATATGTACGATAGGTGTGCTTTCCTGTTAACGTGTTAGTCTAGTATTTTAGGTTTCTTGCTATTTAAAACTAGTCTGTGAATGTCATACCCCGACTTAGGGTCTAGAAGTGTGACCAATAGTTGGTAGTTGTTTTGTAAATATATAAGAGTTTATGGGTTAATTTTAGCAAAACACTTTAGGTTGTTTAAAAATAGTAATTTACATTGAAAATTTACTCGGGAATTAAATACCCAAGCATCTGGTTACAAAATATTTGTTTTTTTATATTACAAGGATTTCCTTTATCATAAATGAGCCATCTTGTAACGTGAGCTTCTATCTTCATGATGACTCCAATCCTAGCTATTGCTTACTAAAACTTAGTTACCTGCAATGGTTGGGAAAAATACGTCAGCTATGTGCTGGTGAAACGTATGACTCTAAAATATTTAAACTATAGTTACAATACAAACATAGTTTTCTGTACAAGCTCAACAGAAAGTATTTCATTTATGGGAATTGTACCACTGCCCTGCACACACAAAAAATCTTCGAGCCACGTATCCCTTATTGAAGAACTAGTTATGATTGTTAGCACACGACCACGTAGCCTTCACATGTTTAGGCCGGACAATTATGTTTGGATCCATACACATATGTAATCGGTATGAGTTGCTTTTATTTTATGTCTTGTATTATAACGTTTTATAGATCACGTAATCTCATGTAAACGTTTGACTGACTCCTTAAGACGAACAACCCGTTCATCTTATAGAGTATAAATATTTTTTTGACTGTTTGTAAAGATTTAACGTATACCGTCGGTGTTCGTTTGAAAACCTTCTTGGTATGAATCACAATAATGTTAACCTATAAATAAATAGGTTTGAATAAATATCTGGATTGTGTTTCTTGATTAGGTTATAGACCTTTAAGTCTAATTTAACCTTGATAAAGTATTCAACTTTGTCTTTGAATTGTTTTAATATGACGTTTGATATAGCATGCTTTGGCTTAATAGGTTCTAATACGTTGGCGAGTTTCTCCAGGTAAGTAAACGGGTTCCGCGGTTTATTGGGATTTATACGAATTACTTTCATTCTGCAAGAAATTCACTACTGGTGATATCCCCCTTACAGTATACTACATGCCCGTCAAAATATAACTTTGTTAACACTAATTTTTAATGAAGTAACTTTTATGAATACCTTTACGAATGCTTTATAAATACTTTCAAGGTTAAAGGCCATAGACTTGACTGATGTCTAAGATATAACTTAAATAACTTAAACATAACCCCTACTTTAATTCGAGCACTCGAAATGCTAATAATAAGAACAGAGTGACGACTTGTCGGGTAGGATCTTGATATGCACACGCTTATATGATTGATAACGCATTTGGGACTTCGATACTTGCATGAACTTCGAGAAACAAGGCATCGACACGTTGTAACAGTCAGAGTATGATTTTCCAGGTTAACTATGTGAAAATGGGTGTGTTTTTGGGATGAAGAAGTTCAATCCCGTAACCCCTCTATTTATAGTTGAAAATTGGTTCCTTTGCATCGCACGAAGGAACTATGTCGTTGTCACTTCGCGTCGCACGAAGCAGCCTTCTGCCACATGTGTACAATTGTGCAACGTGTCAACACGTTGCTGGACACGTGTCTCCGATTACTTAACAAGATTTCGCGTAGCGCGATGGAGTCCTGATTGTCCGTTTGCGTAAGTGACCATTAGGTCAGTTACTGTTTCATTCTTTCGCGTAGCGCGAAGGAACTCAAGTTTGTCCGTTCGCATCGCACAAATTGATTGAAAGTTAAAAAATTTTAATTTCAGTCCCTAATTTTTATAATTTGGCATTTTTGGCTTAATTCTATAATGGAAATTTACGTGTTGTTACGGTGCATGATCATTATTATATATTACTATTCTAGCAACTCAAGTTTCTGACGTTGTTTTCGGGGGTACGACTGTAATTAGGGATAGGTTATCTTTCTTCGTGTAACTTGTATATTCTTTTGGTTTTAGTGGTTTAACTTAGTTAATTTAGTTTAGTTTACAATTTTAGTTTTTTGTTTACTACTTGATTCTACGTGTTTAATTGATAAGTCTAGGTTAATTGTTTAGGTTACTTACTCTCAAGGTTTGTTTATGTGTAGATCTAGGTCCAACGAATTTCTATCACCATTGCTAAGCTGAACAAGAGTTATGCAAATCCAGAAGAAAGAAGAAGACTCAAGAAAATAACCTTGAGGAACCATCAATCACGACTAGAAGAGGAAAGAGGAAACAAGTCGATACTAAAGTCGCCATGGCAGGACCGGAGAGACCAATATTGGAGTATGTCAAACCGTCCACTACTCCAACTACGAGCATTACTGGTCCCGCCCTGACAACCGAAACCTTTTTAATTCCAACTAACATTATTCAATTAATTCAGAACAACTATTAATTTCACGGATTATCCGATGAAGATCCAAACTCTCAAAAAGAAGGCTTTTTACAACCCTGTGATACGTTTCACTTGAATGGGTTGATACCTGAAGCTGTCAAACTTCGTCTATTTCCATTCTCAATAGCTAGACAAGCTCGGTGTTGTTTATCATATCAACCAAGAGGTTCTATAACCACCTGGCAGAGTCTGGCAGAGTCTGGTTGAAAAGTTCTGATGATCGTCGTTTTAGTCATGCACAAACCTATTTAAATTAGACAGATAGAGTACGTAGGGTATCGTATCCACAAGGAGCACGTGGTCAATGTTACACTTTTTGTTTAAGTATTTAATTATCCTAATATTAATCTAAGTGGACAAACAATGTCAAGATAAAATTGAAAGATTGATTTAAAAAAACATTTTAGGAGAATGCAAACCCCTACAGATTTCAGGTTCTAAGTTTCACACAAAACCTGTTTAATTAATTAGACACCCATAGACTTGGTGTTAGAAAGTTGGTTAATTTAGGTGGTAATGAAAAAACAAGTCTTTGCCATCATATATTTTACAATTTAGTTACCCTATTAATCGGTGTGAATCAACCTACTCTATGTTAACCAACAAGCTACTAGGTTTTCTCATCAACCAAGTTGTTAAGCAAGGATTACAAAAACATGCAAATAGTTTAAATATACCAACACATCAAATTGTTTATACAATGTTGTCAATGTCAAAAACAAATCCAAAGTGGAATAAAAAAGTTTAATGTTTAACCCAAACGAACCATTCACCCGGAGAAAGCTACAACAAGATTAGCCTTGCCTCATCGTGATTATCCCTTGTTGATTTGTGTGCATAGCAGCCAATAACTGCTCCTTTACGTCCCTTGTGCAAACCTACTGCCGTCCATCCCCAAAAATCACTTTTTTTCCCTTTACGTGGATTGATCTTCTTTTAGGCCAACTGATGTTTCTTGTGGGCTGATTCCGATTCCCATTGTGGGCCTTGGTGCAATTCTAATGAGCTACTACATATTTAATTACATATTTAATTGTAGGCTTTTGAACTTTGTTTCGTCCGCCATCGAGTCTGACTAAATTAACTTTAGGAATCACATTATAATTCAATTATATCCATCATACCACCACTACCTCAACTGTGTTTAACATGTCCATTTCATAATTAGTTAAATTATTTTTTATTCATTAATACTTTAGCATCTCAAAAATTAAATAATAAATTGGAATTTCCAAACTAAGCCATCACGTTGTATTATTATTTAAACATACAAAAAATTTCGATACCAACTTTGATAATTTTGGAACTTGAAGGACCAATTAGTAATTTAGCTAAAAATTAATATTGGAAATCGACACATAGCTGATGACAAATCGGATGGAACGACACATGGCTGATGACTATCCACACTCCCTAGAGAGAAACCACTATCCAAAAGATGGTTAGCCAACGTACTATACCAACATCTCGGGTCTTGGTGAAGACCATATAGAGCCTTGTTTAAACGATAAACACGCTCGGGATAATCTGGATCCTCAAAACCAAGAGGCTGCTTCAAGTAGACCTCTTCATGAATAACCCCGTTCAAAAACACACTCTTCATGTCCATTTGATACACCTTAAATTTCTTGTAAGTAGCATAGGCAAGAAAAAATCGTATAGCTTAGAGTCTTGCAACCTGAGCATACACTTCGTTGTAGTCAATGCCTTCTCTTTGATTAAAACCTTGAACAACCAATCTTGCTTTATTACGCACAATAACCCCTCGATCGTCCCTTTTACACTTGAAAACCCACTTTTTTTTACACTTGAAAACCCACTTTGTTGGAATAGCTTTACGAACACGAGCAGGTTTATCAATCAAAACCCAAACACCAAGACGAAGAAATTGTTGCAATTCGTCTTGAATTGCTTCTACCCAAGATGGCTCTTGCAAAGCCATGTACACACTCATTGGTTCAACTTGGGATAGAAACCATGTGAATTGGGCAATACTTTGAAATCCTGAGGCCTTGATATCAACATACATGCACAACAAAGGATCTTTAACAACATTTGTTACTTGATGTCGTGTCCGAAATCCCTCATTCAAATCACCAGTTATATTTTCCTTAGTATAATAAGAATGGATACACAATATCAGATGCTTAGAAACTTCAACACTATTTTGCAAGTTGTTGTGTTTATATCAACCGCTTGTTCAGTAACATGGATGGAAGATTTACTTCCATTAACCCTGTTATATTCTTGATTTTCAGTTAATGGTTTTGAGGTCAAAAAGTCAGCATCATCAGAAGTATCAGATAACACATCTGAATTACAAGGTTGAACCGGTACAAAAGTAGAATGATAAAAAGAAGAATAAGAACTTGGGAATTCAATAATTCTTTTTCCAAGTAAGAACGAACCAAGTCTTCATTCTGTACTTCAAGCAAGGGAGTGAAAGAATCAAATAGACCTTCATGATCAAACATTTCAACACAATCAAAGGTAAAAATTTTGATCAAGATTGGTAAAATACAAGATTTTAGTCTTAATTCGCACAAATCCTTGAAAATAAAGCAGAAATAATTTTTTTTTTTCAAATTTTAAGCTAAAACATGCTTAAAATCTTTTTGTAGTTTTCAAATATCAAACAAAATAAGCTTAAAAATACGATAAGCAACACATATTTTTGTGAGAACGATCATAACATGGGATCATATTGACTAGTAACATCCTAAGCTACACATTCATTTCAACATTATTATGCACATAATTCAAAGATGATTGCAGATATAATTGTCCACTTTAAACTTTTACAAATCTTTCAGTAGCCTTACGATATGCTTATGGTTCAATTAGGCACAAATCTTATGTGGACCCCACCTATCATACACAATTATTATCTAATACATTGTATTTCACATGTATTTTCATTTTTACATAACATTGATTATCTGTGATCCATGCATGCAAAAGTTGTAAAAATAAAATAAGCAGAAGGTTAAAACTTTCCTTTAAAGTCGGTATTACTACACGCAGATAAGGTTCCATTTTAACAAAATCAAAAGATAAAATAAGTTGAAGTTTTACACGACAGTAACCTTTAGGTCGATACATGACTTTCGCACATTAATGCTTTTAGTATGCAGAGAAGATCCAAGGCTTGTATGAAACATCAAGAAAATAAAGTATATTACTTAGGCCTTAACCCCCATATCGGTATTACACACGCAGAGAGGATCCAAGACTTAAGCAAAAATAAATAAAACATAAGTTGAATTTCTTTGCAAAGTAAAAGAAAAATAAGCTGAATTTCTTTGCAAAATAACTGCATATACACACAACAATCTTTAAATTTTTGAATCTTAAAAGCATATATTGCATCAATATGTTGTATCACTAGATTCAACAAGTATTTTAGGTTTATATCTTATTAACATGTATATATTTGTCAAGCCTAACATACACATCATGCAGTTGAGCTTATGACAATTTTTCGACTAAAATTTCCATGTGCTAGATAAGTTAAGTCAATACGCCATCATTTCCCATAAGGTTGGGTCAAATTTCTTAAAATTTTATATTTTTCAATTTTTTTGGATTTTCATATATTTCAACTGAAAATCACATATCTTTTTGTATTTATCTAATATTTTATCTCTCTAACAATAAAATTGATGAAAAAAAATAAACGAAAATTGTACAACAAAATAAAAGTGAACAATCAAGCGATTGAATTTCCGAAAACCTCTTAAGACTGTTTAAACAAGCAAAAATATGAAACTTGTTTTATCAGATGCTTTGGTAAAAATATCAGCCTTTTGAATATCCGTATGAATTTTCTCCAAAGAGATTAACTTTTCAAAACAATCACGGATATAGTGATATCGGATTTCAATGTGTTTAATTTGTGAATGATGTGCGGGGTTCTTCGCTATACAGATAGTAAGAAACTTCAAAACAATCACGGATATAGCAGCCGAGTTATCAAATATAAAGAGGAGTAGTAAGAAACTTCAAACCGTAATCCCGCAAATGTGCTGGATCCATAAAAACTTGTGAACAACAACTCAAGGCTGCCATGTATGGTTGAAGTAGAGACCGTTGTCTGCTTCTTACACTGTCGGGAAACAAGATGGTTTCCAAAATTTGACAACCTGCTGTTGTTGACTTTAAGTTGATCTTGCAACCTCCATAATCAAAATCTGTATAAGATGTAAGCTCTAAATTATCTTCCTTGGGGTACCATAACCCGATGATAGGATTACCCCTCAGATAATGAAAGATTCACTTCACAACCGCAAGATGAGTCACTCGGGGACTCAAGTGATAATTTGCACACACACAAAACAACAAAAATTATATCATGATGAGAAGCAGTAAGATACTTTAAAGAAACGAACATGACATGATAGAGGGTTGGATCAAGGGTATCCTCTATTTCTTTCGATGAAATGTATGACCCCTGGATAGAGGAGTATAGGGAACTTTGACGGTCGTTATCTTGAATCGGCGCAAGATATCGCTCATATACATTGTTTGATGTATAAAAATTCTCGTATCAGACTAATGCGCCTGCAACCCTAAGAAGAAAATCTTCTCTCCTATTGAGTTCATCTCGAACTTCGTTTGCATTGTCTTCTAGAATTCTTTGCATAAACCATCATTTGTCGGGCAATAAAATGATATCATCAACATAAATTTGAACCAGGAGAAGATCATCCTTCGCATCTTTATAGAAGTGAGTACAATCCACACACCCTAGAGAGAAACCACTATACAAAAGTTGGCCCGCCAACGTACAATACGAAGCTCCCGGGACTTGGTGAAGACCATATAGAGCCTTGTTTAAACGATAAACACGCTTGAGATAATCTGGATCCTCAAAACCAAGAGGTTGCTTCACGTAGATCTCTTCATGAATAACCCCGTTAAAATACGCACTCTTCATTTCTATCTGATACACCTTAAATTTCTTGTAAGCAACATAGGCAAGAAAAACTCGTAAAGCTTTGAGTATTGCAACCTGAACATACACTTCTTTGTAGTCAATGCCTTCTCTTTTATTAAAACCTTGAACCACCAATATTTCTTTATTACGCACAACCACCCCTCGATCATCCTTTTTACACTTGAAAACCCACTTGGTAGGAATAGCTTTACGAACATGAGCAGGTTTATCAATCAAAACCCAAACACCAAGATGAGCAAATTGTTGCAATTCATCTTGTATTGCTTCTACCCAAGATGGCTCTTGTAAAACCATATACACATTCATTGGTTCAACTTTGGATAGAAACCATATGAATTGGGAAATACTTTGAATTCCTGAGGCCTTGATATCAACATACACGCACAACAAAGGATCTTCGAAAACGTTTGCTACTTGATGCTGAGTACGAAATCCCTCATTCAAATCACCAATTATATTTTCTTTTTAGGATAATAAAAATGGATCCGCAGTGTCGGATGCTCAGAAACTTCAACACTGTCTTGCAAGTTGGTGTAACAGCTCGGGTTTTCTGATAATATATTAGATACCAACACCCGACCCCTTTTTGTTATCGGTTAATTTTAATCAACAAAATATCACGTTTGTCGAGTTAATAATAATTTATTATTATTGTTTATTATATTTATTCAATTTATGAAAATTTCTTTCATATATGTACATTTTCCACTTAAACTATAGTTTTACTCTATGATGTATCCATATATAATGTTGAGGGACCATTTTTACAAATCTGTATAAATACATATATTATATTATAATTCAAAGCCCAAACCCATATCCTATACCCGTATTCGCGCCCTAAACCCGCAAACCGAAGACCCGTTTCATTGCTTGAGCTGTAATTGTCGTAGTAAATTTGGAATTTGTTTAGGAAACCATTAAGTTGATCTTCGGCGATCTCCACCGACTAGTTAATTAAGTTTTAACAATCATTTTTGATACGTAATGCCTAACATACTTCACCGTCCTAATCCGTTCTTCATTGGACATAATAACGATCTTTATAATTCAATTAATCTTACATACACCCTCCTGGACACCTCGCAGATCAAACCCACCTTGTTAATTGTATTTTACGAGCCGACTGCTGTGTTTTCTGGTTGTCTTCTTGGTCGTTGGTTTCATCTCGATATTCAACATCAATCGTTGTTGTAGTAGGTAATTGATACTTGTAACAAGTTTGTTTGTGATCTAATTTCATTAACCCTAAGGTTAATTGAACCAAAACATAACGGATTAACATATTGTGATTCTAGGGTTTATTATAAATTTGGGGTTTCTATACGTTTCTACATATAATAAATCGTTTTCGTTTATTACTCAATCAAACAGTTAGTCCAGTTGGTTTGGAATGTGTGTTGAGATCTGTTGGTCGCGGGTTCGAACCCGGCCACCCTGATTTTAGGTTTTATTTTCTTTTTATTTTCTTTTTATTAATTATTATAATAAATTTTAAATAAATGATATTGGCTATTAAATAAATATTATTTTATTAAAACCGACATCTTGGAGTTTATTGTTTTTCTCAAATCTCATTAAAAGCTTTCGTTTACGTATATATATATATATATATATATATGCGTATACATTATAAGTATATTTTAATAATAATAAATCATCGTTATTTTATTAAACCCGAACATCATTATTAACGTTTCTCGTCGTTAATCATATCTACAAATTTCTTGTATTTATATATATTATATATATGTAATATTCTTTTTCAAACACAAGTATAATAAAATGTATTAGACGTGTTAAACGAACTAACTATGTTTTACAGTTGGGTTTCATTAAAGATTTTTTAATTAGATTTATTATAATTAACTATTTAAAATTTTATTATTATAGTTTATCGCAAATCATATATATTTAAACTAATTACTCATAAATTCGACTATATGATAAACAACCGATTCTCTTAAGTAAATGATGACTAATAATACTGTTTTCGTAATAACAAATAATCCGTAGAGACCAATCGTTCAATCAATAACATTATAATCCCAAAACATAACTCAAGTCACGTCGAAATCTTAATTCATTAAAACGTTTTATACCTTTTATAATTAATTCATGTTATATTATATAACTAGGAATCATTGACGGTATATCCCGAATGGGTTTAACATTATCACATCATCACTTATATTCCGTCCATCCGATTAGGTGACTATCTTACTCCCCCTTTTTAACTTTTTTGTTACTGTTTTAGGGATATGTGCGTTCTAATTATTTTATTATTATTTAATACTCAACTGCAACTGTTAATCATGTGTGTATACCAATTTATGCCTAACATGTTATATGCTTATTTTCTTATTTGGTTAGACCATCGCAATAGCCATCGCCCAGTTTCTGGCATCACGCTCATCGACAACTTATTTACTTGCTTATATCATCGTAATAGCCATCACCCAGTTTATATGTACCGCGCTCATTGACAACTTATTTACTTGCTTATTTGGTTGTATTGTCGTAATAGCCATCTCCGAAGCATCGCGCTTATCGACAACTTATTTACTTGCAGATTGGTTAAATTGCTTCTCTCACTTGACACAGTTTGCACTTTTATTTATTATCATATATTCACAAAAATATGGTGTGTTACTCACTCAACCTAGTGTTGACAAAATTATTGTATTTTTAACGCATATGCAGGTCATCGAATGATTTGATTGTTCAGGATCTTTTTGAAGAAACTTAGGGTTGAATGCTGGAGAGAAGATACAAGATTTAAATTTAGATTTTTGTCTTATTTGTTTTATATATGGAATTATGTATTTTGTTTATCTGAACTTTGTTGGATCATTTGAATTTGATTAATAGATATTATCACTTCAAATATTGCATGATAGTACCTTGAGATCTGTGAGCAATCAGCTCACGTCCTGACATTTCCGCATTAGGTTGGGGTGTGACAGTTGGTGTGTTTATTTCAGCCGCTTGTTCAGTCACATTGATGGAATATTTACCTCCATTATCTTCGATTTTCAATTTATGGTTTTGAGGTCAAAAAGTCAGCATCATCAGAAGTATTAGATAACACTTCTGAATTATCAGGTTGAACTGGTACAGAAGTAGAATGATAAAAAGAAGAACTTGGTGAATTCAATAATTCTTTTTTTCCAAGTAAAAACGAACCAAGTATTCATTCTGTACTTCAACCAAGGGAGTTAAAGAATCAAATAGACCTTCATGATCAAACATCCAGTCAGGTCCCTTGCTAGTAGGAGGCATGGTGTACCTTTGACAATTAACATCGTACCACTCTTCAACACACCCAGAATATAGATTAAAAGCATGTTCTTAGGTGAAGCATACAAAAAAAAACCTTCAATTGATTTCTCTCCGAAATTTCCTATATCTCGTTTAAGCATTGAGCAAGGACACCCAAATGGCTCAAGAAATTGAAGATTTGGCTTACGGTTTTTAAGAAGTCCGTTGCTTGTTTTCTTGAACTTCGTAATTGTGAGAACTCGGCTAAGCGTGTAGCATGCAGTATTCATAGCTTCATTCCCAAATTGTACATGCAACTTTGAATTCGCAAGCATGGTTCAATGATGGTTTGATTATTTCGTTCATCAACCCCAAATGGTTGTGGCACATAGGGAGCACTATACTCATGATGAATACCTCGTTAAATACAAAATAACTCCATAATGCTATTCTTAATTTCCGTGGCCTTATCACTTCGAATTCGTCTCAAATTCAACTTGTAAAGTGATTTGATCTTAATGATCAATTGTTGAATGGGAACAGTTTTCTAATCCTTCATGCTCATGAATAACACTGATGAATATATAGAATAGTCGTTAATGACTATGAGACAATAAAAATCTCCCCCAACACTCACACGTTTTACTAGACCAAATAAATCCATATGAAGACCTTCCAGTGGAGTATCAAATGAGTTGACTTGCTTCAATGGATGAGACTTCTTCTTTTGTTTACCCTTCTTGCATGAGACACAATTGGGCATATGAAAATGCCTTAATAACACACCATCCACCAAATCATTTGACAACAAATGATTCATCGTTCTTAGGTGAATGTGACCCATCCTTCTGTGCCATAGGATCGACTCTTTTTCTGTAACATTTGATATGAAACAAGTAGCTGTTGAAGAAGATGATGTTGTAGATGCCATATCAAGAATATAAATATCATTCGATCGAGGTGATATCATGACAGCCATGTCCTCAGGAATAACAGGCATCAAGATCACACATTCAGTATATGCGAATAAGGTTGTAAACTTCTTGTCACAAATCTGGTGATGCACCATGAAGCTTAGTATCATTAAATTTTTATTTTTAGCATGTTGAAGTAACTTCTGGAATTGCCTAAATGTCAAAGTTACCTTTGAACTTTTAGTCAGTTAAGCACTTGCAGGTGTCACATCAACCTTACCATTCTTACAAACAGGTTTAACAAGGTCAACCTGTTTGTTAACAACAACCTTCTTCACTACATCATTAACCACAACAACCTTCTTAAGGGTTAACAATGTTTACAATTTTTTGTTTCACATTTGATTTATCTTAAGTTGATTGTCTTCTCAAAATACTTTTAACCAAGGGTTGTTTATCCTTGATAAAGGGTTTTTCAATCTTAATTACCCTAGATTCACAATTAACAGCAATGTGACCCTTTTTACCACTCGAGAAACAAGTTCTCCATTCCACAAATTTGTATGGAGACATAGGTCGAACTTGTGAACCATTAGGTTAAGAAGACGAACCAACATCAAATTGAGTCTTAGCCAATTTTTCAACTTGTTTTTTTTTTGTAAAACTCTAGCTTAGAACATTCAAAGAAAGCTTTAAGCATGTCAGATCCAGTTTATTTAACAAAATCATTTAGCTTTATTTTTCTTCGTTTCCCCATTATAAATCTTAGTTTTACAATACAGAGCTTTTCCACAATCAAAACCTTTCTCAACACACTCTGGTTTTACAATACTTCATTTTCAAGTTTAATAATCTTGTTTCTACCTTTGATAATCTCATCAAATTTGGGCATTAATAGACTCTTACTTAATAGAAACATCAATTTTCAACTGATGATTACTTGCAATTAAAGCATCAATTATCATTTTATATTGTTTCTCACTATTAAGCAAAGTTCTATAATTGTCGCTTAAGCTGCAAGATCAATAACCATAGATTCATTATGGTTACAAGTCTTCTCATGTTTTGACAAATTCTCAGCATAAGTAACACAAACAGTTACTTGTGAATCATCAGAATCTTCAGAATTAGATGAAAGAGAGCTAAAAGACTCAGATGAGATAGAAGACTTAGAAACTGAGCTATTTAATTTTAGCCATGCAAGTAAAAAGAATTTTCAGATTAGCAGTTGAAAATTCTGGCCGTGAATCTGAATCCGCTATCACCACACTCTTATTCTTCTCATCAATCCAACCTTGATCACTTTTAGTGATAACAACAATGTTAGCTTGATGTTTCTCACTAGATGATGACTCTTCCAACAGCTTTGTTGACTAACCAACACCTTCTTGAATCGCCATTGCCCTAGACTCACTCTTCTTTGGTTGTTTAAAGGTCTTTTGAGGAACCTTCTTTGACTCTTTGTTGTTATACTTCTTCTGAGAGTTAGGGTTTCTATCATAGTCTTGTTTTAATGATACTCTCTCCTTTGCTTGTCACACTCTTTGGCAAAGTGACCAAATTCTTTACAACTGTACCATTTGACTTTGAATTTGTCAAAGCCTATCCTCTTACTCATAGTAGGAAGATCATTGCCAGTCCTCTACATATATTTCTTGATTTTCCTCACAATAATTGCCATGTTCCATTTGAGATCCATCAGTTCTAGATCATCATGATTGATTTGATCACAGTCTTCACCAGTCAAATCACAAGTGGTTACTTTGCTACTCACTAAGGTGTTGTTTGTTTTTTCGGAGGTAAAATGTCTGCAGTTTGCGGACAACATCTACAAACATATGTAGCAGAAGAGGTGGACCAAACCTCTATTGTCTGCAACAAGAAGACTGTTTGTTTTTTTAACGTCTGTAAACTGCTAAAATAAACTAAATATTAAATAAACTGAAATTTAACAAAAAACTTTAACAATTAACAAAAAACTAAAAAAAATTTCAACTACAAACTAGTAACAATATTCATAAAACCTAAACTTTCTACAAACTTTTTTCAACTACAAACTAATAACAATAATTCATCAAACCAAAACTTTCTACAAACTAATAACAATTTAACGAAATTAACAAAAAACTTTAACAATTAGCAAAAAAAAAACTACAAACTAATAACAATAATCTCCAATCAAACCCACCAAATCCAATCATCCACTCACCCAAATCCACCCAAAACCCATTTCAAAAACCTGAATCCAACCCCAAATGGCAGTCCCAAAACACCCATCTTCATCATATGATCATTCAAAACTCAGCTAGTGGCAAAAATAATGAAATTAAGCCATACCCATAAACAATCTCACATTATAGTGACCGGTTTGGTTACTCATGATGTAGGTTGAATTTTCACTTTTATTTAGTTTGACTTTTGCAAATAAACACTATCTTCAATTCTTTTTCTTCATGGATCCTTAATTCCATAATTCAACCAAACCCATTTGTTGACTTTATAGCAATTAAAACTGTGCCATTCAAGATGCTAATTCTCCTTCGTAATCTACACTACTCCATGGCGGGATGGGAGCCGCAATCGAGCGTCTGCGAGAAGGAGACGTTGAAGGCTTTTTGTCGGAGCCAACCCGGTTTCTTGACCCTCGGTTCATACCACTTGAATAAGGAGGGGATGTTGATGAAGATAACATTAGAGATGAAGGGTCTGTGGTTGGTCTGGAAGAAGAAGAAAGTTTGGTGGTGTTTTTGGAATAACAGTTGATTGAAAATGGTGGTAAGAGTGAAGGAATGTTAAATCTCTCCTTAAGCAATGCAAACTGCTTCTTACATTGGTTAACTGTTTTTCCGGGGACAGCAGTAGCAACACGTTCCCATTGTTGGTTTGAACTAGAACTAACCTGTTGGGGTAGGTGGAGGCGGCGATGACAGGTTTGGAAGGTGGCGGAGGAAGCAGGTATGGGAGGTGGTGGAGGTGGCTGGGTTTGTCAGAGGAGAGGAGATTAGGATTTAAGGAGAAGTATGATGAATGATGAATAATATGTGTGAGAAGAGGCAAGAAGTGGTTGGACCATGCCTGCACCGGTAAGTGGGCGCGTAGACGTTTTTTAATGAAACGTCTTTGGAAAAACAAACACTCTGCAAAGGGCAATGTCTGCGCGTGGTCTGCGCGGCGCATACAGAATTGGCCAGGAAGAGCTCTTCAGAAAAAATAAACAACACCTAACTGTTCATGGGATGACATGAAAGCTACCATGAAAGCAAAGTCATGTTGTTCGGCTTCTTTCATGTTAACATTTGGTGAAGTTGGAGGAGGTATTATGCTTGAACTTGAGGAACTCGGGCTAGGAAAGTATTGAGGCTCATGAAATGCTTCGGCTGGAGGAATTACATAACCAATTTAAGTGAGAGAAAGTTGTGATTGGTGTAGATCACTCTTGCTACATAATTAGCCCCTCTATACAAAGATGGATCTTGATTAGATTTTGATATACCTTGACACTTGATTTCATTCTCTCTCTTTTCAAGTCTTTCAATAAATTTCATAGTTGTGAAATTTCGATCTCTGAAAATCCATTTTGAGTCAAAATCATCACAAAAGTAGAATTCAAAATCATCACAAAAGTAGAATAAGACTCAGGCAAAGCATCTTTTAAACTTCCAATCCTGTTAGTTTCATCGATGTACCGCTCACACCTATTCAGCTCAACAAGAAGATGACACTATCTAGTCAATATTTCAATTATAGTCTCATTGGGTAAATTGTTAAAGTTCTTGTATTGCTACTTTAGCATTGTCTTCTTGCTTTCTTGTCTATTATCCAAGCTTCTTGCCCTTAAAGCATTATGCAAAGTAGCTTAAATCTTAATATCATAAAACTGATGAAAAATGTTTTAGGTAATGCCATAATCAGAGTATAATAAGCTTTGACTTCTAAGTCATGATTCTCTTCTCTTTAGGAGTTAAATGTTCAATGGTTTTCTTTCTAGGACCAACACCACAATATCAATCATAGTATACTCATAAGGAGTTTCCAACATAGGAAGATAACCATCTTCAATAACTCCTAGATGAGATTCAAATCTCTGGCTCCATCTTTGAAAGTCATTGATATTTGCCAGCTTCGGAGTTTTAGCATGTGAACCAATTTCATTGTCGTAGTTCAGCATGGTTTGCATTATCGTGTTTTTCCAAAAAAAAGCATAATAACTTTTCATTTTTTAGAAAATTTGGGTAAAAAGTGTCAAGATTCAAAGTATAGGGATCTAATTTGACATTATGTGAAAGATTAAATCATCAAATGAGTGAGCGAATGAGGACAATGAATGGTTCTAGCGGATTGATGATTATTTGGCAAATGGATATATCAAACGAGTGAGTGTTTTAGCAAATGAGATGTTTATTCAAGTGAATGGGAATGATGGAATATTAAGCGAATGGATGGAATGTTCAGCGAATGAAACTGTAGCAGTGAAATGGTGGAATATCATCGAATGAGCAGTTATAACGGTTATAACAAACTCAACAAATGGGGATTGAATCTAGCGAATGAGCTCAAGAAATCAGCGTATGTATTCACCCAATCTTCAAACCGTCATACCAAAACCCAGTTCCATAACTAAATCATAACCATACCAAAAATCTTCATCGAAAACCACAAATCCAAACCAAAACAACACGAATCAACACACACTCAATCATACCGATTCCACAGTCAACAACACATCAATTTTGACTTATGAAAGCCAAAATTCACAACCGAAACGACTGTAGCATCCAGCAAATACCATTTCAAATCCAAATCAATCAAAACTTCTCAGTTAACCTCAATTGAACCAATTAATGATCAATTAACAATTATACATTCAATCCTTAATCCATTCTTATAACAATTAACTAGTAACTTTGAACAAATTGATCAAATTCAATGTCCGTACAAGTCCGATATCGATTTCACACAATTAACACCGATTTAACCTAATTAACACACCAAATCAACTAATCAGAACATCCTTTAGCTCTGATACCACTTGAGGATGCAAGAATCATCATCATCATTCATACATATATTTGGATATAGTCTATGATTATAGTGATTTGTATCAGTTAGGCTAGTGTGTGTAAGTGTGAGGTTTTTTAAATCAGTTGGACAGAGTTTTGGGCACAATAATCTCAATAATAATCAGAATTCGTTTACATAACTATATAATTTACAGGGCATTTATAGTGATGAGTCCATTCGCTAACAAGTGTAGCAAATGTACCCCAATTCGCTACGCCATTCACTAATTGGCTAGAGAATGGCCTCTAACAAACAAAACCTCTACGCTAAACGAAGTTAGCTTATAGACTATCTAATCCCAAAATCCCATTAGCTAAACTGCTTTAGCGAATGGGCAACCATAAGTTTCATATCTAGTCCGTAGATAATTACACAAAGACCAAAGACTCATAAACAAAGACTGAGCCGGAAAATCGTGTATCGACGGTATCTGTTGATGTTATTCACCAACTTTTAGCTGAAATTTTTAGGTAATAAGTAGTAAGTGATAATCACTTAGAGTAACAGGGACACAACTCAATGGAGATATAGAAGCATTTGTTGGCTTATTTTGTTAAACTCGTTGTAAAAAATGATTATGTAAACATAAATGTTTTATATTATTAAGGGTATTTAAATCTCTATTTATATAAAGAAATATTTTGTCAAAATAAATTTCTACTGCAAGAAAATAAACTCTGATATATTCAAAACTGATACCAATTATCGGTCACACGTCTAGGCCCCTATGGTCGGGTGTGACAATTATTATTATTATTTAACCCCGAATCACACACACATTAAACCCGATCTTCAAGACTCCAAAGCATGCTTATAAATGTCACTAATTAGTATCTTTAATGATCAGTGACCTGTAATACAAAAGCATGCTTGAAGTATCATTGTTCTAACGAAAAACTAATATAAAACTATACAATTAAAGTAATAATATACAAAATTTATACCCGACCATCATGTTACTAACGAAATACTCCCCGCCATCTAAAACCAATCAGCTCCGCAATAAGACCAACAAGTTTGAGCAAGCTGATGCTGAATCTCTATCCGAGGTGTGGGAGAGATATAAGGATTTTCCTAGACAATGTCCACATCAAGGACTGGAAAAATGGCTAATATGTCAAACCTTCAATTCTGGTTTGACTTGTGCGTATAGGCAAGCCTTGGATATAACCGCCTAGGCGTATGTTTTGTGACCTATTACCTACACCTGCTTATGAGTTAATGGAGAAGCTAGTGAAGAAGGACTATCCCGCATCTAGAAGATAAAACATAGAAAAGAGGGTCAGGTGACGCCAATACAACTCTGGAAGCTAAAGTTGATTCACTGAGTGTAATGATGGTGAAACTTTTTAAGAAAAGAGAGAACAGCTACTATCAGTTGCATCACATGTGGAGGAAGCCATCCCATAAACAATTGTCTGATTGCGGTCGATATAGAGGGCATGGCATTCATCAGAAATCAAGGAAGACATCAAGGAAATGCGTATGGTAACACGTATAATCTAGAATGGAGGAATCATCCAAATTTATTTTGGAAGACTTATACTAATACGCTCCACCAAGATTCAATCAGAGTTCAAGCTCATATGGCCTTGATAGAAAACATAACATCAAAGAGCAAATAAAAATGTGCATGGAAGCAAGTGAAGCTAGGATGAATAACACAGAAGCACAGTTGAAGATGCGAAGAGCTACACTTCAAAATCTTGAGAAGATCAGCGGTCAACTGGCAAAGTAGATGTCTGAACGACCACAGGGAGCACTAACAATCAATATGGAAAAGAACCCTAAAACTCAATTGAATGCAGTTACAATGATAAGTGGCAGAACCATTTTAGATCCGATAATTGAAGAAGTTGTCATTAAAGACATGGTTCACATGGAACCCGAAAAGAAAAGGTTCTGGAAGAACCTAAAATTTTAGAGCAAGTTTAAAAAGAACCAAAACCGAAAGAAACACCGGAGAAGGAATGACAACCGAAAGAAACACCGGAGTATAAGCCTCGTATTCCATATCCCCATAGACTTAAACTTAAGAATGAGAAGAATGAAGAAGAATATATAAAGTTCTAAGCACATTTTAAATCTATTCATATCAACCATCCATTTATCGACGCTCTAAATCAAATGCCAAACTACATGAAATTCTTGAAAGAAATGTTGTCTAAAAAGAAAAAGTTAAAAACTTTCGCAAATATATAGCTAAATGAAGAATGTTTGGCAGTTCTACGAAAGAAGTTAACCAAGAAATTATCCAACCCTAGAAGTTTCACCTTACCTTGTAAAATTGGGAACCTACCCATCACAAATGCATTAGCTGACCTTGGTGCGAGTATTAATTTAATGCATATTCATTATTGGCCAAACTACGTCTAGGTGAACTGTCACCTACGCTCATTAGGGTAGGTGAACCTTAATGCTCAAGTGAATGCAGTTACAATGAGAAGTGGCAGAACCACTCTAGATCTGGTAATTAAGCAAGTGGCCGATAAAGACATTGTTGACAAGGAAAATGAAAAGGACGCTCCAACTAGACTATAAGCCTCGTATTCCATATCTCGGTAGACTTAAGATTGAGAAGAATGAAGAAAAATATATGAAGTTCTTAGAATTTTAAATCTCCTCATATTAAACTTCCATTTATTGATGCTTTACATAAAATGCTGAACTACACGAAATTCTTGAAAGAAGTGCTATTTAAAAAGAAAAAAGTTAGAAACTTCTGCAAATATACATCTAATTGAAGAATTTCGGTAGTTCTACGAAAGAAGTTACCCGAGAAACTATCAAACCTTAGAAGTTTCACCTTACCTTGTGAAATTGGTAACTTACCGTCACAAGCACATTACCTGACCTTGGTGCAAGTATTAATTAAATGTGTTAATTCATTATTCGCCAAACTACGTCTAATTGAATTGTTACCTACGTTCATTAGCGTTCAGCTTGCTGTTGGATTGTTATTTCCCTAGGGGATTGATGGAAAACGTGCTAGTTAAGCTTGGCTAATTTGTAATCCCTGCCGATTTTGTCATCTTAGACATGGAAGGAGAATCTAGAACTCCAATCATTTTAATCTGTCAATTCCTACCAACCGCTCGAGCCACTTTGATGGATTTGGAGGAAACTTAACTCTTCGAGTCGAAGGAAAGGAATTAGTATTTGGCATGAAGGATAACTTGAAGAACATTAATAAACCATCACCGGCTTGTGTGGTAAATACCATCTCGAATAATCTCGGTCGAGAATCTGATAAAATAAGTAAAGTGTCTTGGGAAGAAGGACACAAGAACTAGTTAATATTAAGGACGAATAATTCAATCCCAAGTGGAAAATTCTGAATTTTAGATCTATGCTTAATGGCAAGCCGCTCGATAGCAAAATTGACCGAAGCACATCGACGATTTTGGAAGTTTATCTATTTAAATAATGCACCACTTAATCTGATTTCACACCTTCAAAAGGCCAGCTGAAAAACAAGAACAATTGTTTCGAAGTAGGCAATCAATACAACCATCTAGAAAAATACCCCAAAGACCGTTTAAAAGTAAAGGGACCAAACTGTGAAAATTCTTTGTCAAAACGGCCATTTGACAAATACCATGGTAGCCGTTTTGATAGAAGGGGGTCAAACTTTCAATTGGTCCAAATGGTCATTTAGAGCGACGGTTTCAAACGTTGTGGGATTAGATGTTAGACAATGTATAACATTGCCCTTTAAATAAACTTTATTGTTATATTTTGATTTGAAAGAATAGAGCTGGATTATATATTAAATAACTAACGCCCACTGCCACTTAGTCGTGTAGCGCCTCTGTACGCAACGTCGTGGGTGTTAAAGTAAGGCACCAAACATTGGGGTGCTAGCCCTTTAATGGGCTCTAGAGAGAAGAGCGGCATGGCTCATGTAACTAGAGGTGCACAAATCGGTTTTTTTAAAAAAACCGGTTCGGTTAATAACCGGACCGGTTAATAACCGGTTTTTGTATGTCAAAACCCTAACCGGTCTAACCGGTTAGGACCGGTTTAGAAACCGGTTAGAACCGGTTAATAAACCGGTTTTTTTATTAACCGGTTTTTTAATAACCGGTTTTTAGGTTAACCGGTTTTTTTTTTTAAATAACCATTATTTTTTCACAGTATAAACAAACCGGTAACTACAATGCAAACCGGTAACTACAAGGCAAAACGGACTGACCGAAGCCATTCTTTGCTTTCGTTGTTAGGGTTCTTTGCTTGGAAGATTAAAAACACATAACTTTCATTTATAGTTTTTACATTAAAAATACAAACATTAAATCGTTATCGCATATTCGTAACTCAAAAATACAAACATTAAAGAATGCTTAGACACGATTACATGAACAACTTGCTGTTTCTTACTCATTATTTGCCTCCATGTTTGCTGTTTCTTTAACTAATTTTCTTCGCTACCCGATCCCGAGCTATTCCTTAGGTAATCGTCGTACGCGGCTTCTTCATCGGTCATTGGTTGAGTGTGTCCTTGATTGACCTCGTCTTCATACAAGCCCGCCTCATACTCCATTTCCCCCTCGAGTGAGCGTTGATGTTGTGCCCTATCTAAAGAGTCCAAGTAATCCTTGTAGCAAATCGACATCTCTATAGCTGGTGGAGTGAGTCGAGTCCTCCTAATCGATATAACCCTGCCAGAAACAGAAAAAGCAGACTCCGAAGCTACCGTGGAAGCTTGGACCGTTAGTAAATCTTTGGCCATGGCGGCGAGGATCGGAAACTCATCCTCCTTACCTCTCCACCAAGCCAGCAAATCAAGACTTCTAAATTCATCCGGAGTCATGTGTTTCACAAAGTTGGTACCACCATACCTTCCAAGTTCACTGCTTGGGGTGTTTACCTTTTGACGTTTACCGGCGTCTTCCCAAATCATGTAGTACATCCCCATTTCAAGGTCGGTTTGGGATTGGGATTGGGCAACAGCTCTTAACGAGTCATGAATTTGGGAAGACGACCCGTATTTTGTAAGGTAAACATCATACATGTTTGACAAGGTGGTGTTGAAAGCATTCTTTAAAGTTTGGCTATAATAGGGGTTTTGATCGTCGTTTAACTCTAGCTCATCACAAATTTTTTCTATTAAAGCTTCAACACCACCAACATTGATGCAAGGGTTTAACGCAGCAGCACATGTCAAAACAGCGGGTAGTTCTTGAAAATATTTTCTAAATTTTTCTTTCATTTTTACACCCATATCAAAATAAGGTGCACCCCTATAATGAAGTTCACTCAACTTTGTGCACATGACAGCAATTTTTGGTAAAGCAATGGGGCTTGTTGGATAGTAAACCCCGGATAAACTAGTTGTGCAAGATTTAAAAATTTGAAGGACCTCCGTAACGATCTCAATCAATAACCAGTTTCTAGGATCGTACGGTGCACATTTACCCCTACTTGACAAAATTTGATGAAACGCAATTAATTATTCTTTTTGTTGGATGGCTTTCTCAAACATATCACAAGTCGAGTTCCATCTTGTTGGACAATCCCAATTTAGCCCCAACCATTGACAATTAGCTTCTACACAAAATTTTTTGTATCTTGAAAATGTTTTATTGTTGCTAAAAACATCTCGTAACATTCTTTTAAAATTGTTTCTTTGCGTTTCGATCACGTTTAACCCATCTTGCACGGCCAAGTTGATAATATGTGCAATGCATCGGCTATGAAAAAACGCTCCATCACAAATAGGTTTATACTTTAATTTTAAATGGCCAACCGCGGCCGTATTGTTGGACGCGTTATCAAACGAAATTGAAAAGATTTTATGTTCAATCTTGTATTGTCGAATGACTTTATCCAAGAGTTTAAAAATATTTCTACCCGTGTGCGGGTAATCAAACAATTGAAACGCAACGGTTCGTTTCATCATTTGCCACGACTCGGGGTCAACCCAATGAGCCGTCACACAAATGTATGAGTCGGGCGAACCATGAGGTACCGACCACACATCCGTTGTTAAGTTTACACCAGTTTGTAAGTTTGAAAAGTATGAAATTAGTTCGGATTTAGCGTTTTTCCATGCTTTAAGACAATCTCTTCTAAGGGTCGAACGACTTACGTGTTGGTAGCGTGGTTGAACATACTTTTGCATCATCTCCGTGAATTGAGGGTTGTCGAAGTGGTTGAAAGGAAGTGTTTGTTGAATCACAAAGTTTGAAAACTTTTGACGTACCGCTTCAAGGTCGTACGTAAACACCGCTCCTTGATTCGTCATCTCCGGCTGCGAACTACTTCCCGATTCGTCCTTCAAGGCCTTGCAAAAGAGCCTTTGTACATGCGCTTTTAAAGTGGAGTTTGCATCTTTGCCATAAAACTTCAAAGAATGTTTGCATCGAGCTTTTTGGCTACCGTTAGACATTTCGCATAGGTCGAAATGTTGCCAAACATCTTGGTTTCGTTTCGTGGGGATGACCCGAACGACCGTTTCTCCCGTGTTCGAGGCACCCATGTTGACGGATGAAGCAGCACTTTGGGAGGCCATGATAATCGACTACGAAATAAGAGCGTATGGAGTGGTAATGTGGTATAATTGAGCGTGAGATAACAAAATAATCGCGTATGAAATAAACGTTTAGAGCGTTTGGAGTTGTATAATCGAGTGTAATCTAACCAATACCCAACCTAAACTATATATAGATGTTTGTGGGGGTAAAATGGTAAAAAAAAAAAAAAACGGTCAAAAAAAAACGGCCATATAGCCGTTATACAACGGTCAAAAACCGGTTTTTAACCGGTTAACCGGTTATGGAGAAACCGGTTAACCGGTTTTTCCACAACGGTCAAAAACCGGTTTTTTTATAAACCGGTTAACCGGTTTTTCCATAACCGGTTATAAAAAAAAACCGGTTCGTTAACCGGTTTTGGCTCTAAAACGTGTAACTGAAATGCGAACCGGCGGTTTGTAAACCGGTCAAACCGGTTTTTAAAAATCGGTTTTCGTAAAAACCGGTTTCCGGTTTAAACCGGCAAACCGGTTCCCGGACCGGTTTTTTTGACCATCTCTACATGTAACCTCAACCAATCATCAAACTTTGAAACTTTTTTTTTAATTTAAATTTTTAGTTAAACCATAACGTAATATTAAATGTTTAGTTACTTCAAATTTATTGACTACGTCACATTGACAAGATGTTAGAACACTTTCGTAGTTAAATCACAACATACCGTCTTATATATGAATAAGTAAATATTATACATTAAATACTAATTTAAGTTATTATTGTGAAACAAGGTATTTTAATTTTTCTCAGGGCAAATATGGCCTTTAATAAATAAATAAATAGTAAATTATCCAACGCATTGCGTCGGGACTAGTAAGGTCTGCTTAATTATGTACATGTCACGTTACCATAAACCCTAAAACCCTAAGCGTTAAAACAAATAGAATACTCCATCAATTCCATTAAGAGTGTCTATATTTTCTTTCATATTTGTTCCATTGCAAATGTCTACTTTCAAAATTTATTAGTCAAATTCTAAGTTTGCCCTTAAACACACACAACTAGCATTAATAAACAATATTGGTGGACTCAATTTCTAAGAGCATTATTGTCATTTCGTATGCAAGAAAGTAATCATTCAATCCATCTTGAACTTTGTGTTTTTCAAACCAGGACACTTAAATAAGGACGGAGGGAGTATTTAAAATGACATTTATGTTGGGTTCCAGTGGTGATCAGTCAAAGGTTTAACTTTTAAACCCAATTTATTTAATATCGTTTCATAGTTATTAATCACATTAATAATAGAATACGCAGCGGAATATAAACACGAGTAATCACCATTTAACGTAACCGTACAAGATCTTGTTACAAACGATACGAGTACGAGCCAAACAAAATAAATATAATTGTAGACCGACAATATATATGAGTTTACCTCGGTTAATATATATGAGTTTACCTCGGTTAATATAATTGTAGACCGATTTATTTAATATCGTTTCATAGTTATTAATCACATTAATAATAGAATACGCAGCGGAATATAAACACGAGTAATCACCATTTAACGGAACCGTACAAGATCTTGTTACAAACGATACGAGTACGAGCCAAAAAAAATAAATATAATTGTAGACCGACAATATATATGAGTTTACCTCGGTTAATAAATAACCGGTTGAGACACCGAGGTTCAACGAACGTTGCTAGTTGACGAACTGAAACGACGGCTTTGCGGTGGCACCGGACTGTAACAGCGGCGGTGGCAGCAACATGTGCGGCGGTAGCGAACAGGTGCGGCGGTAGTGACGGACCTGATGGGCGGAACAAGCGGCACGACAGGTGGTGGCCGGTTTCCGGCGAGTCGCTAATTGTATATGACGGCAATATTATACGCGGCAATACGTGAACGAAATCAAGTTGTGCGTGATGGTGATGTCTCAATCATGAGGTCATCATTATTATCATAATATATATATATATATATATATATATATATATATATATATAGAGAGAGAGAGAGAGAGAGAGAGAGAGAGAGAAGGGTTAACGTACAATAATAGGTTATCGTACATTAGGTACGCGAGATCCTGCACCACCAGATCCTAATTGCAATTAAAACTAGGCGGTAGCATAATTGTAATTAAATCAAAAACTACTTCTCGCATAACAAATCGTCATTTACTGCAAGCCTTCAACCATAATCAAATCATCCACAAAATTAAAGCATAATCAAAATCGATAAACCCATTATCGCTATAGTTTAATAATCTTCAAATTGATCAAAAATTGTTGATTTAATCAATAGAATTAATGTGTAGGAGGTTTTAGAATCATCAATCGATTATGAAATTGCATAATAATAAACTTAATTGAGCTATAATTAGGGTTCATGTTTAAACGTTTTGCACAAAAACTTTAAACGTTCTGAACTTTTTGTGCAGAACTTCAACATTTTTTGTCTAGAACTTCTAAAGTAAAAAATTTTAGACCAAAATGAAGAAAAAGTTTAAACGTTCTGACAAAAAATGAACAAAAAGTTTAAACGTTCAACTAATACGTTCTGGTCAAAACTACAAATTTAAACGTTTTGACCAAAACGAACACCTTTAAACGTTCAAGTTTAGATGTTCTGTACCAAAACTTTAGAAGTTCTAACAAAAGGTTTAGAAGTCTATACCAAAACTTTAGAAGTTCTGTACAAAAACTTTAAAAGTTCTGTACCAAAACTTTAAAGTTCTAACAAAAGGTTTAGAAGTTCAATCTAGGGACGACAATGAAACCCGAACCCAATGGAAAAACCGGAAACCCGACATAAATGGGACGGGTAATACCCGACCCATTAGGGTTTGGGACGGGTTTGAGATTAGTTTTAAAATTTTTCGCGGGTTTGGGACGGGTTTGGGATTTCTAATATACCCGATTACCCGATAACATAAACCCATTTACCCGATTATATACCCGATGTACCCAATATAGCTTATTATACTATATATATACTATATTCCAAATATATTATTTGTCGAAACTTGTTTATGTTAATTATTTGAGATATTTTTATCTTTATGGTAAATATCTTTGTAATCGATTAGTTATATTTTGTCAACACCCGTCGGGTTTTGATCTCGGGTATACCCGACGGGTATTTTATCAAAACCCGATAGGAAACCCGAAACCCAATGGGAAAACCCGAAACCCGACATGTAATTACCCGATTAAAACCCGACGGTTTGGGACGGGTTTGGGATGGACTTTAATAAACGGGTATGGGTTTGGGAATACCTAAACCCAACCTATTGCCATCCCTAGTTCAATCTAAATTCCACCCTTAAAATGTTCTAAGGTTAAACCTTTAAACGTCAAGGCAAAAAACTTTAAACATTCGATCATAAGGAAGATTAAAATCTTCTCAAGCTCCTCAGAATTCGCTAAGTATGGAACCTGGCACACCTGAGACATCCGAGCAGGGTTTTACTTAGTCGGGCATGATATTTTGCCTATCGGGCAGGGTTACCTTCTTGAAGTCTTCTTTAGTGATAATCCGAGTAGGGTTCACTACATCTAGCAAAGTTGTTCTTACCGAGCAAGGTTTGATTAATAATGAGGAATCCGGGCAAGCTTGTTGAAAGTTATCCAAGTACTCACTTTCCGAGCAAGGTTCAACTCAGAGCAAGCTACAAAGCCAAATTCTCATCCTTAAACGTTCAGACTTAAACCTTTAAACGTTCAGTTAAAAACCATTACTCAAAACTCAAAATTGATCAATTGAAGCTTCAAATTGATGATTAATTTGATTAATTTCAAAGTTTAATTGATCAATTAGTTCAGCAATTTTAATTTCAATTGGTCAATTTGATCAACTGACCTGTGAACAACTCGTGACGGAGGAAGATGGTGTTCACGATGGTAACGTCGATGGTCGCGACGGTGAATGCAGTTGTTGGACGGTGACGAATTGATGAACGGTGATAGTGAAGGCGAACGGAATCGATGGGAGAAGTGGATCAGAGTTGATGAAATTTACAATATTGCCATCCCGTGATTTTGAAATTAACAGTGTAGGAACTCGCGTACGTAATGTACGATTAGGGATTATTGTATTGGATCTTTTATCTCTCTCTCTCTCTCTATATATATATATATTCCTTTTAATAACCCTCAAGCCCAATTTCGTTAATCACTTGTTTAAAGCCCAGCTCGTTTATTATAAGTAAACATTAGATATTGTTTATTATTTATATCTTATATAAATAATAAATATTTATGTTAGCCATTTACCAGTTAAACAATTTAAGCGGATTTTGGTTCGTTTCCCAAGGTGTAACTCTCACGGGTCACAACCTGGTCGGCCACATTGACATACCCGAACCGGTCCATAATTCCAACAGTCCCCCACATGGACGGTTTTCGGTTAAGTTTCTCAACGCTAACAGCATGCAGTGCTATAGCTACACATAGCTTCCCCCCAACATGTTATGATATTTTAAATTCATTAACCAAAAGATCTTGGAATACACTATTGCAAGATAATGAACTTATGGTAATCATTGCCATCTATCCCTTCTGTATAAGACATCAATTGAACAATAAGACATGGATCATATCAATCTCATATGGCGTTCAATCATTATTGTTCTCGATCTAGAATCAAAGTGGTCCAACCAAACACGCAGTAAGTTTGGGTGAGGCCTCACACTTTACCAGTTTGAATCAACGAGGGCGCCAAGATGTCTAGTTGTTACATATCATGTAAGAGTACAGAATCCCATCTTAATTACATACAACTCCCACTGAACTTCAGAATATTCCCAACCAATGCCTTTATGACCGGCAGTTACGCGACAACGGTCGACACTAATCAAAGAATATCCTTTGGTAAACGAGAGTTCTAATATGTATCTCAGGTCTAAGGATACTAAATGAGCATACCAATATCAAATACATCTTATGACTTAGATCCATGAAGATGATGTGATGCGAGTTACATCCAACGTCATTCATAATGAGGTATGTGAGTTTGAAAGTCAACTCCTTGAGTCCAAAGTCAGAATAGTCTTAATTCAGAATCGTTCCCATGAGTCTGACCGACTACGGATAATTTCGAATACAATATTCAAGGATTAAACGTATTAAAATGAACACAGTTATAATATTCAACATTTGCATTTAACCATTAAATCAAAAGTGAACTCAAAAGTATAAATGTTTAAATGCTAATACATCCAAATACTAAATCAAAACAAATTACTAGCTAATTTTAGACCGATAGCATCCCTGTGATGGTCATGCTTGTCCTGAGTCATCGGCTTAGTGAACGGGTCTTCTAGGTTTTGATCTGCTTCTATTTTGCTTATTATGATGTCTCCTCGTTCCATTATTTCCCGAATAAGGTGGAATTTCCTTAAAATGTGTTTGGCTCTATGATGAGATCTGGGCTCTTTGGCCTGAGCAATAGCACCTGTGTTATCACAGAACACCTCGATTGGTTTGTGAATACTTGGAACCACATCGAGATCAGTGATAAACTTCTTCATCCAAGCAGCTTCCTTAGCAACATCCGATGCAGCTATGTATTCAGACTCAATGGTGGAATCTGCCACCACACTCTGCTTGGAGCTCTTCCAGTAAATAGCTCCTCCATTGAGAGTGAATACAAATCCTAGTTGTGAGCAAGCATTATCTAGGTCAGTATGGAAGCTAGCATCAATGTAACACCTTACAGTGAGCTTCTCTTCCACTCCTCCAAACACCAAGAACATATCTTTGGTCCTTTTCAGGTACCTTAGAATGTTCTTTACTGCAGTCCAATGGGCAATGTCAGGACTATGCTGAAAACGGCTAGTCATGCTTAAAGCATACGAGACGTCAGGTCTAGTGCATAACATAGCATACATGATAGATCCAATAGCTGAAGCATATGGAATTGCTTGCATGTGTTTTTTCTCAATGTCCTTTGTTGGAGATTGCGATTTGCTTAACACGGTTCCTTTAGCAATGCGAACAACACCTTTCTTGGAGTTGTCCATTGAGAATCGTGCCATGACCTTGTCTATGTATGTACTTTTACTTAGCCCTAGAAGCCGCTTAGTCCTATCTCGGTAGATCTTGATTCCTAGAATATAAGCAGCTTCACCAAGATCTTTCATTGCGAAACAAGATCCCAACCAGTGCTTAACTTCCTTAAGCATAGGAATGTTGTTTCCAATGATCAGTATATCATCCACATACAGGATGAGGAATGATATAGTGCTCCCACTAGCCTTTCTGTAAACACAAGGCTCATCTTCATTTTTTATAAAACCAAACTCTTTGATTTTCTCATAAAAATGTATATTCCAGCTGCGAGATGCTTGTTTGATTCCATAAATGGACTTATTCAGTTTACACACCCTATTAAGATATTTAGGATCGACAAAACACTCAGGCTGAACCATATAGACATCTTCCGAAAGGTGTCCATTGAGAAAAGTGGTTTTGACATCCATTTACCATATCTCGTAATCATAATATGCGGCTATGGAAAGTAATATCCTCATAGCAACGGGCGAGAAGGTTTCATCATAGTCAACCGCTTGAGTCTGAGTAAAATGTTTCGCTACTAGCCGTGCTTTATAGGTCTGTACATTTCCATGCATGTCAGTTTTTCTTTTGAAAATTCACTTGCTCCCTACTGCCCGACATTCAGGGGGTAGCTCAACCAAGTTCCAGACTTGATTGTCATGCATAGATTGCATCTTGACGTTCATGGCTTCTTGCCATTTCTCAGATTCAGGATCTAAGACAACAGATTTGTAGTTAGTAGGTTCGTCATTTGACTCGGCTATTAATAGGACTTCGGGACCATCCAGATGCCATAGGTATCTAGGATTTGGTATGGGAGTCCTACAGCGGTTTATGTCTGATGTATCAGCAACAACACCTTGTTGATCAGACACTCCAACTTCCTCAGCGGTTGTTTGTGGTTCTTGAATTTCTTCAAGATCGACAATATTATTCCATTTGCTCGATCGAGAATTTCTTTCTCGAGGAAGTGGCCCTTCCTTTTGATATAAATCAAATTTGTGAAAGGGTGAAAGAAATAATATCCTCTTTGGTTATAGTATCCGATGAAAACAACTTTTATGCCGCGGGGATCTAGTTTGTCATCAGAATCACTGGTGACATATGCATCGCATCCCCATACTCTAAGGAAAGACAAATTGGGCTTACGCCCATGCCCTATCTCATATGGGGTTTTGTTTACCTTTCTAGTTGGAGCCAGATTAACAATGCGGGCGGCGGTCATAAGGGCAAAGCTCCAAAAGGAGTGAGGCAAGTTAGTACTACACATCATCGATCGGATCATGTTTAGCAAGGTTCGATTTCTCCTCTCGCTCATGCCATTATGTTGGGGTGTGCCAGGTGGAGTGAGCTGTGAAACAATTCCACGCTCTTTTAGATGATTGATGAACTCTGAGCTGAGATACTCTCCACCTTGATCTGATCGAAGCATTTTAATAGTTTTTCCGAGTTGGTTTTCCACTTCGTTTTGAAACTCTTTGAATTTTTCAAAAGTTTCATGCTTGTGTTTCATCAGATACACGTACGCATATCGACTGTAATCGTCAATAAAAAAACGAAGTATCTTTCATGGTTTCAAGACATGGTTCTGAAATGGCCGCATACATAAGTATGTATAAGTCCTAACAGATCCCTTGCTCGTTCACTTTTTGAGTGAAGGAGTCCTTGGCGAGTGTGCCAGCTAAACAAGACTCACAGTCGTCAAAAGAGTCTGGTCCTGTGGATTCAAGAATCTCTTCGGATTGGAGTCTTTTAACTCGTGCCTTGCTTATGTGGCCAAGTCAGCAATGCCATAGAAACGTGTCATTGATTACAGATCTAATACGTTTAGAAAGATTAAATACATTATTATTAATTTGAACATCAATCTCATAAATACCATTTCGAGGTTTAGCCTCAAAATAAAAGACACCATTCAAGTAGGCAGAAATAGCAATACCATTAAAAGCGTACTTAAATCCTTTTTCAAAAACTAAAGAAACCGAAATAATGTTTCTGGTCAAACCCGGTACAAACAAACAGTTATTCAAAGTAACTACAAGGCTAGACGGACAAGAAAAATGATATGTGCCAGTTGCAAGAACTGGGACTCTCTTCACATCACCAACGATGAGTTCCATGCCGCCTTGTTTCAGTTTCTTCCGGTTCTCAGCTTCTGCAAGACATTAACGTCGTGGTAACCACATCCGGTATCAAATACCCATGTGTTGCTAGAAACAGTGAAAAGTTCAACAACGTATATAGAAATACCTTTAGAGGAGCCTTCACCATTGGCCATCTTCTTTGCTAGCTCAGCTAGATGCTCGGGGCAGTTACGCATCCAGTGCCCCATCTTGTTGCACTTGTAGCACCGGCGCTCCTCAGGAGGCGGCGGTGGTGCCTTTGCAACATTCTTGTTAGTGTTGGTGGCATGATTGGCAGCAACAGTAACTTTCTTCTTGCCTTTACCGTTATAACCTCGGTTCTTGGGTTTAGGCTTTTTGACACCAGAAGATCGAACCAACAGAACTTGATTAGTTTTAGTAGGAATGTTCATCTCAGCTGTTTTGAGCATACCATGAAGCTCCGGCACTGTCTTCACCCAGGAATTCATGTTAAAATTCATTACGAACTGGTCATAAGAGCTGGGAAGAGAGTTCAAGATGAAGTTCGCTGCCATTTCATCTGACAGGAGATAATGAAGTTTCTTCAGTTGGTCGATGTACCCTTTCATCTTGACGACATGTGCACTAACAGGGGATCCCTGTTCCATTTTGCAGCTAATAAGTTGTTTCATGGTGTCATAGCGTTCTTGACGGGCTTGTTTCTAGAACATACCCTTAAGTTGCTCAAGCATATCATAGGCACCAAAATCTTCCAAGCCTTTAGCAAGCTCGTAAGACATGGTGGCTAGCATAATGCAAGCGACTTCAGCAGAGTCGTCATTATGCTTCTCAAGAACCTTTCTGGAAGCAACTGCATTGTTTTCAGGCTCTAATGGAACCGGTCCATCGAGAACATAGAGCTTCTTTGCCATCTTGATAACAAGTCTCAAGTTGCGGTGCCATTCAAGAAAATTAGTGCCATTGAGATTTTCTTTCTCAAGAATAGTCTTAAGGGTGAATGAGGAATTATTATCAGTTGACATCTATTAAAATAAGCAAAAGTAATTTAATTTGTATTTTCGATGTTATAATCCTATTATTAATGACCCAATTAACATTAATAAAATAGGGATTTGAGAATCTGGCTTCCAGTTAGTAATGGTAGCTATAGCACACAACATTAGTAAGTGGTTAGGCAGACTGACAACGATTGCCAATTGTGAATAAAGCACAACTCTCGATTATGAGGCCCATTAAGACAACAATTGCCTAAGTAGATACGTTTAGCCTCATCTATGCCCACTTTAGTCTTCAGACAGCTGTAGCACGTAACAGAAGAGTAAAGTAATAGTCGCCCTAGTACAGACATGTGTGAAAGGGCCGGATGTGTCAACGAAACCCTTTCACCTTGAAGGGATACGCTAGAAAACAAGTGTGGTGATGTATCTCCGAACACTTGAAATTTCGCAGTATACCTCAAGTTTGGCTTATAGTAGGATGACATAAACTATTGATTTTAAAATTGGGATTAACTTTATAATTTACCGAATTGAGTAAAAGTCCAGTTTTACTGTATTAATAGGGACAACTTGATGAACCCTTTCGTCTCTCAGGACAATCAGTTTTAAATAACCTACTAAAACTAAGTTTGTCGCGATATAACTAACCAATTTTAAGTTAATAGTTAAACTATTAAGTTATAATTTTTTGGAAAAACAAATTTAGTTTAATTTTGCAAAAACTTAATTGGTTGATTAAAAAATTATTTTAATATATTTGGTATTAGGTTGGTGGTATTATAACATATTATAATCAAGCAAACAACCACAATAGCAAACAATAATATGTAAATCTTAAATGGCCAAAATGTGATTGGTCTTGCTAGAGCCTATTAGCAAGACCAATCGGTTCAAGGGGTCACAACACAAAAACAACCACATGGATCGACTCTTGGTGCATCCCGTCATCTTTGCTAACTCCCACTGACTTCAAGAACTCCGTGAGCTCGTCCTCGGTTTTCCTCCGGATCTTCTTCATTACAATATTACCAAATACATTTAATTAAAAACCAAACCCTATCTATTACAATTTTGAACCATCAAAGTGGCCAAAAACCATAAAATAAAACTGAAAAATTAAATACAACTTTGAACCATCCATATGGCCAAAATCAAAAACCAAACAACCAATCACACAAGGTCGGGCCAGATTTACATATTCACCAAAAATAAAATCGGGCAATATTTTGGTCTAATAAAAATTGACCAAACCAAGATTGCCCTAATAACTTATCTAGATCAAAAACTTCAACTAGCTTGAAGTTTGTGATGTAGATCCAGTGAAAAGACCGGATTCGACTCGTATGTTGTAACCAAGGCTCTGATACCACTGTTGGGTTCCAGTGGTGATAAGTCAGCGGTTTAACTTTTAAACCCGGTTTAATAAATATCGTTTCATAGTTATTAATCACATTAATAATAGAATACGCAGCGGAATATAAAAACGAGTAATCACCATTTAACGGAACCGTACAAGATCCGGTTACAAACGATACAAGTACGAGCCAAACAAAATAAATTTAATTGTAAACCAAAAATATATATAAGTTTACCTCGGTTAATAAATAACCGGTTGAGACACCGAGGTTCAACGAACGTCGCTAGTTGACGAACTGAAACGAATGGCGGCTTTGCGGTGGCACTGGACTGTAACAGCAGCGGCGGCAGCAACAGGTGCGGCGATAATGACGGACCTGATGGGCGGAACAAGCGGCACGACAGGTGGTGGCCGGTTTCCGGCTAGTCGCTAATGTATATGACGGCAATATTATACGTGGCAATACGTGAACGAAATCAAGTTGTGCGTGAGGGTGATGTCTCAATCATGAGGTCATCATTATTATCATTATATATATATATATATATATATATATATATATATATATATTCCTATTAATAACCCTCAAGCCCAATTTCGTTAACCACTTGTTTAAAGCCCAGCTCGTTTATTATAAGTAAACATTAGATATTGTTTATTATTTATATATCATATAAATCTAACTATCTATATAATTGCCTAACATAAAATCCTATGTGTCGGTCTCACATCGCTCCCCACACCCTTTAAAGTCACCAGATTGCTTGATTTTTGAATATGAGCCTCTCATTGATTTAACTAAAATTCGTGGGTAACGGATCTACCGATGGGGATTGGATCGGGTCAAATAAAAGGGATTTTGTTTTCTCTTTTTCACGTTCTCCATCACCGTAAAACCCTAAATCACCATCCTCTCTGCCCGATGCCTCTTCTTCACTCTTCCATAATCCTCAATCGACGAACTCCTTCGCACGTCTGCACCTTCCACAGATCCTTGGTAAATGTTTGAACCCCTCGACCCTAACGGCGGCTGAAACATATCCCAGCGTCGCTAATTTCGCACCTATCAACGATTGAACGCAACCGAGGTAAAAATTCCTCATTGTTTGTTCATTTTGTACTGATCCGATTATTACTACTTGAAGTTGTCAATACTATGTTTGAGTGTTAGGATTAATGGTGGGCTTACTAATTCAAAATCTTTAAACTTTTTTATGTAATAAAACTGGAGTTGATGTTTTCAGTTCTAAATGGGCATATATGCAATTCCTTTGTTGGTGACACCCAGCATTATGGGTTTTAAAGATTCTCAAAAGTCAACCAACATATATTTATTGTCTTCTTTCATAAATTTATGATATTTTTGTGAAAAACGTTAATGTTTGTTATGTTTTGGCGGGGTCGGTAGTCTAAGCTAACTGCAATAATGCAATCTTAACAGTTTCAACACCTTTAACTGTTTCAGACTTTCAAAACAAAGGTTTGATAAATGGAATTTGATAGCAGTTTATCTAATTATTATTTTTGTTTATTTATCATTATTTCACCTTCTATCATGGGTTTTCCATTGCTTCTACCATCGCTTATATCCCATGTATATCCTATGAACATTTGAGTAGTTGATTATTACAAATTCAAACCGTTTTTTTGCTTATCAATTATTTTTGTTAAGGGAATCTGAACCGAGTTCTTGGGTAGGCACAATGAAAATAAGTATTTTAATAAAAGGGTCAAATTAAGTTTTTATTTGTTTTAAGTATATTAATAAGCAGTTCAAATTAAGTTATTTGATTATCGGGTTTTTTATCAGTGTTTTTACTAACGGGTCAAATGTGTTTACCAAACTAAGCAAGGCCAAAGTTTGGTACACAACATGAGTTATAGCTAACATATGAACTCCCAGTGATTTGGTTTTGGTATTCTACATAATGAATTGTAGCTACTCAAAACCTTGTAATTTGTAAACGCTTAAAAGTTGGTTTGTTCTTTATTGACAGCCACCCATAATGAGTTTAGCAAACTAAACAAGACCTGTAACTTAACTTTTATGATCTAAATATGCGTATTTGTAACTTGTAATTCATTATGAATTTATGATGAACTAAGATTTTGAGATAACATGATATTGACATCAAACAGTGAATATTAATTTGTGTTAATGCTCTTATTGCCATACAATGATTTTGACATCTTTGTGTTTGTGCTTAAAACTCAAAAACACATGTTTGGGTCTGGTTGTTTGATTGCACGACTGAATGGGGTCTTTTGAAGCCCCTTGAGACTAATGTCATCATATTTCTGCATATTGTTTACTGGAATTTCAGTCATATTCTGATTAGAGCGCCAAGATGATCATGTTTGTGAGCATATAAATCATCACTGCTTATTTAGTTGCTATTCAAAGCAACTGTTTGGCAGCAACATTGCAATATTGTTTGCTTCATTTGCTTCGGTATTTTAGTAAGTATTCAAATCACTTTTAATTTTATATTATACGATAAAAGTTTGATTTTTGTTTAATTAACTATCATTTTAGTGTTTTGTTTCTCATAATCTGAGATTTACAAGAAACAATGCCTCTTCAAACACGATATTGATTGATTTTGTTTGCAGTCTGAATATACACGAAAGGTAGGCTTCAATGCTGGCTATGGAAACCAGATTTTCGGTACTTTTTTTTTTTGTTTTTTTTACCTTATTGTGTTCCAGACAATTTATATTTTTGCATTGCAGCATAATATAGCTTTATGTATAACTGCAAGATTAAAAAAAGAACTTGATGAAGCCAAGACAATGCTTGGGCATCTAGAAAGGAAAGCACCAATGGCAGCATCAACTGCAGTGACAAGTGCTTCTACTCTGATCAATAGGAAAACATGTTATTTATTTACATGGTTTCCTGGCTTTGCAATTTTACTTTTATGTTTTTATATGACTCATTTAATAAAAAATTTGGTGGGTTAACTACTGAGTTTATTTGGAATATATATTAGATTGTTCTCACAATGCTTTTAGAACACACAACTGATTTGTCTTTCTTAACTTCAATTTCAAGAAACTTATTTTATTGTTTGTGATGTTGTAAGTAATTTATTGTAGGAAACTGGGATTTCAAGAACACTTGAGATATTGTTGGTGTTAGTTATGCACTGTCTATGGTAATTTTATAGGAAAAAATGGAGTTACTTGTAAACTTAGATTAAGATTTATTGTTATTAAAATCTGTAGTTGAATGAAGTCTCGACATATGGTAATTTTTAGGAAAAAAATGGTGTTTTTTAACTTAGTTTCAGGTTTATTGTTCTTAAAATCTGTAGCTTATAATTTGATCATATAGTATTAAATTCTATAAATACAATGTCACTAAAAGATAGATTGTTGTTTTTTATATTGTGTTTGTAATCTATTCATCCCATTCTTTCTCTGACCCGTTAAGAAAGGACGTCAATGTGATCCATTGGATAGGCTTTCGATTGATATAGGGACTTGCTAAAAGCCCAAAGGCTAACAAAAATAATGAACAAAATTTATTGATTCATGTAATTACCTTTGATTTTAATACAAAAATTACACAGTAGTTTACTGTTTAAGTTAAAACCTAAACAAATTATGTCTGAAAATCATATATTCATAATAATACAAAAAGAAAATCTAAATAAACCCGCGTAGCTTGCGGGCTAAAAACTAGTAATAAATATTTATGTTCAGCCATTTACCTGTTAAACAATTTAAGCAGATTTTGGTTCGTTGCCCAAGTTGTAACTCTCACGGGTCACAACCTGGTCGGCCACGTTGACTTACCCGAATCGGTCCATAATTCCAACAGTTTATTCGGCCGGTAAAACCCGAGCATTGTTGGTAACAAGCGTTGTGGCAATGGGTCGATACGAATTACGGTTTCGGTTATTTTATTGTGTTATGGTACAGTATAAACAATGTTGGTAAAACCTAAACGTTAAAACCATAAAAATTAATTCGTCAAACTAACATGTAAAAGAAATAAAATATCTAAAATGAAGTTTATTCTGCCGGTAAAACTCAAACGTTGATAAGACTCTACCATTGTCAGGCGTCGCCAGTTGAACCAATCATAGTCTAGCTATGCCAAATTAATGTTTTAGTATATATATAAATATAATAATAATGATTCTAACCAGTCGATAAACCATATGGGTTGACGTTGACCTGGCTGCATCTTCTTCTTCATTGCTACGGTTTTTCATGTTGGTTGCAGTGTAGTTTTCATATACCATATATAATCGGATTTCCAAATCTCAACACCCATCTGCAAAATGAATCCCAATGAACTACCTCCCTCTATGTCATCACAGGCAGTCGGAGGTCACACAATTACAAACCCACAATCCGAGGTCAGTTCGATGGCTGTTGACGACTATGTTCAACCTATGTCGATCTCCGGTCACTTCCGTGGCCCGGGGAGCTCCCTTACATACGATAACCGTGGGTTAAATGACTCATCTGGGTACAATGATGGTGTGAAACCACTGTCTATTTCAGATATGAGGCAATTCGGGGTTTCTGAAACATCTGGTGGTGGTGAATACTATCCTTCTGATCATCCACCATCGCGTAAGGATGTACGTGAACTACAACCATCTCAAACAAATCAGATTACTTATGCAGAAGCAGAAGCTGGGATGAGTATGACTGCTGCTGATTTCAAGAGGATCGATCCGAATGCATTCCAGAAGGATAACTGAGAATTGATTTTGCTATTTAATTTTTCTGATTTACTGTTTGTGTGGAGTGTGGTTAATTAAGGATCTTCGATCCATATCAGTAATCAAAATCTTTGTCGGTGTTTCTGAAAATATGTACTATATTATATCCGGTCGCTTTTTGGTTATTGTATTTGATTGATATGTTTCATAATTCATCATAAATAACTTCTAAGTCACCAATGAAATGACCAACACAAACTAGTTTCACACTGCCTCAACATAAGCTACTCTACTGCGGCGACGGAAGCAGCACCACTAGCATCTGTCATAGACGTTGCTAGTTCGGTCCAAATACCATATGTGGCGGTCGCTGTACCTATATTAGTGACGGATCAAGAATTTTTCGTCTAGACAAAATATAAGCGGGTTAGGACAGGTCGGCACGAAAATAGCCAGGTCAAGAAATTACATTAATTTGTAGCAAACTCCAGATATTATAACATGATTTTAAGTAATAATATAGGCTTCCAAACTATAATATTAAAGAGTTTAACCACAACGCGTTTGGGATGTGAAAGTGTCTCCTTGTTGGAAACTTGGAATGATGACCGAACACTGAGTATAAAGATTGATTGGGACTGGGTCAGCATGCCTTTCAGAGATTCATAATTTGGATTAGGTTTACTTGATAAGAAGCTTTTAAGAAATTATGAAAGGGACCTAAAAGTTTCTAAGGCTATGTGCAGTGGAGAGCTATAAAACGGGGGACATTTTCGGCATGTGTCGCCACGTCAGCAGATGTGCTATATTCATTTTAGGGGTGTAGTAATTTGTAGCCCCTTTGTCGCCCAAATATCACCACGGGGCGGTGTTGTCACCCTTTGTCGCCAACTACGCACAGTCTAACAAGATTAATACTTCAAGTTTTGCTAATGGAGCCTCAAAGCACAATGTCAATCCGTACCAAATTTAAGAAAACCTATTCCTCCCTCCATAGTTTTTAACGCCGTTTATGTATATGTTTTAAGACTAATGTTTCAATTAGGCTATTTATTGTAGTTGAATCTCATTTATAGATTCATCCTCTAATATTGCATCATATGGCACTAACCCTTTACCCATACCCTCTCGTGCCACCCCTCACTTGAGCCTGTTGTGATGGGTGAGCCAATAGAGCCCCCAAAACATCCCTCCACTAACCACTAGCGGTCGTGAGCCCACTGGTGCCCTTGCCACGCACCCCCACTAGTGCCCTCGCCACGCACCCCATCGCGCTCCTCCATAGGTGGGAATGTGAAGGCTAAACGTCCTTCTAGCCCACAATGATGTAGTAGGGAATGAGGTTGTTGTTGGATCCATAAGCTTATCCATAAGGCCGAGGGGTGCGCAGCGCTAGGAGTGGCGCGAGAATGCATGCGATAGCGCCCCGGGGCGCGAGAGCCACACCACCGGGGCGCGAAAGGGGCGCGAGAGGGGCGCGAGAGCGGAATCCGAGGCAGGCGCTGGGGAGGTTGCGCTCGTGAGAGAAGGTTGGGAAACGTGAATATAGCCGTTGGGGGTGTTTGGCCGTTGGAATAAAAAAAAAAAAAAAAATTTATTACTTAAATATACTCTATATATATCACATACATATTTACATATACATATTCACATACATAACACATATCACACCCAAAAGAATTCTCACACACCACACCCAAAACCGAAAATCGTCATATCTTCGAAGCCTTTTTTTAAAAACATGTCTGGAAATTGGTACCCAAACCTAGATTCGGATTACGGTTACGACGATTTATGGTCGGCACCGGAACAACCGATGTTTTATTCGGGGTCGCAACAATCAACCGGCTTTCAACCATCCAACATGCAACCGTCTCCTAACTTTGTAGTTCCGGAGACACAAGAACCAGAACCAGAAGGTGAAGCTGCGGGACAAAGAAGACGCGTCCACCGGAAAAAACAAGTTGCGGGGGAGGGTTCGGCTTCGACTGGAAGGGCGAAACGGAAAATCACTCCGTGGTCATCGGATGAGAAGGAAGCCCTGTGTCGGGCTTGGATAGCCATTTCTGAGGATCGGCGTTGCGGTAATTGTTTTAACGTTATTAAAAATGATTTTTAAAAAAAGTTAAATAAAAAAGTTAAAAGACTTACAAATTTATTTATGCATTTTGCAGCCGACTACCAAAAGAGCAAGGTCTTTTGGGCAAAGGTTAGGGAGACGTTCTATTCGCTCGTTGGGAGTACAGAGCGGAACCCCGATATGATTTCGGGTCGGTGGACCGAAATCAGAAAATTTGTCGGCTTGTTTACTAATCTGTTCAACAGGAACGCCGGTCGTATGAGACCAAGTGGCAGTGACGATTTGGCGGTCTATAATTTCACTGTCGAAGAGTGGAAGCAGGAGTGCCTGCGGAGGTATGGGACGGTGAAGACGTGGGACGGTGTAAAGGAGTGGGAGATGTTGAGAAGGTGTTCCAAGTGGGTTGAGCTGGTGACGCCGGACCTTGATGCGGAAGTAGGGCCGAAACGGACTAAAACTAGTTCGTCTGGAGCGTACAGCACTTCCGCCAGGTCGGATTGCCGGGTTGGATTCGACCTAAACGTTGCGGGGGAGGAAACGCCTTCACCGCCGAGGAGGCGGCCATTGGGAAGGGACGCCAGGGGGAAAAAACCGGCTGAGGGGGAAGCCGTAAACATCAACGATCTTATTGAATCCCTCAATAAATTCAACAAAACCTTGGAGGGGGTCTCTGTTGACAAAAAGGAAAAAAAAAGAATGAAAGATTTGGACTTCCTTGCAAGAGACTTCAGCCACCTAAATCCGGTCGACCAAATGCTGATGGAAAAACAAAAAGAACGTATCCGGAAGAGGTTGATCGAAGAAGACGAAGCCGAAGAATAAGAATAATGTTTTTTTTAGTACTTTAATTTTTTTTATATATTAATGTGTTTTTTTAATTAATGTGTGTTTGTTTAAATAATTACTTGTTTTTTTAATAATACGTTTTTTTTAATACATTTATAAAAAAATAAAAAAATAAACCTCTCGCGCCCCCTCTCGCGCCCCCTCTCGCGCCCCTCCACACCATGCCCCGGGGCGCTATCACCATTACCAACACCCATCTTTTCAACTTTCTCTCTCTGCCACACGTCACAATATTATTGGATGGCGCCCCCTCTCGCGCCCCCTCTCGCGCCCCCCACACCCCTCAGCCTAAGCCCACAACAGGAGTGGCACAAATGATAAAATGAAAATGAGAAGAAAAGTAATTAGAATCACACACACGTAATAAGGAATTTAGGGGTGTCAATCGTGTCAGGTTGGTGGGTTGAAGGGTTGATGGGTTTCGGGTTGACGGGTTGGCATTTTGAGGTTCTTCAACCCTAACCCAACCCATATTTTTATTCGTATCGTGTCGTGTCGACCCATTTAAATTAGTGCCGTGTTCGGGTTTGTGTTTACATTCATATACGAATATGACTAATAGCTATTGACTTCGTAATAAATTGAACTAATTACTCTTATTCATATAAAACTTGTTAATAATTTATGAAAATTTAATTGTTTTTGTGTATTTATCTCTCATTCTCAATTAACTAACTTATCTTTACATATTTTGCTTAAGATAAGAACATACGAATGAAATAACTAGAGAATTTGAAATGTTGGGAGTAAAAAGTAGATAAAAATAGTGTAAAAAGAATTACTTTCACTTTCAAAAGTTAATTGATATATAAAAAATTAAAAATTGAAGTATTTAACCTTAAAATTTAAAACTTCTTATCTCCAAAATCAAAATATTAACTTCTTTAAAATTGTTAAACGGGTTTAACAGGTCAACCCACTTTTTAACGGGTCGGGTTCGGGTTGACCTGTTTTTTAACCGTGTCGGGTTCGGGTTGACCTGTTTAAGAAAACGGGTCATGTCGGCCAATCCAAAACCTATATTTTTTCGTGTCGTGTTTTGGGTCGTGTCAGGAATTGACACCCCTAGTAAGGATTATAAAATAGACAAGAATATATAATTTTAAGTACACCCCTGGGTTTGGGACGTTTCTTGAGCATAGATTAAGTCAAATAAAACCATTGGTAAGCTTACCATTCATCAAGGTTCATGTTCATGATGCCGCAAAAATTGCAGAGAAGGTCAGATTGAATGATGTTATATGCATGACAAGTTAACAACATATATAGTACATTGTTTCACATGTGGCCAGTTGTAACGTTCTAAGAAATGAAATTAGTCTACTCTATTGTTACAGGTTTTTAAAAGCCGCATGTGTTCTTCCCCCACCATTACTTCTAAGTCTAGTAGTCGTCGTCATCATCATCATCGTACTCAGTAAATACCACCAACAACAAAGTTATGGTAGGGTCTGAGAAGGGTAAGATGTAGACGACCTTACCTCCACCTTGTGGGAATAGAGAGACTGCTTTCGATGAGAACCCCGACTCGATAGTAGTTTTTGCATCAAGCCTTGGACATAAGGTACATAACACTCAACCATCGAGACACCGCCCAATTGGTACATATACCCTTGCCTTTCGGCTATCAACGCCACAACATAATGCCTGATTAACCTTCCACCACTTCTAACGTTATTTTCACAAGATTAGTAAAATAACGTCAAAATTAGTGCAATTTCACTTTTGCCCACACGAGGGTTCACATTATATATTACATGCGCGCACCGCAAACAGGACGTGTAATTCTAGTTATCTGATATTCAATTTATTTTGTTTTATTGTTCGGACATTTTTCAAATTTCAAACAAGTTTTAACAATTAGCAAGATGAACGCTGAAATGTAAGCGAATAGTTATATAAACACACGACTAAATTCAAAGAATTCTTAATCAGATGTTTTGAAAGTCGAATCCATTGATCGAATTCTTTAATATTTACTAATAATAACTCTAGATCATATCCTATAGAAGAGAGACAAATATTTAAAGGATACGACAAACAAGAAAATCAAATTTTAAAAAGTTTAAAGAAAAAGATTAGCAAATTAATACGCTTTTTGCCTAGCTTTTTATTTTATGCTAACGCCCAAACCCACGATCCAACATTCCGTTCGAATACTCTAACATGTCCATCACTGGGCGTAACCCAATCACAAACACGGGGTAAGTGTGGAAGCCCGTACTAAGAGGATATAACGATTCTGTAGCGTGGTTTAAGACATTTCATACGATTAATTCTATAAGGAGCCTATAAGAGAAGTTGTCGATGCAGGATCGAAAGGGAAGCTAGCGTGGCAAAAAATCTCGCTGGTGATGGAAGGGAAGGGAAGATGGAAGTTTGTTTTTGGTTATCCGATCAATCCTTTAGCAAACAATATTTTCTCAAAAAAATAATAATAATGATAATAATAATAATAATCAAATAATTCAAATCAAACTTTTAAACTATTAACTACCAATCTTTTTAACCGTTTTTTACTCACATTTTACTCATACAAAACGTTTCTCTATATTCAAATACAAGAGCATGGAAAAATCAAACCAGGGTCGTATTCGAAAATCACCAAAAAATTTTGGGCCGAAGTTCAGTATAAATTCGGGCCTTAAGTAGGCCATCGGCGCTATGCCGTTATATGTCTTTGCGACTTCGCCTTCAGACTTCTTAGTAACCTTATCTTTTGTTTTGCTTCTTTTGCGATTTTCAAATGGCCGCATACTGGTAATACTAATCAAGTATTGTATATGATTTGGATTTTCTGCCTGACGTATTGGGTTTTGTTTAAACAAAGCATTTTTTAATTTTTTTTCGAGACTTCGGGATGATTGGGCGTAAGTTGTTCGACTTCCTTGCTCCCTATCCCAGCCAATCCTTAACCAAATGTCATTCCCGAGTCGAGTAGTAGGACAAAGGCAATAGCAGAGAACTCACAAGAAAAAATGATGGGCTTTGATCAATTTATCTGAAGACCAGGTTCTTCAAGAAACCAACAAAGATGACATAGTGATTAGTTATTTTGTGTAAGCAAGTGGATCAAGAGATTTCATCATCTAATAATTGATTTAAGAGGTGGAAGAATATTTTGAAAGGGTATTAACATAAACAATCATAACGATGATACATACTACAATTGATGGTGGAAATTACAAGATGTTGAAAATGAAAGAGTTGTTTTACTTGTTAGGATCTTGCGCACACACAAACACGAATAATACTGCAAGAGAAAAATAAACGAAGATGAACACGTGAGATTTACGTGGTTCAGTCTAGACTGACCTACGTCCACGGGCTGCAACCAGGATTTTATTATTGCTACTGCCTCGTTCGTGAGAATTACAAGCACAAAAATTATAATATATAAAGACTAGTTAGGATTTCTAGTTTTGGGAATAAGATAACATAAACATGCCCTAATAAAGAGATATATGGCCGGACCAAAACCTCCCATGTCTTCCATCTTTATAAAGCCATTTAATCCGTCTTCAAGTAAACCAGACCCAAACCGAGCTCAAGCCTCCACAAACCCAACAATCTCCCACTTGGAGGCTTGATAAACTTCAAACTGTCATACGTTGTGAATACTTGTACCTCTAGTAATATCCTCGACTCACATGGTTGCAATTGCCTTCTCATCAATTAACCTAAAGGCCCGTTGAAGCTCCCCCAAGCTCCAACATATCAATCATGGCTACAACTGCCACTGACTCGTTCTCTGTCCCTACCAGCTCCCACTTACATGAACTGCCAGATCCTGTGATAATCTGAGAACAAACAACACTCTCCATAGAGAGACTTTAACATATGGAACACTGATTCTTTTAACCCATTGTCTCCTAGTAGATGTAACTAAAGCTTTGGATGACTGACTGTTAATGCTCCCATTGTCACAAACACCTCTAACTGGCTTTCCTGAACCCTTCCATACACGTTCAACCTGAATCTGACCTGCGGCTCTGGGTTTATATCCTTCAAAACAAACTTCCTTCTGCCCACTAGACTATGTGAACCGGATTTTGACTTTATTCTGAACTAGGGTGGTCACTCCCTCAGACAGTAACTGACCATGTACAGTGGACCTCTCTTTCTTCCTCGAGCCATGAAAAGATTACCTTAAACACCTTCCATTGTCTATTCCCGAACTTAATTACATGCCCCTAATCATCCAATTACCCAACAGAAATCAACAACCTCTTTAGACCTGGAATAAAACTGATATCTCCCAAAGTCCATGAACCAGCTAAAGTTTACAAATCAATGTCACCGATGCCCGTAACATCAAGAACTTCATCGTTCGCAAGTCTTACCCTTCCAAAATCACCAAACTTTCGATTCTTCATCATTTCACTACAGTGAGTGGCATGAAACGATGCACAATATTCCATAACCCAGGAATCAACGTTACTCTTAACACTACAAACCAAAGCCTCATCACTACTGACCCCATCATCTGTGTCGTCTTCTGTAACGTTCACTTCTTTCTTACCACTCGGATACTGATTCCTAAGTGTCCCTTCTCTTTACAGTTCCAGCATTCAAAATCTTTACGAGTCTTAGAATGACTCCTCTTCCTGCTCTCACTGCCTCGTTGTTTTCCCTACCTCTGCCTTCTGTGACTATCATATTGCCTGATTCACCTGAACTTCTGCGTCTTGTATCTTCTCCAAGAATCAAGTCTCGAATCCCATCAAAAGTAATTTTTGCAGATGAACTATAAACCACATTCACTGTTTGAGACCGGCTGTCGAGCAAAGAGGATAATAACAAAAGAACTTAAACTTCATCGTCAAACTTAATGTCGACTGACACTGAGCGGGACAAGATCGAATTAAGATTATTAATATGCGTTGCAATAGGCCCACCATATTTCAATCTTGTAGTCACTAGCACTCAGATTAGATAGACCGTATCCGTTGCCGAGGGCTTCTGATACATGTTGGATAGTGCATCTATCATACCACGAGTTGTGGTTTCCTTCATGATGTTAAACGCCACATCTTCCGACAACGATAAAGTAATACAAGGCCCAGCCTTCTTGTCTAACTTCTTCCTATCTGCTTTTGACATCTTTTCTGGTTTTTCATCTTCTAGCATTACATTCAAGTCTTTCGGGCAAAGTAGCGCTTCAATCTGCATATTCCCCCAACCAAACTTCTATCCAAATTGCATAACACTAAAAACCTGCGACACTAGATTTTTAGTGGCATACGTAAAAACATAAATTAGTGGCAATAAAACTAAGTGCCACTAAAAACGTGTTGTTGGTGCATAAATGTCAGTACATAGTCTAGTGTCTGTAATCGAGTCTGTAATGTTATTTATGTTTTTGTTTAAGCGAAGTTGTTAACAAGTTCGCCTAGGCGAACTTGTTGAACAAGCGAAGTTATGGACAACTTCGCCTGAACATATCAGGCGAAGTTGTCGTGTATTTATACTAGGTTACGGCTTAGTGTTGAGGTAGTTCATCGAGTTGATCTAAGCTGGTTTGAGTTCATTGTAACGTGAGGACGAGAGTCTGTATCAGTGATTCATATCACGTGAGTTCAGTTATTAATATATAACGTGTTTCGGTTTATTCGTGTGTGTTTGTTTGATTTGCTTTCTACGCTCGGAACGATCTACGCAGGGATTCCGCACCTGAGTAGACCGAGATATCTCGTGTGATCCGTCCAGGGAACCTACAATTGGTATCAGAGCATTTGCTCGATTGTGTGGTTCGGGATATTCACGCGGGTGTAGAAATCGTCCCGTTTCGACTATTCGCGGGACGTGTTTTCTGTGTTTTTGATCATTCTTACCTCCTACCATCGTGTTCAAGCCTTTACACCGTCAAAAACCTCGTTAAAATCCGATTTACAGATCTGCAAATCTTCCGTGTTCATCAGGCGAAGTTGCCGTCACTGTGCGTAGGGTTTCGGCGAAGATATAAGGTTAAGCGAAGTTATCCACAACTTCGCCTACCTTCTCAAGTTCGCCTAACTCAAGCGAAGTTCTCTACAACTTCGCCTACCTCTTAAGTTCGCTTACCTCAAGCGAAGTTAAGAATCAGCGAAGTTAATCAGCAGTGTTATCAGCGAAGTTCTCTACAACTTCGCCTAATTTAAGCGAAGTTATCCGTAACTTCGCCTACAGTACTTTAATATAAAAAAAAAAAAAAATTTCTTAATTTTTCAGGTTTCTTACTTTTCGGGAAAGATGTCGTCGATCAACATCTCTGAGTTAGTGAAGATGGAAGTTGAAGCAGGGTCAGCTACCAAGGCCCCAAGATTGCTGAAGGGAACCGATTTCGTTGCATGGAAGGATCGGTTCATACAATACGTCAAATACCAGGATGCGAAGATGTGGGTATGCATCCAGGATGGTTATATTCCACCAGTTATGGAGTATGAAGGTCGTGATCAAATTAAAAAGTATAGTAAAATGGAAGAAGAAGAGAAAAAGATGTATGAGGCCGAGAGCAAGGCTCATGCTGCTATTACTATGGCTCTTCCTCAAGAGATCCTTCATACGTTCAGAAAGTATACGTCAGCAAGAGAGCTTTGGGAAGCTCTTGAGAACAGATTTGAAGGGAATGTAGGAATCCGTGCTTCAAAGATAAAATTGCTCAAAACCCAGTTCTCAGTCTTCAAGTATTTGAAGAATGAATCCTTAGATGATATTATCACTCGATATTACCATCTGATGACTGAATTGAGCAACTATTCAATTTCCTACCGAGAAGAAGAAATAGTTGAGAAGCTTCTAGATGCTCTCCCACCAAAATGGGAGATGTACACTGTGCTGATGAGGGAAGACAAGGACTTTCCCACATATGATCTTGAAACGGCAGTCAACAAGCTCAGAACCTTTGAGCTTAACATGGTCAGAAAAGAGACACCTATGGATCAGGTTCAAGATCCAGGTATGTATGGAGCTAAAGTCAACACTAGCTCAGGATCGAAGACTGAATCTGCTGCCTACTACACAAAGGGAGAGTCGGGCCCCAACTCATCACATGAGGGGCATGTGTCAGTTAACACAAATGGGGATGTTTGCTATGTAGCAGCTGGATCGAGTGGTTCTCAGCCCCAGGTAAGCAAGAGTAGTTGCTCTCCAAGTTCTCCCAGCAACAACTACTCCAAGATGCCTATGAGTGTCAAGTTTGCTGAAGAGCAGTTTGGTCTCTATGCTTCTTTCATTGCTTCCTATGAGAACTACATTCAAGGGAAGATTGTTGATCCAGCTATGTTGGATGAAGATTACGATCAGATTGATGCTGACGATATGGAAGAAATGGATTTACAATGGCAAATGGCCATGATCGTGAGAAGAGTAAAAAGGTTTATGAGAAAGACGGGAAGGAAGTTTGTCGGTGGAAAGCCGGGGTTTGACAAGGCAAATGTGAGATGCTACAATTGTCAACAAAACGGTCACTTTGCAAAGGAATGCAGGAATGAGCGTGTAGAACGAAGTCAGGGCAGGTCTACACAGCAAAGTGGAGGTTCTAAAGATTATAGTGCGATGATGTCCAGAGAAGATGGTGAGTACAACTGGAACCTGCTGTCTAAAGAAACTTTTGAGCAGGCAAATTTGGCGAAGGTTGAAACTGAAGAAAGTGAGAAGGTTACCGGAGAAGAAAAAGCTTTCATGGCAGATGTTAAAGATCAGCTCTCCGAGGCATGTTCTAAACCAACTTGTTCAAAATGTGAGAACTTGTCTGAGCAACTAGCAACCATAACTGATCAGTATGTTAGTTTGGATGCTGAGTTTAAAACTTTAAAAGAAGATCGTCACTTTATTAAATCAAGAGAAAATAATTATAAAATTAAAATAAAAGCTTGTGAAAAAAGATGTTAAAAGTCTAAAAACAAAACTTGCTGAAAAAATTTAAGTGATTGATTTAAGCTATGAAGTTTTGGAAGAAAAGACCAAACTAATTGCTGAGAGGGAAAAACAGATTGCTGACCACCAGGTGAAAGTGGTGGAACTGAATCGAAAACTGGAGCAGTTCAGAAATTCCTCTGCTATTCTTGATCACCTTGTTAGTGATCAAGGTTCCTCTGTCAAGAGGGGAGGAATCGGTTATCATGAGGTTCCACCACCGTACAATCACAATTACACTTTTAACCCCTAGTGTTCAGAAATCTGTTGACTTTGAGGTTGCTCAGACAGTGCCAATTAAAGTAACTGTTAAAGAACCAAATGTTAGTAGAGGCGAAACAAGTTCGCCTGTTTCAAGTGTTGAAATTTCTGATCAAAGTCCAGTCTCGTCAGATTCGGATAAGTCATCCGAGTCTGGTAAGGCAAAAGAGGAGGTTGTGTTTCCCAAGAGTGGAGAAAAAGATAAAACAAATAAAAGGAGTACTCCACTAAACCCGTACGTCCCACCAAATGTGAGACGAACGGGCGGTAATATAGCCTCGACATCTAAAACACCGGTTGATAAAAAAGTTGAGCATAGGTGTTGTTTTAGATGTAATCAATTAGGACATCTTGTTGCAAATTGCCCTCTGAAGTAGCGATTCAAAAGTGTAAGGCCTACTAAAGCTGAGAATAAACCTAATAGTAATTATCATGCTGCTAAAAATGAAAACCACTTAAAATTCAAAAATGTGACTAATTCAGGTTTTCATAGAAACAAATCTCAGTTTTACACTGCTAATAACCAAACCACAAGTTATAATTCTTTCAATTCACAAAGGTTTGGTAGGCCTCACAATCAATCTTCAAGGAGGTTTCCTAATAGGACTTACAGGAATTTTCGAGATACTAACTTTGGAAAGCCAAAGTTTGGGATGTATAGATCCAAGACCAATTGGTCTTGGGTCCCTAAATTCTAATCTTTTGCTTTATTGTGCAGGAACAGTTGAACAGGGCTGCCAACAATCTTTGGGTTGTAGATAGCGGCTGTTCCCGGCACATGACGGGTAACAAATACTTGTTACAAGATTTGAAACCTGTTCAAGGAGGGAGAGTGAGCTTTGCCGGTGAAAGTGGTGGCAAGATTACTGGAATGGGAACGGTGTCAAACGGAAAGATGACTTTGGAGAAGGTTAACTTTGTAGAAGAATTGAAGCACAATCTGCTGAGTGTGTCGCAGATCTGTGATAAGGAGTACACCGTTCATTTTACAAAGAATGAGGCGATTGCGTTGAAACCTGGTTTTCAGATACCAGAGGAGTGGATTGTGATGAAGGCTCCACGTGAAAGAAATACATATATTATGGATATGAGATCAACTGAAATGGCCACGGCAGAATCATGCCTTATGACAAAAGCGAGTGAATCAGAGTCCGAATTGTGGCATAGGAGAATGGGACATATTCATCTTCGGAAGATGAACCACATTGTCAGGAATGGACTTGTACTGGGCGTTCCCTTGAAGAATTTCAATTTTGAAGATAAATGTATAGCGTGCAAGAAGGGAAAGCAGCACAAGAAATCCCATCTCACCAAGAAAGTCAATTCAATTGCAAGTACTCTGGAGTTGCTTCACATGGATCTCTTCGGTCCCGTGAATGCAAAAAGTCTAGGAGGAACTTCTTATTGCTTGGTGATCACTGATGACTACTCACGATATTCGTGGGTGTATTTCCTGAAATCAAAAGACGAAACGGCTCAGATGGTGAAGAATTTGATTACCAAAGTTGAGAATGTTATGGATAAAAGGGTTAAGTTCATCAGGAGTGACAATGGAACGGAGTTCAAGAATTTTGAGATGGAGATCTTCTGCCTTCAGAGAGGGATTGAACACCAATACAGCGCTCCGTATACACCGCAACAGAATGGAGTGGCTGAAAGGAAGAATAGAACATTAATTGAAGGAGCCAGAACTATGCTGGCTGATTCGAAGCTTCCTGTGGTGTTTTGGGCTGAAGCTGTTGCTACAGCTTGTTATGTTCTGAATAGAGTCTTAACTGTTAAAAGACTTGGTAAAACGTGTTATGAGCTTATGCATGGGAGAAAGCCCAACTTGAGTGGTCTTGAACCATTCGGGTCCCCTTGTTCGATTTTGAAGACAAATTCTAAATTTGGTGAAGTAGCCGATGAAGGAATCTTAGTCGGTTATGTTGTTGGGACTCCCAACAGACGTGTCTTCAATACATCGACCAGCAAGGTTGAGGTGGTGTGTAACACCGATATCACAAGTTACCAACCGCCAAAACCAAGCAACAGACCTGCTGAGTTTTTCGACTATGTTAAACTTTTTAAGTCTTTTAACATACCGTATTTGGATATTGCTGAAAAAGAAGAGAGAGTTGCTACGAAGATGATCCTTGATGAGGAAGAAAACCTATTGCAAAGACAGCTGATCGATAAATGTCAACCTTCCTCATCAAATGCTGTCGATACCCCTGCTACCTTGACTGAAGAAGAATTTTTCAATCCATTTCACTCTCAGCATGAAACAACCATTGACGAGCTCGCTTCTAACTTGGAAGACAATTTGCATGTCTGTTCTGTTCCGACCACGAGAATTCATAAAGATCACCCTTTGGAGAATGTGATTGGTGATGTGTCCTCCGGTGTACAAACAAGACGTAGCTTGAATGAGCACACCTGAGTTTACACAAGCATCAAGGAGACAGGGATAATCAACGAATGCTTGTACACCTGCTTTATCAGCCAGATTGAACCGAAGAATTATCAAATGGCTCTCAAGGACAGCTCGTGGGTCGAAGCTATGCAAGAAGAGTTGGCTCAATTCAAGAAAATGGAAGTTTGGACTTGGGTTAAAAAACCGAAGCATGTGCATGCGATAGGCACAAAATGGGTGTTTAAGTGCAAGAGAGATGAGAAAGGGATTATCATAAGAAACAAGGCGAGGCTAGTCGTTAAAGGTTTTAATCAACAAGAGGGGATTGATTATAATGAAGTGTTCGCTCCTATCGCAAGGTTGGAAGCCATTAGATTGTTTTTGGCGTTCGCTGCTTATAAGAAGATGAAGGTATTTCAGTTGGATGTGAAGAGTGCGTTTCTGAATGGGAAAGTTGATGAGGTAGTGTATGTTGAGCAACCTCCGGGTTTTCCTGACCCAGACTTTCCTGATCACGTGTACAAGTTAAGCAAGGCATTGTATGGACTACATCAGGCACCTCGTGCCTGGTATTCAACTTTATCAGATTACTTGCTTGAAAATGGGTTTGAAAGAGGGAAGATAGATAGCACGTTGTTCTTCAAGAGAGATGGAAGCGACTTCCTGCTAGTGCAAGTCTACGTGGATGACATCATCTTTGCTGCATCAAGAGTCTCCATGTGTCAAGATTTTGAGGCCGTCATGAAAAAGAGGTTTGAAATGAGTGCTATGGGTGAACTAACTTTCTTTTTAGGATTGCAGGTTGATCTAAAGAAGGATGGGATGTTCATTCATCAGACCAAGTATGTCCATGATTTGCTCAAACGCTTCAAGATGGAGGACAGCACTCCATTCGACACTCCAATCTGCGTCAATCACAAATTGGGTGCTGAGTCAGACGGTGATGCAGATGTGGACCCAACTCAGTATCGGGCTATTATAGGTTCTTTAATGTACTTAACTGCTTCTAGGCCTGATATAATGTTTGCTGTTTGTCTTTGTGCTCGTTTTCAGGCAAACCCAAAGGAATCTCACATAAAGGGTGTGAAGAGGATCTTGCGGTATCTCAAGGGCAAACCGAAGCTGGGGTTGTGGTACCCGAGAGGAGGAGACTTGGAGCTAGTCGCTTACACAGATTCTGATTATGGAGGGTGCAATCAGAGTCGGAAGTCAACAACTGGAGGATGTCAGTTTCTTGGTGGTAGATTGGTGTCGTGGCAATGCAAGAAACAGACTTCGGTCGCAATTTCAACCTGTGAAGCAGAATACATGGCAGCATCCAACTGCTGCTCCCAGGTTCTTTGGATTCAACAACAGTTGCGCGACTATGGTCTGAATTTCTTACTTACACCTATTTGCATTGATAACACAGCTGCTATCTCAGTAACTAACAATCCCGTGAAGCACAGTAAAACTAAACATATTGACATACGTCATCATTTTATACGGGATTGTGCTGAGAAGAAACTGATTGTGCTTGAAAAGGTGGATACGCTTGATAATTTCGCTGATCTTTATACTAAAGCGTTTGACAAAACAAGATTTCAAAACCTTATCGAGCTGAATGGGATGATCAATCCCGAGTAACCATGCTTTTCATGTTATATTTAAAAAAAAAAAAAAACGTCACTATCGCTTAAAATATGTCGGTTACCTTAGTTTGAAGGACTTGTCTTCGGATATGTTTTGGTCCTCATTATCTACTTGTAGATTTTGAGGATAGCCATTAACCAGATGACTGAAAGTAACTGGGGCGGTTTATGATGAGTTTTCATTCCTTCGCTTAAAATTAGTCGATCATATTAATTAGTTAGAAGGACACATACTAGTATGTGGTCGGTCCAGCTGATCCATTGGATCTTCGGGATAGCCGTTTACCTGAAGACTTTGTTTTGGTCGGGGCGATTAATGTTAAAAAAAATTTTTAAGGGAAATGAAATTATTTTTCAAGTCTACTACTTCGTAAGAAGTTCGTTAGCTATGTTTAACAGAAAATTGATCCAACCTTGGAAAATGATAGATATACTGATTCTGTGTGCTTAACTAGTGAAGTTATTAGGCTTAAAAGGCTTTAGGACAGTCATTGTATGTCATGGTAACTTTTTATGGTGCGTAAAAGTAGATGTGATACAAACTAAAACTACTTGATTTTACGTGGAAACTCCTTACGAGTTTTGCATGTCTTCATATATATCTTTCCGAATGATAGGCAGAAAAGCGATTACCCAGTCATAAACGAGCCCGTAAGTGTTCTGATTCCCGTGAAGATAGCGTTTCAAGAAACTGCAGTGATCCAGATTCGGGACTTGCAGTTGGTTACTACTCTGAAGTCTATGTAAATATTTATCGGTTAAAAAAAAAAAAAAAAAAAAAAAAAAAAAAAAACTTATGAGTTATTGAAACATTCTAGAGTTCAACATATCAAGTCTTCTTAATCATGGAGTAAGAAAGAGAACGGGAAGGAGATGAAGAGTAATTACAAACTTAATCAGACACTAAGGGTCGAGGTCAATTCGGGGTGACTTGGGGAAAGCCAAATATGCTTTGAGAATAGATAGGAGGCATCATAATCTCTGAGTTGTTGCCCACTTAATTTTGAGCTTAATTGAACTTAACTCGTATCACAGAAATGATGAAAACCATCTTAAGTTATTTACCTGCTTACAACCTGTTTCTTTATGTCATAATACAGCTAAACACGGATCTGTGTGATAGTCACGTAATTAGTATGATTCCTATTCGGATCTTTTCTAAAACGTAGTAGTCCCTATCGAGACTGAAATTTGATCCCTTATACTTTATTTTTTAAAAGTTTCTTGTACTTGGTTAGTTTTATGATTTTATAACTGGTTACTTGGACTTGATCGTGTTATTTGATTCTTAAAGGGAAGTTTTAAAAGTTAATTGCAAAATGTTCAAATTATAAGGGTTGATTTTGTAAATATAGGCGATGTTGTTAAACAGGCGAACTTGTGAATAACTTCGCCTAGGCGAAGTTAACCGTAACTTCTCCTGTATAACTTCGCCCCTATATAAGGATTTTCAAAAGTCATTCGTTCATTATTTTCATTATCAGCGAACTTATCCTCCGACTTTTCAGCGAACTTATCTGAAATCTCGGCGAACTTGTCGTTTCGTTTCATCTTTGTTCTTTTTTCTCAGTTTACGTTACGATTCAAGGTTCGTGGTGTCGACATATCGTATAACACATGTTCTTTCTTGTTTATCTAAGGTCGTGTCGAACCGTTACGAAACCTCGGACCGTCGGATTTTTGAAACCATTTTTCAAACTTGTTTTTACGTGGTTGTGAACCACTTGAACGTCTAGACCATCATAAAATCGAGTTTTACGGAGTCCACAATCGTTAAATTCGCCAACGGCACGTCGTTCGAAATCCTTACTGTCGCCGATTCAGATTCAGGCGAACTTAAGGTTTAGGCGAAGTTATCCGTAACTTCGCCTGAGGCTCAACTTCGCCTGGGGCGATGTTGTGGTGAGGCGAAGTTATTCGTAACTTCGCCTGGACCTTTTAATTTTTAATTATTAGACGAACTTAAAGATGAAGCGAAGTTGTTCCCAACTTCGCCCCAACTTTAACTTCGCCTATACAGATTTTATCACAACTTCGCACATGGTAACAAGCGAACTTGTGGTACGTCTTAACGTTTATCTAACTTGGTTCGTTTGTTGCAGATATGGCTGCAGTAGCAGGTGCTGGAGGTGCTGGAGGTGACGATGGAGATAATCAGAGACAATTCTTCCCGGGTCACAACATGTTCATCACCTTAGACCCGGAAGCGAGTGGTGTGGAGGATTACCGCGAGATAATCACATTCCTCCTTCGCTCGAGGATATTCCACGCAATCACTACGACTCTGCCGATATCCTTACCCAATATCGAGGATTTCTGGCAGACTGTGGAATACGATTGCCGCGTTGAGCCCCCGGTTATGCGAGCAACTGTCAACAATCAAGAGGTTCAGTTCTCATCTGAACAAATACGGGTGGCTTTACGATTCGGTGAGGAGACTAGGGATGACCCTACAGAGTTTGTGGCTCCGTTCCGTGATGGAGCATTTCTAAGAATGGGCTATTCTTGTCCATTGGGCGATACACAACGGAGGAAGGGTTTCTTACTTGATCAGTGGCGCTTCCTCATGCACGTTATGATTATCTGCATGTCTGGGAGGAAGGCGGGCACTGATGGAATGGGTGCGACCATGCAGTCAGCAATGACTGCTCTGACTTATAACAAACGTTATAGCTTTAGTCAGATGGTCTTTTATGAGATCGACAGACAGAGGAGGGCGATGGCTCGTGAGCGGTTCATAATGTATCCAAGATTCATCCAGATGATCTTGAACCATGTGGCTCCAAATTTGCCTCAACGACGTCCAATACGATACGTGGAGAATGTGAGCAAACGTATCTTCGCTCAATGCCGCACATCCAGTGCGAGGAGCAAGCCTGAACTGCGTCCAAGGCATACTCCACTCTTTGGCTACTTAATAAACCCGGGGTATGTGCCAGCTCGTGGGGATGAGTTCAGAGACCCTCAACCACGACAGGTAGGAGCACCTCGAGATGTACCTGCTGTGCCTGTTGTGTCGGCTGAGGAGGATGTAGACCTTGAAGCTGCATTTGGCGGCCAAGGATTCTTCGACATGGACCGGTTTGATCCGCAAGAAGAGGTGCAGGTCTCTGCTGCACAGGTTCGGGAAGTGAATGTTACTAGAGCAGCTACGACGGTGGCTGACTCAGATCTTGATGATGTTATGGATGAGGCGAGAAGGATGTTGGTGAGACGAGAAAGGACGATTGGGAAGAGAAAGAGGACAGTTGATGATACTGAGTCAGAAGAGGAAGAAGAGGATATTCACAAGCTGATTAGACGATCAAGACGTGAAAGGACAGGTGCAGGTATGGGAGCTGGAGAGACTTCAAGAGTTGTACGTTTTGCTCCGCCAGCACTGTCAGGTATGTCGATTGTTCCTACATCTGTCCAGGTCACAGGTTTAAGCGCCACGGAAGTTCCCGTGGTGGCTACATCAGCTGTCGGCATCCCATCAATCACTACTATCCAGCTGACGACTCCGGAGATTGTGTCTTTACCACCTCCAACGCTTACTCCTTCAGAGGTGGTGGCACAATTTGTAGAGTCGACAGTCGTTGCAACTGCAGGGTTGTCGGTCACGATACCACCTGCGGTTACGTCCACAACTGCTTCTGATGTCTCGGTTACATTCGAGATCCATGCTGAGTATACTCAAGACACATCTAACATGAGGTTTGATTTCGATGCAACCCTCTCAGACTCGGAGAGAATAGCTGCACTTGAACGGGTCGTGGCAGAGCAATCGAGGATAAACTTTATCCAGACCCAGGCTATTCAGCGCCTTGTAGCAGAGAATCAACTACAGTCGTCCCTCCTGGTTGAACATGGGCGAATTATAGATGCTATGAAGGAGTTCTTGGCATCTCAGGGGGAGACAGGCTGTAGAGGCGACGAGTTAAGGACAAAGAAGAGAAATGATAGAGACGATGATCCCAATGCATCGAAAGATGCAGGTGGTGAGTTGCCAAGAACTACTCAAGCTCTTGGGACTTCCACAGCTCAGGGGGAGTCTGCAGGTGCAGTTGGTGGTGATTAGGTGGTGATGGTTGATGATGATGATGATGTGATCGATGCGTTGAAAGAATTGGATGATGATATGCTAGAGGATGATGATGATGTGATCGATGCGTTGAAAGAATTGGATGATGATATGCTAGAGGATGATGTGATGTTTGATGATGATGTGCTGCCTATTGAGGATATTGAGAAGATTGGAGCACAGATTGTGATTGAAGATGAGATTGAAGAAGGTGAAATAATTGAAGAAAATGTTGAACACGAGATCCCAGATGTTGAGAAAGCCGATATGGGTACTGAGATGGAAAATGATGAGACTGAGTGGGAGGAGCAGCCTAGGTGGAAGGAAGGCTGTGCTCATTGGTTTATTAAAACTAAGAAGCCTGCTGTTCCAACCATTTTCAAGAAGAGTTATAATATCAAAGGCTATGCTGAGTCGAAGAAAGTAATTATTTGTTGGCTATATGATGAACAGATAAAGTTGTTTGTGGTGAAACGTTTTGATGGGATTCAGTATTTTAAAAGAACGTTGAGATCTCTCAATACATTTCCTGAATGTGAGGTGAAGGATTTGGCTAGATTGGGGCTGATCAATAGAAGCGACGACAACATGGCAAGGGTTATTGGGAAGATCGTGTGGAAAGAAAGCATAAAAGAGAAGAAGTTTGAGTTATTAAAGCCACAGAAGGGAAAGCTAGTGGAAGATAAAGAAAGGGGAATGAGAGCAGGTGGCAAGCCATGGATGGTAATGAAGTACAAACCGATTCGATGCATTAAGGAGGTTCCAATGAAGATTATGCCTCAAGATGTGTTGAAGAATCTTAAATGGTGGTATGTTGATTGCCAGACTGCTGAAGCCGTGATGGAAGACGAAGACGAACAAGAAGTGCTGAGGGTGTATGATCCGATGCATCTTGTTAACTTATCGAAAGCTGATCTGCAAGTGTTGAATGAAAAGAAGATATTCTATATTCCTGCTTGGAAAGACGAAGCAAGGAAGTATCAGCGAGTAGTCACGGTATGTGTTAGAGAAGGAGTGCATGCGTGAAGATTACAAGACAAGTGCTTAAAGATCAAGATATGAAGCTACTGCCAAGGGGGAGTCTGTTGGTGCATAAATGTCAGTAGTTCATAGTCTAGTGTCTGTAATCGAGTCTGTAATGTTATTTATGTTTTTGTTTAAGCGAAGTTGTTAACAAGTTCGCCTAGGCGAACTTGTTGAACAAGCGAAGTTATGGACAACTTCGCCTGAACATATCAGGCGAAGTTGTCGTGTATTTATACTAGGTTACGGCTTAGTGTTGAGGTAGTTCATCGACTTGATCTAAGCTGGTTTGAGTTCATTGTAACGTGAGGACGAGAGTTTGTATCAGTGATTCATATCACGTGAGTTCAGTTATTAATATATAACGTGTTTCGGTTTATTCGTGTGTGTTTGTTTGATTTGCTTTCTACGCTCGTAACGATCTACGCAGAGATTCTGCACCTGAGTAGACCGAGATATCTCGTGTGATCCGTCCAGGGAACCTACACGTGTTATAAAGCAAAGATGGCTTACCCAAAGTGCCATTAAAACCCTAAATTAGTGGCACAAGAGCTAAATTTCATTAAAAACGAGTGACACTATATTTTTAGTGGCATACGCAAAGTGCCATTAATATTATAAGTTAGTGGCAGTAAAACTAAGTGCCACTATGAGATATAAGTAAATATGGTATACACAAAATGCCATTAAAAACCTAAATTAGTGGCACAAAAGCTAAATGCCATAAAAATATATGCCACTAGATGACATTTTTTGTAGTGCAACTATCACGATACTAGAAGAAATTATTTCATCTCTACTCGATGCATGCTCCTTCTCAAACTCAACATGTAACACCGCGTCTTTAACCCTAGGAAATTTTAGCTAAAATCCTAACTTTCATAAGTCTAGGGACCAAATTGTAAATTCTGAAAATCTGAACTCATCGCGATACGCGACGGGTTAAACTAGGACCCATCGCGTAGCGCGATGGACTTGCATGCAGACCCAGAAAAGGGAGGTGCATCGATACGCTACGGCCCAAATCATAACGGTCATCGCGTATCGCGATGACCATGCTGAGTCACTGGACACGTGTTCAACAACGTGTTAACACGTAGCACGATATGACAGGCCACGTGTCACATTCTGAGGAGGCGATGTCAAATTACGGCGTCACGATACGCGACGAGAAAAAGAATACCCATCACGTATCGCGATGGGGTCCAGTTTCTGCCTATAAATAGAGGGGTACGGGATTGAGCTTCACTCATCCCATCACACCTCTATTTTCACACACTTAGCATTGAAAAGCGTGCCCTATTTCCGTATCAAGTCGACGTGCCATTTTCTCGTAGTTCGTGCAAGGAACGAAGTTATAATCAAGCTAACAATCATACAATCGAGTAGATCAAGATCCTGCCTTTTCTTATTATCAATCTATGTACCCGCATTAAGGTGGGAGTTATGTTTAAGTTATTTGAATTATAGCTTAGACTATCAATTGAGGCTATGGCCTTTAACCTTGATCGTATTTTATAAACAGTCACAATCAAGTTTTTATAAACGTTACTTCATGATGAAGTAATAATAAATAAAGATATATTTTGACGGGCATGTAGTAACTGTAAGGGGGATATCACTAGTCGTAAGTTTCTTGTCTAACGAAAGTAATTCGTACAAATTTCAATCAACCGAGGGACCCGTTTATTTACCTTGAGAAACTCACCAACGTGTTATAACCTATTAAGCCAAAGCATGCTATATCAAACGTCACATAAAATCAAGTGTTTTCATTCACAATCAAAGATAAACGATTTCAAGGTTAAGCTTAGCAATCATAGCTTAATCAAGAAACACTATTCAAAACATTCATACAAACCTATTTATGTATATGTTAAATATCATTCTCAATCAATCAGTCAAGGTTATCAATACCGACGGTACAGGTGAATACGTTAACCTTTTCAATAAGTCAAAACATATTTATACTCAATGAGACGAACTGGTGTTTGTCTTAACGAGTCAATCAAAGTCTACATAAGATCATGTGATCTCTAAAACATTATAATACAAAGTAGAAAATAAAATCAACTCAGACCAAATACGCATGTGTATGGATCCAAACATAACTGTTAAAGCTCAATCAATCAATCAAAGGCGAGGTAGCCGCAGGCTTAAACGGTCATGACCAGTTCTCTGTTCAGGGCCGTGTGGCTCGGAGAATACCGTTATGTGTGTGGGGCAGTGGTACATATAATGGAAGTAGAAATGATTCCGCTAAGATTGTCAAGAAAACTATATTTGTATTGTAATTGTCATTCAAAATGTTTTATTGAGTCATACGTGTTTACTAACATATAGCTGTCGTATTTTCCCAACCTATTGCAGGTAATTAAGCATTAGTATGAATATCAAGGATTGGAGTCTTATGAAGATAGAAGCTGTGACATTCGTGAGAAAACGAGGTATACTATATTCGCTACGTAGCGAGTAGACGATAAATCGGTTAATTCGTAGTGCTTAAACGAGTAACCGACTGATACAGATTATGACCCGTATATATACGAAGGGGTCATATACGAGTTATATATATATATATATATATATATATATATATATATTATAGTGGCTAACATATTGATATTTATGCTCCAGTACGTTTAAAATTCTTTAAACGAAAAAGGTTTCGTTTATTGATACGCTATAAGTTTAAACGCAATCGTTAATCTCAAAACGAGCATTGTAGCATCCGTTAAGCCGAAAAAGATTTATAAAACACTTATATGACATGTTCAAAGCAATCCGTGAAAATATTTTGGATTTTTACAACGAGTCAGTACATTTTTCTTATTTTACAAAAATAAGCTGAAAAACACTCGTTTTCGCGCTATTTTTCACACCCGAATTAATTTTCTTGCAAAAAACTGAACCCGAATTAAATTTTGGACCGACATTTACGCGTGACATGAATACCGAGGCACCATTGGGCCAAAAGTGAGGCCCAATGGGCCTCCTAAATTGCGTACGCAAGGAAGGGTTACCCCACCCTTTTTCTAGGACCTTGTATATATTAAATAAAGTTAGATATTTTGTCACTAAAACCAACCAAGTACAATATCTGCTGAGTTCTTCACATTTCCAGCCAAGAAATTCAAGGTAACTTCTTATTTTCATAAATTTCAAGCTTGATTAACAAAGATTACACATGAAAAATTAGTTCTTGATTAGTCTTAAACATGTTTAACCATCCAAAAATCATAAAAATCAAGTAAAATCATGTTTTAATGTTAAACATGTCTACAAAGCAGAAACATATTGATTTTTGGTCAAAAACGCGGATTAGAACATGAATACGACGTTTTTACGGTTTGAAACCAAAACCGAAACCCTAGTTAGCAAGGCTGTTAAATGGATGATTTATTCTTGGTTTGATGTTATATGATATGTAGATACACTGAGTTTGCAACCCAAGACCCGGAGAGTCGTTTAAACTATCGAAAATAACCGAGAACCGACAAGGTAATACCGTATTACTCGTTTAGGGGCTGTTTGTGCTTAGATTGTGATGTGCTTGTTTTTAGGCTATGAAACTTTTCAGAGACATTAGGGATCATGTTGAGTCCCTGTTTAAATTTGGTAATTTTTCGATAAACGGATAATATATGGCGAATTTATTACCGTTTATTGGCGTTTATTTGGGAAAAACAGTTAAACTTGATTAAAAATTATGAAATTTAGTTTGGGAACATGAAATGTATTGTTAAGATCACTGGTAAATTTTGGGAACAATTGGACATGTCTAAGTATGGTTTGTGCAAGGGTGTTTAAATCGAGTTTTAATAGCCGAAAAACGCGCAAAAAGGAATTTTTGCCAAAGTGTTATATTATGGATATTTTTCAGGGGCTATGTAATGATATTGAGACCACTTGGAAAAATTATCAGATTTTTCGGATGTCGTTTGGTATAAAAGGGCTATTTATTACTTAATTATAGCACATTAAACGAATTTTTATACATAGATAACTAATCATAAAATTTCTGAAAATATTTTTATAAAATTCTCCATATTTTAATTTATTTTTAAAAAAATTTCCATAATTTATATGTAAGTAAATAATTAGTTATGAATAATCAAAGATTTAAACTATATTTGTTTTAACGAAACCGGCAGTTTTGTGTTTAACGGACTGACTGGTATGTCAAAATGTCAAAAGTGGTCAAATATTGTATTTTTGGATGAAGTTGATAAAAACAAACTTTTTAGGAGAATTCCGCACAATTCGGGTGGATTGTACGCGTTTTGTATAATCAAACCCGTGTGAAAACGGAAACGAACCCTGCGATCAGTCCAGATATCGAAACCTCAAGATTCTTTCATAAATCAAATCATTTTAACAATCAATATGTTTACTTAAGTTTGTGTGATCTTTCCTATTCCCTAAACGCGTAAACGATCAACTTGGCTAGGCTCGGAAAACGGTGAAATTGAGCCAAGTCTGATTTTGAACATTAGTATACAACGTCACAATCTAAGACTATGGTCACGTTCTGGGCTTAACAGCTATACCCAGACTAGTTATACAGCCCGATTTAACTTTAACATTGTACTAGTATTAACAGTACGATACCGGTTATAGGATTCAAGTTATAATCGAGGCTTATTGCTTACTGACGTGTATTACCTGCTCAAACTATGATAAGGTGAGTTTTATGACCCCACTTTCTAGACTGTTTTACGAACTTTTGGGGTGGAAAGCATGTTTATGTATACTTACTTACTTGAAATCGTGTGATGATGTGATTTATCTAAGTACTAACACTTGAAAGTCCCCACAAACACAGTGATTAACTTCGTGCTGGTGACGTGTGGATAGTACTATCGGTTTGACAAACCCAACTGACAGGGCCGGTGGGGTATGCCGGAACGTGTTAACCCAGTTGCACATTGTCATTTAAACTTATTACATACTGCTATGTGGTGTTAGACATAGTACATACTTGGGGCAAAGTGGCTGTTAAATGTCAACGGGAGTGCATGGGCAGGGGTGGCCATGTGTTTTAGCACGTTTCGGTTTCACTTGTGGCTTAGTATAATACATCATGCACATACATATATACATACGTACTATGAACTTTACGAACTCGTATACTGACTTTGTTCGTACTCCTGAAACTTGAAACTCACCAACTAGACGTAGTTGACCCGTTTTAACATGCTTTTCAGGTAAGCCGAAGTTGGAATGATTTTCTTGCGTGCTTGGTGTTAGAAGGAAAATTGAATAGCTGTGAATAGATGCAAATACGTGCTAATGAATAAGGAACCGAGAACTGATTATGTGATTTCATCTAGTTTGTAAACTTAGTACCGAACCATGTATTATGATGTAAATTAGTTTGTTGAATTTCTTTATAAACATTGTGGTTGATACCAGTGTTATCTGTTACATTCCCGTATTACGCTTCCGCAACTACCTAGTCGGGGTGTGACAGAAGTTGGTATCAGAGCCATTGGTTATAAAGAATTAGGATGTCTCTTAGGATACCCTAAGATAACCTTAGGCTCGATTAGTTATGGGAATAAAATATTATTAAATAATATATACAGGCAATTCTCGTGATGAACTTGAACGGACAAGTGGGTTATTATGGTCCGGAACGTAATAACGGACTTGTTTGTACGAGGGAATTCGAGAAAAAGTCGTTAAACGATCCAATAGGTAAAAACAGCAACATATGTGTATAAAATATAATGATAAATAATTATATATGTATATACACGAGTATCTGTGCTTATGTGTATGAATACCTGCATGTATTTTACTATGATTAATATAATCGAAGGATATTATTCTTATTACTAACCATTGTGCAGGAACATGTCGAGGTCTACGGATCGTTTACCTATTGCGGTACCAACCTTATCTGGAGAGGAGGAGGACCCAGGAGAGGAAACTGGGGAGGAACCAGAGGAGGAGATGAGCGAAAGTCTAGGAGACGCGGTGGTCTCCCATCAAGTACCCACAGATCAACCCGATTTATCAGGTTACCGTTGTGACACCTATCCCCCTAGGGAATCCCCTAGGAATGATATAGGACTGGGAGCCACTAGTGCCTACCGAAACCCGGTGAGAGACCCTACGCCTCCAGCACCCCATGTTTCCCCACCCACTATTAGAAACCGTCAGACCGGTCGTATTTCAGTGCGCCCACCTGAGCACACCTCTCCCCCACCTCGATCTACATACCATAGGGGAGAAACATCACATGTCCAGGTCACTGAGATACCTATTCCTACTTGGGGTCTACCTGCATCGATACCAGAGCCACCTCTTCTGTCTGATTCTGCATGGTTGGGTTTAGCGACTGATCAGATCGTAGAACAATCACATTCAATAAATAACCTTAATCAATTCAAACAAGAAACTCGGGAAGATGTTTGGTACCTATATCAAAATATGAGGGATGTGAGGAGAATGAATGTTGGCCACCGATGGCGAATGGAGCAGATTGAATCTCATCTTTGGATCGATAGGGCGATCTTGGTAGCTGTGATAGCTGTTCTTGCTTGGCTGGTTTATCTTGTATGTATGGATAAATAGAATAGAATAGTATAGTTGGTTGTACATAGTCTTTTAACTTCCCATGTAGCAATTTTGTAACAACATGTTGAGCTGGCTTGGGAGTTGTTTACAGTTTAGTACTATTTCAAGCACTGGCCCTTATCGGGTTAAGTCTATATGTCACCTAGCGACAAATTTTGATACGCATATACAAGCGCTGGCCTATACCAGGTTAAGCCCATGCGCTAATTTTGAGATGCATATGTACAGTAATGATTTTGGTTAATACACATGTGTTTTCTTTGGCATAGTTGTGTGTTTGTGAATTGTAATATCGTAATGTTGTGCTGGTTATAGTGGAACGATAATAATTATTATATAATTGATTATTTTATAGAATGGCCCCGAAGAAAGAAAACATTTTGTCTGAGGCGGAACTGGCCGCAATGATTGCTCGTCAACTGCAAGCAGTGATACCAACTATTGCAGCACAACTCACTGCAGGTATACGTGTCAACAATGCTGTTAACGAACCTACGAGCACCACTACGGCCACTGCTAATATACCTCCGCTGGACACTAATGTAGCCCCGGGTGTTACTATCCCACTGAATACTGATAATGTTATAAATACTAATAATGCTCACCCGACTGTTAATGTCGTTGGGAACCCTGAAACCGTTTTGAACACCGATAATGTCACGAATCCAAACCCCGTACCGGTTATCAACACAACTGCTAATAAAACACCCAACCAAATACCGGTAATAATCGTAATAATCCCGAACACCCACGTCAGGATTACGCGTATAAACAATTCACATCGTGTAAACCGACTGAATTCAAAGGGATTGAGGGACCGAACGGATTGGTCAAATGGATTGAAAAGACCGAGTCCGTAATTAATATTAGTGAATGTCCACCAGACCGTATAGTCAAATTTTCTACAAGTATGTTTCTGGATCATGCTTTGATCTGGTGGAACACAGTGGTCCAAATAAGGGGAAAAGATGCTATAAACCGAATGTCATAGACCGAACCTAAAACCCTTATTCTAGAGCATTTTTGCCCGAAAAGTGAGATTCAAAAACTGGAACATGAATTGTGGAATTTGGAAATGAAAGGTGCTGACCACGTGGGTTACACAAACCATTTTAATGAACTCTCTCGTTTAGTATTGTGTTATCTGTTACATTCCTGTATTACGCTTCCGCAACTACCTAGTCGGGGTGTGACAGAAGCGCATGACGAGATGGCCCCGTTTTTTATATAAACTCCTTTAATATAAAACTTATGTTTTGTAAACCGATACTTGGGTATTTAATTCCCAAGTAAATTTTCAATGTAAATTAATATTATATTCAAACTAAAGTCTTCCGCTAAAATCAACCCATAAACTCTGATATATTTATAAAACAGTTATCAACTTATGATCACAAGCGTAGGCCCTAAGTCAGGGTGTGACAGGTTGGTATCAGAGCAATCGGTTTCAGCGAATTAGGTATTAAACATTAGTATCTAAGCTTTAACCATTAAAGTTGTTATTGTTATTATTATTTCGTAGGGATAAGATAGGATTTGTAAACCTCATATCCCTAAATTTAATCAAAGTGCAGATGTCTTACGCTAACTATCGTGGTCATAGACGCCGAGTAGCCATTCGATCAAAACCAACAATCATTCACAATCCATCTGATATGGAGATTAATAATAGTTATTACACTAGCTTTTTCAATCACAATCAACCAATCAATCCGGTGATGCCATATGGGAGCTAACCCATGTATCTCCCAGGAAGTCAGCAAATGCCAATAGAAATTTCTGACGATACCACCGACAACATTCCCCAGTACTATCCATCCAAAATCCCAACATACCATCCTTCTGAGGAACAAGAAGTCCAAAGCAAGATCAAGCTGGAAACTGAATCCGAATCATCGAGCTGAATGAATTGTCACTCTGATCAAAGGAGATGGTAATTCGGATCACCACCACTGAACTATCAATACCAGATCCCACCGACTACTACGGAACCAAGCTGTAAACCAAAAATGAGGGTTATCATGCCCCATTAAAAGAGATTTAATCCATCACCAATAAAGAATCCTTATGAATCGGATGAGGATCCCGAAGAAGAGGAGGATCCAGAGGAAGAAGATGAATCCTTATTTCCTCCATACTTAGGACCGAGACCTTCAATATCACAATAAGCTACTAAAATCCGTGGGAAGGCAAATCTCATCGAGGAGTTTAATACTAACAATATCCCTGATGAGGAAATGCATGAATTTGTTACCAATCCGCATCTCTATCCAAAGGAAAATGCTTATCTCTTCCCAGCCGCATCCACACCAAAGGGATATTCAAACCCACCCAATGCAGTGATAGACGAGCTGAGGAATGAGAGAGTAGACAAATAGAAGATGGTGAAAAAGATAGTTAAGAAATGTTACAAGATGAAAAATCTTGTTAAAAAGTGGAATAAGGATTAGGAATCGTTGTTATGTACTGTTATTGACTGTTATGCTCTCTTTTGTAAAATAAATAATAAAGAAAATTTGTCTTTTCTCTGAATCTGGTCTTACTCATGTAACAGCATGTAAGGACAAGATACAGTTAATAGTAATCTCGATATGCAAATAAACAACAATAAAGAAAAGACTGTAGCAAAAAACATTCAAGCAATACCGAAGGACTATGTACTTGGTATTCCCGATTTGATAAAAGAGGTTGTAAGCCCAATTTATGAAATCTTGAAAAACGATCCAAGCCGAACTGCTTCCCAATCTAACAAAAGAGCAAGTCAAAGCAAAAGTGAAACCGTTAATTCAAAAGAGAATCAAAGAAAGAATATAAAAGAGAATCGGAAAAGAAAGAAGATAAGGAAAGAAAAAAAAAGAAAGAATCCGAGAGAAAGATAGAAGCAAGTGATGAAAGCTCAACAGCTGAAAACGACCTCCGTGAGAAAACAAAGAAACTTAAAATACACGAAGGTTGTGATATTAAGGTATTCAAGGTTTATAACCCCCAAAGAATTTCACCGGGATAAGGAAGCAATAAATACCATCCGATGGTTGGAGGAAATGGAATCGATTGTGCCTTTATAAGCAAATGACGGAAAAAGAGAAAGTTCAATATACCTCCCAGATGTTAAAAGGAGAGGCATTAGAATGGTGGAATACCCTAATTGGAATCAAGGGTAGAGAGGACATGTATAATTTGGACTGGGAAACGTTTAAGGCAATGATATTAAAGAAATTTTGCCCGATTAATGAAATGGATTAGATTCAGACTAAACTGTGGAATCACAAGGTTATGGGAACAAACCTCAAGGAATACAACACCAAGTTTCTTGAGTACAACAAAATTGTACCTCATTTGGTCACTCCTGAAATCAACAAAGTGACACGATACATCTAGGGGTAACTAATAGAAATCTGTGATTTGGTTCATTCACATATGCCGTCTTCGACGGAATCTGCTATGGAGTTGGCCGGATATTTGATGGATGGAATGATTAGAAACCGTGATGAGAAAAAGAAGGATGATGGAAGAGCGAATGTGGGTGGAAAGATGAAGAAGACGGAAAAGAAACGAGAAGGGGCATTTGTGTATAGTCGCCCCATTTGCAAATCTTGCGGTAGGAGACATTTCGGTAGATGTCTTCGACCAACCAACACGGTGATATGCAATTTTTGCAAAAGACCGGGTCATGTGGAAGTAGACTGTAAGAAGAAGACGGTAGTATGTTTCGAGTGTGGTGAAAGAGGGCATTTTAGCAATGAGTGTCCGAAAAGGAAGCCGACAATAGCGGCAACTGGTGCAAGTGGCAGCGGAGCCAAAACCGATGCCAAGAAAGGAAACACTCGTGTCTTTATGCTAGATACTCAGAAGGCAGCTGATATACCGGACGTGATCACTGGTACGTTTCCTATTAATAATGTTTATGCTAGGGTTTTATTTGACTTGGGGGCAAATCAAAGCTTTATAGATTATAAATTTTGTAGTCTATTAAATGAAGCCTTAGTTAAACTAGATAAACATTATGAAGTAGAAACTGCTGATGGAAGTATAAGTAGAATAACTGAAGTTTTAAATAACGCCACCATTTCGTTAGCCAATCACATCATACCTGTACGACTGTTACCTATGAGATCGGCAGGTATTGATGTAGTTTTAGGAATGGACTGGTTATCATCTAATCAAGCCCATGTCCTATGTAACGATAAAGCAATTGATATCCGAACGTTCAACAATAAAACCATTTGTATTACTGGAGATAAAGAAGGGGGAAAGGTTGGAATCATTTCTAAAATAAAATCAAGTCATTGCATAGTTAAGGGATGCCTCGCATTCATGGCCTACGTAACTAAAGAACCTGAACCAAAGAAGATGGAGGAAGTGCCGATCGTTTCTGAATTTCAAGATGTGTTTCCTGACGAATTACCTGGAGCCCCGCCTGATAGAGAAGTAGAATTTAGAATCGACCTCATTCCAGGAACCTCACCAATAGCAAAATCTCCTTATCGTCTAGAACCTACGGAAATTAAGAAGTTGAAGAAACAGTTAGATGAGCTATTAGAAAAAGGATTCGTACGGCCAAGTTCGTCACCGTGGGGAGCTCCAATCTTGTTTGTAAAGAAGAAAGACGGATCGATGAGAATGTGTATAGATTACAGAGAGCTAAATAGGGTCACAATTAAGAACAAGTATCTGTTACCGAGAATCGACGACTTGTTCGATCAGCTCCAATGAGCAAGTTGTTTTTCTAAGATTGATCTTAGATCGGGTTACCATCAGTTGAAAGTACAAGAAGAAGATATACCTAAAACAGCATTTAGCACCCAATACGGACATTATGAGTTCACCATTATGCCTTTCGGACTCACTAATGCTCCGGCAGCTTTCATGGACATGATGAATCGAATTTGCAAACCATACTTAGACAAGTTTGTTATTGTCTTCATTGATGACATTCTTGTTTACTCAAAATCCAAAGACGATCATCAAGTTCACCTCAATATCATACTTGAAACCTTAAGAAACGAGAAATTGTACGCCAAATTTTCTAAGTGTGAATTTTGGTTGTCCGAAATTCAATTTTTTGGTCATGTTATAAATGAGAATGGTATTCAAGTAGACCTAGCAAAGATTGAGGCCATTACCAAGTGAGAGAAACCCAAGACACCAACTCAAGTCCGAAGTTTTCCAGGACTAGCCGGATATTATCGAAGATTCATTCAAGACTTCTCCCGAATAGCTGTTCCATTAGCTTCACTCACAAGAAAGACAATTAAGTTTGAATGGGGACCAAAGCAAGAGGAAGCATTCGAAACACTCAAACAAAAGTTAACCAATGCACCTATCCTGGCTTTGCCAGAAGGACTAGAGAACTTTACCAGTTACTGTGATGCTTCGCACACGGGAATGGGATGTGTTTTAATGCAAGGAAAGAAAGTAATTGCTTATGCCTCGAGACAATTAAAGTTCATGAAAATAATTACACCACACACAATCTTGAATTAGGAGCTATAGTTATCGCGTGGAAGTTATGGCGACATTACTTGTATGGTGTAAAGTTCATTATATATACCGATCACAAAAGTTTGAAGCATGTATTTGATCAAAAAGAGTTAAACATGAGACAAAGGCGTTGGATGGAAACGCTTAATGACTACGATTGTGAGATCGTATATCATGAAGGGAAAGCCAATGTTGTGGCTGACGCCTTAAGTAGGAAGGAACATGAAAAACCAAAGAGAGTCCGAGCTCTTAGACTAGAACTCAAAGTTGATTTAGCTTGTTAAATCAAAGAAGCTTAGAAGTTAGCACTGGAAGAAGGAAACATTAAAGCCAAAAGGAAAACGGTACTATTGATCAACTGGTTAAAGGAAGTGATAAAATCCTTAGACTTGGTACAAGAATTTGGATACCAATGGTCAGAAACCTAAGAGATAAAATTTTAGAAGAAGCACAAAAGTCAAAATATATGATGCATCCGGGAAGTGACAAGATGTATCACAATCTAAAGAATGATTATTGGTGGATCGGTATGAAGAAAGATATTGCTTTGTATGTAGCCAAATGCCTAACTTGTTCTAAGGTAAAAGACGAACACCAAAAGCCGTAGGATTGTTACAACAACTAGAAATCCCGATATGGAAATGGGATATGATAACTATGGATTTCATCATATAGTTACCTAAAACTTCTCACCAAAATAATGCAATCTGGGTTATTGTAGATAGACTTACTAAGTCTGCCCATTTCATTCCAATTCAAGAAACGTTTAGCATGGATAAGTTAGCACATATATATGTTGAAAACATAGTATCCTTACATGGTGTGCTGTTATCCATCATTTCTGATAGAGATAGCCATTTCACTTCAAATTTCTGGTCAAGCTTTCAAAAGGAAATAGGGACTCGATTAAATTTAAGTACTGCTTACCATCCCCAAACTGATGGCCAAAGTGAACGTACGATTCAAACATTAGAAGATATGCTTCGTGCCTGTGTTATTGATTAGGAGGAAGTTGGGATACCCATCTTGCTCTAATGGAATTCTCGTACAACAACAGTTACCATACAAGTATCCAAATGGCACCGTTTGAAGCATTGTATGGGCGTAAGTGTAGGACACATGTGTGTTGGTCAGAAACAGGTGATAGTCAGTTGTCAGGACCCGAAATTGTTCAAAGGACTATTGATCAGGTTATACAAATACGTGAACGACTGAAGGCAACTAGAGATAGACAGAAAAGTTATGCGGATATTCGCCGCAAACCTTTGGAATTTAAGGAAGGAGATAGATTACTATTGAAAGTATCACCTTGGAAAGGTGTAGTACGATTCGGGAAGAAAGGAAAACTGAGTCCATGATTTTTTGGACCATTCAAAATACTTGATAGGATCGGACCAGTTGCTTACCGGCTAGAGTTACCCGATGAAATGAAAGGTATTCATGATGTGTTCCACGTATCCAACCTACGAAAGTGTTTAGCCGACGAAACTCTTGCTATGCCATTAAAAGATGTTAAGATCAATGAGAAGCTAAAGTTTGTAGAACAACCGATACAAATAGAAGACAATATGATCAAGTTTCTCAAACACAAACGACTCAAGCTCGTGAAAGTCAACTAGGATTCAAGACGAGGACCCGAGTACACATGGGAGTTCGAGTCAGAAATGAGGAAGAAATATACCTATCTATTCCAATAAATCTCGAGGACGAGATTATTCAAAAGGTGGGAAGGATGTAACACCGCGTCTTTAACCCTAGGAAATTTTAGCTAAAATACTAACTTTCATAAGTCTAGGGACCAAATTGTAAATTCTGAAAATCTGAACTCATCGCGATACGCGACGGGTTAAGCTAGAACCCATCGCGTAGCGCGATGGACTTGCACGCAGACCCAGAAAAGGGCGGCGCAGCGATACGCTACGGCCCAAATCATAACGATCATCGCGTATCGCGATGACCATGCTGAGTCGCTGGACACGTGTCCAACAACGTGTCAACACGTGGCACGATATGACAGGCCACGTGTCACATTCTGAGGAGGCGGCGTCAAATTGCGGAGTCGCGATACGCCACGGGAAAAAGAATACCCATCGCGTATCGCGTTGGGGTCCAGTTTTTGCCTATAAATAGAGGGGTACGGGATTGAGCCTCACTCATCCCATCACACCTCTATTTTCACACACTTAGCATTGGAAAGCGTGCCCTATTGCCGTATCAAGTCGACGTTCCATTTTCTCGTAGTTCGTGCAAGGAACGAAGTTATAATCAAGCTAACAATCATACAATCGAGTAGATCAAGATCCTGCCTTTTCTTATTATCAATCTAAGTACCCGCATTAAGGTAGGAGTTATGTTTAAGTTATTTGAATTATAGCTTAGACTATCAATCGAGGCTATGGCCTTTAACCTTGATCGTATTTTATAAACAGTCACAATCAAGTTTTCATAAACGTTACTTCATGATGAAGTAATAATAAATAAAGATATATTTTGACGGGCATGTAGTAACTGTAAGGGGGATATCACTAGTAGTAAGTTTCTTGTCTAACGAAAGTAATTCGTAAAAATCCCAATCAACCGAGGGACCCGTTTACTTACCTGGAGAAACTCACCAACGTGTTATAACCTATTAAGCCAAAGCATGCTATATCAAACGTCACATAAAATCAAGTGTTTCATTCACAATCAAAGATAAACGATTTCAAGGTTAAGCTTAGCAATCATAGCTTAATCAAGAAACACCATTCAAAACATTCATACAAACCTATTTATGTATAGGTTAAATATCATTCTCAATCAATCAGTCAAGGTTATCAATACCGACGGTACAGGTGAATACGTTAACCTTTTCAATCAGTCAAAACATATTTATACTCAATGAGACGAACTGGTGTTTGTCTTAACGAGTCAATCAAAGTCTATATGAGATCATGTGATCTCTAAAACATTATAATACAAAGTAGAAAATAAAATCAACTCAGACCAAATACGCATGTGTATGGATCCAAACATAACTGTTAAAGCTCAATCAATCAATCAAAGGCGAGGTAGCCGCGGGCTTAAACGGTCATGACCAGTTCTCTGTTCAGGGCCGTGTGGCTCGGAGAATACCGTTATGTGTGTAGGGCAGTGGTACATATACCGGAAGTAGAAATGCTTCCGCTGAGATTGTCAAGAAAACTATGTTTGTATTGTAATTGTCATTCAAAATGTTTTATTGAGTCATACGTGTTCACCAGCATATAGCTGACGTATTTTCCCAACCCATTGCAGGTAATTAAGCATTGGTATGAATAGCAAGGATTGGAGTCTTATGAAGATAGAAGCGCATGACGAGATGGCTCCTTTTTTTTTATAAATTCCTTGTAATATAAAACTTATGTTTTGTAAACCGATATTTGGGTATTTAATTCCCAAGTAATTTTCAATGTAAATTAATATTATATTCAAACTAAAGTCTTCCGCTAAAATCAACCCATAAACTTTGATATATTTACAAAACAGGTACCAACTTGTGGTCACACGCCTAGGCCCTAAGTCGCGGGGTGTGACACAACTCCTTTATTAGTTCCTTCATTCGGACCATCCGAACTTTTAATGAACCTCATACAAACTCCAACGTCAACTTTGTTGGTTTGTTGACCTTCAACCTTTTCAATTCCATAATGACGACCCGTAACATGAGACGGAACTACCTCCTTGTGCACTTCTTCCAACACGGTCTCTCTCTCATCTTGTTCAGTTATTGTTATGGTCACATCTTGATCATCTGTTCTTTCTTCTGCAACCACAATTTCCTCATCATCTAGATTCAAAATAACAATAGATGGTTCCAAGGTTGCCTTCAATTGATTCGACTATGGCATTTCTTTCGGGCTTGTCCACCAACAGGAGCCTACTTCAAACCATTCATCTACCAGGTTTGGTTTGAATTCGGTGTCAACTATGTATTTTTCTTGAACCTTAACCATATTAGCCTCCACATCCCATGGTTCTTCTTCTTTAGCGATTCGGTGTCAACTACTTCAAACCATTTTTCTTCCATAATGACAACCCGTAACATGAGACGAAACTACCTCCTCGTGCACTTCTTCCAACATGGTCTCTCTCTCGTCTTGTTCAGTTAATGTTACGGTCACATATTGATCATTTGTTCTTTCTTATGCAAACACAATTTCCTCATCATCTAGATTCAAAATAACAATAGATGGTTCCAAGGTTGCCTTCAACTGATTCGACACTGGCATTTCTTTCGGCATGTCCGCCAACAGAAGCCTACTTCAAACCATTCATCAACCAGGTTCGGTTTAAATTCGGTGTCAACTACGTATTTTTCTTGAACCTTGGCCATATAAGCCTACACATCCCATGGTTCTTCTTCTTTAACAACAACTGCATTACCTCCCTCCTTTGGTTCTCGACAATACTTTGCCATATGCCCCTTTCGTCCACAGTTATGGCACCTAAAAGGAAACTATGTTAGTTGGTGCCCTGATTCCTTGTCTCCGTTCTCTTCGTCCGATGAATCTTCTTCAGATTTGTCCTCTCAACCCTATCTATTCTATTCTTTCATCTTCGATCGTTCACGTTACTCGTTCTCCCGATACTTACTCTTATCTTTCTGACCATATCGGTTCTTATTTTACTGAACCGATGCTTCTCCTTTCTTCCGACATACAAGGCTTCGCTTTCGGTTTTAATTAACACACAGGCTAACTGTTTTGCCAAGGCTTCTTGTCCGGCAATATTCTCGAACTCGGTTATACTCGGTTGGGTCACCCACCCTTGAATAGCTGTAACAAAGCTATGATACTCCGACCTTAAACCATGGATGATTATCCGCTTCATACAAGCATCGCTAACCCGAGATTGTGGATTGAGTTCTCCAGTTTCACAACATAAATTCTTCATTTTCCGAAAATATTGCGCGATCGGAAGGTCTCTTTGGAAAACTGTCATCAACTCACCTTTGACTAGTTGCAATCAAACATCGTTCTTCTTTGTGAATAAGGTCTCCAGTGTATCCCACGCTTGCTTTGGGTATTCAAGATCTTGAAAATGATCAAGAACATCATCAATGACTGTTGTCTTGATGATAAACATCGCGTGGCCCGCTTTCTCTTGCCACTTCCCGATACTACCATTAGTATCATTCGCGGGTTGTCTCGTCTCGGTAGCGTTCGTTACCTGCCAAAGATCTTGACCTTAAAGATACGATTTGATACACGTTGACCATTGTTTGTAGTTGCTTTGGTTCAACTTCTTAAGTCCACCTACAACTTGAAGTTCTGCCATTGCCATTGTTTCAGTTCTCGACTAATTAGCACTTCTAGTTTCTGATTGTATTGAAACCTCAAATAAAGAAAACTACTGATCAATGGGATAATAATACTCAAGAAATATGGATACCATTGTTCGATATAATCACAAAACTTAACTTTGTGATTGTGGTTGACTTTTGTTCACAAATTCCTAGAAGATATGTGACTAACAAAGTGGAATTACAAATCGTAGGATAATTCAATATTAGGGTTGTGCACGGTTTGGTTTGGTTCGGTTCGGTTTTTAGGCAAAACCGAAACCGAAGTCATCAATTTTTGAATATACAAACCGTTCGGTTTCAGTTTTTTCGGTTTTGGTTCGGTTATAGTCGGTTTGTATCAATTATGTGGAGACATTGCAAAAAAAAAAAATGAAGATGATAATTTTAAGCTTGTAAGAGTGTTTTAGAGTACCACAAATATATTGAACACAAAATACAAAATTAGACGCATGTTACGTGGACCATACGTATACAAAGTTGCTATAGTAATAGATTTTAAAATTCAACAAAGTTCTTAAACAAAAAACACTAAAAAGTTTAGTTCTAATCTTCATTCATCATCTTGTTCATCTTCAAAGTTTAATCCCAGTCTTCATAATCTTCATCACCATTAATCGGTTCGGTTTTTTTCGGTATTTTAAAAATCGAAAACCGAAACGAAATCAAAAATTCGGTTTTTCAAAAAAAAAAATAAAAATTAACCGTCGGTTATGTGTTTCATTTAATTTGGTTTCGGTTCGGTTAATTCGGTTTATGCTCACCCTTATTCACTATAATACTCTTTTGTTTGCTTTCGACAGGAACCACACAAAAAGAGACTAACTTTCTTTGAGCTACGCTTCAATCTAACAACAAAGAAACAGACGAACCTTTACTAAATCTTCCAGACTCATTTCCGCGAACGGAAACTTTAACACCTTGGATCGGAATTTCAACTGCGATTGTTTTCTTGGCCGCTTATGCCTTTTATTGGAAACTACTACTTCAATCAAGACTTGCCGCCGATCGGAAACACGAGCCTGGATAGTTAGCTCTGATACCACTTGTTTAACCATAGACAAGTGAAACAAGATATTGCATAAAACGTTTATGGGACACTTTTCATTAACAAGAAACAAGAACAAAATACTTTCTACTAAAACAAAAGAAAACTAATGATGGGTTTATATAACACCCAATACCATACGTCTACTCAAACTAGGAAACATACATACTAGACTTCTAATTTATTTAACAATAAATAAAAGATAACTATGACAACAAGTTATTCAACTTGGTCCCTGAATTTTGGATCTCCATCAGATCGTCCCTTGAGAGCTTTCGTACCACCCTTTTACTTTTCGTAGTAACCATTCAGGTCCTTCAAATTGGTGTTGCACCAAGTTTTACATAGTCTTCTAGTCAGCGAGCAAGCGAACTGGCTTGCTTTTGTGCGTTGGACAAAAGAAAAGCAGAATTCCACCTTTGTTATTAAACCCACAAGAAGACAAAAAAAATAATCAAAGCTTTGCTGCTTTCCTCTTCTTCTCAAACGGCCACAAGGATTAAAAAAACGTAGATGCAAATTTTTGTAATTTATCTCACCAACGAACAAACAAAACAAGATGCAATATATCAAACCTTTTGAGCAACGATGGCCAGGACTTTCTATAGCTCTAATCTGCCAAAAAAAGAACTCTAACCCTACCCTAGATCTCACAATACTATTTCCTCTCACGATCGTGTTCTCCCAATGTTGAACAACTAAGCCCTTGATACCACTTGTTAGGATCTGACGCACACACAAACACGAATAATACTGCAAGAGAAAAATACACGAAGATGAATACGCGAGATTTACGTGGTTCGGTCTAGACCGACCTACGTCCACGTGCTGCAACCAGAGTATTTTTATTATTGCTACTGCCTCAATCGTGAGATTTACAAGTACAATGATTACAATATATAACGACTAGTTAAGATTTCTAGCTTAGGGAATAAAATAACATAAACATGCCCTAGCAAATAGATATAGGGCCGGCCCAAAACCTCCCACATCTTTCATCTTTATAAACCCATTTAATCCATCATCAAGTAAACCGGACCCAAACCGAGCCCAAGCCTCCACAAACCCAACATTACTATGGTTTAAATTGCCAAAATAGCCCATTTCTAGAAAGAGAAACCCAAAATTTAGCGGTTCTTGCCCAAAGATTTCAAAAATAGTTCTATCAAACTCGTCGGCACCGACGGGTTTTAAAAAGTTTTGGGAATCGATCCAACAAGATTCAAAATGATATGAATCTCGTCGGCTCATTCCATATTTCAAGCAATCTCGTCTTCCTCGGCCAAATTTTAAGCAATCCTGTCTGCTCCGTCCAAATTCTTGGTAAAATATTTTGTCCTTTTCTTTAACATTTTTTATCTCTTCTTCTTCTTCTTCTTCTTCTTCTTCTTCTTCTTCTTCTTCTTCTTCTTACTAAAAGAAATTATTTAAGTTCTTTAAATATATAATTTTAATCGACCCGTATGATTTACAAGCCCGATTTAAAATTTAAATCGTTAGCCGTGGAACGATGAATCGGTTCTAGATTTTAAGAGCCGATGATAATTATGAAGATGAAAATGAGGAAGATGATGATGAAAGGAATATAGGAATTGGAAGAAGAAGAAGAAGAAAAATGGAAGAAAGAGGTTGTGGGATAGAGAAAAAATATTTAAAAAAAATAACAAAATATTTTATCTAAAAATTTGGACGGGGCAAACATGATTGCTTAAGATATAGTCTTGGAAGACATGATTACTTAAAACTTGGACGGAGCCGAAGAGATTTAAATCATTTTGAATCAGGTCGGCTCGATTACCTAGGTGTCGTCCCAGACAAGATTTAAAGGGTTATTTCCCTATGTTAAAAGTTTTATGGACTATTTTAGGATTCTCTCCTTACAAAAGGATTATTGTGAGAATTTTCCCTTTTTTTATCGTTTTCTTTTCTCATGTAGCTATCAATATGTTTTTTTTTAATTATGTTTTTTAATGTAATTTTTATTTAATGAAATGTATTATATATATTAATTGAGAGGTTCACGGACACTCACAAACTTCTACTGTTCTTCTGCTCCAACTTTTTATGCGTAATTTACAACCATTTGAAGCGTCCTCAACTTGCCAGCTCAGTGTACTTCCTTTGCAACGTGTCTTTGTTTGCTTAGCTTTATGACAAACCCACCGGTTCATCTGATTTGCTTTACTCTATTTTTCAGTTTTCACTTTTCACACTTTCTTAAGTTTCTCTCTCTTTATGAGAGAGAGAGAGAGAAAGAAGGACGAAGGGTGGGTTCTAGAGAGAGAAACAACGAGACGAGGCGGCTCTGGTTATCTATAGCGGCGGGGAAATGAGTGGTGCCTTCTGTTCTCCGTTTTGTGCTTTGCGCCATTTGCTTTGACCCGATGATGATAAGAATCTGACTGACTCTTGCTCTACCGTTACCGTTGCCGGCTGTCTATGGCGGCCGCTGCCATCTATATTGATGACAATGGTATGGTTTGTACTTTTGTATAGAGGTTTGTGAGTGTACATGAACTACTCAATTAATAATTTTTTTATATATAATTTGAACATTTGAGTGTTTAAATTAGTTTTATCAAGTTTGGTTGTTACAATAAGGTTATAAGAATTAAAAGGTGTATGGTGGTTTTCTTAAGGTCAATGCATTTGTTGACTAAAGTTAAAAGAATTCTAAAAGGTACATGAACCTGGCTTTCCTACGGATACAAACGATTCATATACACGACACAAGGTTGACACATACATTGTTAACAAAACAAGATCCATAAGCTCTCTCACTGCAGCGCGCGAGGGGCACAATTCTAGTTTTCTTTTAAATTACATTTTAACTATTATATATATATATATATATATATATATATATATATATATATATATATATATATATATATATATATATATATATATATATATATATATATATACAAGTTGGAAGGTATGTAGACGGTACTACTGTTTTGGGAAGTGACAAAGAATAATTAGATAATAATTAAAATATGATATAACAAATTATTTTAAACATCCAAGGACATTGTGTTTGAATTCTAAAAAATAGAGGAAATTTACCTTTTAAAGAAAAGATAGACATGCTAGGTTAACATATGTCTTTGTAGATAACTAGTTTTTTACCTGGCGCAAACGCGCCGGGCAATTCGGTAAATCCGGGTGGTGGTAAACCCAAGCATTACAGGTCCTAAGTGTTGAAGCTGTAAATCGAAGTGAATACGGTCGGTTTTGGTTACGTGTGTTTGTACGAGAACTAAAACCAAAAAGTTATAAAAGTTGAGATTGATAATGGGGTGGCGTCAGTCAGATTAACCCTAGTGTTGTTGATCCCTGATGTTGAGGTGGTGAGTCTTTGGAAATTCGGTCGGTTTTTTTCACGTCCGTTACGAAACCGGAAACTAAAAAAATTGGCATTCGGTTGGTTTTCGTTATTCGTTACGATACTAGAACTAAAACAAAATGCAATAAGTCTACGCAAATTAGGTCAGTTTCTATCACTTTCGTCACGGTATGGAAACTAATATAAAATAAATAAAAAAAAACATACAAAACTAATTAGAAATATAATTATATAAATTAGAAAAAAAAAGCAAAAAAAAACCAAAAATTATATAAAAAACCTTGGCCCGAAACATTGCCATGTGGACCAATTATATATCAACGTCGCCAAACTTTCTTTTTATATATATATTAGTAGTTGTATTATTGTTAAGTATCGTTTTATGATTTCTCTATTCCCGGTTGATAAAATATGTCTATTCTCGGTTGATTAAACATGCCTTGTTTATCGCAAGGTGTGATTGGACTCGCATGGGAAACACGCGGTACATTATAGAGAGCTCCCCAGGTTTAAGTACTGGCATAATTTGGTAAGGGATGTGCTCTTTGACATATTCAGACATGCTGAGATTTTTGTTACAAAGAATCACATGGTGATTCTATGAATTTCTTGACTGACCCATTGGATTCGTGTTCAACTCTGCACCCACTGACATTTTGGCCTTTGGATGGAATGTGGGGAAACATCCATGTGCAGATATAACAGGGTTTCCCCTTTGGTGGGCTTAGGATGTTGTGGTTTCACGACGGGCATGTTGTTCTAAAAGCTGCTTTATGGAAGGCAACTAAACATGCGAGAGTTTGTCTTGACAACCAATATATATTTATATATTTTGCTTTTGACCATTTTGGTTTCCTCACACTTGAAGCTGTAAAGTTACTTAGCCTAGTCCAATGAGTCATGCATAGTAATGTTTTGACTCCAATATCTATCAATGTAGATTTCAAAATATTGAATTTTTGCAATTCAAAAAGGACTTGCGATGCAGGTTATTATTCGTTTACCTTATGTGTTGATGTAATATTATATATTATTAGGAAGTAATCATTATAAAAGAAGTTATAGTGTGGACGGCACCTCCACCCTACAACTACAAATGTTCCTGAATCGATGTCATATACGATGGGTATCTCGGGTATATTTATGCTTCACAAAGTATAAAGAATGGAAGAGAAATATGTGACATTCATGACAAAACGGGGTACACTATATTCATTACGTATCAAGTAAACGATAAATCGGTTAATTCGTAGTGCTTAAACGAGTAACCGACCGATACTAATTATGACCCGTATACATACTGAGGGGTCATATACGAGTTATATATATGTTATAGAGGCTAACATATTGATATTTAGGCTCCAGTACGTTTAAAACTCTTTAAACGAAAAAGGTTTCGTTTATCGATACGCTATAAGCTTAAACGCAATCATTAATGTCAAAACAAGCATTGTAGCATCCGTTAAGCCGAAAAAGATTTATAAAACACTTATATGACATGTTCTAAGCCATCCGTGAAAATATTTTGGAATTTTACAACGAGTCAGTACGTTTTTCTTATTTTACAAAAATAAGCTGAAAAACACTCGTTTTTACGTTATTTCTCACACCCGAATTAATTTTCTTGCGAAAAACCGGACCCGAACTAAATTTAAAATGGGCTTTTCATGTTTGGGCTTGTATGCATAATTTAATGGGCCAAAACAGCCCATTAAGGAGCCCTTCATAGTTCCGATCGGCTAGAAAATTATACACCACACACCTTTTTATAACTTTCATCCTAAGCTATCTTATTCATTATAACATACAAATATTTCAAGTCCAGCAGCTCCAGCCCCTGTTCTCTCAACCTTCTTTCAAAAACCCTAAGGTAAGATTCAATTCTAACAAGTTTTAACAAAGTTTGATCCATATGATTAACATATAAACATGTTTTAATTAGTGTTAAACATGTTCAACCATCCAAAAACCCTAAAAATCAAGTAAAATTATGTTTTGATGTTAAACATGTTTACAAACCTGGAACATATACTTTTTTGGTCAAAAACACGGATTAGAACATGAATACAACGTTTTTACGGTTAGAAAGTTCGGTTTGAACCCAAAACCGAAACCCTAATTATCAAGGCTGTTACATGGATGATTTATGCTTGGTTTGATGTTATATGATATGTAGATATACTGAGCTTGCAACCCGAGACCCGGAAAGTCGTTTAAGCTAGCAAAATTCATCGAAAACCGACAAGGTAAACCCGTAATACTCGTTTAGGGGCTGTTTAGTATTAGGTTGTGACGTGCTTGTTGTTAGCTTGTGAAAATTTTCAGGGACATTAGGGATCATATAAATGAGTCCCTGTTCAAATTTGGTAATTTTTCGATAAACGGAGAATATTTGGTGAATTTATTCCCGTTTATGAGCGTTTATTTGGGAAAAATAGCTAAACATATTGAAAAATTATGAAACTTGGTTTTGGAGTTTGATATGGGATGGTAAGATCACTGGTAAAGTTTGGGAATCATTGGAAATGCCTAAGTATGGGTTGTACAATCATGGTTTAACCGAGTTTTAACAGCCGAAAAACGCACAAAACGGCATTTTGTCAAAAGAGTTAGGTTCTGGAAATTTTACAGGGGCTATGTAATCACATTAAGGCCATTGGTAAAAATTATCGGATTTTTCGGAAGTCGTTTGATATAAACGGGCTATTTATTACACGATTATAACCTATTAAATGAATTTTTATAAATAAATAATTAATCATAAAATTTCTGGAAATATTTTTATAAAATTCTCCATGTCTTAATGTATTTTTACAAAAATTTACATAATTTATATATAATTACATATTTAGTTATGATTTATCAAAGATTTAAATTATAATTGTTTTAACGAAACCGGCAGTTTTGTGTTTAACGGACTGACTGGTATGTCAAAATATCAAAAGTGGTCAAATATCATATTTTTGAATGATATTGATAAAAACGAACCCTGCAATCAAACCAGACACCGAAACTTTAAAATTCTTTCATAAATCAAATCATTTTATCAATCAATATATTTACTTAAGTTTTATGTGATCTTACCTAATCCCGAAACGTATAAACGATCAACTGAGCTAGGCTCGGAAAACGGTGAAACTGAGCCAAATCCAGTTTTAAACATTTCATAGTATACAACGTCACAATCTAAGACTATAGTCATGTTCTGGGCCTAACAGCTATACCCAGATTATCTATACAGCCCGACTTAGCTTGAACACTGTACTAGTATTAACGATACGATACCGTTTATAGGAATCAGGCTATAAACGAGACATCTGACTATTTGATACGTGATTTCTGTGCGAACTACGATAAGGTGAGTTTCACGACCCCCACTTTCTAAACTGTGTTACGAACTTTTGGGGTGAAAAGCATGTTTACATAAACTGTTATACTTGAAAACGTGTGATGATGTGAATTATCTAAGTACTAACATTTTTCAAGTCCCCACAAACACAAGTGATTAACTTCGTGCCGGTGGCGTGTGGATAGTACTATCGGTTTGACAAACCCAACTGTGACAGAGCCGGTGGGGTAAGCCGGAACATATGTAAAACCAGTTGCACATTGTCATTATATTTACATACTGCTATGTGGTGTTAGACATAGTACATACATGGGGCAAATTGGCTGTTAAATGCCAACGGGAGTGCATGGGCAGTGGAGGCCATGTGTTTTAGCTCGTTTCGGTTTCACTTGTGGCTTAGTATAATACATCATACACAGACATACATACATTCACACTGTAAACTTTACGAACTCGTGAACTGATTTCATTGATACTCGTGAAACTTGAAACTCACCAACTAGACGTAGTTGACCCGTTTTAACATGCTTTTCAGGTAAAGCAAAAGTGGAATGATTTGCTTACATGCCTGGTGTTAGGAAGAAAGTTGAATAGCTGTGAATAGACGCAGATGTAATACTATATAAGAAGCTCGTAAACCGGTTATGTGTTTTTCACATCTAGTTTGTAAACTTAGTACCAACCCATGTATTATGATGTAAATTAGTTATGAATTTCCTTATAAACAATGTTGTTGATACCAGTGTTATCTGTTACATTCCCGTATTACGCTTCCGCAACTACCTAGTCGGGGTGTGACAGAAGTTGGTATCAGAGCCATTGGTTATAAAGAATTAGGATGTCCCTTAGGATACCCTAAGATAACCGTAGGCTCGATGAACTCTGGGAATAAAATAATATTAAATAATATACACGAATGATTCTCGTGATGAACGCGAATGGACAAGTGGGTTATTATGGTCCGGAACGTAATAACGGACTTGTTTGTACGAGGAAATTCGAGAAGAAGTCGATAAACAATCGAATAGGTAAAAACAGCAACATATGTGTATAAAATATAATAATAAATATTTGTGTATATAAATGATTATTTGTGCTTATGTATATAATACCTACATGTATTTTACTAAGATTAATATAGAAGGATATTATTCTTATCACTAACCATTGTGCTGGAAAATGTCAAGATCTACTGATCGTGTACCTAATACTCTACCAACAAGGCCTGAGGAGGAAGAGGAGGATCCGGAGGAAGAACCGGAGGAGATACAAGAAGGTGCAAACGCGGTAATTCCTCGCGAGGTACCCCCAGATCAACCCGACTTATCGGGTTATCGTTGTGACACCTATCCCCCTAGGGAATCCCCTAGGAATGTAGTAGAACAGGGAGCTACTAGTGCTTATCGTTCACCTGTTAGAGCACCCAGATCCCCTACTCCACCTGTACAGCATGCACCAGTACCCCCACCCACTATTAGAAACCGTCAGACTCCTCGCATTTCAGTGCGTCTACCTGAGCACATTTCTCTTCCACCTCGATCTACGTACCATAGGGGAGAAACATCGCGTGTCCGGGTAACAGAGATACCTATTCCTACTTGGGGTTTACCCGCCCGGGTACCCGAGCCACCTCGTTATTCTGATTCAGCATGGTTTGGTTTAGCAACTGATCAGCTCTTAGAACACTCACATACGATAAATAGCCTAAACCAGCATAGACACGATATGTATGATCACATGAGGTATATGCAGCAGGAAATCAGAATTGTACAAAGATCCAGTGCTGACAGCCACGGGCGTCAGGATCGAGCGATGATACTACTGGGGGCGTGTTTAGCGGTTAATGCGGCCCTAGTGGCTGCTGTTGTTTGGTTGTGGTTCCATGTTACAAAGAATGGATAGGACCTAGTAGTCTGGTCTTATGTATATAGTCTTTTGATATCCCAAGTAGCATTTTGTACAGCGTGTTGGGCTGACTTGGGAGTTGTTTGTGGTTTTGTACTATCTCAAGCACTGGCCCTTATCGGGTTAAGTCTACATGTCACTTGGTGACAAATTTTGATACGCATATACAAGTGCTGGCCTATACCAGGTTAAGCCTATGCGCTAATTTTGGATGCATATGTACAGTAATGATTATAATTAATACAAACGTGTTTTCTTTGGCATAGTTATGTGTTGTGAAAGTGTGATATCGTAAAGTTGTGCTAGTCATGGTGAAACGATATTGATTATTTTATAGAATGGCCCCGAAGAAAACAAACACTTTGTCTGAGGCGGAAGTGGCCGCAATGATTGCTCGTCAACTACAAGCAGTGATACCAACAATTGTAGCCCAAGTCACTGCAGGCATACGTGCTAACAATACTGTTAATCAACCTACGAGCACCACCACGGCCACTGTTAATACATCTCCGCCGGACACTAATGTAGCCCCGGGTGTTACTACCCCGGTGAATACTGATACTGTCATAAATAATAATAACACTCTCCCAATTATGAATGTCACTGGGAACCCAGAACCTGTTGTGCACCCTGATAATATCCCGAACCCGAACCTTGTACCGGTTGTTAACACAACTAATAATAATAATAACCGAGAACCCCCGCGTCAGGAGTACTCATACAAACAATTTCCATTATATAAATCGATTGAGTTTAAGGGTATTGAAGGACCTGGTGGACTGGTCGAATGGATAGAAGACACCGAATTAGAAATTAATATCAGTAAGTGTCCACCGAACCGCGTGGTCAAATTTGTTACCAGTATGTTTCTAGACCAAGCGCTGATGTGGTGGAACACGGTAGTCCAAATAAGGGGACAAGATGCCATTAATCGTATGTCATGGGCTGAATTAAAAACCCTCACGTTAGAACAATTTTGCCCAAGAGATGAGATCCTGAAATTAGAACACGAACTTTGGAATTTGGAAATGAGAGGCACTGATCATCGAAGTTACATAAATCGTTTCGTTGAATTGACTCGTTTGGTACCATGGTCAATTATTCCGGAATCCAAGCGCATTGAGCGTTATATTTGGGGACTAACCCCAGCTGTGAGAAGTATAGTCTGTTCCGCAGCCCACCCAACTTTAGAGAGTGCCGTGTTACAAGCCAGCATCGTTACTTTTGACCTTACAAGAATTGGTGTATTAAGAGGTCCAGGAGAATCATCCAGTTTAAAACGAACTAGTTATACCTCTAGAACACAAGTGAAATCTCAGAATAAACGAATATGCCCTACAACTCAGGACTATGCTATAACCAGTTTCGACATGAAACATGATACATACAAGGGGTCATTTCCGAAGTGTGGAAAGTGTAATTTTCATCATACTGGAAATTGTCAAACGATCATATGTCAGAGAAGCGGAAATATTGGGCATAATACCCCAAGTGGTAGAACAATAATGAATACTTCAAATCGACAGTTTCAAACAACCCAACCCCATCGTTCACAAACATCTAGTTACCAACCAATCCGACAACAATCTAATCAGCAAACTCCATCTACAATGAACCCTCGTACATGTTATAAATGTGGCAGTACGGGACATTTTCGGAGATACTGCCCCAATTTGAACCCGAGTACAGTGAGAAGGCAGAACCAAGCACAAGCATCAACCTCCAACACAGCTAAAGGACGCGCGTTTGTGTTAGGACCGGGTGAAGCGCGACAAGATCCGAATGTGGTGACAGGTACATTCTTAGTTTCGGGTCTGTATGCTTCAGTTTTGTTTGATACGGGCGCCGATAGAAGTTTCGTATCTGTTAATTTCTTACCTTTAGAAAATATGCCGGTTAGTGAACTAACAAAACCATATTCTATAGAACTCGCTAACGGTAAGTCTATACTTGTTAACCGAATAGCCCGAGACTGTTCCCTTATCCTAAACGACCACCCATTCCTTATTGATTTACTTCCAGTGGAACTGGGAAGTTTCGATGTTATAGTCGGTATGGACTGGCTATCTAAGTATAAAGCTGAAATTGTCTGTAAGGATAAGACCGTTAGAATACCTCTTTCGAATGATGAAGCTATAATTGTTCAAGGTGAGAAATCGGGAACAGTACTGCCTCTCATATCTCAACTTAAGGCATTGAGATATTTACGCCAAGGTTGTACATTATACTTGGCGAGTGTAACAGTTAAGGAACCTGAGGAAAAACGATTGGAAGACATCCCAGTGGTACACGAGTATTCAGATGTATTCCCCGAAGAGTTGCCTGGTTTACCACCGACCCGACAAGTTGAATTCCGTATTGACTTGATACCGGGAGCAGCACCCATTGCTAAGGCACCTTATAGACTTGCGCCTTCTGAAATGCAAGAACTGTCCAACCAGTTACAAGAGTTACTGGACAGGGGTTTTATTCGCCCTAGTTACTCACCGTGGGGAGCACCAGTGTTGTTTGTAAAGAAGAAGGATGGGAGTTTTCGAATGTGTATTGATTATCGGGAATTGAATAAAGTGACTATAAAGAATAGATACCCCTTACCTCGAATTGATGACTTGTTTGACCAGCTCCAAGGTGCGAAGTATTTTTCAAAAATTGATCTTAGATCTGGTTATCATCAAGTAAGAATTCAGGAAGAAGACGTACCAAAAACAGCCTTCCGAACTCGGTATGGTCACTATGAATTTTTGGTTATGCCGTTTGGGTTGACGAATGCACCTGCAGTGTTTATGGACCTCATGAACCGAGTTTGCAAACCTTACCTTGACAAGTTTGTGATAGTGTTTATCGATGATATTTTGATATATTCGAGAAGTAAGGAGGAACACGAACAACATTTGCGGGAAATCTTAAAATTATTGAGGCAAGAAAAGTTATACGCAAAGTTGTCCAAATGTGAGTTTTGGCTACAAGAGGTACAGTTTTTGGGACACATTGTGAACCATCAAGGGATCCAAGTAGACCCAAGTAAAATTGAGGCCATTAAGAATTGGCAAGTGCCTAAGTCACCAAGAGAAATTCGTCAATTCTTAGGACTAGCCGGGTATTATAGAAGATTCATTGAAAACTTTTCAAGTATTGCACAACCTATAACCCTCCTAACTCAAAAAGATCGAGCATATAAATGGGGAGAAGAACAAGAAATAGCCTTCCAAATGTTAAAACAGAAGTTATGTGAGGCTCCAATATTAAGCCTTCCAGAAGGAACTGATGAATTGGTGGTATATTGTGACGCATCTCGTAAAGGTTTAGGATGCGTACTGATGCAAAGAAAGAAAGTAATAGCATATGCTTCCCGACAATTAAAAGTACATGAAAAGAATTATACGACCCATGATTTGGAATTGGGAGCAGTTATCTTTGCATTGAAGATTTGGAGACATTACTTGTATGGCACTAAATGTACCATCTATACTGATCATAAAAGCTTACAACACATATTTGATCAGAAAGAGCTAAACATGAGACAAAGGAGATGGGTAGAACTGTTAAATGATTATGATTGTGAGATTAAATACCATCCGGGTAAGGCTAACGTAGTAGCTGATGCTTTAAGCCGAAAAGACAGAATCAGACCATTACGGGTACGAGCACTCGGAATGATTGTTCAAAGTAGCCTAACCGAACAAGTTCGCGTTGCACAAGATGAGGCCTTGAAGGCAGATCAGCTAGAAAAAGAAGAACTACATGGAAATGAAAGGAATTTTGAGAAGAAAACCGATGAAGTATATTATTACAAAAACCGGGTCTGGATTCCAACACTTCATAAACTCCGAAAGCTGATACTTGATGAAACACACAAATCCAAATATTCTATTCATCCAGGTGCTGATAAGATGTATAAGGATGTCAAAGAATTTTACTGGTGGCCTGGTATGAAAAAGGATATAGCCGTGTATGTAAGTAAATGTGCAACATGTGCAAGGGTAAAGGCGGAATATCAAAAACCTTCGGGAATGTTACAACAACCCGAAATCCCACAATGGAAATGGGAACAAATTACCATGGACTTTGTGACACACCTTCCTAAAACCTCTAGAGGACACAACGCAATTTGGGTAATTGTGGACCGATTAACCAAATCCGCACACTTTATTCCCGTCCGTAACAACTACACCACATCGCTCAAATTTACATCGATGAAATAGTATCTCGACACGGAGTACCTCTTTCGATCATTTCCGATCGAAACAGTCACTTTACTTCACATTTCTAGCAAGCAGTACAAGAAGCCTTGGGAACCCGAATCGACTTAAGTACAGCTTACCACCCCCAAACCGATGGTCAATCTGAACGAACCATCCAAACCTTAGAAGATTTACTTCGTGCTTGTGTACTGGACTTCAAAGGGAATTGGGATCAACACCTCCCGCTCATTGAATTCTCTTACAATAACAGTTATCACAGTAGTATACAAGAAGCACCTTATGAAGCTCTATACGGGCGAAAATGTAGATCACCACTATGTTGGACAGAAGTGGGTGATACTCAAATTTCAAGATCCGATTTAATTCAGGAAACCACCGATAAGATCCACCAGGTTAAACAAAAATTGAAAGCTGCCCGTGACCGACAAAAGAGTTATGCCGATGTTCGCAGAAAACCGTTATCTTTTGAAATAGGTGATAAGGTATTTTTAAAAGTATCGCCATGGAAGGGTGTTATAAGATTTGGAAAGACTGGTAAACTAGCCCCGAGATACATCGGACCTTTTGACATTGTTGCAAAAATTGGTCCCGTAGCTTACCGATTAAAACTACCCTTAGAACTGAGCACTATTCACGACGTGTTTCATGTATCGAATCTGAAAAAGTGTTTGACTGATGAAACGACAATAGTACCACTGGAAGATGTTCAGATCAACGAAAAACTCAACTTCGTAGAGGAACCGGTAGAAATTGTAGACGGGAAAACCAAACAGTTACGACACAACAAAATTTCATTGGTAAAAGTTCGGTGGAATTCAAAACAAGGACCCGAATATACTTGGGAACGAAAGGACGAATTCCGAAAGAAATACCCACACCTGTTCCCTAGAAAACCGATAACACATTAAATTTCGGGGACGAAATTTCTTAACGGGGGGAGAATGTGACATTCATGACAAAACGGGGTACACTATATTCATTACGTATCAAGTAAACGATAAATCGGTTAATTCGTAGTGCTTAAACGAGTAACCGACCGATACTAATTATGACCCGTATACATACTGAGGGGTCATATACGAGTTATATATATGTTATAGAGGCTAACATATTGATATTTAGGCTCCAGTACGTTTAAAACTCTTTAAACGAAAAAGGTTTCGTTTATCGATACGCTATAAGCTTAAACGCAATCATTAATGTCAAAACAAGCATTGTAGCATCCGTTAAGCCGAAAAAGATTTATAAAACACTTATATGACATGTTCTAAGCCATCCGTGAAAATATTTTGGAATTTTACAACGAGTCAGTACGTTTTTCTTATTTTACAAAAATAAGCTGAAAAACACTCGTTTTTACGTTATTTCTCACACCCGAATTAATTTTCTTGCGAAAAACCGGACCCGAACTAAATTTAAAATGGGCTTTTCATGTTTGGGCTTGTATGCATAATTTAATGGGCCAAAACAGCCCATTAAGGAGCCCTTCATAGTTCCGATCGGCTAGAAAATTATACACCACACACCTTTTTATAACTTTCATCCTAAGCTATCTTATTCATTATAACATACAAATATTTCAAGTCCAGCAGCTCCAGCCCCTGTTCTCTCAACCTTCTTTCAAAAACCCTAAGGTAAGATTCAATTCTAACAAGTTTTAACAAAGTTTGATCCATATGATTAACATATAAACATGTTTTAATTAGTGTTAAACATGTTCAACCATCCAAAAACCCTAAAAATCAAGTAAAATTATGTTTTGATGTTAAACATGTTTACAAACCTGGAACATATACTTTTTTGGTCAAAAACACGGATTAGAACATGAATACAACGTTTTTACGGTTAGAAAGTTCGGTTTGAACCCAAAACCGAAACCCTAATTATCAAGGCTGTTACATGGATGATTTATGCTTGGTTTGATGTTATATGATATGTAGATATACTGAGCTTGCAACCCGAGACCCGGAAAGTCGTTTAAGCTAGCAAAATTCATCGAAAACCGACAAGGTAAACCCGTAATACTCGTTTAGGGGCTGTTTAGTATTAGGTTGTGACGTGCTTGTTGTTAGCTTGTGAAAATTTTCAGGGACATTAGGGATCATATAAATGAGTCCCTGTTCAAATTTGGTAATTTTTCGATAAACGGAGAATATTTGGTGAATTTATTCCCGTTTATGAGCGTTTATTTGGGAAAAATAGCTAAACATATTGAAAAATTATGAAACTTGGTTTTGGAGTTTGATATGGGATGGTAAGATCACTGGTAAAGTTTGGGAATCATTGGAAATGCCTAAGTATGGGTTGTACAATCATGGTTTAACCGAGTTTTAACAGCCGAAAAACGCACAAAAAGGCATTTTGTCAAAAGAGTTAGGTTCTGGAAATTTTACAGGGGCTATGTAATCACATTAAGGCCATTGGTAAAAATTATCGGATTTTTCGGAAGTCGTTTGATATAAACGGGCTATTTATTACACGATTATAACCTATTAAATGAATTTTTATAAATAAATAATTAATCATAAAATTTCTGGAAATATTTTTATAAAATTCTCCATGTCTTAATGTATTTTTACAAAAATTTACATAATTTATATATAATTACATATTTAGTTATGATTTATCAAAGATTTAAATTATAATTGTTTTAACGAAACCGGCAGTTTTGTGTTTAACGGACTGACTGGTATGTCAAAATATCAAAAGTGGTCAAATATCATATTTTTGAATGATATTGATAAAAACGAACCCTGCAATCAAACCAGACACCGAAACTTTAAAATTCTTTCATAAATCAAATCATTTTATCAATCAATATATTTACTTAAGTTTTATGTGATCTTACCTAATCCCGAAACGTATAAACGATCAACTGAGCTAGGCTCGGAAAACGGTGAAACTGAGCCAAATCCAGTTTTAAACATTTCATAGTATACAACGTCACAATCTAAGACTATAGTCATGTTCTGGGCCTAACAGCTATACCCAGATTATCTATACAGCCCGACTTAGCTTGAACACTGTACTAGTATTAACGATACGATACCGTTTATAGGAATCAGGCTATAAACGAGACATCTGACTATTTGATACGTGATTTCTGTGCGAACTACGATAAGGTGAGTTTCACGACCCCCACTTTCTAAACTGTGTTACGAACTTTTGGGGTGAAAAGCATGTTTACATAAACTGTTATACTTGAAAACGTGTGATGATGTGAATTATCTAAGTACTAACACTTTTCAAGTCCCCACAAACACAAGTGATTAACTTCGTGCCGGTGGCGTGTGGATAGTACTATCGGTTTGACAAACCCAACTGTGACAGAGCCGGTGGGGTAAGCCGGAACATATGTAAAACCAGTTGCACATTGTCATTATATTTACATACTGCTATGTGGTGTTAGACATAGTACATACATGGGGCAAATTGGCTGTTAAATGCCAACGGGAGTGCATGGGCAGTGGAGGCCATGTGTTTTAGCTCGTTTCGGTTTCACTTGTGGCTTAGTATAATACATCATACACAGACATACATACATTCACACTGTAAACTTTACGAACTCGTGAACTGATTTCATTGATACTCGTGAAACTTGAAACTCACCAACTAGACGTAGTTGACCCGTTTTAACATGCTTTTCAGGTAAAGCAAAAGTGGAATGATTTGCTTACATGCCTGGTGTTAGGAAGAAAGTTGAATAGCTGTGAATAGACGCAGATGTAATACTATATAAGAAGCTCGTAAACCGGTTATGTGTTTTTCACATCTAGTTTGTAAACTTAGTACCAACCCATGTATTATGATGTAAATTAGTTATGAATTTCCTTATAAACAATGTTGTTGATACCAGTGTTATCTGTTACATTCCCGTATTACGCTTCCGCAACTACCTAGTCGGGGTGTGACAAAATGTCAAACTAAGAGTATTCCAAGTCCATCCTATTTTTATAATTACATTAAAAATGGCTATATTTTTTTTTAAATATAATTAAATAATATAGTTTTTATATTTTTATCATTACCTTTTCTCTCATCTTCATTTACAAACACTTTCAACAAATGTTAAAAAGTAAATGAAGGCACACAAACCATCGATTTTTAGGGATTATGTTGTTTAAACAAAATCACTATGTTTTCTCTATTATCTGCATATAGCCTCATATTATAAATTACCAAATCTTCTTATACATTTTTAGGGATCACACTGAGAATTAGGGGTGTACATTGACCGGACGGACACAGACGAGACCATGTTCGTGTCCGTTCATTTCACGAACAAACGGACGGTTCACGAACACTCTACCGGACGAAAATTCATGTTTGTGTCCGTCCATTAAGAATTAAGTTTGTACGTGTACGCCCGTTAATATTGTAAACGGATGTTAACAAACACTAATGGACAAACGAACACTAATAGACTCTAATGGACAAACAAACACATAAACATTAATGGGCAAACGAACATATGAACATTAATGGACACTAATGGACAACGTACACTAATACTTTCATTAACGACGGGCGGGCATACACAAACCTAACCGGACGGACGTTATCGGACGTAATCGAACAGACTTACCGGATGTTCACGAACACTATTGAACGGAGTTGGCCTTTGTCTGTGTTCGTCCATTAAGCTTACAAAACGGAATTTTTTTTGTTTATATTCGGTTCGTTTATTAAACCAATAAACACAAACGAACTTATTGCCGAACGGACGACCGGACATTCGTCGGAAGTCCGGTTCGCTTAGAGCTGAGAATGGTATATAATGGTATAATAATGCCAATGGTGTTAGTTGTAATTGTTAATGTGATTTAATTTTAGTTATAAAATAAAAGCCAGCCCATGTAGTGATCGTTGACATTAGACTTTTGGATTACCAAGCTTTATATAAACAAGCAACAGCCTCTCATTTCTACAATTAAAAGTTTAAAACCCTCATCGGAAAACTTTTCTTTTACTACTCACCAAAATGTCTTCCGATGACTATTCACCACCTCCATCCCTTTCATCCACCGTGATTACCAATCACTCTGAAACTCAGTTTGGTCAACGCACAGTGGGTGTTGAATCTTACGGTCAACCCATGTCTCGCTCAGATCTTCACCCTGTAGGGAACTCGATTATTAGTGGAGATGGTGATCGTTTTCTGACACAGACCGATCAAGCACCGGGTTTTGAAGCTGTAGTGCACGGGAACAAGTCTACACCTGGCTTCAACGATTATGGTGGTCATGAGCAACCACCGTCACAATCCGGAATGGTTCCACAACATCATTCGAATCCAGGTGGGTCCGCTGCATATGAGCTACAAGCAACCGCGGGAATGAGTATCAATGGAAAGAACTTCAAGAAAACATTGAAGGGATTCTACAAGTAATGAAGCTGGGATCAAGAAAAGATAGTGTATTAATTACTTTGATTGTCATTTGGACATATGTGGGCTAAATATGAATATGATTGTGTTTGGGAAAAAATGGTTGTTGTAAACCTTCAAATCAATAAATAAAGCTATAATATCAGATTTGAATTGTAAGTCGTCTTTAAGTCGTGTTTCTTTAGGTGAGTTAGGCTGAGGGGTGTGGAGGGCGCGAGTGGGGGCTCCAGCCAATAATATTGTGACGTGTGGCAGATAGAGAAACTTGATAAGATGGGTGTTGGTTGTGGTGCTCGCGCCCCGGGCCCTGGTGTGGAGGGGCGCGAGAGGGGGCGCGAGCGGTTTTTTTTTTATTTTTTTATAAATGTATTAAAAAAACGTATTATTAAAAAAACAAGAAATTATTTAAAAAAACACACATTTTTTTGAAAATTCATAATAAAAAAAAACATACTAAAAATTAAACAAACAATAATATTTAATAATAAAACTAATCTAATACAAGATCATCTGGTCGCCTCGCCCACAAATGTTCAACCAACTCATGTCGAAGATCCCCGTGTATCTCACGGCTCTTGATATTTGCTATGTTATGAAGTTTTTGTTGATCACTGATTGTGGACGGTTGTGGCGGAATGTCACCTTGGTAGTTTTGGCATATAGCTTTGCCCTCGTCTTCTAACGTCATGTTGTGTAGGATAAGACACGTGTAGACGACGTCCATTATCCTCTCCCGAGTCCAATAACGTATCGGGTTCGCCAGAACATAATATTGTTTTTTTATAGCTCCAAAAGCTCTTTCAATATCTTTTCTAGCAGACTCTTGCTTCTTCGTAAAATACTTCCGTTTGTCGGCGATTGGATCTGTAAATCATCCTCTCTCTTCTCCCGCGATCACCCTTGCGCTCGCCTGGAAATCCGCGCTCGCGCCCCTCTCGCGCCCCTCTCGCGCCTCGGTGGTGTGGTGCTCGCGCCCCGGGGCGCGAGCGGATGGCCTCACGCGCCCTTTCTCGCGCTCCACACCCCTCAGCCTTACAAAAGAGCAGGTGACAAACATCATCATAATCAACATCATCATCATCATCATCATCATCATTATTGTACTGAGTATATCTCATCAATAGCAAATCTATGATAGGGTCTGAGTAGGGTAAGATGTAGACAGTCTTATCTCTACCCTTTAGGAATAGAAAGGCTGCTTCCGGTGAGACCCCCGGCTCGATAGTAGTTTTGCATCAAGCCTTGGACATAAGGCACATAGCACTCAACCATCGGGACACCGACCGATTCATGTATCCTTGTCTTTCGGCTATCAACGCCACCACATGATGCCTGATTAACCTTCCGCCACTTTTAACGTTATTTTCACGAGATTAGTAAAATAACGTTAAAATTAGTGTAATTTCACTTTTGCCATCCCGAGAGTGCACACACATATACATTATATGTGCGCATCGTAAGTAGGGCGTAAAAGAGTATGTAACAAACGAACTTGAAAAAGACAAGATTTAGGGTTTTTAGAAAACTATTTTTTTAAACCTTTCAAAAAGCTAAAATAAAAGGAATTTTGTGATTATCAACCACCATTTAACTTATTGGCTTTTCGAAAATGCTAATAAGGTGTTTTCAAACTCAATCCCAAAAGGTTAACAAAATATTATAAATTATGTCATTTTCTATTCAAACATCAATTTAATTTTTTAATTCTAACACCCATTTTATACACAAGTTCTCTCTTACAAATACCCTCTCTAAAATCTTTATATGTGTCTAAATAACTTATATATATAGTTTTGGTGACATACATGAGGTTAAACGTTAACCTCATTTTTTAACTTGATAGGATATGTGTTATGAGACGTGTAAAATAATTATGTGAAATGGGACGTTTTGTTACTCTTCTACATAGGCGATGGAATTAAGTTTTGAGGTTTGTTAAATTTGATGACGAAACTTAATATATGCTCAAACGACACCATTTGTGCTATGTTCCCATTTCCCAATGTTAAATAAAGAGTAAAGTGTTATTTTTGTTATTGTGGTTTGACAAAAATACGAATTTAGTTCAAAAAATTTACTTTTTACTTACCCTTCACGTTTCCTAATTCTTGTCAATTATATCCAAATTACTATTCCTGTTAAATTAATTGTTAAGTCAGAGATAGACATGTCTTTTTACTATTTCTTTATTAAAATACTTATTTAGTGAACTGCAGTTTTCGTCCATATGGTATGTCCAAATTTGCGGTTTTAGTCAAATAGTTTCAAGTTTGCAATTTTCTTCCTTATCAAATTTGTGATTTTCGTCATTGAAATTTCATTTCACTTGCAATTAAACCTGAATTTGTTAACCCCGTTAAGTCTGGTCGTTAACCCATCTGTGCGACCTTCACGTGACAACCAATTTTTGTTGTTTTTCTCCAAAAAGTAAACCTTCGTCCTAATTCGTAAGCCCTCTCACGTGAGGGGCTTGGGTGTATTTGGGAAAAAAAGACAAAAATAGCCCCTCACGTGAAGGGTACACTGATGGGTTTAACGACCAGACTTAACGAGATTAGTGAATTCGGGTTTAATTGCAAGTGAAATGAAACCATAGAGACAAAAAATGCAAATTTGAAAGTACTAGACTAAATCCACAAGAACGAAAACCGCAGTTAACTGAAATAATAAAAAAAAGAGTGAAAAGACATGCATACCCCTGACTTAACGATTAAATTTAACATTGTTAGTGATTTTGATGTAATTGACAAGAATTAGGAAGCGTGAAGGGCCCATAAATTTTTTTTTTAACTAAATTCACATTATTTGTCAACCACAACGACGAAAATGACACTTTACTCTTAAATAAACCTTTATATTATATTTTAGTTTAAAACAATAACACAATTGAGTTAAAAATAAATAAATGTTAATAGTATATATTTGCATTATACATGAAAATGTAAATAATATATATTAAATACTAATTTAAGTTATTAAACAATAAAGACAAACTGGTAAAACTAGTCATTTATGTTTACATGTTATTTAGTGGACGTCCTTTGACAAATAAAATGGCAGAAAACATCATTTGTGCTTAAAAATTCTATCACGGTATGTCCTTTCATATTAACCTCAATAAATTTAGTCAAATGAACCCCACTTGAGGGCAATAGTGTCTTTTCTCTTCACTCATCATTTCCCCTTGATAAAAAAAGATATATGTTAAATTTCAGAATTAATAAAAATTCATTTCTCTCTCTCTATCTCCGTGTGTGTGTGTGAAGAGTTTAATGAGCCAAAACATCATTACTTTGTGGCCACCACCACCACCACTGGGTTACCACCACTACCACCATCCAAGATAATTGCTAAATAACCCAATTCTGACCTACAACCATCCCCTCCTGTCTCTCCACCATATTCAACATGTTTTCAGATCTGAGAACGAGAACGAGTGGTTGAAAATGTGAGAGGGGTAACGATTATGGTCGGATGTGAGTGTTTCAAATCTGAGAGTTCACTTCTCCTATCACCGACTATCCCACCACCGTCGTCTCCAACAACACCACCGACTACGGTTCCATTCATTAACCGTTTTGAAAACGGTCTGTTTAATATTGAAGCAAATTTTGAAGGAATGAATGAACTTGATAAAAATCAATTTCAAATGAACATCAATTTTAGATGAAACTGTGAGATACAATTTGGGGGAAATCATAAATTAGGGTTTTGTTATTGAGAACGAGAACGAGTGGTTGAAAATGTGAGAGGGGTAACGATTATGGTCGGATGTGAGAGTCTCAGTCTGAGAGTTCGCTTCTCCTATCACCGACTATCCCATAACCGTCATCTCCAACAACACCACCGACTACGGTTCCATTCATCAACCGTTTTGAAAACGGCCCGTTTAATATTGAAGCAAATTTTGAAGGAATGAATGAACTTGATAATAATCAATTTCAAATGAACATTAATTTTAGATGAAACTGTGAGATCCAATTTGGGGGAAATCATAAATTAGGGTTTTGTTATTGTTGGATATGAGGAGGAGACACGATGGATATCAGTGGTGTTAGGAGAAGATTAAGAGAAGAAAGTGTTGTTTAGGTTAGGCGGTAGTTACGACAAGTGGTGGTGGTTACGGCAGAAGGTGGTTGTTTGGTGATGGTGGTGGTTAGGAGGGAGAGAGAGAGAGAGAGAGAGAGAGAGAGAGAGAGAGAGAGAGAGAGGTGAGTGGGTTTTATATGTTTTTATATATTAGTTTTGATTATTAAATTAATTGTAAAACTACAAATTTACCCTCATGTGCAAGACACATGACCATATTTAACGAGAAAAATTAACGGTGTTAGTGTCAAAGAACGTAACGTGATAAAGTTTTTAAGCATAAAGAATGTGTTTTGCAATTTCTTTTGCCAAAGGACATCCAACGAAAAAACGTAAAACATAAAGGACTAGTTTTGCCATTTTATCAACAATAAAATAATAATTTTAAATGTTGTAGTAAGCATAGTTTATTTTTACAATCGATATCAGCTACAAAAGGATCACAACCAGACCGGACCAAACTATTCGGAAACCAAAACCAGGTTACAAGAAATCTAAATCAAATTACGGCCACTGAAGTGTAGGTTATGTATGGACAAAACCACACCAATACCGATTACACAAAATATTAAGAATCGAGGCAACATACTGATTTAGTGCTTGTCTAATGATCTCAGGTTTCTCGAACCGAACCCTGATGTCGCTCACCCCTAGCAGCATCTTATTATTATTATTATTATTATTATTATTATTATTATTATTATTATTATTATTATTATTAAGTTTTATGAAATACGGTCTTTTAATAATAAGTATGACTCAGTAAACTATATGGGTTGACGTTGACTTCACTACATCTTCTTCTTCTTTGCTACACTGCTTCCATTGGGACGTAGTTTACTACTTTAGATATATAAATATTAGTATATATATAATACATCCTCTGATCTCTAACTTCAAAATCAAACCCATCATAATTAAATATGAATCCCGACGAACCACCTCCCTCTTTGTCATCACCGGCAATAAGGAGCTATGACCAGGAGGCCGACCCAAAGGCTATTGATGATGATAGCTACACTCCAGCTATGTCGTTTTCGGGTCACTTCCCTGGCCCAGGAAACTCGCTAATTATTAACGAGGGTTCCAACCGTAGGTTAAATATCTCATATCATGAGCAGCCACTGTCTAGGGGAGGTGTGAGGCCACTCGTGGGTTCTCAAACTTCTGGTGGTCTCAATCACTATCCGTCTGCTCAACCACCATCGTTTAACGATGTACGTGGACAACAAAAATCTATAACCGGTTCGTCGCTCAACAGAAATCAGATCACTGAAGAAGATGCACTAGCTGGGGTGAGTTTGAACGCATCTGATTTCAAGAGGATCGACCCCAATGCATTCCAGAAGGATAAGTAACGAGGATTGATTATGGAAGTTAGTTTCCTGAACGTATTTGTGACGATTTTATGATTTACTTTTGGTGTGCCTAATTATGGATCTTCGATCCATGCTAAATTATCAAAAATATTAATGGTTGTCGGTCTTTGGTTTTTGTATTTGATTGAAGTCAATGAAGTGTTTAATAATTTATCATAAACAACTTTGTGCTTCTTAATGATGAGTCGCTAATGTGAGTCGGTTCATGAGAACCTTGTTGAATTGGGAAAAGTTGTAGGTATTGTTGCAGGTCGATCTTCTGAAGAACCAGTTGACATTTTTAAAACATTAAAAGAAGTTTCATTTGGTGTTTAGTTTAGCTTTTTTAGCTTAGGCTTATAAGCTTATATAAGCTAATTTATAGAAGCTTATTTGAAGATGGTTTTTTAGCTTATTTAAAGAAGCTTATTTGTTTAAGGGAGTAAAATTACTCATTTGTCTTCAAATGATTATGGATTAATAATATTGAAGTAACTTATTACTATAACAAATTAAAAATGATGGATTTAACAATTTATTAAGATGTATAATCAACTTGTAGAATATAAGCTAATCCATACACTTAAAAAGAGCTTATCAAATAATACAAAATACGCTATAAGCTTCAAAAATATATAAGCATAAACACAAAAATATAAGTTAGGCCAAACACCCCCTTAAGAAGACACATGATATTGGTGTTCCACCTCATGAGGTTATAAGTTTGAGTAACATGGTGAACAAAAGTGTAGATTTAAGATTTGAATCATTGACTGTGAGTAACTGTTTTAAAAAAATAAAGTGCGATAATGTGGTTAAAACAATATTATCTTTGGGCATGAAAGACGTTTATATTGCTAACGTTTTATCAATTAATTAACTCAATTATTCATCTATCAAGGGGTTTGTAATGCAATGAATATGGAATCCCCCTTCAAGTTGTCAACGCCCAAGTCTCATTAAGAACAAAATTAAGTAAATTTAGGAGTAGGTTTTGGATGTATTAGTTTTTTTTAATTATTATCTTATTGATGTACAAGATTTTATTGCTTGTATTAATTTTTGATGATTTTTTTTTTATTTTATTATTATAGTATTAAAATTTATGTATGGTAGTACAATTGGTGTAATGCTGATCTCTTCTAATCCAGTTCAATATTGGGTTAAAACATGGAGTTGACGGGCAACAAATATGATAAAGAGCATCCAACCCCATAAGCCAGTTAAAGCCAACTTGAAGATCATCTCCTATAGTGATGTTAACTAGGATATTGGCCCGTGTTATATACGGGTCAAAAATATTTCAACCGTCATATATATGTAGATATTATAAGAATTCTTAACCGTGTTATCTGCAAAACCACAAGATATAGAAAAAATATGTATAAATTATGGAATGAGAAACTGTATAAATATACAAATAATTGAATTGCTAAAATAGTAGTCATAGTACAAAAGGGAACACAAAATCAGTTATAAATAATTAATTGTGGTCAAAATCGGTTTTTAAATCATTTGAAACAAAATAGTTTGTTATGATTATAGAAAACATTAATTAGTGAAGTTACGATTCTAGAAAACCTTAATTTCTATAGATCGAAACTGGATGACTTGAAAGCCTATATGAACATGCTAATTCATGTGGATATCTTGTATTGCTTTAATAATATACAGTAAGATTCGGTTTCTATTTATATTGTTAATTTGAATGTGTTTTACACCTATTAATCTAATGGTATGATACACTAGTATAGAATATGATATTCACTGTTACAAATAGTGAGTTTAAATCCTAACAAGTACAAGGTTTGAAGGACTTTAAGTGTAAAATTTGTTGTTTTGATGTGTTTTTAATTATTTAGTTGACTATTATGTTGGGACATTACCCTATATAGCTTGGGTTTGTAATCTTTAAACAATATTTTTTTTCAGTTTTATTGAAGAACTAGTTTTTATCCCTATATCACGAAAGTTGTTTTACATTAGTCGTTTCTAATATTTATATATTTTTTTGGATTTTATTTTTATATAGTGTAAGGAAGTTAATAATATATTTCAGGTTTGATGATAAGAGAGTTTCACAAATAAATAAAATGTAATAACCCGGTTTAAAAATTATTTGGGTTTGGTGAGACCTGTAACCCATTTATTTTTTTTACTATAAAATTGTTTTTTAGTTATAAATAATATCAATCGAATATTAATTTTTAGCATATCCCTATTTTATAGGATTTTCATATCAAATATTTGGTAAGATTAACTTTTAATTTAATGAGATGTTAGGACACGTTTAAGAGCTATCTGGGTTTGGTAAGACTCATACCCATGAATTCAAGTCAAATACATAAGAAGCCTCCATTTACAAATAAAGCAATCTGGTGGTGGCTTGAAAGAATGTAGTGAACAACCAGAGAGCTTTTAAAGGTTTCGTTTATATATATTTAAGATTTTATCTGAGACCTTGTTAGCCCCGTTCGCCTTTGAATAAATCATTACTTTTTATTATCCCTGTACATCGTGTGGCATTAGACCTCTTGGTTTTAAAAATGTCTCCACATGAAGATTAATGTCTTCTTAGTCTTAGAATCACTGGCCGAGGAATTGATAGAACCATTAGTGATCACATACCCAAGGAAGAGACATATTTTCTATTTGTAGAATCGCAGACTAAGGTAGCTAAGGAGTCTACCCGACTTACGAGATGCATCCGATCTCAGTTTTGGCTAACAAGTCATGGTATTTTGGTCAACAATCTTATGTTTTATTGCCAATCTTGATGATTAAATTGGTCTTGGTGGCCGATTATCTTATATTTATTTATTGTTTTTTTATCTTTTTAAGATTAGGATAGACTATTGTCACTTGCGACGCTAGGGTTTTGGGTCAAGTTCTAGAGGTTTGTTTCACACATTAATTTGTGCATGGGCCATGTGATCGACATACACCTAGGGCTACATTGTGTGGATTGGACATATAGGAAACGACTTCTACTTTTGGTTTTTTTCCGTGGATCATGGATTCCTCGGTGTTCTTTAGGTTTCGTGTTAGCACAAGTTTTTATTATCGAAGCATGGTACTAGGCTGTGATTGGTGTTATCCACCGGCAATTAGGGTTTGATATCTACTATTTGATCGCGATCAATTAGGTGCAGTTTTGGCACTACAATATGACAACGCCTGTCTAGGTTCGCTTATATTGTTGATACTAGAAGGCTAGTTTGAAAGGCTTGTGATCAAACTTTGTGATTGAAGGACCATTCATAATATTGAATGTGGTGTTCTCGTTTAGTGGACCATATGATCTATGCATTGGGTTAAGGATCGGGTTGCACTCAAGAAAGAGGAAAACTGGTCGGAAGGAGGATGGACCAGCAATGTGGGAAGGCATAAAAAAGATCAAGAAATGGAAGGCATAAAAAGATCAAGAAATGGATGAGACTTCATGTCTTCATGATTTTTGTTATCTTTTATTATTTTTTATGTTTATCTTGTTTTCTAGTTTAAATTGCGAATTATATCCATTGATGTAGGCATCGAGGGAGTTGCAAAGGATATTGTCACTTAAAGCAATAATAAGATAGTGATTTTCTCTACCGCCACATAAAGAAATACTAAGACAGTGATTTTCTCACTGTAAAATGTTCCAGAGTCGTTGTATGTAATAACACGGTTTTTAAGCAAGTTGGAATCTTACTTATATATCGAATTATAAAAATAGAAAAAACTTTCTCATTCCGAATGCGGCGAGGTGAGCTAGGCCCCCGGGAGGAGTTCTCTTCTTAGTTTATGTTAATTGAATAAAAACCTATGGAGGGTTTCCCTACCATAAGAGCTCTCTCCCACTTTACACCTTGAAATGTGTCGTTCTTATAGAGATAAAGGCACTTTGACATCTTTTTAACTTGAAATGGCTAAGGAGAACAAATATTCCTTTTATTCGGGTACTCCTGAAACAGATCCAATGGAGATACAATGGGTTCTGTAGGGCTAGATCAAGTGACTAGGAATCATAGTGTCAGTTTCAAATCCGTCCTCACCAACAAATGGCTCAAAACGGAAGGCCTTTTCTTATGGGATAGGAAAATCATTATCGGTTAACGAGCCAAAAGCTATGTGTAACACCCCGCATTTTCATGTTAACTCTATAACCCAAACTCCGTTATCTTACACGTCATTCATAACATTCACACGACTCAATAACGAGTAACACACATGAGTCTGTCAGTATGCGTTGGTGGTTTATGTTGAACCGGTTACGTTAATAACTTGTATGATTTAATTGTTGCATGATAAGTGATTATGTGTTACATGCCTTTCCTTATTATAATTAGTTATCATAATTCTAGTTTAAAAATAAATGGTTGAAGCTCGCCACGCGACTCGTAACACAAAGCCACAACCGCCGCTCGTGTCGGGGACGGCTGGCCAGGAAATGTTTTATTAAAACAATTTTTGAAACCTTAGAACCCCATAACTTGTTTCAGTCGTCAATAGACAAAAACACACACACCATGGGGTGATTTTGAGTGTTCCTTATGATTTATAAGTGTTAGACAATCAAACTTATCATCTTTTAATTGAAACATGTAAGTAAGTAACGTTTAATCCTTGTTCTTGCTTATCTTTCATTCTTGGATTACCCTATATGTCAAACATCTCTGTAATCTTGATGTTCATTCATGTTTGTGATGATACTTGATTGATTAGAAACCCTAGGTATGAAACATGTTCTTGAATGTGTTTAGGATGAAAACAGTTTCCTACATATTTGTACTCACTTAATAAATGGTCTATAACGTGATAAGAACGATGATTTATGATCGATTCTTGATTCTAGCTTATAGTTCACCGATTCTAGTTTCCAGAAAGCTATAATTCGTAATTTTTAGACATGCAGAAGATAGATTTTATGAATTTACAAAATTATGTGTCGAATCTAATGCGGGAATATGCTTTCTGACCTAAATTCCCGATGTCATAACTTGAAAGTGATAAAGCCAATTGGGTAATTCAATTCTGAAGGTTAATACATTGACTCAAGAAACCCAGTTGGCCATGCTTGAATTGGTTTTGGTTTTTTGGGTTAATCAAGTCTATACATTTGGTGGCTAAGTTCACCGCAACAGGATACACTTGTCTTTCGATCAGAGAAAACCCTTCACCTAAGGCCAACGTCTGTGAGCACTCGCCTAAAGGCCCGACAGTGCGGTGAGATAAAATCCGTTTAGTTCAAGGATCCAACTAGTGAAAGCCACCTACTCGCCTAGTCTCTCATCATCACCATGGTGCCTATGAAACTAAATGATTGTTGGAAGTAATTTTGATTCCAAGTCATAATTCGGTGAACTTGAGGGACCAATAATGACATGTAGGTCATAGTTGGTTATGTTTCCTAGTTGTATTGTAATTATAATAGGTAATGTATTGGCTAGCAAGTTTGGTTAGTCTATATAAACCAAGTCATGGTTAGACATTATAGATTTGTGGTGTGAGGTGTAACCGAGTTATGCTTCATCTAGTGACACACATGAGATGTAACCGATTTAGGGTTTATCTCGATGGAACCGAGTTAGGGTTCATTGATGGTCGGCTAATTTGTTTATGTTTTAGTTCGTTTATTGTTTAGTTTTAACTTTTTATTCTAGAACTATCGATACTTCATATATGTATTATTGGATTTTAGGTCACAGGCGTTAAATTACTCAATACGGACCTGTTGTAGCACGGAATGAAGACCCGGGATGTCCAGCACGCGAAACGAGAAGTTTAATGATAATTGCTGGTGAAGAGACCCATTGCGATACGTGATGGGCTCCCTTGAAGACTTATAGCGTATCGCTATGGGGTTAAAAATGACTTTGACTTTCCTGGTCCATCGCGATACGCGATGGACCATTGAAGACCCCATCGCGTATCGCGATGGGGGGTGCAGACGGGATTTTTGGTTTATATCTTATTTCTCATCTTGAAAAACCCTAACTTCGTTTTTGACGACCAAGAGGCGATTCCAGCAGTCCAAGAAGGCGATTTCCAGTATCCTAGCTCGTGTCAAGACCCTACATATAATTTCTATCATCCATATCGAAGATTCAATGATGTCTAGGCTCGGCTAATCTCTTAGAATCGCACCCGGGATGTATAGTTTGTAACTCTTTACAGTTTTTCTCTTGTGATTAAGAATACTTATGTTTTGATTATTGATGATTGATATATGATTATTGACGTTTAGTATTTCTGTGTGTTAGGTCGGTTTAGGTTTACGTTGGTCTGAACGATCTGTTACCAGTTGCCAGATAATTAGTCATATAACTGTTTGGTTAGATTGAATATGATAAAACGTACAATTACCCTTAACTGAGTCACACTGGCAAGGACTATTTGATAACCAGTGCCGTGTGTAAAGTAATTGCTGACGTCTAAGGTTTTCTCTGGTTGACCAGTTTTTAGTTAATCGTTAATAATAAATCTGTTAGGTTGCATGAGATACTGTTTGGTTGCTTACTTGAATTCCCGGGTGTGATTTGCTTTGTTAACTGTTTACAACTCTCTTGTTCATTCGTTGCTTGGTTCTATAAACTTATTTTAATTGCTTGTGTGATCAGCACTAAAACCATTTACTTCATAATATTAAGTCTGTACACGAATTACATTGACCACATACTCCTTGTGATACGATACCCTACTTGCTCTATCTATTTAGAATAATTAGGTTTTTGATTGAATCAAACGACGATCATCAAAATGGCGCCGCTGCCGGGGAGTTAGTGCGCTTAGTCTTTTCGTGTTATTTGATTTTTTGTGTCTAATTTTAATTCTAGTCTTAATTTTTGTTTTCAGTTTTTATTTTTAATTTTATTTTTCTGTATTTTACACGGGTTGTGTTAGTTGTGCAGATTATAGGTTTATGCGCACCCGCCATTCGGGCCAACAGTCTCCGTTAGTTTACGAGCCCGAAATCGAGAGAGTAGCTCGGCAGAACCGAGTACAAAACAGAAACTCACAAATGGAAGACCAGAACCAGAATCAGAACCAAAACCAGAACCAGTACTAGAACGAAAACCAGAACCAGAACAATAACCAAAACCAAGATCCATCGCGATACGTGATGGGTAAGTTGAAAAGTAAGTGGACGGGCCCGTATTTAATTGTAAGGATCGAAAATCATGGTCAGTACGAGATTGAAGACTTTGAGGATCATTTGAGGCAAGTGGTAAATGGCTATAGACTGAAGCCATATTTAGAGATGAAGGACATACACGAGATGGATAAGGAATCGGTGAATTTTATTGTAACTTCACCGGTCTATGAAGATAACTGAGTTCGAGGCACTGTCGAGCTGTAGACTTTAAATTCAGCGCTTACGGGAGGCAACCCGGGGTTTGTAAGTGTCTGTCCAGTTTTGAGTTTTGTATGCGTTGGGGTGAGGTCGGGATGCCAAAGAGCTGCATTTTTGAAAATTTTTGAGTCTGTGAGAGAACCCATCGCGCTACGCGATGGACTTCTTATTACCTCCATCGCGTATCGCAATGGAGGGTGGCACACCTGGCATCTGAAGTCATAGCGATACGCGATTCCCCCACAAGACACCCCATAGCGTATCGTGATGGGGTTAACCCTAATTAAAATCCATTTGGGCGGCGTATCGCGATGGGCTACAACTTGACCCATCACGTATCGCGATGGGTCGGGTTTTGACCCAATCCACTTATGTTAAAATGTCTTCTTCTTCTTTCTTCTTTCTTCTTTCTTCTTTGTCTTCTGTCCTTCTCTCTTCCCCTTTCCGGCGAACCATCACCGCAGCCAACCACCACCGTACCCCACCTTCGCAACCCTCCGTCTCCGGCGAACTACCCACCATCACCCACCATACCCCGCCACTGTCACCACTTACCTACCTGCTACCCCGCCGCCTACCACCACCATCACAGTCACCACCTACCACCACCCACTGACCACCACCACTACACTCCACCACCAACACAGTCACCACCTGCTAACCAGTCCCCAACCACCACCCACTGACCACCATCACCACTGTCGGCCGTCCACAGTACCACCGTTCTCGTTATCCATTTTTCTTTCAATCTTTATTCCTGACGTCGAGGTACGTATTTAACTTGATAAATTATTCGGATACTTGTTTAGTTTGATAGGGGATGTCGGGAAGGGTTCGTATGTTACTTTGTAACTTAGTTGCGGGATTGTCGAGTTCGTATGGTAATTTATAATGTGGGTGGAGTTGCCGGGTTATTTGCGTTAGAGTTAATTGGTTATATACTGTCGTGTGTGGACTTTGTTTGTTCGGGTTGGTTATTCGGTTGCTAAATCAAGATTGTTTAATGTGTCGGGTCGGATTTTGATATTCACATTTAAAAATCATTATGTTATTATAAACTAAATGATAGTGGTTGTTCGATACTAAAAGATTTATGTGAATGTAGTTTTAAAATATTTTATTAATACTTCAAAACCCGAATCGACATATCAGTTGTTGCTGTGCACGTTTTTCGAGACAGTTAGTTTGTATGTTAGCTAGGTTGAGTCGCGTTTGATTGTGTATTTGTTAATCGCGTCTCGGGGCCGCTCTGTTAGTTTGGCATTATAAGTTTGATTGATGGGTTAATCTGGTTTTGAGAAATACGAACAGGGTATCCCCGAATTTTTCGTTTTTAATTATTTTTAGTTTTATTATTTTGTTAATATTATAATATTATTTGATTATGAGGGACACCGCGACCGAAATGCTATACGGTTGTCGCCACATTGATCGTTGACATATCTAACTTACATGTTTGATTTTACAGATATGTCGGGGGCATCATCGTCTTCGAGGCGTAAGAGACAGAGGACTGGGCCCCGCATCATAAGTTACGATGGTGACGAGGTGCCGATTATCGAGGGTGTTGAGCGAGCTGATATCGTGGGCGATGGACACCGCACGCCTCATCGGGTGCTTAGATTTTATAATCCGTCCGAGAAGTACACCAGGTACACGCGGATGAGAGGTATGCAGCTTTTACGAATGAGGACGTTTGATTGGGTTTTTTTAAGTACTTTGGGGGCAGATACCACTATCCAGAGATTGATGTCGGATCAGCGGCAGGCGGTACTCGAGTATGACTCGATTTCATATGTCGAGCTCACACGCGAGTTTTACTTGACATTCTCATACACCGCCCCCGATTTCGATGAGCCGCATGCCGTGTCGTTCTCACTCGGACGACATGTGTATGAGATGTCAGTCCCTGATTTTGCTGTCGCGACGGGCTTCTACACGTGGGAGGATGTTCAGACCTCCGCGTTTTTACAGAGCTTCAGCGGATACACGGCACATCAGCAGCAGGGTCGACCGTTTTGGCTCACTGAGCCTGATCTGGCTCAGTATTGGGGGAAGATCGCGGACGGGGCCCATTCGAGTTCTGTGTTAGCATCCGCTATCAGGAACCCCGTCCACCGATACTTACACCGTATCGTTGCTTACACTATCGCTGGTCGGCATTCGGTCCGCGATATGCCGCGATAAGTGTAGCAACTTCGATTTGTTATGCCTCCTTTCCATGATTAACAGCATGGAGGCCAACATCGCGATCCTGCTCCTTACATCGTTCGCACGAGTCCAGAGTATACATGGTGCATCGGCCCAGTTAGCATTGGGGCCGTACATTACCAGGATTGCAGAGACATTGGGCGTATTTGATAGATATCCGACAGATAACTTCACTCCGGGACCGGCTACACAGCCGTTTCCGTTGGCAGATACTCAGAGGATTGGGATATGTACTTATGACGATCCACCGGTGCTCATCCCAGTCCGACAGGGACCACAGGAACCACCACCAGAGGGTACTGTTGCTGACGTGGCCATGCATCGGGGGATTCCGACTCATCGTCAGCACATTCGGGTCCCGCGCATCGAGCGGCCTCAGCAGCATCCGTTGAGACAGGCTTCGGCATCATCATCTTCACATCCGCAGCAGCCAGTCACGCTACAGATGTTATATCAGCGGCAGTCGGAGATTCAGCAGGAGCAGCGGGCACAGCGAGAGGTATGATGACTACTTTCGATTGTTATTTACTACTTTGCAGGTACCGCTCCCAGACTCGTTGACTATTACAGAGGAGCAGCCTGTGGACCCGCAGGATGAGGCAGCTGATGATCCACCAGCACAGTAGCGTTTTGGTTACCCTTTTTCATTTTATTTTGTTTTTATTAGTATCATGGTCTGTATTATATTATATTATATTTTGGGGGATCATGTTTGGGTAACTGGTTGGGATTATATGTTTATATATCTTTTGATTGCTGCTGTGGTTGACTTTATTTGTACACTTTGTTGTAACCGAACTTTGTGGGTGTAGTTCACTATAAACCCTCACGAGACCCCACTCGTCCTCCCGGGCTACCGGGGGGTTTACAGGGCTTGTTGCATATGCTAAAAATGCAATCGTGATTCCTACGAAAGTGAGTTAGGTCTTTTAACATTTTAACTAACTTAACAGATTTTATTATGAAACGAATTAATTTGGCTCGGTAATTATTTTAATAAAATTAACAAATATTCATTTTCATAACTCTTAAAAGACCTATGTCTTACACTTGTAATAAGCTTGCTTCTACACATCTCGACATTTTGCAGGTTCGATTGTCAGTTTGGTAATTGGATGAGACGAGAGTACACGAGTGTTTTTGAGAGTTCACTAGCCGACTGGTCCTTCTCCAGTCACGTTAATAAGGATCAGGTGATTTCAGTTTCATAATTTAATTTTGTTTCTATTATTTTAAACGTTAATAGTGTAATTGTATAATTGTTAGTAGAACCGCCACACCTGACCCCCGAAATTTTAAAATTGCTTAATCATCAAAAAGTCAATTTCAACCCCGTCCCTCAAATGTTCATTAATCGTTCTATCAATTTTTAAATTTTAGGACAATGTTAAGTATTCTTATATTGAGGACAATGTAAACCTCAAGTGTGGGGATGGGGGAAATTTGAAAAATTTTAGCCCGATAGTACCTCGAAGAGTGTTCAGAAACCAAAGTTGTTAACTGTTAATTATTGCCATTAATGCCAAGTCATAGGTTTCTGGTCATGGTTGGTTTTTCAGCGTCTCATTAGTCTTACTCACAAACGTTTTTATTACGAGAAGTTGAAAATGGGGTCGTTTAGGCGGGGATAACGAGTCATGGGGACTGGTACACATGTTTATATCGTCAACCCTATTCCTCCGGTACGTGTGTGAGTTGGCCCAAATATATATAATACACATATAATATATAGTACACACATGTCATTTGAGTGCCTTCACTGATGTTCATGGATTACGGGATCACAGTTAGCAAAATGCAAAAGTGATAGAGGCAGCTAGGTCAAGCCTCGTCTGGATGAGCGTGAGTGTGGGTATTGGGGGGTTAGGGCCTCATTATTACACATATGAGGTGAGGTTAATGTGAGGGGCGGGGGGTTGGGTCCCTTAGAAAACATTTCTTGGACTTATTTTTCGTTTGTTTAACCCCGACATTATGTTACGATACGATCCGGCTTACTAGGTTTATTTGTATCTGTAATTGTATTTGTTTTTGTTTTGTATTTGTATTTATCTCATTGTTAAGCACCACGTTATTATGCTTAAAAAAATTGAGAAAAAGACAAAAAGATGTCTGTTTATATTCAGTTATGTATTCTGTAGTTCGTTAGTTGAAGTTCGTTTATATATAAAAAAATGTGAAATCAGTATGTTGATAGTTTGCTTATTTAGATGTATATAATCAGTCAGTTAGTCGTACAGTTGTTTCGTTTATTTAGATGTTTTGTAATAAGCCGGGTAGGATCATTTGAGCTACTTAAATATTCCTTTCCATACCCTTACACCTGGCCCCGTTACAACCCTTTTAAAGACCTCTTGATTTGCATTTGTGCCAAAGCATCTTGATGGATTAATATGTACTTATGAGTGATATTGAGAGCTGAGTGATACTGGCACATCTTTTGCTAGTCCATATATTAAACCGAGAGGAGAGATGTTATACTACGAGTGGTATGAGCATGTGTGCCTTAACCGCAAATAAAGTACACCTGTCTGGGCGGCTCTATTGTTTTTATTATAGCATTTAACCGTATTTCTGAGATGTCAATCTAAAAACAGTGCCAGTCTGGGAAACTTGGTCTGACCTTAAATCTAACTAGTATTAATGGCGATAATCTACATACCAAGTCATGGTTAGACATGTAGGTCATAGTTGGTTATGTTTCCTAGTTACGTTATGTTTCCTAATTGTATTGTAATTATAATAGGTAATGTATTGGCTAGCAAGTTAGGTTAGTCTATATAAACCAAGTCATGGTTAGACATTATAGATTTGTGGTGTGAGGTGTAACCGAGTTATGCTTCATCTAGTGACACACATGAGATGTAACCGATTTAGGGTTCATCTCGATGGAACCGAGTTAGGGTTCATTGATGGTCGGATAATTTGTTTATGTTTTAGTTCGTTTATTGTTTAGTTTTAACTGTTTATTCTAGAACTATCGATACTTCATACGTGTATTATTGGATTTCAGGTCACAGGCGTTAAATTACTCAATACGGACCTGTTGTAGCACGGAATGAAGACTCGGGATGTCCAGCACGCGAAACGAGAAGTTTAATGATAATTGCTGGTGAAGAGACCCATTGCGATACGTGATGGGCTCCCTTGAAGACTCATAGCGTATCGCTATGGGGTTAAAAATGACTTTGACTTTCCTGGTCCATCGCGATACGCGATGGACCATTGAAGACCCCATCGCGTATCGCGATGGGGGGTGCAGACGGGATTTTTGGTTTATATCTTATTTCTCATCTTGAAAAACCCTAACTTCGTTTTTGACGACCAAGAGGCGATTCCAGCAGTCCAAGAAGGCGATTTCCACTATCCTAGCTCGTGTCAAGACCCTACATATAATTTCTATCATCCATATCGAAGATTCAATGATGTCTAGGCTCGGCTAATCTCTTAGAATCGCACCCGGGATGTATTGTTTGTAACTCTTTACAGTTTTTCTCTTGTGATTAAGAATACTTATGTTTTGATTATTGATGATTGATATATGATTATTGACGTTTAGTATTTCTGTGTGTTCGGTCGGTTTAGGTTTACGTTGGTCTGATCGATCTGTTACCAGTTGTTAGATAATTAGTCATATAACTGTTTGGTTTGATTGAATACGATAAAACGTACAATTACCCTTAACTGAGTCACACTGGCAAGGACTGTTTGATAACCAGTGCCATGTGTAAAGTAATTGCTGACGTCTAAGGTTTTGTCTGGTTGACCAGTTTTTAGTTAATCGTTAATAATAAATCTGTTATGTTGCATGAGATACTGTTTGGTTGCTTACTTGAATTCCCGGGTGTGATTTGCTTTGTTAACTGTTTACAACTCTCTTGTTCGTTCGTTGCTTAGTTCTATATACTTATTTTAATTGCTTGTGTGATCAGCACTAAAACCATTTACTTCATAATATTAAGTCTGTACACGAATTGCATTGACCACATACTCCTTGTGATACGATACCCTACTTGCTCTATATATTTAGAATAATTAGGTTTTTGATTGACTCAAACGACGGTCATCATTCATCAAGAGTCAAACTGAGTTAGGGTTTGAGAGTTGCAATATGTTTTTTAGTTATATTTTTTGATTAATATAAACGAGAGTTAGCCGTTTAATTTGTGTTTGTTTATCGATCTGGGACTTGAACTGGTATCAGATCTAGTTGCGCTCTTGGTGTTTATCGATCAAAATCGTGATTGAGAAGTAAGAGGGATCGATTTTTGGTGAAAGCCGTGATTGAAGACGCAATCCGGAAAAAGACCAAAACTTGTTCGATCTAAAAAAAAATGAATCCGATTGAGTTGTTCTTTGATCGGTAGTAAGGTGGGTAAACACACAACATTAAGAACCAAGTGGGGTTTTTACGATCAGATATTGCATAGCAATAAGGGTTGCACATGGTCAAGTCTTTTTTATTTGGTTAAACAAGTTGGTTTAACCACTCTCAGTGGATTTTATTTGGGTTTAATAAGCGGGTTAAATTCAGAGTTTGTTTTCATACGGGTTGAACGAATTATGTTCTTACCTAAGGGTTTGAATTGTTGGATCGAATCGGGTGCTCACAGATCAAGAAGACTCATGTTCGCTCGATTAGACGACCGAGATTGCAGCCAAAGGAGTGGTTATGCGTTTTCATACGACCGAGTGAATGGTCGGGGACAGGGTCACAGAGGTAGTCGAGTTCGGGAGAGCCAAAGAACACATCTATGGATCAAGAGAAGTTCCTGGGAGATCAATACCGAGATGATAAAGACCAATATGGTTGCCTAGAATGCCAAGATAGTGGGTCAAATCAAACATGTCAAAGGAGACAAGTTTATAGACAAATATGTACCTATTTCGAGTCAGAAATTTGGGGGAGATTGTTGGAAGTAATTTCGGACTCCAAGTCATAAGTCAATGAACTTGATGGACCAATAATTACATGTAGATCATAGTTGGTTATGTTTCCTAGTTACATTATATTTCCTAATTTTATTGTAATTATAATAGGTAATGTATTGGCGAGTAAGTTAGGTTAATCTATATAAACCAAGTTATGGTTAGACATTATAGATTTGTGGTGTGAGGTGTAACCGAGTTAGAGTTCATCTAGTGACACACATGAGATGTAATTGAGTTAGGGTTCATCTAGATGTAACCGAGTTAGGGTTCATCAAGAGTCAAACCCAGTTATTGTTTGAGAGTTGTAATCAGTTTTTTTAGTTATATTTTCTGATTAATATAAATGAGAGTTAGTTGTTTAATTTTTGTTTGATTATTGATCCAGGACTTGAATGATGTGGGCAGGAATTGAACTTGGGTTACATGGAACTCCAAGTCTCTTCCTTACCACTCCACCACTAAAGCCTAATTATTTTTATATTTTACAATATAAAATTTGCAGCTTGAAGCTAACTTTTTTTTATATCCAGGTACAACATTATGATTTCAGCCTTTTGTAGATATGGGCTCATAATCCATCTAAGCGTACCAATTTGAATCTAAAGAGTGTTGAAATCATGGAAGTAATTTGTGGAAAAACATGAGACGTAATTTTGGGATTATTCTTTGCTATTATGTATTCTGCAATCCACACATATACTTGGATTTATAACTTAAAAATGTAAGTTTGAGATTGTGATTATTTGCATCTGTTTAGTAAACCATTTTCGTTTCTTAAAATTTAAAGCATATTTTAAAATTTCTAAAGTTAGTTGGTGGGATGAGAGGAATATCGGGGCTGCTATATGAAACATCCATACTTGATCTAGATGAGGTATATATTCTTTCCATCCGTCACTGTAATCTTTATGTATTATATGCATACTAATTGGTTCTATTCATATTTATATATTACACAAGAAAACAAGTTGGTTATACCATCCGTAGTGCCACAAAGTTGTGGCGTTTTGGCTCTGAAATGCCAGGGGTACACCGCCCCCCGACTTTTTCCTTCGGCGTTTTCAACGTAGCGTTTTGTACAAAACGCGATGGCGCGAGTTTTGATAAAATTGTGTGGCATTTTGCCCACTACACCACTTTTCCGATGAAAAGAAGGCAATGAAGATCCTTTGCTAACAGCTTTTGGTCAGGCTGCACAACTGGCAGTACCTTCTAGTACTTTCTGGCATTCGGGAATTGAGAGACCCGGAAGTGAATACCCTGAATAATTAAAACAAAAGGATAACTTTCAATATAAACTAAGACCATATGTAGTCAAAATCCCGTGGGCATTTTGTGCCAAGTGGCATCTCAGTCAGTAACGAGGAGTTTTGCAAAACTTTGCCTTATTTTCAATAGAAAGGTAAACTAATTATGTTTCTTTAAACGGCGCCATAGTAGTGTCTTTAAGAAAGTGATCATCTGAAGAAAACCCTATACACTTCCATGCATCATCATCCTTTTTTTTAGTAAAATCTGTTTTTATTAACAAATTGATGGTGTGGAGTAGGTGCATAAGACAACTGGTCTAGAGACTTGGAACAACACGAATGGTGAAATCGAGACATGTTGGAAATCGACAAATTGGAGGCGGTTATTGTAATTTTAGCATAATTTGTTGTAATTATTATCTTTGAAAGTTCAGTAACCTTTTGTATGAGTCGCAGTAGCACGATGTAAACGAATTTATACTTGGATCGTAAACTAGAGTCTTATGGTGCTAGAAATAAGGTATAGGGTTTTTTTGTTTTGCAAAAGTTAGACCATTCTCGAATTTTGAGTTTGTATACAAGTTTTAAACGAGATAGGTATTATTAGCCTCTTTAAAGTTTCATTTGCAAAGATTGGTGGACATCGAACATTTTAAATAGAGCTACAAGTCTCGGATAGTTCATGTCGGGTTATGAAGGCATTTGGGCTGGTTTTATTAGGGCCCAATTTTGGTTCCTAATTGTGTTTAACCCTAATCTTATGTATTATATACCCCATCATGTAATTGTAATATTTTGTCTGAGCTAATAAGAAAAACCTAGTTGCAATCCGTGGACGTAGGCCCCCAACCACGTTAAATTCTTGTGTCGTTTATATTTTCGTTTATGTGTGTTTATCGTTGTGCATGTGTGTGTTGTTTCGCTTCCGCGCACCGCTTTGTTCCTAACAAGTGGTATCAGAGCTTTGGCTCGTTGAACACATGGTTTTGCACGTTTTGCATTAATACGATTCGCGGACTTTTTTTATCCCGTTTGAAGAATGGCAGCTAGGGTTTGAGATAACCCTTGAGAGCCGTCGGATTATATTCTGTTCAAGAACGGTCATGGAGAGCAACTAAGTATAAGATTTGAATTAATTATTAGTGTTGGTTTAGGGGTCGTGCTTTTTTTCAAGAATGAAAAATAAGGTTTTCTTTTTTGTTGGCTTTACTGTGCACGTGAGGTATGTACAACAAAAGAATTTATTTATTTCTTTTTTGTTGCTTTGCATTACGAAGACCATGAGACTTGCGATTATGTATGAAGCTTTTGTTGTGGCTGTTAGTTTTTGTTGATCGAGCAAGGTAAGTACTAGTTTATTAATCCTTGTGCCGCTATTATTATTTTTTGAGAATTCGATTGAAGCTGTTGTTTAAGTTTAATTTCAATCGTTGATCGAGTTTGGGTTGCGGGCTAAGTAGGGTTTTGTTACGAGTTCGGGTTTTGACTACTTATTATCAACCGTGTTGTTTTGGGAACCTTGTTTTGTCAACAACAACTGTTTTGGGTCAGATTTGTCTGCGGGAGATTAGTCAGAGGTAATGTTTATAGTTTATTTATAGTTTCTGAGTTATCGATTATCACATTTCTAAGTTATCGGTTTTGACAGTGTTCACTAGAACAAACGTCAAGTTCAGGCCCGTGCCATTGTTGTATATGTTAATTGTTTCCTATTTTATCCTGATTATTATTGTTGTAAACTGAGGACATGATGGCTGTGATCAACGGTTATGGTTTTCGGTTGATTGATTTGTCAATGGAACTTGGATATGGTACTGATATGTGGTAAATCTGGAGAAAATAGAACCAGTGGGTGTGCTAGAGATGACATAAGTGAAAAAAAAAATAGGTCATTAGCAAGTCATGTGAACTATTGCTCATTTGGATGATCTTTCGGTTAGGGTTTGCGTTAACTGATCGTGTGCACGGTCATAGAACCCTTGGTACCGCTTGCTTTCCATAAAAGTTCTATTGTTATTATAATGGCATGCCTGTTAGCTGGTTTGGAACTGTGATTATTACTTCTTGTTCGTTTAGAATTGTGAAGTTATTTGTGTTCGTTAGTAATCAATAGTACAACATATGAGAGAATTGGGATCTTGTGATGGGCAAAGTTATTAGCCGGGAAAGTATGAGTGGGGTTCTCATGGAGTATTGGTGTGGCATGGGTTGGGATAATAGAGACAATGGGAGCTGGGCATAGTCGATTTGGTAGGATGCGTAGAAGTGAGACATTTTAAGAGTCGACGTCGAAAGGTTTGGAATTCTTCTTTTGAGAATGTATCTAGGGTTGATGCATCGGGACTCAGTGAAGGTGGTGAAGACTCTTGGGTTCAAGATTCTGGTATGCTTTATTTCTTGTTACGCACTTCAATAAAGCATTGGTGATTTTTTTTAGTTAAAGACTTGGAAGATACGTTTTTTGTATCGTCGGAAGAAGTGAACCAACTTTCGAGTTATAAGGTCTTGGCTCGCTGAATCGGGTAGAGCTAAGGGGTTTTAGTTTGCAAACATGAAGCCTAGAGCCACAAGGATGTCAGCTTGAGCTTATTCGGAGGTCTGAACATGTCTGAGATTTTGGTAACAGTGGGAGCACGCGGTGTGTTCTAGGTTCGTTTCCAAAGGGACGTTGGGTCGGAGGACCAGGAATCCGAAGGTGAAAATCTCTCCTGGTATAGTCTGCTGATTTGGAGAGTGTTTATCTTCTAGAAGTCTTTAGAGCCGGTGGTGTGAGTAAGTGAGGGCCGATTAAGATTGAGGATGAGTCATTGGCAAGTTTTGTCTTGGCTGGGTCATGATGACCGGATTGGAGCTCTTGGGAGCTTCAATGGGCCTTTCAGGTAACTGATGAGAAGGGCCGCTGCAACTAGGGTGGATTGGTAGAAATCTTAGCTTGTTCCTAGGGAACTAGAGGCTTGAAGAATTTCTGTTGTTGAAGTTTTAGTTTGTTTTTGGAACGGGCTTAGTAGATTTATGTTACTGAAGATTACTGGATGACTGGGTTATTGTTATTTGCTTGGACATCGGGTTGAAGTTTATCGCAAGGCCTTCAAGTGGGAGATTGTTGGGTTATGAAGGCCTTTGGGCTGGTTTTATTAAGGCCCGATTTTGGTTCATAATTGTGTTTAACCCTAATCTTATATGTTATATATGTCCATCATGTAATTGTAATATTTGTTCTGAGCTAATAAGAAAAACTAAGTTGCAACCCGTGGACGTAAGTCCCCTCGCGGGGACCGAACATGTTTAATTCTTGTGTCGTTTATATTTTCGTTTATGTGTGTTTATCGTTGTGCATGTGTGTGTTGTTTCGCTTCCATGCACCGCTTTGTTCCTAACAGTTCACTATTTGTGTTTTCGTAAACATGAAATTATATTTATTTTTTCTAGTTTACACCGCCGCCGCCGCCACAACATGGCGGGTCTAGCTACCAGTTAACATATTAAGTTTGTTTGCAACATTATATATTTTCAAAAATGTTAATAATGTATTTCAATGTACCAGTTTTGTAAACAAGTGTATATTATTTTAGTTATTCCCAGGATATAATATTGTTATGTCAACTCTCCGCGTGAAACCATATAAAGCCATTTGATAGGTCAAGAGTGTGAAACCAACAAAGCCAAGGGGGTTGCATATATACAAAATTAATCAAGAATTCAATTATTATCGAATTTTAATATGTGATTTACAAAATTCACGGAGTAAGTATAGAAATATAAATAGTAGACTAACATATTACTCCATCTATCCTATTAAAAATATTTATATTTTATTTTTTATTTGTCCTATTATAAATGCTAATTTTCAAAATTTATTAACTAATTTTTTCAAGTTTATTCTTAAACATACACAGCTAACATTAATAAACAATATTGATGGACCCAACTTTCAAAGTCATTATTGTAATTTGGTAAGCAAAAAATATAATCATTCAATCTATATTAAACTTTATATTTCTCAAAACATGACACTTTTAATAGGACGGATGAGGTATATATCATTCAGAATTCACTTGTTTACGTGAAACTAAATATGAATCTCATATCTCATTTTCTAGAGCTATTTTTCACTCATTTTCCCATGTCGTTCTCATTAGTTTTTACTATAAGCCGAAACATAAAGGCTATTATGATTCTATGGTATAGCCTAAGGCGTTTTATGAGATCGGTCAACTCTATATGTGCCGCACCCTATAGCAATCACAGAGGTTCTTAAATAGGTGTGACATGCAAGTAATGATCGTAACGGATATAACCAAGGTTGCAAAAGTCGCTAGACGCTCCCAGGGCGGTCGACTAGGGAGTTGCGAGTACTCGGTCTAGGCGGGGTGTACTCGGGGAGTACTCGGACATGGTATTTTATAAAAAAATTCATTTTTTCGGAGATTATATATATGTCAAATATCAAAAGTTTACGAAATGTTGTACAAAACACACACGAAAAATACAAAAACAATCAATAGCACATACATATTAGTTCAAAAACACATCTCAATTGATAAAAGACGTACCTATATTGAACTTAAATAAGAGGTTTGCGAGTTTAGAACTCCGAATCGGATGATAATAATGGTGGTTGCGAGTTTAGAACAGAAATTATGTTGCGTTTTAGCGTGAAAAGAAAAAAAAGTAGTGGCGGGCTCTTGGAGAAATTGAGTTTTTTAATAAAAGTCAAAATTTTGTTAAGACCGAGTTGGACCGCCTAGGCCGAGTAGAGCCGCCTAGGTCCCAGTTGGACCGCCTAGGTCCGATTCCGAGTTTTTTGACATTGGAGAAAAAAAGCGGTGCAGTGAAGTGCCAAGAAGCGTCTAGGCGCCAGTTTTACAACACTGGATATAACTATAGCTCACATAATGCGAGGGAAGAAATATCAACTAATAACGCCAAGGATGTTTGTTGATAATGCTAAAAGTTTGTTCACACTTCACAACATAAATAAAACTAAATTTTTTAATTTTATAATCCTAACCATTGACGTTAATTTGTTGGATTACCAAACCTTCTATATAAAACAAGTACACACCTTCTATATTACCAAACCCATTGACCATTATAAAGACGAATTTCAAAATACAAATAAACCTAAGTTATACATCTTACGGGCTGGTGGACAGTGGGCTACGTATATATACAAGTTAAATTAAATTTTACAATAATGTTAATTATCAATTTGATCCAAAAAAGTTTGAATTTGTCTGATTTAAAGAGCAATATACATACATAATTATTGAGTCTTGTTTTGTAACCGTTAATAATCTTTACTTTCAATCACTTGTATTATCGTTATAAGTAATCTAAACTCAAAATTCTGTACGACGGGTATTAAAAGTCGATTTCTCATCCCACGCACAAATCATACACTAATCCATTGAAATCATTTGCTATCTTTGATAATTGAGTTTTCTAGGACCCAACAGAGAATAGCATGGAAAAAAATTGAAGGGTACCGCCGACTAGGATTGGGTTATGCTCTGAACCATTATAGCAAATGGAATTTTGTCGCACTTTGCATTATTCATTAACTGAGAACATACACAAGAAGATATAGGAGACAGACATTAGTATAAATCAGTAACCTAAATCGGTAAACTAGATAAAACTAAATCGAATACAAAGTACAAAATAAACGGTGTTTACAGTTAATATTATTAATTTAACACAAAAATACATTCAGTCTGAGTACAATATTATGCCTTCAAAAATCAAAATGTTAATATCTTAACAGTTGAATACTATTATAGTTAGGTCAACACTCCGTGTGGAACCAGCAAAGCCATGTGCCAGGTCAAGTGTGTGAAACCAACAAAGCCAAATGGGTTTCTGAAAAATAATATAATATCAAGAAATCAATTAATAATAGGAACCATGACAAATAATAATAATAATAATAATAAATAAATAAATGAGCAGTAGCTGAGGTAATGCAGAGGATATGAGTGTTATCTGAAATGACTGGGCGGTAAAGCATTTGTAGGTGGCTTTATAAGTCCACAGTCACATCACAGAGAGACTGGACAAACGATGAAAACTACAAAAGTGGAGTACGGTAGTGGTAGAAGAAATTTCCTGTGGAGCGATGATAAAAATCAAAATCGATAACAAAAAACGGGGAAAGCACGCTGGTGCAACGACAACCCAACACCAACACCAACACCAACACCAACACTAAAAGACAAAAGCTAGAGGAGAAAATGAAATCAGAACCAAGTTTGTTGTAAATGTTAAAAGTAAAAACAAGCATGTTCCCATTAATAAAATTTTAAAAGCAAACCATATGTATTGACTACATTGACTTCAATAATATTTATAGTGGTGGTGATAAAGCACCGTCACAATCCGCAATGGTTCCACAAAATCATTCGAATCCAGGAGGATCCACTGCTGCTACTACGGAATATAATCCGCAATACAGTATCGTAGGAAGGAACTTTCCGCGTGTTAATCTGATGGGCCCTTATAAGATGGGATGAAATAAAGATGTGGATTTCTGATGTCTAGATTTGAATTTATGTGTTTGGGAAAAGTTGTTCATTGTAAACCTGCTTGTTTCTTTATGTTCACATTCTCTAATAATATCAACTTACAAAAATTTGAAACTCAACTATGCTGCTCTCTGATTTTTATATAAAATTCTTTAAAGGTACAAGATTTATGTATACATGATTCGGTACACAAATTTATAAGGTAAATAATTATACAAAAATAATATATAGAGTTAAAACATCTAATAGAAATTGGATGATTTAAAATGAACACAAATATTTGGAGTAACTTTAATTTAGTGTAACACTTTAGAAAACTTGTTTAGTTCTTGATGAAGTTTAAACTGAAAGCATAATTTAGTTAATTTACTAAATTCTAATAATGTTAACACATCAAAGCATATTGATGAAATTAAAAACTTAGGCAATGTACAGTGAGACGATTTTGGATGAAAATCGTCCCAATGTCACCCTCCACACCGTCCCCTAGGCGAATTTGAAAGGTGGGGGGCTTGTATTTGTCGCCATTCAACTTCAAAAGATAATAATATTATATTATTATTGAACGATTTTAAGCTAAAACCACTAGATCTTTAAATGAAAATTTCATATACTAACGTGATGTCATGTGTTAAAAATTACCCTATGATATAGGCTATCCACTACCTATGACCTTACGCATCAAAACATACATATGACCTTACGCATCAAAGCATGTGATGAAATGAAACAATGCTATCAAGATTAAATATATAATAATTAAAAAAGCTGACCACAAAAGTCTTTTTTTTTTTTAGTTTGGGCACGAAGAACGTTTTTTTATTTTTAAATTTGTATAGTTTCATCTTTTTTTAAATTGATAATAAATTTTGTACTATGAAGTTTAGCCAACTAAGCTTATATTTATAGTTTTGATTTTTTTTTTCTCAACGCTATGGCATAATTTTTTGGCGGGCCGAATTGATACGAAATTGGTACCGATATTCTTATAGTTTTTGATTGAAGCATTTCATGGTTTATTAATTTATATGGTTTGCAATCGATGTAAAGTTTATGTTGTTATAACGACTCTATTCGTCTCTATGTTTTCTTATTGGCATAAAACATGTGTTGATATCCTTTGGGCATATTACAACGATCTTTCTTTTTATTTTTTATTATTCACTCTTAGTTGTTATACTAAGTGCCAGTACTAGACCAGTACCGTAACGAGTTGTCTGGATGCCACGCCGCATCATGCAGGAAATTTTGACTAGTTTAGTCTTAAAACATGAAATTCATAACATACATAAGAAAGAGTATAGGACCATCGCCGTAATTTATTTAAGATGCGAAATTGTGAAATGCATGATAACACTCACGTTGGAGTCTCTAATTCAAACTTGGTCCTTAAAATTTAAAGCAGAATATGACAAAATGGTTAAAAATTACTTAAATCATTCACAAGACCATTATCTAATATACAAAAAAATTTTAGAGATATCGTAGTAAATATTTAAATTTAGAGATTCACTACTCATTCTCTATGTATATTAATAAAATGTTTATAATTGTAAGGGGGTAGGGTGGTCTCGACAAATAGCTAGCGAATAAGGTTTGTGCCCGGCAACATCGACATTTGCGATTTAAGTAGGGTGGGAGTGTTGGGTGATCGATTAGATTTTGACACGAGAGAGAGAGAGAGAGAGAGAGAGAGAGAGAGAGAGAGATTGTGTGTGCAAAAAAAAGAAAGAGAGCGCTTGTGTGTGTGCAAAAAAGAAAGAGAGCGCTTGTGTGTGTGCACGGGTAGACGGTAACACCGCCGATGGAAGTCGGATTATAGTTGTCGTCATGTTCCGTCGGTTTTCTGTGACTGATGGTTGGATCCTCGTCGGTTCCCTTGGATGATCACTCGATCTGAGTGCTTTTAAAAAGAGAAAAACAATATAAAAGAACATATTATTCAGTTAAATAGAGATATGAACAAAATTGAGATGTGTTAATTTTGAAAAAAAAAACTAAACAAATTAGGGATTGTTATAAGAGTGTCGGTAAGACACTTGCAAGTGGTGGATGAAATTTTCAAACTAATTATAGATGTTTGTCTCCTACATAGTGTTTTTGAATAGTTATTTGGTATTATAAATACCATGTGTTAGTAAAGAAGAGATGTATCCAGTAAAATTGCAATTCTCACATTTCATTTTTCTTTATTGTTTCTTTGTTACTAAGTTCAATTATTACTTCAATAATCTTGTTATAATTAGAGCTAATATTATAACACGTTATCAGCACGAGCCGCTTATATCCTAACCAAGAAAGCAACAAAATGTCAAATATAGCAAAACTCGAATTCCCTGCACTCAACATTTCTGGAGAAAATTATATGTCTTGGACAGCAAATGTCAAAAGACATTTAAAATCTATGGATGTGTTAGAAACAATCCAAGAATACAATGATTGCTCTGACCAGGATAAAGCAAGAGCTGATGTTTTCATCCATAAACATATTGATGAATTACTACAGCATGAGTATTTTAATTATGATAACCCATATATGATATGGGAAGATTTGAAAAGCAGATTCGGTCATCTAAGGGAAGTTTTACTTCCTACTTCTAGAGATGAATGGAACAGTCTTAGGTTCCAAGATTTTAAGAGGGTAAATGATTACACCTCTGCTTTATACCAAATTTGCTCAAAGCTAGAATTTTGTGGGTATCCCGTAACAGAGGAAGAAAAGTTAGAGAAAAATTTCTCCACGTTTCATGCATCAAACATAAACTTGCAAACACATTATCGTTTGCAAAATTTTAGGAGATACTCTGATCTAAATGCATTGCTCCTTATAGCAGAGAAAAATAATGAATTATTGATGAAAAATCATCAATCTCGTCCCACGGGTTCATTAGCGATACCAGAAGCACATGTTGCTCACAAAATTTCTCATAAAAATTCTGGTCATAAATGGGAACAAAGTTGAGGACGAGGCCGTGGACGTGGCCGTGGTCATTTTGACAAAAGACATTTTAATGATCGTAAGCTTTCATTCAAATGGAACAATAATTCTTACGGTCGTTGTCGTGGTCGTAACCAGAGAGCCAATAATTATCATGTCCCACACAATACCAATCCCAACCACCAAAATAAATGGAATGAAGCTGGTAGGTCCGAAAACAATGGCACTTCATGTTTTAGATGTGGAAGTACAAACCACTGGGCAAAGGCTTGTCGCACAACTCCATATCTGTGTGAACTGTACCAAGCCTCTCTAAAAGGAAAAGAGAAAGAAGTGAACCATGTTGATAACTTTAATAATATCAATGCTGAGCTGAGCGTTGAAGACTTTGGGGTGGAACTTTGACACAAAGTTGCTTGACTACTATAATTAGATGCAATTATTAAGTGTGTTCTCATTATCTTTAATTATGTAGTTCCTCTTTCATGTACTACTTGTGTTTCAATTAAATAAAGTTCTTATTAAAATATCATATGTCTTCGTTATACACTTATTTTTTTTCTTAATATTTTTCAAGATTTAAAATGAAAATCACCGGAGCACAAGATCAAACAAATGAAGAAGATATATGTATAGCGGATAGTGGAGCCACACATACTATACTTAGATCTAAAAAATATTTTTATAAACTGAAACCAACAAAAGGGATCATCAATACAATATCAGGTCCTACAAACTTGATAGAAGAAGTAGGAAAAGCTAATTTAGCATTACCAAATGGTACAAAGCTCAAAATAGAAAATGCTTTATTTTCCCCAAAATCAACAAGAAATTTGTTGAGTCTCAGAAACATATATCATAATGGATATGATACTCAGTCAAGGACTGTTAGTAATGAAAAATATTTGCATATCATAAGCAAAGATCAAATATTGGAAAAATTGCCAATGCTCCATTCTGGTTTGCATTATACATATATAAATGTGCCTCAAGCACATATGACAGTCAAAGAAAATTGTTGCGATTCTGGTATCATAAACTTATGGCATGACAGATTAGGCCATCCAGGATCCACAATGATGAAAAGGATCATTGAAAATACACATGGGCATCCACTGAAAGGTCAAAAGATCCACAAAATAGATAAAATGCCTCAATGTACATCTTGTTCTCTTGGAAAATTAATTACAAGGCCTTCGCCATTAAAAGTCGATAAAGAAACACCAATGTTTCTTGAAAGAATTCAAGGTGACATATGTGGACCAATTCATCCACCATGTGGACCATTTAGATACTTCATGGTCTTAATAGACGCATCCAGCAGATGGTCTAATATCTCTTTATTATCAACTCGTAATGTTGCTTTTGCAAAATTTCTTGCTCAAATTATCAAATTACGTGCACATTTTCCGGATTATACCATTAAAAGAGTAAGGCTTGATAATGCGGGAGAATTTACATCACATGCTTTTGATGATTATTGCATGTCTGTGGGGATTGTTGTAGAACACCCTGTTGCTCATGTACACACACAAAATGGCTTAGCCGAGTCGTTGATCAAACGCCTACAGCTAATAGCCAGACCGTTAATAATGAGGACAAAACTCCCTGTTTCTATTTGGGGTCATGCAATTATGCATGCTGGATCATTAATCCGCTTGAGACCAAGTGCAAATCATAAATACTCTCCTACACAACTTGTTTATGGAAATGAGCCAAATATCTCTCATCTTAGAATTTTTGGTTGTGCTGTGTATGTTCCTATTGCACCACCACAACGCACAAAAATGGGTCCCCAAAGAAGGTTGGGAATATATGTTGGATATGAAACATCTTCCATCATAAGATACCTTGAACCTTTAACAGGTGATGTATTTACAGCACGTTTTGCTGATTATCATTTTAACGAGACAATGTTCCCGACATTAGAGGGAGAAATGAAAAAGCAAGAAAGAGATATATCATGGTGTGTGCCATCATTGTTACACCTAGACCCAAGATCAAAACAAAGTGAGACAGAGGTTCAAAAAATAATACATCTACAAGAAATTGCAAATCAGTTACCTGATGCATTTACTGATATAAACAGGGTCACTAAATCTTATATACCAGCTGCTAATGCTCCAGCTCGAGTTGAGATTCCAAGCAAGCAAAACCATAATAATGCACCTCATGAATCTCAAAAACGTTTAAAACGTGGAAGACCAATCGGTTCAAAGGATAAAAATCCTCGAAAAAGAAAGGGTTCTGAGAAGGATACTGACCCTAAGGAAGGAATGATTGACAAAACCTTCCCTCAGGAAAGAATAAATGATATAACATTTCCTCGGGAAGAAATAAATGATTCCAATAAAGAATTGTCAATAAACTATGGTAAATCACATATAATGTGGGATCGAGATGAAATGGAAAATATTGATGATATATTTTCTTATTCTGTGGCAAGCGATATCATGGAAGAAAATGATGACCCTGAACCAAAATCTGTAGATGATTGTAAAAATCGACAAGATTGGAACAAATGGAAAGATGCTATGCAAGCTGAATTAAACTCACTAAACAATCGAAAGGTTTTTGGACCTATTGTTATTACACCAAAGTTAATGAAACCTGTAGGATATAAATGGGTTTTTGTGAGAAAACGAAATGAGAAAAATGAAGTTACAAGATATAAAGCAAGACTTGTAGCTCAAGGTTTTTCTCAGAGGCCAGGAATTGACTATGAAGAAACGTATTCTCCTGTTATGGATGCTATTACGTTTAGATATTTAATCAGCTTAGCAGTCTCTAAAAAGTTAGAGATGCGTCTTATGGATGTTGTCACAGCTTACTTGTATGGATCACTAGATAGTGACATCTATATGAAAATTCCCGAAGGATTTAAACTCCCCGATGCCATAAGCTCAAAGCCTAAGGAAATGTATTCCATCAAATTACAAAGATCCTTGTATGGACTGAAACAATCTGGAAGGATGTGGTACAATCGTTTGAGTGATTATTTGATAAGCAAAGGATACACAAATAATCTTATTTGTCCATGTGTCTTCATCAAGAAGACAACATCAGGATATGTGATAATAGCTGTGTATGTTGACGATCTAAATTTAGTTGGGATACAAAAAGAAATTAATGAAGCAGTTACTCTTTTAAAGAAAGAATTCGAAATGAAAGATCTTGGAAAAACCAAATATTGTCTTGGTTTACAAATTGAGCATATGCATAATGGGATACTTGTGCATCAGTCAACTTATACTGAGAAACTCTTAAAATGTTTCAATATGGACAAAGCAAATCCTTTAAGCACACTGATGGTTGTTAGATCACTCAATGTTGACAATGATCCATTTCGTCCTTGCGAAGATAATGAAGAGATTCTTGGTCCCGAAGTACCATACCTCAGTGCAATTGGAGCACTTATGTATCTTATTAACTGTACAAGACCTGACATTTCTTTTGCAGTTAATTTATTGGCAAGATTCAGTTCATCCCCTACTAAAAGACATTGGAATGGCATTAAACATATTTTTCGGTATTTAAAAGGAACTGTTGATTCAGGTTTATTTTATCCTAACGATTCAAAAGAAGGGTTAGTTGGTTATGCAGATGCAGATTATTTATCTGATCCCCATAAAGCAAAATCTCAAACTGGATACGTATTTAAGAATGGAGGAACTGCGATTTCATGGCGTTCTCAGAAACAAACACTCATTGCAACATCTTCAAATCATGCTGAAGTCATTGCATTCCATGAAGCTTCAAGAGAATGTGTATGGTTAAGATCTATGTCACGACACATATTGATTTCTTGTGGTCTAGAGAAAGATCGAATCCCAACTCCTATCTATGAAGATAATGCAGCTTGTGTCTCGCTAATGAAGGAAGGGTATATCAAAAGTGACAGAACAAAGCATATACCACCAAGATACTTTGAGTATACACGGGACCTTATTAAAGACAATCAGGTTGAGATGAGATATGTCCAATCCAACAACAACTCAACTGATCTTTTCACAAAAGCACTTCCCACAGCAACATTCAGAAAACATGTCCATGATATTGGCATGCGCCATGTACGAACGATGTAACGACCTGCAACTTGAGGGGGAGCTATATGCTGCACTCTTTTTCCCTTAGCTAAAGCTTTTTCCCATTGGGTTTTTCTTTAGCAAGGTTTTTAATGAGGCAGTACTTCAAGACCCTGAAGTTTGAAAATGTGTCATCCAAGGGGGAGTGTTATAAGAGTGTCGGTAAGACACTTGCAAGTGGTGGATGAAATTTTCAAACCAATTATAGATGTTTGTCTCATACATAGTGTTTTTGAATAGTTATTTGGTATTATAAATACCATGTGTTAGTAAAGAAGAGATGTATCCTGTAAAATTGCAATTCTCACATTTCATTTTTCTTTATTGTTTCTTTGTTACTAAGTTCAATTATTACTTCAATAATCTTGTTATAATTAGAGCTAATATTATAACATGGATTTCATTTTCATACTCAGAAATCATAAATACAACGGAACTACCCCGTCCCCTTTGTTGTTTTAAAGATTCCCCTAGCATTCTAAGTTCGTCTCTCATAGTTACATTACAAAATACTATATTTCCCTCTTATGTTCAATTAAATAATATTTTTTTATATTTTCATCATTATAGTTTTTTATCTTCTCTACTCACAACTAATTCAACAAATATTAAAAAAAATATGGACAAACAAAGTTTTTTAAATTTATAAAAAAATCACTGCATTCTCTCTCTTCATTATATAATTTACACTCACAACCCCTTAAAATTAATATATCAACTCCATTATTATTGCTTCTAGCTACCTGTGTCTTTAAAGAATTTATTACGATATGAACACAAACTTTCATATATGTTTTATGAATTTTTTATACTTCCTTGCTGAACAGAAGGATTTGACGAAGTCTAAAGTCAAATATTGTATTTTACTACAAGTTGAGCCTTTATACCGCTTATAATGTATTCAATATAAACGTTGCTTTGTTAGGTAAGCAAGTTAATGTTAAACAAATTCAAATATTCAAATTGACTCCATCAAATTAATTTTTTTTACGATGATTTTTATGTGTTTAGGTCATCGCACTTTTTAAATTTGAGAGCTTTATTATCTTATTCTGGTTAGACTATGTTGTTTTATTCAGGCTCACACTAGCTTCAGAATTTGGCTTGGGCGTTTCCACAGGAAACCAGTTGTTGTGCCACCACAAAAGCAGACTTTCTGGCGTAACACACAGTGTGAATAAAATCGGGTGAACTTAGGATTCGAATTTATAATCTCACAAAGCCTAACTCAAATTCTTTATTGTCATAATCCAACAAAAATAACACAAGTAGAGATCGAATTTGAATCTCCATTAAAGAATTCAAATCTTTCTACCAGATGCTAGGCCACAAGTGGTGAATATTCATCGATTAGTTAATCTATTATTTTATATTTACTAAATTACCGTAATTAAAGTGTTATTTAATATATTCTATATCAATCTCTCAAGATACGATTTGTATTATGTTTCTTACTCATCCCATATATACACCTAGAACAATAAGAAATGTAATTCTTAATTATTTCTAGGATATCTATATAGTTTACACATTTTTATTAGACCGTGTGAAACCACTAAAGTCTAGTAGTCGTTTGTAGAATGCAAAAAATTATCGTTCAAAATTAAAAAAAGTAAATAAATAAATAAAAGGAGATAACTTATTCAGATATTATCATGAACGTGTTCTTTGTATACTTATTTTATTTTTGTATTTTTAGACTTCATCGTCTTCCTTAAATTTTTCGAGAAGTTTTTTTGTTTTTTTCTTAGCAATCTAACGTATGATGACCGCATGAGTTACCATTTGAATGACGTTATTGTAAACAAGGGCGTAAATATGTTAAATGTTAATATTGACCTCACATGTGGCCCGTCTACAACAAAACATAAAAATCAGCTGGTACACTTCTGAAGAAACACGGGTCTAATCCCTTTAACGGATCTAGATCCAATAAGTCCACAAGTAGGATACAAACAACAACCAACAACGATACGAGTCTAATTTCTCAAAGTCCAATGACGGAAACCTGCAAAACAGACACCATGAGCTCGTTACGGGAAGGACAAGAGGGGGGTCTTCCCGTAACCACCATCCGGCGTGAGAATAAGTACAATTCCGGTGAAGATAAAGAACTTAGAGTAGATAGTTGAGTGTGAATGAATAGCTCATCAAGATTGTGAAGGTACTTATAGCCGAAGGATGTGGAAATATAATTGGCCCAGCTGTTCCTTTCTAGAAGATGCTCTCATAACCGTTTGGACATATGTCCTCAAATAACAGGTTGAGCTATACAGCCCATGTGCATGGTTGTAACAACCTGGACACGTGTCTTCTTGTAATAGGATGGGATAAACCTGACCATGTGTATGCTTATAACAACTTGGACACGCGTCCTTCTCTTATTGGCTGAAGGATCACGTATTCTCCAAGAAAAGATTTTGGTAAATCTGCTAAAAGGGAATTGGTTAAAATATAGCTGTCCTATAACGTTGCCTTCCGGTCATTTTTGGCGGGTGAAAGTACTATCCCGCGGATGACTCCTGAGGGCGTCCAGATCCTCTCGCACATAGTCTCTAGAACATATCATTGTTATTCCTTTACTGAGTTATGCGAGTGATTCGTTTGTCCTGCGGGTGGCATATGAGGAGTTCCCCACTGACCCGCAGGTGATACTTAAGGGTATTTGGATCTTTTTGGTACCCTACCTCTATAAGTCCCCCAGTCCATTGTTTCTTCTATGTAAACTTTTACGCGGGTGAAATTTTGGACTTTAATATATTTTGGGGATTTTAAATTTTTTGAAGGTTAGTGGAAAACACTTCTTTGTATGGTGTGGATAACCATGAAAAAGGGGGATTTGAGAGCTTGCAGATGTGTGAACAGGTGATAGGACATCTGTGTCGGCTGTCACTGTACCCGACTGTTTGCTTTTTCACCTTTTTCAAATTTCTCGCGTGACGTGGCGTCACCTTAGTGGAATGAGCTTTTTTCTCTCTACTGTCTGTATCCCGTCGCATTTACCGCGATGGGTATAAATAGCAGTGCTTATCTTTCTTTTGAAGTTTTATCGTCTTCGATTTATCATTATTCTTCATATTTTCTTCCAAACTTCAGACTGAACCTTTTATTTCGTTCAAAATTGCTCGTTGTTTTTCTTTCACCGTCGAACCAATGGCCGGTGATAAAAAGTTATCATCGTCATCCGATATCGATATTGTGTAAGTTAGTTGGAAGATAACCGATTATGAAAAATTAATCCATACTTATGGGATTCCATTGGAATGGGGGCCGGAGTTCCCTGCTGCTGGGTCTGTTGCTAGTAGGCCTCCCATCGGCAAAATGGCAGTTTATGCGGAATTCTTTGCTCATGGGATTCTTCGGTTTCCGATAACCATATTCCTTATGAACATTCTTAGCGCCTATGGGATCCATCTCTCCGAAGTGCACGCGTTCGGACTCATGCGGATTCGCCATTTCGAATTCGTATATAGAGCGAAAGGGATGGTTCCCCATATTGATTGGTTTCTGGTCTTTTACCGGGTTATCAACCATGGCGGGTGGTTCAACTGCGCCCCGATTCCCAAGAGAATCATTGGAACCGAACCACCCCGCAGTGCTCACGAGTGGAGGACAAAGTTCTTCTGGATTTCTGAAGACGTTGTTCCCACTAGGATGGTTCGTCGTCCGGCCAACGAGAAGCTGCCGAACGTTGTTACGGCACCGCATGAGAACCAGGAATGGTTCCGCGTGTTAATGGGTGCGCCAACGCCCATGTGTGTCATCCCCGAGGAAGCGTTGGTGTGGGCGGGTATGAGCCGTTTGTGGCAATATCCGGATTTAGAGCCTTTCTTCTTAAATGTGGATGAAAGTAAATCTGACGTCCTTTTATACCTTTCTGTAATTTTCGCTCTGTAGGATTTTTTGCTTAATCCCTATTTTATGTATTTTCAGGTGAAGGGTCCATTTTGAATGCTCTTAAGGATGATATGAGTTGTCCACAATAACGTATCAAAGACACGAAAGTCTTACCCATTTTGGACAGGATCTGGGATCATTTCCATTTTCCGACTAAGGTGCGCGCGAAACCTACTGTCTCGGAAGCTATTTTCCAAATAGGCGCGTACACTCTTAACCCTCGCTCTTTAAATGTCATTACCTCTGATGGGGTGATTGTACTTCTATCTTTGAGCAACAAGTCATCACCCCAGGGGGAATATGATTCTGACCCTTCTTCTGGAATCTCATCTGTTTCGCATGCGTTGGCAGAGTTGGAGCGAAAAAGGAAGCTTCAGTTCTCCAAAGCAAGTGATGCGGGTGTAAGCCACACGGATGTTGAGGGAGATCCATCGAAGAAGAAGCCTAGGACACATCACCCGAAAAGACAGAAGATCAGCCTTGCCAATCGTATTAAAGGGATGTCTAGTAAGTCTTCGTGAAAACTTTATCTTTCCATTATACTCTTATCCGTACGTGAATGTTATTTTGTTATTTGCAGAGTCGACTGGGGTTACTGGTGAGGGTGTGTTGTCGGATAAACCACCATATCCACCACCAGAGGAGGAGAAAATACCATCTCCACCACCAGAAGAAGAGAAACCACCATCTCCTCCACCAGAGGAAGAAAAACCATCATCTCCGCCGCTAGAAACAAAGAAAGTCCCGCTTCCTCTGCCAGAAGCAGAAAAAGCATTAACTCCTTCATCAACAACTGTCGTATCTGGTGACGCTTCTGGGTCTAGGAGGCAGGAACCAGTTTCGGATGCTGAAAGATTGGTGGCGCATGATGCGCCACATCAATCATCACCTCTACCTCCTCCACTTCACTTTTCCTTTTCCTCCCTGGTACGCCCCCAAACATCAATTTTTAATTACTATGGAGTACCCAATCCAAGGGACGATGACCACTTGCATATTCCTCATTCGAATATCGCGAAAGGATCTCGTTTCACATATCCGAGCACTTGTGCTACATTTGTTAGCCAATGTGTTCCTCCTGCAGAACGGGCTTTTCAGCGTGACCGTTCCCGCCATGATATTCATATGGATTTTTCTTCTGCTATAGCCAACATCATGGCTAGTGGACAAGAAATTTAGCGAGAATGGCGATCAATGGGGGAGAGGTGGGGTGACATGTCCCGGGCCGTGGATGAGGCTAAAAATGAAGCTGAAGAGTAGCATCTGAAGGCTAGCACTGCCTAGTGGAAGCTGACAGATGTTGATATTGCTCTTAGAGCCGAGAGAGACAAGCACACAGCCGCGGCCCGCCAATGGGAAGAAGCTTGTAAAAGATAGATTATTGTTCTTCAAGCTTCTCGGGACGAGGCCCAACGAAAGAAAAAAGATTTGGATAAGGCACTTGAAGCAAACGCTGCTATGGAAGCTCAAGTGACTCGCCAGGGTGCCATTATTCAAACCCATGAGGCGGAGTCCAAGCTGCGGAAAGAGCAGGCGGATCTCATGGAGAAGAGGGCTACCGACATGTAAGCCTCCTATGACTCTCTGTTGCAAACGCGTGATGACGCGGAAGCTCGTGCAGCCAAGCACTTGGAAGACAATCAAAGAATGGCTTACGGTTTCCGCAAGCTTCAGGGGAGGACAGAGCGAGCCGAAAAGGATTGGCGTTGGCTCCTAGAGAAAGGCCTAGCCTCGGTATGTTATTCCCTTTTTCCTATTATTATTTTTTTTAGTTTTGATTATGTCAATAATGTTTATGAGTATCTTTTTCTTGACAGGTCATCAAACATATTAAAGAAGGACCTGATCTAGTAGACAGTCTTCCATTAGGTTTTAACGAAGTACTGGTGTATGCACAGGCTGGCCATTCCATCGAAGAACATCCGTTGCATGGAATTGACGTTACTCAGGAGTATGAAATGCGCTTAAATGAGTATGACAATATGTCATTCCCTCTGCAAGGCATGCTTCCTGAGTTCGCGGCAGCGGGTGACGGCGTGCACCGCCGAATGGAGTATTTAGAAGAAGAATTTGAAGACACTTTGCCAATGCCTCGCTCTTCACCAAAGCCTGATTCACCATCCGCCAAGTCCCACGAAACAAAAGACATATCCGCTCCGGATCCGTAGAATAGGCTACGACTTGTAATTTTATTTCATCTTTTGTAACCAATTCTTTGATATGAATACGAGAAATCTTTGTCTTTTAATATTTTTGATATTTTAGACTTAAGATATTTTGTGTGAACGTATTTGAATCTTGAAAGTGGGTGTGGGGGAGCAACATGTTAAGAAAATGGTGAAGGAACAGTTGAAGCGATGTGTGTGTAAGCCATATGCAGTCCTTTTCAGTTTTTCGTCTTTCCCTCCTGACGTGTTGCCTTCTGGTTGGGCCACACCTTCTCTCTCCACTGGCAGCACTCCCATCGCATTAATTGAGATGGGTATAAATAAGGCGGTTAATTCTATCATTTCATTCTTATCACTTTCAACACCTTCTTCTTTTCTATTTTCTTTCAAACCCTGGATCTGCATCTTGCAAATATTTCACAAGCGTTCATCTTCGATCTTAATGACTGGAGAAAAGAAGGACAGTCCTTCCATTGATAACATTGTTATCAATTGGAAGAAAAGAGACTTCGAGGATATTGTAAACGTCTACGACTTGGCACCAGAATGGGAGCCAGAATACTCGGCTGACAGTTCTACTGCCGATAAGCCTCCGGCCAAGAAGATGGCTGTATACGCTGAAGACTTTACTACCGGAAATCTTCGATTTCTGATAACTAAATTTGTCGGGGCCGTCTTGATGGCATACGGGGTGCATTTGTCACAGGTCCACCCATTTGGATTGCTGAGAATTCGACATTTCGAATTCTGCTGCCAAGCCCATAACTTGGAGCCTTCAGTCAGCATATTTGTCGTCTTCTACAAGATGACAAACCGTGGTGGGTGGTACAGTTGGGACACCACCGAAAAAGGTACTATTGGTACCAAATGGTACCGGAGCTTGCATGACTGGCGGTCGAAGTTTTTCTGGATTCGGGAGGACGTCGTTCCTATTCCGATGAGTTATCACAAACCTGACGCCGAGATGCCGACGGTTCGTGCCACCACCTAAGTGAGCCTCCCGTGGTTCCAGACACTGACCGACTGACCCGCACTCCCACTCCCATGCGTGCAATTCATGAGGGAGCATTGGTGTGTGCTAAGATGAGCCGTCTATGACCATTTCCTGATTTGGAACCATTCTATGAGAAGCCTTATAAGAGTAAGTTTATTTTTACTTTCCAATAACTTGTTTAGATGTTTAACTATTTGTTTGTGTAGGTGAAGGGTCAATCTTCAGCTCGCTTCTAGACCATGAGGAAGGCTTATGGTCTGCTGCCCGATAGATCCCAAGGATTCACCTTACCTTGAACGTACTCGCGGCAATTTTTTGTTCTCTACCGTCCTGCGCCCGGAACCTGTAGTTTCCGAGGCAATGTTTTCCAAAGGTGAGGAGATTGCTGCGAAAGGTGAGGGAGTTCTGAAACCTCGTCCTCTTACTGCACTCACTTCTAGCGGGGTGATAGTTCTTCTTTCCTCTAGTGAGGAATCGTTGCCCCGCGAAGAAGAAGAGTCATCTGTTGATGCTGCTAACGCTGAGAATATCATGCGTGCAACTGTAGGTTTGACCAGCAAGAGGAAATAAAACCCATCCACAAGCAAGGTTGTGGATGCGGGAAAGGATACTGCTGAGGTCGCCACTAATGAAGATGAACATCAGGATGTGGATGCTGATGGCCCCCAAACCTACTTGAAAGGGCAAATCGAAACTGTCCAAACCTGCAGTTCCCAAAAAACGTAAAAGGATGAGATTGGGGGATCTCATCCATCAGCTTGCACCAACTCTTGCTATACCAGGTAACGTTCTTGATAATTTTGCTCTTTGATTATTTTTATTAGTAATACATCTTTTTGAGGGAGTGGAGTGTTTTGTAGGTTCCTCAGAGGAACATGTCAAGGACTCGTCCGATCATCGAGAGACGACACCACCCACTTCTCACTCACAACTGGCAAAGACCCCATTACCATAGAGGATACCCCTCCTGGTAAGGGTGAGCATGATGATGCTTCTAAAAAGCCTCTCGTCACTTCGCCTCCTGATTCCCTTCCTCACCCTGTGGATCAAGAGGGACCTAGTGTTGTTGCCAGCGGGCCTGAAGCATCCACTTCCCAGCACCATGACGATCCATTAATATACCGCCCACATTGGCCAGTGCATCGGGATTCCACGTTCTCTGATACTGACGCATGTCACGAGTATCTACAACAAGGAATCCCTCCCGCCGAGAGGGAGCGCCAACGTGGGCGTCCTCGCTATGAGTTAGTGAACTTATATTCCTATTCTCTAGCTAACGCCATCTCTACAAGTCAGGAAATATATTGAGACTGGCTAGCTATGAATGATGCATGGGAAGATTTGGAAGCCGAGGCAGAAAATGCAAAGAAGGGGGGTGAGGAAGCCAGGAAAGAGGCTGAGGATCACCGCCAAGCTGTTGACACTACTAAACGGCAATTGGCAGATGCCAATAAGGCATTGGAGGCGGAGAGAGCTCGCTGGTCCTTTGCTTAGGAAACCCAAACTGCCCTCCAGCTACAAATGGATGAGCGCAACTATCTTGTTTCTTCCTACTTGGAAAAAATAAAAACTTTGATGGCCGAAGCATCCGCTAAGGATGAACGCCTTGCCACTCTTTCTGCTAAGAATAGGGAGCAAGCCCTGGAATGCGCTGGGCATAAAATGGATCTTGTTCGTGCTAAAGCGGACAAGAGGTGGCTAATGGCGGAGGGAGTTCCTCATGTAACTCTTCTTTCTTTAATTCCATTTGATGAATTTTATTTTTACTGTATTCTTACACTTTCTCTATTTCAGGTTATTGAGCACATTCACGAAGGTGCTAAAATTGGGAATTGTCTCGCAGCCTTGCTTGTTGCATCATCACAAGTTGTCCGTCAAAAAGGGTTTCACGAAGGCGTGAAGTTCGCCGAGGAGAAACGCCCACTTGAAGAATTCGAACTTCATGGCCAAGATACTGCCAAGATATACTCTGAAAAGACAGAAGCTTTCAACAATCTTAAATTTCATATTGAAGAAACTATGTCGGAGCTTGCTGATAAAAAAGACGGCGTTGATCTTTTGAAGGCCTACTTCACCTCTGATCATAAAGAAAATGAAGAAGACCAAGAAGAAGAAGATGCGGATGGGGATGATGAAGATCCACCGTTGTAATTAATATATTTTGCGAAAAATCCGCATGTATTCATCTTTATTGTAAATCGTCATAAAACTTTGTAATCCCTTTTGACTGTATATATGAATTTGTTCTTCCTTCACACTTTGTTTATTGAATAATATAAGTGTTAGATTTGTAGGATCTTCTTAATTGTTAATAAATGATTACACAAATTTATGTTAAGGACCTGCAGATCCTTTCTGGCATGCGGACCAGGAGATGTTTGTTGCTCAATAATTGTAGACAAATTTAGACAAAGTTTTTTAACAAGAAAAGCACGCATGCCAGAATATATTGCAAATGATAACATTAAATGTCTTTTTACTAGTCTACTGGGCACGCATGCCAAATAAAAAGTAACTGATACAAACTAAACTCAAATGTAATACTTTTTCAATTGTGCAACATTCCAAGTTCTAGGAATTTCACTCCCATCTAACTTTTCCAACTTGTATGCGCCCTTGGCTAATAATTCTTTAACTTTGTAGGGGCCTTCCCAAGTTGGGGCCAACTTTTCCGGAGGCTCTTGACCAGGCGCTTTATTGTTGCGAAAGACGAAGTCTCCCGCATCAAAAGTGCATTTATGAACCCACGAGTCATAGTACTTTTGTGGTTGATGTTTATATTTATGCTCGCGAATCAGTGCTAACTCTCTCCTTTCTTCAAGGAGGTCAAGGTTTAGCCTCAACTCTTTCTCGTTGTCATTGTTTATTTACGATCGTGCGGATAGGATTCCGATTTCGGCCAGAATCATGGCTCCTATTCCATAGGTTAAACTGAATGGCGTTTCAGAATTACCTGATTTCTTCTGAGTACAAAAGGCCCAAAGCACACGGGCAACTCGTCTACCTAGCCTGTTCTTTTCACTCCTAATCGCGCCTTGATTCCGTCCTTAATGGATCTATTCGCTCTTTCGACTAGGCCGTCAGCCTGCGGTGGGCTACATAAGTAAACACTTGTGTCACTTGCAGTTCTTTCAGCCAAGCTTGTAACCCGCTATCTGCGAATTGAGTTCCATTATCGCTAACTAATTCTTGCGGGAGGCCGAAACGGCAAGTAATGAACTCCCACAAAAATTCCTTGACGCTCAATGCAGTGATAGAAGAGACCAGTTTGGCCTCGACCACTTGGTAAAATAATCAATAGCGACAATCAGGAATTTGACGCATCCCGGGGCTTCTGGGAAAGGACCCATGATATCAATTGCCCACTTTTGGAACGACCAAGTGGATGTTACTGGTACCAGCTCATTCTTTGGTCGCAGAGTATTAGGGGCTTGGCGGTGGCATGAATCACACTTTCTAATCTCTTGTACAACATTGTTGGTGCATAATGTCAGTAGTTCAGTATCTCGTGTTTTGTATGTGTCTGTAATCATGTTAGATTGTTTGTTTTTGTTTTCAATATTGTGTCACACAAGTTCGCCTGGGATGTATGCGAACTTGTAGACAAGCGAAGTTGTGACAACTTCGCCTAGTCTGTTAGGCGAAGTTGTCGAGGTTATATAAACCTCAACTTCGGCTTGTTTTGTTAAAGTTTTTTCCAGAACGTGTAAGTGATAATTGAGATCACGTGTTGAAGTGTTGCAATACAATCGTGTTTATTAGTATTATAACGTGTGTTTGCTTATCGGTTCAACGTATCATATATCTTACGCTCGTATCGTATTACGTGGGGATTCCGCACCCTCGTGTTACGAGATACTCCTGTGTAGATCCGGCTGGGAACCTACAATTGGTATCAGAGCGTTTGCTCGTGATTGTGTGGTTCGGGATTATCACACGGGTGTTAAGATCGTTCCGTTCGACTATTCGCGGAACGAGTTTATGTTGAAATACCTAGTTTTTGTGTCTTACCCATCTCCCACCATCAAATATAACCCATTACACCTTCGCATACCTCACAATACGTTAAATTAAGACATGAAAAAACCTTGTGTTCATCAGGCGAAGTTGCCGTCACTGTTCGTAGGGTTTAAGCGAACTTATAAGGTTTAAGCGAAGTTATAGAGAAGGCAAAGTTGTCAGGCGAAGTTGATTATAAGCGAAGTTAAGTTGTCAGGTGAACTTATCCTTAAGCGAAGTTATAATAACTTATCCGGGAATGTATGATGCGAAAGTCACTCCAAGTTCAAGTTCAAAATCAGAATCCTCTGCCTACTACTCAAAGGGAGAATCAAACTCAAACTCAACTCCGGATGGTCATGTGATTCTCAATATGGATGGCGATGTATGTTTCGTAGCTGGAGGTAGTAATACTTCAAAACCTCAAGCCACAACTGGAAATTTCTCGTCAAATGTTCCGAGCTACAACTACTCACAGATGCCCATGAGTGTTAAATCAGCTGAACAGCAGTTTGCTCTCTATGCATCCTTCATTGCATCTTATGAGAACTACATCAAAGGTAAAATAGTCGACCCTGCAACTTTGGATGAGGACTATGATCAGATCGATGCTGTTGATTTGGAAGAGATGGACCTGCAGTGGCTGATGGCTATGATAGTAAGAAGGGTAAAGAGATTCATGAAGAAAACAGGTAGAAAGTTTGTTGGAGAAAGACCAGGGTTTGATAAATCAAAGGTTCGATGTTACAACTGTCAACAGAATGGTCACTTTGCTAAGGAATGTACAAATGAGAGAGTCGAACGAAGTCAGAACAGGGCTGCACAACAGAATGGGGAAGGTAGTGAGAATAGAGCTATGGTATCTAGACAGAATGGTGGATACAACTGGAATATACAAGTTGAGGAAGTGTTCGAACAGGCTAATTTGGTAAACATCGAAACTGGAGGAAGTGAGAGGGAGACGAGAGAAAATCAAGCATATATGGCAGAAGTGAACAATCAGCTCTCTGAGGTAAGTTCTGAACTTCATTGTATACAATGTGAAAATCTGTCTGAACAGTTGAAAACAGTAACTGATCAGTTTGTTAGTTTGGACGCACAATTTAAAACGTTAAAAGAAGATCATCACTACACTAAAACTAGAGAAAACAGTTACTCAGTAAAAATAGAAGCTAGTGAAAAGGATATCAGAAGTCTTAAAGCCAGTCTAGCTGATAAAATACAAGTAATTGATCTTAGTTATGAAGTGTTAGAAGAAAAAACCAAACTAATTGCTGAAAAAGATAAACAGATAGCTGATTACCAGGTAAAAGTGGTGGAACTAAACAGAAAAATTGAACAATTTAGAACTAAACAGTTAATTCACTAAGGTTTGGATGGCCTCATAGTCAATCCTCGAGAAGGTTTCCTTTCAGAACTTACAGAAATCATCCTCAAACTGACTTTGGGCAACCAAAGTACTGGATGCCGGTCAACAGATTTAACCAACCCAAGACCAGTAGGTCTTGGGTCCCCATATTTTAATCTTTTTCGTTAATTGTGCAGGAACAGTCAAACAGAGCTGTAAACAATCTGTGGGTTGTTGACAGTGGCTGTTCCCGGCACATGACTGGTAACAAGAATTTGTTACGTGACTGGAAATCTATTCAAGGAGGAAGGGTTAGTTTCGCTGGAGTGAATGGAGGTAGAATCACTGGTATTGGAACTATGACAAATGGAAGAATGAAGTTAGAGAAAGTGAATTTTGTGGAAGAATTGAAGCATAACTTGTTAAGTGTATCTCAGATTTGTGACAAAGAATACACGGTGCATTTTACTAGAAACGAGGCAATCGTCCTTTATCCTGGTTTCAAGATACCAGAGGCATGGGTGGTAATGAGAGCTCCAAGAGAAAAGAACACGTATGTAATGGATATGAGGTCAACTGAGATGACAACAGAAGAATCATTTCTTCTGTCAAAGGCAACTGAGTCTGAGTCAGAGTTATGGCATCGAAGAATGGGACATATACATCTTCGCAAGATGAATTACATTGTCAAAAATGGGATGGTGATTGGTGTTCCCTTAAAGAATTTTAACTTTGAAGATCAATGATTGTCGTGCAAGAAGGGAAAGCAACACATAAAACCTCATCACTCCAAGAAGGTTAACTCAATTGTCAGTACCCTAGACCTACTTCACATGGATCTCTTTGGTCCCGTGAATGTAAAGAGTCTAGGTGGAACGTCATACTGCTTGGTTATAACCGATGACTACTCTCGATACTCTTGGGTATACTTTCTGAAGGCAAAAGATGAGACAGTTCAGTTGGTAATTAACTTGATTACTAAGGTTGAGAATATTGTTGGGCGAAAGGTTAAGTACATCAGGAGTGATAATGGTACAGAGTTCAAGAATTACCAGATGGAGATGTTCTGCTTACAGAAAGGGATAGACCATCAGTACAGCGCCCCGTATACTCCGCAACAAAATGGGGTAGCTGAGTGGAAGAATAGAACGCTAATCGAAGGAGCCAGAACCATGCTGGCAGATGCTAAACTTCCCGTGGTGTTCTGGGCTGAAGCTATTGCCACAGCCTGTTATATCCTTAATCATGTTTTAACTATTAAAAGATTAAATAAAGCTTGTTATGAGCTTATGCATGGTAGAAAGCCAAACTTGAATGGTCTCGAACCTTTCGGGTCCCCATGTTCGATATTAAAGACAAAATCAAAATTTGGTGAGAAACCGACGAAGGTATTTTAGTCGGATATGTTGTTGGGACTCCCAACAGAAGAGTCTTTAATTTATCGAATAGCAAGGTTGAGGTGGTATGTAACACTGACATTACGAGTTACAAATCACCAAAGCCTAGCATGGGACCCGCTAAAGCTTTCGACTATGATAAACTATTCAAATCTTTTAATGTGCCTTACTTGGATTTTGCAGAAGTTAATGAGAAAATTGCTTCACAGATTCTGTATGACGAGGAGAAAAATATTGTGCAACGTCCGCGATACGATGAAAGACAACCTTCCTCGTCAAGTGCAGTTGATACTCCTGCTGCCTCTACTAAAGAAGAATTCTACAATCCATTTCACTCTCAACATCAATCACCCATTGATGAACTCTCTTCGAATTTAGAAAACAATCTGGAAGTCGGTCCGGTTCAGACTACTGGAATTCACAAAAATCACCCCTTGGAGAACGTGATAGGTAATCTGTCTGACGGTGTTCACACAAGAAAGAGTTTGGATGAACACACATGTGGTTACGCAAGCATTAAAGACACGTGGATCATAAATGAATGCTTGTACACCTGCTTCATCAGCCAGATTGAACCGAAGAATTATCAAATGGCTCTAAAGGACAGCTCGTGGGTCGAAGCCATGCAAGAAGAGTTAGCACAGTTCGAGAAGATGAAAGTATGGAAGTTAGTTGAAAAACCACAGAATGTAAATGCTATTAGTACAAAGTGGTTTTTTAAGTGTAAGAGAGATGAGAAGGGGATAATCATACAGAACAAGGCAAGGCTGGTAGTAAAAGGGTTTAATCAGCAAGAAGAAATTGACTACAACGAAGTGTTTGCTCCTGTGGCAAGATTGGAGGCAATTCGACTATTTTTGGCATTTGCTGCACACAAAGAGATGAAAGTGTTCCAGTTAGATGTGAAAAGTGCCTTTCTTAATGGTAAAGTCGATGAGGTGGTGTATGTTGAACAACCTCCAGGATTTTCTGACCCTGATTTTCCTGATCATGTGTACAAATTGAGTAAAGCTTTATATGGGCTACATCAGGCACCTCGAGCCTGGTACGCAACCTTGTCCGATTACTTGCTTGAGAATGGGTTCGAAAGAGGAAAGATTGATAGCACGCTGTTTGTCAAGAGAAAAGGGGGAGATTTTCTACTAGTTCAAATCTATGTGGACGACATCATTTTTGCTGCATCAAAAGTCGCCATGTGTCAGGAATTTGAAGCGATCATGAAAAAGAAGTTTGAAATGAGCACCATGGGCGAATTAACTTTCTTTTTGGGATTGCAGGTAGATCAGAAGAAAGATGGGATGTTCATTCATCAAGCAAAATATGTCCATGATGTGCTCAAGCGCTTCAAGATGGAAGATAGCAACCCATTTGATACACCAGTTTGCGTCAACCACAAACTGGGTGCTGATTCTGACAGTGATGAAGATGTGGATCCCACCCAATATCGAGCAATCATAGGTTCTTTAATGTATTTAACTGCATCTAGACCTGATATTATGTTTGCAGTTTGTCTTTGTGCTCGTTTTCAGGCAAGCCCGAAGGAATCTCACATGAAGGGAGTAAAGAGAATATTGCATTATCTCAAAGGCAAGCCTAAGTTGGGATTGTGGTACACGAAAGGGGGAGAACTGGATTTGGTAGCTTACACAGATTCTGACTATGGAGGTTGCAATCAGAACAGGAAGTCAACAACCGGTGGATGTCAGTTTCTGGGAGGAAGATTGGTGTCGTGGCAGTGCAAAAAGCATACCTCAGTAGCCATTTCCACTTGCGAAGCAGAGTACATGGCAGCATCGAACTGCTGTTCCCAGGTTCTTTGGATACAACAACAATTGTGCGATTACGGTCTGAATTTCATTCTAACTCCTATTTACATTGATAATACTGCTGCAATCTCAGTAACTAAAAATCCTGTCAAACACAGCAAAACTAAACATATTGACATTCGTCATCATTTTATACGGGATTGTGCTGAGAAGAAATTAATTGTGCTTGAAAAAGTTGATTCTTTGAATAATTTCGCCGATCTTTTTACTAAAGCGTTTGACCGATCCCGTTTTTAAAACCTTGTTGAACTTAATGGAATGATCAATCCCGAGTAACCTTGTTTTTCGTTTTGTCACTATCGCTTAGAATTATGTCGGTTACTTCGGTTTGAAGGACACATCTTCGGATATGTTTGGTCCTTACTTTTACTAGTAGATTATGAGAATAGCCATTAACCAGCTGACTGAAAGTGACCGGGGCGGTTTATGATGGGTTTTTATTCTTTCGCTGAAAAATAGTCGTTCATACTTAGTTAGAAGGACACATACTCGTATGTGGTCGGTCCAGCTGATCCATTGGATCTTCAGGATAGCCGTTTACCTGAAGACTGTGACTTGATCGGGGCGATAGAATTTAAAATTTTTTTAGGGAGATGATATAATTTTTCAAGTCTATAACTTCGTAAGAAGTTTCAATACAATGTTTAAAAGAAAATTGATCCAACCTTGGAAAGTGATAGAAAAACAAATTCTGTGTGCCTAACTGGGGAAGTTATTAGGCCTAAAAGACTCTAGAACAGCCATTGTAAGTTATGGTAGCTTTATTTGGTGCGTAAAAGTAGAAGTGATACAAATTAAATCGCCTCGATTTAATGTGGAGAATCATTCTGAGTTGTGCATGTCTCCATATACATCTTTCCGAATGATAGGCAGAAAAGTGATTACCCAGTCATACACGAGCCCGTGAGTGTTCTGATTCCCGAGAAGATGGTGTGTCAAGTACGTGCAGTGATCCAGATTCGGGACTTGCAGTCGTCTATTATTTGAGGCTGTATTAATATCTTCAGTATTAAAAAAAAATGTTGTTAAGCCTTCTGAAACTTATGTTGTTACAAATATCAATCAAGAGGCAAGAAAGAGATCGGGAAGAAGACTCTAAAGATCGATATATACTTACTGTTTAATCGGACACTACGGGTCGAAGTCAACTCGGGGTGACTTGGGGAAAGCCAAATACGCTTTGAGAATAGATAGGAGGCATCACAATCTCTCATGTGATATCCATCTAAATTTTGAGCTTAATTGAACCTAACCCGTATCACAGAAGCGATGAAAACCATACTAAGTTGTATACCTGCTTACAACCTGTTTCTTTATGTCATAATACCGCCGAACATGGATCTATGTGACAGCCACTTAATTAGTATGATTCCTGTTCGGATCTTTTCTAAAACATGTTGGTCCCCGTCAAGACTGAAATTTGATCCCGTTTATTTTATTACTAAAATTCTCTCTGGATATTCTGGTTTATGGTTTAAAACTTGGTTACTTGGTTCTTTGATCGTAAAGTTTAATTCTTTAACGGGAAATTTCAAAAGACTATTACATTTTGATCTAATTATATGGTCCTGTTTTGTAAATCAAGTTAGACGAACTTACTGGTAAAGTTAACAAGCGAAGTTGTTCAGGGGCGAAGTTAAGGGTAAGCAAAGTTAACCTTAAATTCGCCTGAGTATCTTTCATCCTATATAAGGTGTCTTTTTGGTCAAACACTTTACAACTTTTCAAACACTCCGGCGAACTTATAATCTTCTAACCCTTGGCGAACTTAAATCTCGAATAGAACCTTGTTATTATCTGTTTCCAATCCATGTTAAAGGTGTGTAGGCTTGGTATAACATGTAATTCATACTAATGGTGATAATCAAGGGCCGTGGTGATTCGATGTGTGATATTGTTTATGCTAACTGTTAAACAGTTAATAAACCAATCTGTTTATAATGTGTTCGTAACTCAATTGATTCACCAAACACGCAGTTAATCTCCATAGTAACATCTTTTCTAGTTCTCAATCAGAAATTCACCAAACAAACCAGGATCGGACCTCTGTATTCTCCGTTTCAGATTCAGGCGAAGTTAGGTTTAGGCAAAGTTGTTCTCAACTTCGCCTTATGCATAACTTCGCCTGCTCATGTTTAATTAATTAATTAGTCTGGTTGTTCTCAGGCGAAGTTAGGGTTGGGCGAAGTTATACTTAACTTCGCCTTATGCATAACTTCGACTGCTGCTTATCTTATTTAATTTAAAAGTTCTAATTTGTTATCAGGCGAAGTTAGGTTTAAGGCGAAGTTGTACTCAACTTCGCCATATGGTCAACTTCGCCTGCACATAAGAAGTTATCATAACTTCTCTCATGGTAACGGGCGAAGTTATGATCTGCTTTGTCGATGTTCTAACTTAGACCGTTTGTTGTGCAGACCGTTTGTTGTGGTGCTGGTGGTGACGAAGGTGGTGACAACAACCGACAGTTCTTCCCGGGTCAAAACATGTACATTACCTTGGATCCGGATGCTAGTGGCATCAACGATTTTCGCGAGATCATCTCCTTCCTAGTTCGCTCACGTATTTTTCACGCTATTACTACAACTCTCCCTATTTCTCTACCGAATATTGAAGATTTCTGGCGAATGGTAGAATATGACTGTAGAGTTGAGCCTCCGGTTATGCGCGCCACAGTGAACAATCAGGTGGTGCAGTTCTCTGCAGATCAAATCAGAGTCGCTTTGCAGTTCGGGACTGAAATTAGAGATGATCCTACAGATTTTTTAGCTCCATTCAGAGATGGTGCATTTTTACGTATGGGCTATTCGGGTCCTTTGGGTGACACTCAAAGGCGAAAGGGATTCTTACTGGCTCAGTGGCGTTTTCTGATGCACGTGATGATTGTGTGCATGTCGGGTCATAAAGCTGGTACCGACGGAATGGGGGCAACGATGCAATCTGCTATGACAGCCCTGACCTACAACAAGCCCTACAGCTTCAGTCAGATGGTGTTTTATGAAATCGATCGTCAGAGACGCGTGGTCGCTCGTGAAAGACTTTTAACGTACCCCAGATTCTTACAAATGATTTTGAATCATGTAGCACCTACGCTACCTCAACGACGTCCCATCCGTTATATTGAGAGTGTAAGTAAAAGGATCTTTGCACAATGTAGGTCGTCAAGCGCTCGTAGCAAACCAGAGCTTCATCCGCGGCACACTCCATTGTTTGGTTATTTGGTGAACCCTGCTTATATTGCTCCTCTTGGAGATGAATTTTGGGACCCTGCACCGCAACAGGCTGATGTTCCTCAACCACCACCTGTGGTACAGCAAGCATTGCATGCTGATCCTGTTGCAGCTCTACAGGAACAGGTAGATCTTGAAGCTGCTTTTGGTGGCCAAGGGTTCTTTGATATGGAGCAAATTGATCCAGCTGCTGAGGTTCAAGTCCCAGTAGCTGAGGCTTCTGGTGTAAATGTTTCGATGGTAACTACGTCTGTAGCTGATTCTGAGAGAAGCGACTCTGACTCCTCCGCTGACGATATCGTTGAAGCACGACAGATTCTGGTCACACAAGAAAGAATACATGGTAAGAGAAAGAAAGACTCAGATGACAGTGAATCTGACTTTGAGGAGGAGTTAGACCAGTTGATATGACGATCGAAGAGGGTTGGAACTGGTGAGGGTTCCGGAGCTGGTGAAAGCTCAAGGGTGGTTCGTTTCACTCCACCCGCGTTATCTGGTATGACTATGGTTCCTGCTTCGATGACTGTGACAGGAACGATCACCCCAAGTATTCCAGTGGTAACTACATCATCATCATTTGGCATTCCACCAACCACGTTTCAGTTTTCGGCTCCAGAGATAGTTTCCTTGCCACCTTCTGCTCTTACTCCATCGGAGGTTGTTGCAAGATTTGTTGAGTCCACGTTGGTTGCTACACCCGCGGTTACTTTTCAGTCTGCTTCTGATACTCCAGCCAGTTTGGGAATACCTCCACCTTATGCTCAAGACGCTTCTCACATGCGTTTCGATTTTGATGCTACCTTGTCTGATTCTGAAAGGATATCGGCTCTTGAACGGGTAGTTGCTGAACAGTCAAGAATCAATCTAATTCAGACTCAAGCTATCCAACGCCTTGTTGCAGAAAATCAGATCCAATCGTCCCTCCTTGTTGAGCACGGTAAACTATTTGATGCTTTAAAACAGTTCTTAGCATCTCAGGGGGGAGACAAGTTGCAAGGGAGACGAGTTGAGAACAAAGAAGAGTCATGGTAGAGACGATGATCCCAATGCATCGAAAGGTGCAGGTGGTGAGTTGCCAAGAACTGAACAAACTCTTGGGACTTCCACATCTCAGGGGGAGTCAACTGGTACGGCAGGTGGATCAGGTGGAGAAGATGTTGTGGTTGTGTATGATGAAGAAATGTTGGGTGATGATGATGTGGGTGATGATGATGTGTTACCTGTTGAGGATATAGAAAAGATAGGAGAACAGATTGTGGTTGATAGTGAGACAGAAGAAGGTGAGATTGTGGATGACAGTGTAGAACATGATATTCCAGACGTTGATAAGGTAAATGTGAGTCAAGATATGGATGAGTTAGATGAGTCTGAGTGGGAAGAGCAGGCGAGATGGAAAGAAGGCTACGCTCAGTGGTTTGTAAAGACAAAGAAGCCAGCAGTTCCAACAATGTTCAAAAAGAGTTACAATATCAAAGGGTATGCTGAGTCGAAGAAGGGTATTATTAGCTGGCTGTATGATGAGCAGTTGAGGTTATTTGTGATTAAACGCTTTGATAGGATTCAGTATTTTAAGAGGATGTTGAGATCTCTCAATACCTTGCCTGAGTGTGAGGTGAAGGATTTGGCAAAATTGGGGTTGATTAATAGAAGTGATAATAATATGGCCAGAATAATTGGGAAGATTGTGTGGAAAGAAAGTGTGAAAGAAAAGAAGTTTGAATTGTTAAGCCGCAGAAAGGGAAGTTATTTGAAGATAAGGAAAGGGGAATGCGAGCTGATGGCAAACCTTGGATGGTGATGAAATATAAGCCGGTTCGGTGTTTGAAAGAAGTGCCGATGAAGACAATGCCCAAGGATGTTTTAAAGAATCTCAAGTGGTGGTATGTTGATAGCCAAACAGCTGAAGCTGTTATGGAAGATGAAGACGAGCAGGAGATTCTGAGAGTGTATGATCCCATGCACTTGGTAAATTTGTCTCAAGCTGACTTGCAGGTGCTAAACGATAAGAAGATATTCTATATTACTGCATGGAAAGATGAAGCCAAGAAGTACCAGAGGGTGGTCTCTATCTGTGTAAGAGAGGGTGTTCATGCTTAAAGACGGGTGACACGAGATTTTTGGGATTACGACACGAGAATGAAGATAGAGATATGAAGCTACTGCCAAGGGGGAGTCTGTTGGTGCATAACGTCAGTAGTTCAGTATCTCGTGTTTTGTATGTGTCTGTAATCGTGTTAGATTGTTTGTTTTGGTTTTCAATATTGTGTCACACAAGTTCGCCTGGGATGTAGGCGAACTTGTAGACTTGTGACAACTTCGCCTAGTCTGTTAGGCGAAGTTGTTGAGGTTATAAAAACCTCAACTTCGGCTTGTTTTGTTAAAGTTTTTTCCAGAACGTGTAAGTGATAATTGAGATCACGTGTTGAAGTGTTGCAATACAATCGTGTTTATTAGTATTGTAACGTGTGTTTGCTTATCGGTTCAACGTATCATATATCTTACGCTCGTATCGTATTACGTGGGGATTCCGCACCCTCGTGTTACGAGATACTCCTGTGTAGATCCGGCTGGGAACCTACAAACATCAATGTGCATCCCCGGCCAGTAGTATCCGGCGTTCATGAGTTTTGCTACAACCATTATTGGGCCCGCATGAAGACCAGAAATCCCTTCATGAACCTCTCGTATCAGGTAATTCGTATCCTCGGCATACACACATCTCAGGAGTGGGCCGAGGAAGGATCGTCGATATAAAACACCATCCTGTACTTGATAATTCAAGGCTTTGTGTCTTATTTTCCGGGCCACGGCTGTCTCTTCTGGGAGCGCTCCTGATGTCAAGTAAGCCATGATTGGCGTCATCCAGGAATCGATACCAGTTTGTATTACCAATACTTGATGTTACGGGACATATGGTCAATCAAGAACTTCTACACGAATGTCTTTTGCAAAATGCTCAAAATTTGTTGAAGCCAGTTTGCTAAGAGCATCCACCGACTTGTTTTCACTTCGTTTGATGTGGATGACTTTACAAGACAAAAACTGAAGAATCAAATCTTTTGCTTGTGACAAGTATGAAGCCATTACATCGTTCTTTGCCTCATAAGTTCCATTAATCTATCCCGCGATCAACATAGAGTCTACCCGCGCTTCTAAATGTTTCACCCCAAGCTTTTTGGCAATCCGCGGGCCTGCTAAGAAAGCTTCGTATTCTGCCTCATTGTTGGTACTTTTGAAGTCCAACTTTATGGCTCAAGTGAATTCATGGCCTTCCAGATTCACCAGCCTGAGGCCCACGCCTGACCCTTCATTACTTGAAGCTCTGACAGTGAACAGTGACCAAACTTGCCCTTTTTCAGGAGGTACCGGGGGTTGCTGTTCAACTAAACATTCTTCTTCTTTGTGATGCGGGACTTCTGTGACGAAGTCTGCCAATACTTGGCCTTTGATTGCTGGTCTGGGTTTGTATTCAATTGCATGTTCTCCCAGTTCGATGGCCCATTTCGCCTATCGCCCAGACAATTCTAGCTTGCTTAATACATTTTTGAGCTTATACCCCGTTAACACATTAATGGGATGGCCTTGAAAATATATGCAGAGGCGCCTGACAGCATAGACCAGTGCCAGAGCCAGTTTTTCGGGCATTGAATATCTAGTTTCTGGGCCTGTCAACGTCCTACTGACATAGTAAATTGGTGTTTGAACATTCTTTCTGTCTGTCAGTAGCAAGACTCTAATGGCGATATCAGACGCTGATAAGTACAGTGTCAAAGGCTCTCCCGCATGTGGTGATGTTAGGGTAGGCAACTCCATTAAACACTTTTTGACCTCTAGAAATGCTTGTTCAGCTTCCGCGGTGCACCTGAAGTGCGCTTTCTTGAGACAGTTTCTCAGAGTTAAGAGAAACAGGTAAGACTTAGCCGCATGATTGGCTAAAAATCTATTCAGTGCAACCAACCTTCCATTAAGCGTCTGTACTTCTTTAAGGGAGGAAGGTGAAGACATGCGGGCTACTGCCTGAACCTTGTCTGGATATTTGAAACCCGCACCCGTTACTATTACACCCAAAAATTTTCCTTCTTCCATTCCGAATGAACACTTGTTAGGGTTCCGCTTCATGTAGATCTGCCTGAGAGTTTCAAACATTTCCTCTGTCTCGAAGCATCTGATCTTCCTCAACACTCTTTATTACCAGATCATCCATATACACTTCTAGATTTCACCCAATTTGTCCCTTAAAGGCTTCATCCATCAAACGCTGTAGGTTCTAGCCGGATCTACACAGGAGTATCTCGTAACACGAGGGTGCAGAATCCCCACGTAATACGATAAGAGCGTAAGATAGATAATACGTTGAACCGATAAACAAACACACGTCACAATACTAATAAACACGATTGTATGGCAACACTTCAACACGTGATATCAATAATCACCAATACACATTCGGAAAAACTTTCCTTTAAGATAAGCCGAAGTGAGGTTTATATAACCTCGACAACTTCGCCTAACATACTAGGCGAAGTTGTCATAACTTCGCTTATCTCCAAGTTCGCCTACATCCCAGGCGAACTTGTGTAAAACAATATTCAAAAACCAAAACACACAATCTAATACGATTACAGACACATACAAAACACGAGATACTGAACTACTAACATTATGCACCAACAGACTCCCCCTTGGCAGTAGCTTCATATCTCTATCTTCATTATCGTGTCTAGCAATCCAAATAATCTCGTGTCACCCGTCTTCAAGCATGAACGCCTTGTCTTACACAGACAGATACCACCCGCTGGTACTTCTTGGCTTCATCTTTCCACGCAGGAATGTAGAATATCTTCTTATAAGTCCCCCCGGGGCGTCGCTGATCGATACGAGATCCGCACGAGTTCTAGGAGTGCGGAATCCTCATAGACTCGTTTAATGGTGTAAAAGACGAAGAACACGATTACACACAAACAAATACACGAATAAACACACGAATGGAATAAACGAATCTGCAGGTCCTTTATATAATAACAAAGACACGTTACATACCGAACAAAAACAAAGACACGGCTGACCCGAGGTGAGCTCTACCTCGGGCCGTCCCACACGAATCTCCCTCTCTGTTTCTCTCTAGACAATTGAATTGAACACAAAATACTATAATTTTTTGGATGCTAAACCCTAAACAAGACACACATATATATAGATAAGCAACTTCGCGGGCATGGGCTTGGGCCTGTAGGCGAAGTTGTTCTAACATCGCCTATGGCGAAGTTGTTATAACTTCGCCTATGGCGAAGTTGTTCTAACTTCTTCACTTCGTCTTCGCTGATCAGAATTGCATAGCGACGGTCACAAAATGCACCAACAGACTCCCCTTTGACCGTTGCTCTCAATTCTAACAAACACAAAAGATCATCTGTTACAAAACATGTACCAACAGACACCCCCTTAACTGATGATCTTCTGTTTGCTTCTTCTTGTAGGACTCGATTGCACTGTGATCTTCAAACTTGAACTTCACATATACATGCAACATCCATCCTGTCTTCAACCAGCCGTGTCTGAAACTGTCTTGTAGCTTCACAAATCTACCAATCACCCGGCGTCTTCCATATCATATCTCCCCTTCAGTGTAAGCTCCTCCGACTATATCGATCGAGATCTTTAACATGCATCCTCGTGCCTAACTGATCATCTCAACCAATCACGTGAAGTTCTTCTAACTTCACCAACACGTGAAGTTGTGCTCCCTTCACAACTTCACCAACACGTCGGAATTGTATAGTAAGATAAGGTTCAATCTTCAACTACTCAACATCAAGTGATCAATTTCATCACAAAACCACCTTGACAGAATCTAACACACATGACCATTAATTAATCCGAAGCATCTTCAATCACCATGGATAACGATCAAGAACATAAACACTTTAATTCCCGATTAAATCCAACTTGTTCCAAAATTTTCACTTTAATAAATAAGCATCATGTTTCAGGATCTAATTCTCGAACTCCTTGAAAATAACATAAATAATATGCTCTGACCGCAATCCAGTAATGACGAAAACCCGAACAAAATTTGACTTTCTTCAGTTGGTCAACCTCGAACAACAACAATTTCTTTGCCCAAAAACACCCAAATATGTGTCAATATCCAGTTTCAATCAATATCCCATTCACAACTTCAACTCCACATCCAGAGTTGACCCGTATTTGTTCACACGTAAGACCAAGAGATACCAAGTTTCACTCGTTTCCGGAACAACGTCTTCGGTCTCACAATAATCGTGTACACCTGGCCATTCGGACGAAAACTCCAAACAAATATTTATTTATTTATTTATTTATTATTTTTTTTAACTTCGCCAAAAGTCAACTTCGCCTGAATGTCAACGTCGCCCAAAAGTCAACATCACCTAAAAGTCAACTTCGCCTGAAAGTCAACTTCGCCTAAAAGTCAACTTCGCCAAAACCCTAAAATTTTAGCGACAACTTCGCCTGAACCCAATAACTTCGCCTACGGCGGCTGTTCGGCCAAAAACACATCAGAAACGTGCCAGAAACACCAAAACGCAGATCTCGAACCATAGCATAAGAGCCTAAGGCTTTGATACCACTTGTAAGTCCCCCCGGGGCGTCGCTGATCGATACGAGATCCGCACGAGGTCTAGGAGTGCGGAATCCTCCTAGACTCGTTTAATGGTGTAGAAGACGAAGAACACGATTACACACAAACAAATACACGAACAAACACACGAATGGAATAAATGAATCTGCAGATCCTTTATATAATAACAAAGACACGTTACATACTGAACAAAAACAAAGACACGGCCGACCCGAGGTGATCTCTACCTCGGGCCGTCCCACACGAATCTCCCTCTCTGTTTCTTTCTAGACAATTGAATTGAACACAAAATACTCTAACTTTCTGGATGCTAAACCCTAAACAAGACACACATATATATAGATAACCAACTTCGCGGGCTTGGGCTTGGGCCTGTAGGCGAAGTTGTTCTAACTTCGCCTATGGCGAAGTTGTTCTAACTTCGTCACTTCGTTTCCGCTGATCAGAATTGCATAGCGACGGTCACAAAATGCACCAACAAACGCTGATACGTAACACCCGCGTTTTTCAATCCAAAGGGCATCATCTTGTAACAATGTGCCTCGGTCTTTGCGAAACGCTGTCTTGTCCTCATCGCCCGCCGCTAAGCGCATTTGGTGATAGCCTTTGTAGGCGTCAAGGAAACACTTATACTTCAACGGGGCTACAACATCAACTTTGAGATCATTTTTTGGTAGTGGGTAACAATCCTTTGGGCACGCCTTGTTTAAATCTTTGAAATCTATACACATCCGCCATGTCCAGTTGCTTTTGGGAACGATGACTGGATTGACGACCCAAGTCTGGTATTGGATTGGGCGGATGATTACGGCATTTAAAAGGTCTTGAACTTGTTCGTTCATAGCTTTGGTCTGTTCCGGTTTTGAACAATCGTCGTGAATGCTGGATTCACCGGCAGTTTGTGTTCCGCAGTTCTCCGCTGGACACCAGTCATGTCCGCGGGTTGCCAAGCGAAGATGTCCATGTTCTTTTTAATAATTGTTTCAAATATTTCCTTACTATCTCCAAGATAGCAGGTCCGATCACAATTGTTTGATCTGGAAATTTTTTGTTCAATACCCATTTTTCTGACTCAGTCTTCTGAACTTGCTTTGGAACTTTGCTGGGTTTTGAACTTTCTGTCGTGAAACGGTGACTATTAATGAGGATGATTGCTACACCAGTGACGGTCGGAACTCCTACCGCACCGTGAGCTATAGAGGGATGAGCACTAAAGTCACCAATTGCCTCATGTCCCAAGATGATATCATGCTTGGACGTCGCCGGCAAGACTAAAAACTCAACATCCTCAGTTCTTGAATGAATTCCATCACTAAGAGTGAGTGGGAAGGATATTACCCCTCGCGGGTGCATCACCTCACCACCAAAACCAGACACAGGAACGTGAATTGGTTTTAGTCTCGCCTTGTCATCTTCATCAAGTTACTCAAAACATTGCTCATACATTATGTCTGAGGTGCTTCCAGTATCAAAGAAGACGTAATGTGAACGATAGTGACCTATGAGGGCGGTGATTATCATTGGGTTTTTGTTGCAAGGGCCTCCTTTAACCCGTGAAAAATTACAGGCTCGCTCTTCCACTCCTCTTCAATAAATTCTCTCATCTTTCCTCCAACCTTGTGTCCGCCTTGTATTATGGAACATTCAGGTCTTTGACTTGCTTCTTGGATGGGCCCTGGTTATCTCACGCGGGAAATTTACCAGTCCATGGTTTTGCGTTTTTGACCATGTGTCCAAGCTTTCCTGATTTTACTGCCGCCTCGATCTCACTTTTCAAAGCTATACATTCATTAGTTTTATGGCCTATGCCATCATGAAACGAACATTGTTTTTTAGGAATAACGAATGATCTTCTCGTGAGTGGTTGAGGTTTCTTGAAATTTACATTCTCAGTGGTAAGAATCTCTGAAGGAGTCTTCGACAGTGGAGTCCAATTGTTAGTGACTCGCGCTGAAGAGTTCGCTTTGTTCTTGTTGCCTATCAATGATCTTGTGTCAAACTGTTTCGATGTATCCGCGGAAGGCTGGAGCCTTGACCAAATGGATCCCTTGGCCTGTCTGTTTGGCCGTGGAGTTGAAAATTCCACATTCGGAATTTCCTTTTGGCTATCAGTACCCAAAGTCTTTTCAGTCCTTGCGAACAGCTTTGCTGCGGACATTATATCGTCCCAAGACGTGGGCATCCCATCTCTTCCAGTTAGAGTGCGAATCAATTCGTTACTCTTCATATTTTACGGAAGGCTCCCCGCAACATGTCCTCACTTATTCCGCCAATATTAAGACTCTCATTGTTAAACCGAGTAATGAAGTCTTCAATAGATTCATTATTTCGTCTAGCCACGTCCAATATTTCAGACGGATCACGAGTGTGTTTTTTCTGCCGGCTGAAATGTTGGGAGAATTTAACAACAAAGTCATCTCAACTTTTGATTTGCTCATCCGGCAATTTCTCAAACCATTAACGTGCTGCTCCAGTAAGGAAGAGTCCAACCGCTGACTCCTCTCACAGCCACAAAGTTCAATAGGTGATCACTAGGATCGCCCATCCCGTTGTATTTTCCTACAGACGTTGGTGTAACACCCTAAATATTCTAATAATAAATAAAGAGAGTTGCGTTAAATTTTCGTGTTTTAAATAATTAATTAGTGTTAATAAAGAAAAGTCATAGACTTGGATTAATTCAGATGGATTAAAAGGATAATGGGCCTTGGGTCCATGGGCTTTAAGGGATATAAATACCCCTTAAACCATCCTACAACCCTAATCCGCATTCCATCTTTCCATCTTATTCTCTACACACTCAAAAACACACATACACCTACACATATATATACGGCCGGGAGAGACGAGAGGGACTTGAGATCAAACGAACGTTAGTTTGTATTAGATCTTTATTACACGAGCTATACGCAAGATTTAAAGTTCATAAACTAGCAAACCAAAACCAAACGAACCCGTAAAGGTATGTCTTTTACCTTAAAGTTTATGTTTTTATAAACGTTTAGTCTTGAAACTTAGAACGAGAATAGATCAGGTGTGAATGAAACGTAAAGTAGCAAACTTGATGTTAAAAACGAACTTACGGCTGCATATGACTCGTTTAAAATAAACCCTAGACCTAGTATTAAACGTTTTAAGCTTAAAGGTCCAAACTTTATGCTTTTTCCGGGTCAAGTTTTATCCGAAATGAACATAAGAACGTTTACGGGATTGGTTAATATCATATCCAAGAATTACACGTTTAAACGGAGATGATATGGGGGAGTTAAGAAAAAACAGTGGCTGCTGCTGGGCAACTTCGCCCGCAGCTAAGTTCGCTGCTGTTAACTTCGCCACTGATAAGTTCGCTAGAATCCAAGTTCGCTTAATGCTAATTTCGCTGAATGTTAAGCTCACTTAATGATAAGCTCGCTTATGTTAAGTTCGCTTACATTTATGTCCGCTCATAAATAAAAGGTAACGAATCAGATAGCGAATCAGACTAAACTTGTTGTAAAGAATGAGTTAGCGAATTAGAAAATAAATTAAAATCCTAATAGAAAATGTGTTAAGACAGTTAATGAAAATAAAATTTTTCCAAGCTGACCTGGCAGCTTAACCCCAGCCAGGGGCTCTGCCCCTTGGACCCCGCTAGGGGCTGCCGCCCCTAGAACTCCGCTGCAACTGGCACTGCCCTAGGACCCCCGTTCGTTGTGAGTTATAATCGAACTAAAAACACAATATAGATAGCGATGGTTGATTGATACGTGTAATTGTTAAACGGTTAGCCGTGCAAAACTCAAGAAATGGATAACAATTAACGGTGAACGTAACCGTGTTCAGGTGAGTTTCTAGCCCCACTTCCTTGTTATGTTTTCGGGGATGTGTGCATACTTGCTGTGTTTGTTAATACATTTATACTAGGTGATAAATGTATGCCTTAAGTGATTATGTGAACAGTACGAATGATTGCTTGTCAGTATGTGAACGATCTTCGGATATTGCACGTATTGTCAAGTTGAAAGGTTATGTTAAATGATGATATGTTATGTTTGATATATGAATGAATGTAAATGATGTATGGTTGCATGGTAAGGAAGAGGGAATCGAACCCTACTAATATTCGAGAAAAGGGACCGAGCCCTAATAATACTCGAGGAAGGAGGGACCGAGCCCTATTAATACTTGAGGAAGGAGGGACCGAGCCCTAATAATACTCGAGAAAGGAGGGACCGAGCCCTAATAATACTCGAGGAAGGAGGGACCGAGCCCTAACAATACTCGAGGAAAGTAGGGCGTAATGCTCTTTATAACGTAAGAAAAGAAGGTAAGTAAGAATGAGATAAAGATATGAAAGTATGAATGAAAGTATGTAAGTACATATGTAATGTACGTTATGTGATTAACTAGAACTCACTCAGCATAGCTGAATTTTAGTATGCACGCAGGTGAGTGGGATGAGGCAGCTCGCTTGAGGGGAACACGTGGCATTGAATAAGAGGCTGGCATCGGAAGACTATGACGTTTATGTTTAATGTTTTGTTTATTTTAGAAGACAAAGATGTTGTTCTGAGACAAGTTATGGATCGTATTTAATATTTTATGAAGTTTTTATATTCCGCGAATGTTTTTATTAACTCTGATGATTAGAACTATGTTGATGAGTAAATCCAACTTCCAAATGTGAGGTGCCGGTAACGGGGCCTTACAGTTGGAATTTCTGCATTGACCGGGAACGGGGTTGTTGCAATGCGCGCGATGAATTCTGACTTTTCAGCAAAGGCTGCCAGACGGTATGGCTTAGTAAAGTCTTCTTCAGCATCACTATGGTATTCGGCCTGATGAACTATCGCCTGCGGACGACTAGTTCCTTCTCGCCCATGAATCCTACTATCACCGCTGTAACAACTGAACTCTCCTGGATGATATGTCGGATCATAACTGTCATACTCGTCCCTATAGGAGGGTACACGTATGAACATACGATGACGGTCACACCTCCTCCATTCTTCCCCAGGAGATCTCTCTGTCTGAAGACTATGACACATCTGACTCCTCCTCACCGTTGGAGGAGGGAAAGGGGATCTCCTAGGAGATTCATCATAAGCTAGAGTATGAGCACGAAGTGTCTCTTCACGAACCATGCGCTCGTACTCGGCTGTGACATTTTCCTACTGGATACGGAACCATTCTTCAGGGGATAAAGGTCATCTAGCTCTGGAATTTTGACGATGGGTTCTCGCCGGCTCAGAATTATCGGAACCATCTTCCGGACCTAATTCTGTACGAGCCCCAACGAGTTTCCACCGCGATACGTCCTAAGTCACCTGGAGTATGACTTCCTGGAGTCGTAACACATCCAAAGTCACCTGAAGTAAGACCTCCGGGTACTTCGACATCAGCAGTGCGTACAATAGGTGCAGGAGTTCCCGTCGGCCCTTCGAGAAATTGACTCATATCGTTCGAACCAGCAGAAGCAAAAGATTAACACAGTTCTAACACAATCACGGATGGCGCACCGCTTGTACTTTTTAAAATTTATTATCTTCAAAAGCTTACGGGGCATGTTATTTAAAGACTATTTTGTTCGGACGTTAATAATACGCCACGTATACACTTATACGTGACGTATGAAATTCGCAAATCCTGACTGACATTCTCTGGTGTATACGCCATCGAGAATGTATTTAGGTGTTTCGCTCATTGTTTGGAGCTATAGATTGATATGCTTTGTATAGGCATGTACAACGCGTTTGGGTTGAGAGTATATGCAACGTACACGACTATACACATCGTATATATATTTAAAATATTTGTATATTAAACATGCTTTAAAAATAAACTATATTTTTTCATGGAAGTGCTAAATTAAAACAAAATAAAAACATTTCGAAAAATAAACTCCAATTAAAGAATTGGAGATGTTAAAAAGTCTTTTTAAGATGATCACCGTGTTTTCCTCCATCGTACTCGTTTGGTTACCAATAGAATTGGAGATGTTAAAAATTTTAGATTCTTCACTGCAAACACATTCCCTTTGTCTACGTCCGCGTCCTCTATTATCATTTGTTACCAATTTGAATATATTGAGGTTTGAATTTGGTAAGTTTTCATTATGGTCATAAGAAAGACGTTGAGTTTTTATGTGCGTTAGTGTCATTGAAGAACATAGTAACGACTTATTACTGAGTGGGGATTACGAGTGCAAGAGTTCACTCTATAGATATAGATTCAGAGCAACAAAAATTCAATGTTTTTAGAAATGTTGACCCCAACAGCTTAATCTTGAAGCTCGTGAAAATCAGGTAAGTATGCAGAACTAATTTATGTCAAGAGATTTTTTAGCATCTCCTAATACTAATTAGATTTTTCACTGCAAATGCATTCTTTTTCTCTACGTTCAATTTATGAAAATAAATTCCAATTGAAGAGTAGGAGATTTTAAAAATTATCTCTCGCTTGCATTGGCAGCATTGTAACATTTCAGGGTTTTTATTTTTCTGGTATTTGTAATCTTCACCCGACACAGTTCATACTCGGTTATTTCTGCAATAAAATCTCGCATTTGTTTAAGTATAGTTATTTTCTTTTATTTCTTTATTTATGGATAATGATATGTGAAATGGGCAACAACCTTAAACTAACATTTTATCCACTTGTGTACCCACAACTAAAGCCAAAGGACCTAATTTCAAAAATTATCTAACTTTCTTTCCCTCCTTCTTCCCACCCTCTCCATCGATCTCCCTATTTCTTGTTTCATAATTTTCGGCTTAATCAAGGAATTTGATCATATCAAATCATTTTCCAACCAAAAACATATCACACTGACACTCTAATTGTGGTAAACTATAACAAATGATAGCTAATTGATTCGTAATTACAACCATAACAAACTGAGGCCTAATTGGACCCTAATACACTATATAAACACAATTATAGTGCAATTAAACTCGACCACACCTTCCTCGTAACATCACGAAACTAAACCCTAACTTAATTACAATCTAAGAAGCCGTCAAGACCCATATCAACCTCGAGCATGAGACATGAGCCTTATTTCATCAATCTCCATTAATTCTTTAACGTTTTAGGTAGTTGTTACATGTATTCAATTCATTTTTAATCAATTAACATTAACCCTAAAAAAATTTTAATTACAAGGGTAAATTAATTCGATTTGAATTCTTAGGGTTTGGTTTGTGGAAGAACATGAATGTAGTAGTAGTTATCATTTCAGTTTCCATCATTTAAACGAACTGAGACGCTGGCCCGATGGCCAGCTCGTGTTTTGTTAGAACTGTGAACCGGCATGGGGCGGGGGTTCGAGTCCACCAGGACCGGTTTTGAATGTTTATTTTTTTTTTAAAAAAAAATTCTTGTTATATATATTATTATTAAATACCTTTAGGGTTTTAAATATTATTTTGACAAAACCGAACCTTTAAACATTCCTGAACCCGGTTTTAGTAACTTATTTTTTTATTTAATCCTAAAATAAATTTTATATACTTATAAATATATGTATTTTTATAAATAAGAAAAAAGAAACCAAATATGTTTACCACTCGTTTAACGAACCAAACTATATTCAAAGTAAATCTTCGTCTAATTTTCCAGTTAATATATATATATATATATTATTATATTTAATATTTATTTATTCATCAATAATTAATATTTTTTCTATTTATTTAAAAATCTAATCTAATAATAATAATAACAATCAAAATCATAATAATAATGTTAGTTAAATTAATAACAGCATTCTCAGCTCATCCCCTACCGTATATCCATGTATATCATATAATTACACTAACAATCAATACATTTTCTCTCCCATGTTTAATTAAATAATAGATCGCATACCTTTATCATTATATTTTCTTTTTCTTCTACTCACAATCACTTTCAAAAAATGTTTGATCTCAATTGTTAACTCTTACTAACACAGATCTCAGATCTGAGTTGTATACATAAATTAATCTATATCAGGATCTAGTTCATGTTTGCCATTGATCTATAGTTAATACATTATCTATATCTATATGTATCGATTGTATGTATGTTAATATTATCAGTATGAAGATTGAGAGAGTATTTGGGCAAGGGTTCGTTAATTAACTCAAAACTTAACATTAATGTGTGAACAATGTTCATTATAAATAGACGATGGAGTTAGTTCGTTAACATCCCCTAACGAACTAACATCCAATTCGTTACATACATTAAACAAACACTTATCTTAACGAATCACCCCCTGATTCGTTAAACATCCTTAACGAATCAGGAGGGAAATAACTTAAGTCTTAGTTCGCTAAACATCTTTAGCGAACTAGACATTACATTAACGAACTAGAAGATATAATGATTGTTTATTACATTAAACAAAAACGACAAATACTTAGAACGATAAATATAAAGACTCAAGACGCAAAACCATTCACTAACAGACACCCCCTCTTGAGCTCTTTGTCCTTGATCTTCACTTGAAACGCTTGGACTGCCAGTCTCTGCAGCTATGAATCCCATTTTTATAACAAACATGCACAATGCGTTGGAATTGCATAGCCAGATCATAGTCTTCATCGCGCTCAATCAGAATCTTGTTCTTGTGCAGCACGTCATTGTCGGTCTCGGTTAAATTAACCAACCACATTGGGTTGATAATCTTAATAAGCTCAGTCTTCAGACCTTTACCCAATACAATGACGGCCTCACCAGTATGATTTTTCGTAGTACTAGCGATCAAACGATTGATGCATATGTTGGTGCATCGTCTTCACTGGCACACGTTTCATCGTCTTCGGCGGCTTTACCTTAAAAACAAGCTTCCTCCAGCCAGTCCTTGGATTAATTTCATCAATACGTTTACGTTTCGGGACCTGGGGCTTGAAAAACTTGAAACCGTGATTGACCTAGAACAGCAAGTGTTGATGAAACCACTCGGCTGTCCGGTCGCCATCACGATTGATGAACGGACGACACGCGAGGGTACGAACATCCCAACGCGGTAGGGTAAGAACGTCCATTATCTTCTCGTAGTACTGAATTCCCTTCTCCCATTTAACGATACATACCTTAAGATCAGAATCATATAGCCTAGAGACAATATCACCATAAACCTTTGATACAGTCTTGAATGATGTCACTTGATTAACTTTGGCTCTAGCGGCAGCTTCTTCCTTTTATTCCTGATCAACATATCGATACGCCTTGATAATCTTACTCACCTTCTTATAGCTGAACCACTTCGCAATATCAGCATCAGTTGGGTTCTCAATCGAGTTGAAACGAGTTTCCACAACCTTCTTACCCTTGGACGTCTTTTCCAAATCCTCCTCAGCTGCTTTAAACGTTTTCTCATTGAACACTGGAGCACCTTGATCAACATTTGTGTGATGAAACAAGTCAGGATACTCCTCAGCAGTGACGTCTTCTACCTCAACTTCCTCGTCTTCATAAATAAAATCTGTATTCATTTGAATAGACGGATCATTGATTATGTCTTCCTCATTCACCACCTCAACATCAGTCTCTGTCTCTAACACGGTTAACTGTTCATCATTCAACCCAAGCAGTATGGAAATCTGCTCTCGTGTTAGAGACCTTTCAACAAACTCACCAACCTTAATCTCATCCCTTTTCACCACACTTCTAACCATTCTCGATCCATCCACAAATATTACAGTGTTGGCTTCAATTATTTCGATCGGTTTGGCAGCTGTATAGTCATGATAAACAATAATCTGTTTACCCAACTCATCACCACCACTTGTACCCGCACCAGAAGATGAGCCGTGCGCTTGTTTAGGCTCACCTCCTGCACCAGACTAGTCAGGATCTTGATTATCATTCTTGAGTTTCTTCAATGCATCATCTTTGCATGCTAACTGCAAAATCAGATCCTCCTGTTCCTTGAGTTTCACCCCCTGAGACTCAACAATCGCACGAAGCTCTTTTGTCTCTTTTCGACAGAATGAAACATAACTCATCAGTCGTCTTTGATTATCCATTAGACGTTCCTGATTCAGGCGGTCAACAAACATCTGATTCTTATACAAGTGTAGCAAGTTCAATAGCATGTCTGTCTGACGATTCTGTGGCATATTGTACAAGGATGGATGGACAGGTTGGATTGGTCCCTGAGTCCGTGTAATTCTCATGAATGAGGCATCACTAGGTGGAGGAGGCCTCATGGACGGTGTTGGAGGAAACAATGGAAGGTGTAGCAAAAGGCATCGGTATCTCAGCTAATGCCATCTGTGGAATCATACCAAGTCTTTCATGAGCAACCATCGTCGTCGTCAAGGTGAGCACCGGGGTGCTAGTAGTAAGCGACACTGCCGGGCGTTGAGACGTGGTTGTCCGAGATAGTGGAACACCAATAATTACACCAGCTCCAGCCGATACACGTCTCTTGGCTGGAGCTTCAGAAGCTGGTGCTTTACCTTTTCTTTTTCGTTCACGTTGAGCTGCGATTGTGGCAGCTAATGCGACATCAACTACAGCCTGTTGTTCTTGAAGAGCTGCATCACCAGCACCACCATGTCTACCATCACCACCATCATCACCATCATCACTTCCATCGTTCCCACCTTCTCCTCCCTCATGCTCGGAACCCGAGTCATCATGAATCCAGCATTCATTGGGAGGACATACATAATCAGGATTAATAATGTGACCAATCATACGTTTATCCCGCGGTCTCTCCTTTTGATAAATCGACATTCGACGCACGGTATCAGCCTTCATGTGTTCCATAGGAAGCACATCATTCACCAAAGTCTGATCAATAACTAAATTGGGTATCAAATATTGAATAATCAGTTGCAGAAATCGTGGATACATTAAAAATTTCTTCTTCTGAGCCGTTTGCTGAACTTGTTCTTTCAGATGATCGAAGACCAGCTCTGAGTAGTTAAATGGCTTGTTTAGGATAAGTGCCACAAAGGCCGATTGCAAACTGCTTCGGCATTGATCAAATCCACCACGACGACCACTCATACAATGAATCAAGACATGTAACAGATACTTGTATGGTGGGCACAGTCCATTCTTGTTTAACATAGATTCATCGACTTCTCCACCGTAACGTACACGCGTAAACAACCCCTTGATTAGCTGCTTGTCGAATTCACTTGGATTGTCATCATTGTCTCCAAAACGAAGCACACAGCGAACTACTTCAACATCCACAGTAATAGGAGTCCGGTTAATCGTGGCTCGAATGTGATTCTCAGTCTCTACAAATTCAGCAGTATCCAAAAACTGCCTAATAATGCTCAGATAAACCGTAGGTCGAGCAGTTATTGCAGCAGTTCACTGAGCGTAGTAAGAATGCCAACATGTCTCCAAATACAGCAACGTCCACAACATCTTGATCAACATAAACACAGATGTTGTGTTTTGTGTCATATGGTAATAAAATTACTTCTTCTTGCTGTTCTTGTTGTGGTTGTTCTTGTGGTGGCTGTTCTTGTGGTGGCTGTTCTTGTTGCCCTTGATCAGCAACAGGTGGATCTTGATTTAATTGATCAGCCATTATACTGAATAAATAAGAATGAATATTAGTCATATGGAAGTTTACTTGTTATTTGTGTTGTGACTGGTGATTTGTACTTAACATTTTCAAGATTAATGTATTTGATAGCTATTGGTGAACATTTATACAGCAAAATTAAGCATGTTAAATAAATTTATCATGTGACATTATAATTAATTTTAGATCTCGTATTTAATCAATGTTTCGACACATTTTAGATCATTGAAACATTCATTTGTTAATTTACATAAAAAAATATTTATATTAATTAAATAAGTAAATTTTGAAATGTCATTTGTTTGATTATCAATCTGATTCGTTACAAACATGCAACGAGTTGACTGATTCGCTATCAAGTAAATAATTTAACAAACGAGACTTAGCGAATTAACTTGTAGTTCGTGTCAAATTGACGAATCTTAAGCTGATTCGTGAAAATATCTTATTCGTTAGTCTAGTTCGTGTAAGTTACTTAACGAATTGGACACGAAGAGTTCCAATTCGCTAAGTATAACGAATGGCCACAAAAATTTGGCTTAATCTTTGACTATCCTGGTCAAAGTCAAAATTACACAAGAACACGGAAAGTCAACATGCTGAAACCAGGTTTGATTACTCCATAATTATCGTTGAATAACCAAATCGACATCCGTAATGATCTCGGAAACACGAAACAAAACAAATGGTGTTGATTTGAGGTACCAAAAGTATGATACAAGTTAGGTTATTTAGAGTTTTAACCGAACATAAACACCCGAAACCACAAAAACAATCAAATTGACCCGGTAAACGATAATCAAATACTGATTAAAGTTCACCAAGGATCTCGGAATCACATTCCGATCACAATGATATCATAAGAAACTATATTAACACAGTATGACATTGATTAAACAGGGTTTTAAAACTCGTAAAACCCTTATAACAAAATTGCATAATTAGCCTATCAACACATTGTCATTTTTGACGAAAATCACAAAGAAGTGATAATCTATACCTTAGCAATACACTGGTATACTCAAAAATTTGAATTCCGAAGGTCGAGAAAATCAGAAAAAATTTGAATAGGGTGACTTTAGGTATAAGGAAGATGAAGAAATAGTGGAGGACGGTTCGTTTCACACCTGTCCTTTATACCCAGTCCTTACACGTTTCCCAATGTACGAATTGGCTTAATTCGTGTAAGTTTTGAAATAACGAATTGGCTGATTCGTTATCCAAACTGAACGCATGGGATAGCGAATTAGCCATGATTCGTGGCTTGATTCGTTAAATATGTATAACGAACAAGAATTGTTTCGTTACAGAGTGCGGAAGCGAATTAGATGAGCGAACTAGACTGTAGTTCATTAGAGAACAATCTAATTTGTTATCCCTAATTAACGAATTATAGTTTATTTAATTTTAACTTGAATAATTAAATAAATAATTTAATTAAATAAATGAATAAAATAAATAAAATGTTTATCCAATTAACTTACAAGGATTACCGAGGTCGTTGATCTCGATAATCAAATAACTTAAAACGTTTAACGTTTTTGAAACATAACTTAAATAGATTAAATAATATATAAAAATGAAAAAATAAAATATTTTTGGTATTTTGTAAAAAAATTAAAGAATGTATTTACAAAAATATCCGAACTAAGAAATATACAATCTTTTTGTGTTTTTCTATGATTTTCAAAAGCAGTACATATTTTTGTATTTTTTCTGAGTTTGAGCAGAGAATCATATTGACCAAAATGCCCTTCGATCACAGTTTTATATTTCAGCGATATTGTGACTGGCGTTAAGTCGGTCATTGATATTGTTGTCCACTTAAATCTTATAACAAGCCATCGAGCATTTTTGTGATATGATTTTAAGGTTCAATTAGCGCACAGAATATCAGAAACTATCAGCCCTTAATCTCGGTTCAAGCTTAATTTGATTTTTGCCAAATCACCCCAACTTGACTTAAACCGTTATAGTGTTGATCGAAATTTGAAACTTTTAGAATATTTGAGCAATGCATCAAGTTTCCTTTACTATGAATGAGTATGCATGAGTCCATCTGTCGGCTTACATACATTGTATCCCCTGGGGTCCGTTTCTTATTGGTATTGAGACGCACGCAAGGGAGGAACAATTGTATGACTAACAGCGGAATTTGATCAAGTCAGTAATTTAGATTGTACGAAGTACAGCAGTGATCAAGTTTAATGACTTTGGGTTTGCTCTAAAAGCGAGTGAAATATTCATGTTTATGAATACCCAGATGATTAAGCCGCATAAAGACTCACAGCATCCAGAATCTTAATGCTTGTTATTTGCTTTATTATATTTTTGGGATATCAACAACTATAAGGCTTGAGTATGACCGGTTATTACATTTCTGCCATCCTCACCGAGACTTTTGCTAGAGACTAACACCTCTTTCAATTTTGCTTTTCTTTAAGTTTATATCACTTACTTTACTCCAACAGCTTGTTTAAGACCTATCAATGCACCAATGATTAAGAACTCAGTCTTTTAAGCTTATTTCTTACTGGATATGGAGTCAAATAATCAATGTACTATCATTTTCTCTTTTTGCTTCAAAAACTCAAAATATTGAGGTGCATAAAGTAAAAAGAATTTAATCACCCCAGTTATTTTAAGTTTATAGATTAATGGCTATCCCATCCATCTAAAATAGATAATAGGACCAAAACATGCAAGCATGCTCCATGTACTTAAATAACCGACGTAATATTCAGCAAGAAAATAAAGTGAAAAGCATAACACACACCCCAACTACTATCCATTATCAGATAAATGACTATTCTGAATATTTCCAGGAAATTGTCAGGACCAACCATATACAAGTATATGTTCCTTAAACAGCAGTAATTGACATATTTTTCAGCGAGTGTAAGCAAAAATCTTTTTGGTTTTTCTCTTTATAAACATAAAACACAATCTTTTTGTCTTTTTCGGATTTTTCTGTACAAACGAGAAATTCACAATCTTTTTGAATATTCAGAAGGTGTTTATGAATAAAATAGACTGCACAATCTTTTTGTCTTTTTCAAATTTTGAAATGTTTTTGGATTTTTTTAAATTTTAAAAATAAAGACATGAAAACACACTATTTTTGAATTTTAAATTTTTCAATGTTTTTGGATTTTATCTATACAAACTAAAACACAATATATTTTTTTATTTTTCATTTACCCCCTTAAAACCAAAATAAAAAAAAAATTAAAATAAAGATAAACTAAAATAAAGATAGTTATCCTAATTTTAGGATATCAGCAAGAGTTTTCAAGCCATTTAAACCAAGCAAAAATTAAAAACGCGATTTATCAAATGCTTTGGTGAATAAATCAGCTTTTTGAAAATCTGTATGTACTTTCTCAAGGTCAATTAATTTCTTTTCATAACAATCCCGTATAAAATGATATCGAATTTCGATATGTTTCGTTTTCGAGTGTTGTACAGGATTTTTGGTGATGCTAATGGCAGCAGACTTATCAATTAATATGGGAGTAGTAAGAAACTTCAAACCGTAGTCGCGAAGATGTTGTTGTATCCACAGAACCTAGGAACAGCAACTCGAGGCTGCAACATACTCAGCTTCGGCGGTTGAAGTGGAGACTGTTTTCTGCTTCTTACACTGCCATGAAACAAGCAGGCTTCCTAAGAATTGACATCCTGTTGTTGTAGACTTGAAGTTAATCTTGCATCCTCCATAATATGAGTCGGAATAAGCGGTAAGATCAAATGTATCGTCCTTGGGGCACCATAACCCGATGTATGGATTGCCCCTCAGATATTGAAGAATACGCTTGACCGCTGCCAGGTGAGTCACTCGGGGACTAGCTTGGTACCTAGCACACAAACAAACAGAAAACATTATGTCGGGTCGAGAAGCAGTAAGATACATCAAAGAACCAATCATAGCACGATAAAGGGTAGGATCGACGGGATCCTCCAATTCATCTGGTGATAAATTGTGACCCACGGGAAGAGGAGTTGAAGGAATTTTTCCGACAGTAATCTTGAATCGGCTCAAGATGTCGTTCACATATTTAGTCTGATGAATGAAAATTCCTTTTTCAGACTGATGAACCTGCAACCCTAAGAAGAAATTCATCTCTCCCATCGAGCTCATTTCGAATTTGGTCTGCATTGGCTTCTCGAATTCCTTACACAACGTATCGTTTGTTGACCCAAAAATTATGTCATCCACGTAGATCTGGACAAGGAGAAGATCATCACCAATGTTTTTTGTAAAATAAAGTGCAGTCAACAGTACCACGTTTGAAACCATTATCCGTCAGATGGTCGGCGAGTGTGCCATACCAAGCTCTTAGGGCTTGATGAAGACCATATAATGCCTTGTTTAAACGGTAAACACGGTCAGGATAATCAGGATCTTCAATACCTGGAAGCTGTAAAACAAACACTTACTCATGAAGTTCACCATTGAGAAAAGCACTCTTGACATCCATTTGATATACTTTAATATTCTTGTAAGCTGCATAGGCTAAAAATATTCGTATCGACTCAAATCTTGCAACTGGAGCATATACTTCTGTATAGTTAATACTCTCTTGCTGATGAAAACCTTGCACTACTAACCGTGCCTTGTTCCTCACAATAACACCTCGGTCATCCTTTTTACACTTAAATACCCACTTCGTAGGAATTGGCTTCTTCACTCTAGCAGGAAGATCAATCAAGTCCCATACACCCAATCTTGCAAATTATTGAAGTTCTTCTTGCATAGCTTCAACCCATGATGGTTCAACTAGTGCAGTACGAACATTTGAAGGTTCGACTTGCGAAAGAAAACAGGTGTACTTAGCCAAATTAATTATCCCAGAAGTATGCATTGCAGCATAAACACATAAACCGTGATCATCGCCAGAAGAAGCAATCTAATGTCGTGTTTGAACACCTACATAAAGATCACCAATGATGTTTTCTTGCGGATGATAAGAATGAATCCGAAGATTTGGATTTTCTGGAACAGTGACGTTCTCGAATAAATTAGTATAGTGTTCTCTAAGTTCATGAGAATTATCACTATCAAGATCAATCACTTGATCAACAATCTGACTGTCGTCGGATGAAAATGAAGCATAATCAAAAGAATTCGGAGGATCATTAACTGGATCTTCAATTGGAACAACGATTGGAACATCAACATTGTTAGAACTTGGAAATCGTGGAATTTCCAATTGAGTTTCAAAGTAAGCTCTAACCAAATCTTCATCAGGTTGCTCAGTTGATGGTGTAAATGAATTAAACAAGCCTTCATAATCAAACATCCAGTCGGGACCTTTCCCTTGAGGAGGTGTGGTGTATTTTTGACAATCCACATGATACCTTTCCTCAACACAACCAGAAGAGAAATTAAATACCCTTTTCTTTGGAGAAGCATAACCCAAGAAATACCCCTCGATGGCTTTTTTTCAAATTTACCCCCATCCTTCTTCAACATAGTACACGGACACCCAAAAGGTTCCAAGTACTTTAAGTTAGGCTTTCGATTGGTTCAAAAGCTCATAACTTGTCTTTTTAAGTCTTTTGACCGTGGTAACCCGATTAAGTGTATAACATGCAGTATTCACCGCTTCATTCCAAAACTGTACAAGAAGTTTAGAATCAACAAGCATAGTTCTAGCCGCCTCAATCAAGGTTCTATTCTTTCATTCAGCAACACCGTTTTGTTGTGGGACATATGGAGCATTGTATTCTCGATGAATTCCTTTTTGAACACAAAAGAAATCTAATACAGTATTTTTAAATTCAGTCCCATTGTCACTTCGAATTCTCCTCACCTTATGTTTGTAAAGTGATTCGATTTTAGTGATTAAGTTCTAAACAAGAACAGGTGTTTGGTCCTTCAAACTCATAAATAAGACCCACGAGTATCTTGAGTAATCATCGGTAACAACCAAACAATACCAATCAACCGAAATACTTGCACGATTCACTGGATCCAAAAGATCCATATGAAGTCTTTCCAACGGTATATCAATGGAATTCAATAATTTAGAAGGGTGCGACTTTTTCTTTTGTTTGCCCTTTTTACAAGCAACACAATGATCAAATAACTTAAAGTTCTTCAAAGACAAGCCTTCAACCAAGTCATTGGCCATTAAATAATTCATCTTACGAACATGAATGTGCCCATTCTACGATGCCATAGAATATAATCTTTCTCAGTTGCTTTCGAGACAAAACATGTTTCGATCGAGGTTGATACTTTAGAACTCATATTTAAGACATAAATATCATTTGATCGAGGTGATCGCATGACAACCATGTCCTTGGGAATCACATAACTCGGTTTTAGAATCAAACACTCTTTATTAGTAAATATTGTAGTGTACTTCTTGTCACAGATTTGCTACACACTCAATAAATTATGGTCCACTTTATCACAATAATTAACTTTATCAAAAGTAATATGCCCATTTGAAACTTCACTTTCTTTTGTGATCATACCCCCAGAATTCCCAGCAAACGCCACATAACCCCCTTGAATATTTCTTACATTTGTTAAGAGGTCGAGATTTCCAGTAATATGACGAGAACATCCGCTGTCCATTATCCAGTTTTCACCAGAAATGGTCTTGGATGTACCCTACACACAAATGAAAATGATTAGTTCAAAAAGGCAGCCCAGGCCTCAGTCTTGGGCACCTTTTGGTTTTCTTGAGAAATGTTAAACTTAGAGGAATTCAAATGTTGTTCCGCAACTTGAGAATAAGTTATGGGTTTCTTAGACTTTCGTCTTAGATAGGCTGCTTGAACAATGTTTGAATTCACATTCCTGCACAAAGGTTCAGTTGGAACAAACTTTGGTTTGACGTGACCGTAAGTTTCATTTATATGAACAACCTTTCGAGGATTTACATTAGAGAACATAATATGAGTATCATCAGCATACGACCCAGGTCGTTTTAGAATCTCCTTTACCGAAGGAACCGGTTTGGAATGGTCCTTGATAAAAGGATGAAGATTTTGATAGTTCTTCTGGCCACAATTTCTTACTACATGACCTTGTTGACCGCAAAGGAAACAGCTTCGCATGTCAACATGATGATGTTGAAAATTAGTCGAAACTTGTGACACAAAGGATGAATGATGACTCACATTTTGGTCATGCTCTTAGCAAAATCATCATATAACTCAGATTTCTTCTTCAGGTAAAAATCCAAATTAGAACAATTTGAGAAACTTTGAAAAGTATCTGATCCGTTTGACTTTACAAATTGAATTTTCTTAGCTTGTTTTAAAACTTGTTTTGCTTTAGTCAATGGATCTGATGAAGCTGATGTTTTAGATTGAGCATACCTTCGTTCAAGATCTTGTATCTTGGACGTTTCATTGACGAAGACACTTTCAATTAGTTCTGGTTTAATTACACTAATTGGAATATCTTTCTCAGTGAACATTGTATCCATACCTTTTAATTTAAAAACTCGAACAGTTGTTGGTTTTGAAACGTTAGGATTGATGAAACGCATCAAATCCTCATCAGAAACTTTGGGCTTTTCTGGTTTCTTAACCTTCACTGGTTTAACATTGACATGAGTTTCTTGTTTCACCCGAGTTGTGTGTGAACCATACACAGCCTCCTCAAATTCCTGAGGTTCACAAAGTATGTGATTTGAACTTGGAATGTTCTTGTTTTTGTGTATGATTTCAGGTTCGAACACATCCTCAATGATAACTTTGTCAACATTTTCAACAAAAACTTTGTTGCTTTGAACATAAGGTTTCTGAATTGATGGTTGGGCTTTAACAAATTCAGGTTTAACTGGTTTTATCTTTTCAGGAATCACAGATTCTTTAACAATCACATCCTCTTCTTTAGGAGCAAAAGTATTTGGTTTGTAATCATTATGAAAAGGTGGTGGAATTTCAACAAAACCTATTCCTTTCTTTGAATCTTTTTGTTTACCAGATACTTCAATTATTTCATTTAGCAAAAATGAAGAGTTTCTGAATTTGCCCAATTTGTTCTTTAAATCAAGAACCTCATTTTCAAGCTCGGTTATCTTTGATCTATGTTTCAAGATTTCTTGAAAATTTTGATCATTTATGGTCATTTTCACCGACAACTCAGCCTTAAGATCATGATTACTTATAGTTAAAGCCTCAATTTTCTCTCTTGAATTCATTTGAGATGTCAAGGATTGCCTATAAGTATCTTTTAATGAAAAAATCTCTTTTAGCAAATTATCATTTTGGAGTTTTAAGGCATCTATGTTAGACTTATTGGTCTCACAATCAACACATGATAAGTTTGAAGTAGAATTACTAACCTCATTTTGCTTAGCCATGCAAGCAGACGTGGTTGAATCACTAATCTTTGCCATGCAAGCGAAAGCAGTTGGAAGCTTTTCACTTGAATCATCAGACTCAGACTCAGTATCAGCATCAGAAGAAATTTCACTTCCACTTACATCTTAAAAGTACTCAGAAAATCCAAGCATTGCAAGATTTGCTTGATTGTTACCACATAATAACCTTTGTGACCAGTCATCTCCATCTACATTGGATAACATTGCTTGAGAATCAGAAGACGAAGGTTTACCCCTAGAAGACTTTCCAGCATCACTACCACTTTTTCCCGATGAGCTTTGATCTTGTTTTCTGGGACCGGTATACTCCTTTTTAGGCTTATCACATTCTTTGGCAAAATGACCAAACTCTTGACAATTGTAGCACTTAACTTTTAATTTATCAAACCCCAATTTCTTGTTCAAAGATGGAAGATCTATACATGTTCTCTGCATGTACTTTTTCACTTTTCTGACTATCATAGCCGTGTTCCACTTTAGGTCCATCAGTTCTAAGTCATCAGGATCAATTTGATCATAATCTTCATCAGTCAAATCACTTGTGGCAATTTTACTACTAACCAAATTCTCATACGAAGTCATGAAAGCAGATAAGAAAGCAAAATTTTGTTCAGTTTCTCTCATGTTTACATTTGGTTGTGATGAGAATTGATTTGATGATGATGATGAACTTCCAGATCCTCCAGATGACCCAGTATTTCCAGTTGTGTAAAACCAAGCTTGTGGATAACTATAGATAGTTGTTGCATTTTCACTTGCCGTTTGTGTAAGAAAAAGCAGTGATAGGTGAAATGGTTGAACTTAATGGCATGTTTCCACCATAAAATGCAGGATCTTGATTATCTTTTGAAGACTTTTGACATTTAAGATCATATTCCCTGGCCTCGATCTTTTGCAAAAACTCAGATGCAGTCAAATCCTCAATGCTAAAATAATTATTCTTCTTCAACACCATAAGGAACGTTGAATAAGATTTGGCAAAGCACTTTTAATAGTATCAATATTGTCAAATTCAGATACTTCCAATTTCATCTTGTCCATTTCGGCTATCAAATGATTAAATCGTGTAGTAATCTCTTCAACAGTTTCACCCTTCAGTAGGTTATAGTTTCTATATTGAAACTTAAGCTTAACCTTTTTGCTTTCAGCAGTGTTTCCCATACTTCTCATACGGATATGTTGAAATAAAGAAGCACAAATCTTAATACTTCCAACTTGATGAAAGATGTTTTCAGGTAACGCCATAGTAAGGGTAGAATAAGCTTTTGTCTCAATTTCTAGTGCTTTCTTTTCTTCAACCGAGTATTGAGAGATAGCTTTAGGTGTAAAACCAATAATCTCATCCCCAATCATTGGAATGGTATAAACCTCGTCCAAACAGTATAAACAATCAGGGTGAACTGACCCTAGATGAGCACGGAAACAGGGTTCCCAATTAGAAAAATCGCTAAATTTCATCAAACATGGACATTTCGAATGTGAACCAATTTCGGTATCCAGTTGTAACATTTGTTGCATCAACATGTTTTGAGAAGCTAATGCATACATACCAACCATTTTTGACAAGTTTTGAAAATTATAAGGGGTAATTTTGAAAAATAAGATTAACGAATGGGAACAGTGAACAGTTGTAGAGAACTGTGAACAGTTGTAGCGAACTGTGAACAGTTGTAGCGAACTGTGAACAGTTATCAACGAATTAAACCTTAACGAAGTTAAGATTTATCAGGTAACGAATCAGAATTGAAATTTAACGAATCTGATGGTTAACGAATGAATCCAACTAACGAATTGACTCAGCGAATTAGAGAGTTTTCTATAACGAATCACTAAGAGAAACTTAGCGAATAAGATGAGGAACAAGCTACAGTTGATAGCGAATCAACCTATAGCGAATCAGGTTGTTACAACCGTTTGTAACAAACTCTGACACCTAATGCCACGTGGCAAAGGTTGTTATAACATAGTTTCCAAGGTAAACACGTGTCACACTAATCAGTTAACACGAATCACGAATCAAGTGACACGAATCAACTAATGAAGCGAACTGGTTAATGAGTTAACCAAATATTATAACGAATTGGCTAAATTGGTTAACGAATCAATCGTGAATATGTTAATGAATTAAGGAAAATACTTAGCGAATTATAAGCATATTCAAATCTTCAAATCTTCAAAGAAGATTTCCAGAAATCTGGAAATGAAGAACACGAACCCAGAAGCATAAATTTGTAATACACGCTTAATACTTAACCAAATCGCACAAATCAATTACCACAATACTCGTCAATCAATCACGAATCTCATCGTATCAATCTCGTAACACAATTACACTTAACACCTATCCAGTTTGACCACACACCAATCCTCTATTTCTCGGTTAATACCAAATCCAAACAAAAACACAATCCAAACTCAATTCCAATCATCAATACCTCATTAATACCTTAACAACCTCAAATCCAATCCAATCCTTCCAAACTTAATCCAATTCCACCTTAATTCCATCAAGAACAAACCGAATCATAAAATTAACATAAAATAACAATTAACCAACTATAATAACGAATTAACTACCAAATTCAAGAGCAAAAGAGCACCGAAAGCTCTGATACCACTTGTTTGATCTCAATTGTTAACTCTTACTAACACAGATCTCAGATCTGAGTTGTATACATAAATTAACCTATATCAGGATCTAGTTCATGATTGCCATTGATCTATAGTTAATACATTATCTATATCTATATGTATTAATTGTATGTATGTTAATATTATCAGTATGAAGATTGAGAGAGTATTTGGGCAAGGGTTCGTTAATTAACTCAAAACTTAACATTAATGTGTGAACAATGTTCACTATAAATAGACGATGGAGTTAGTTCGTTAACATCCCCTAACGAACTAACATCCAATTCGTTATATACATTAAACAAACACTTAACTTAACGAATCACCCCCTGATTCGTTAAACATCCTTAACGAATCTGGATGGAAATAACTTAAGTCTTAGTTCGCTAAACACCTTTAGCGAACTAGACATTACATTAACGAACTAGAAGATATAATGATTGTTTATTACATTAAACAAAAACGACAAATACTTATAACGATAAATACAAAGACTCAAGACCCAAAACCGTGCACTAACAGAAAATATTTAAAAATTATACGGTATTTACAGTGAATCCTCAAATTTAACTTTCGCATATAACATTTTCTCTATCCTCTACTCACAAACACTCATAACCATAACATATAATTTACAAATCTACCTCTCATTATATTAGTATTATGCTAGTTGTAGTGATTTATGTTTATCGCAACGAATTGCATTTTCAATATTATTATGTACAAATATTGTGATTACTTGCTCAACTTTATTTGACAAACTATATATTTTCACGCATGACACATGTAGCTATTTGGGATGAATCAAGTGATGAAATTTTAGAATATACCTTGGGTTGCATGATTAATAAAGAACAATTTACTTTTAAGTCATTGGCCGGCATTTCACCCCTACCACACTAACCCACAAAGGGAAAGTTTTCGAATTAGGTTTCGATCAAGAGAACGCGTTTCAAACTCTAAAGGACATGCTTTGAAATGCTCATATCGTTGCTCTTTCCTAGGGCGACGACGATTTTGTTGTCTTTTGTGACGCTTCCATCCAAGGTCTCGGTTTTGATCTTATGCAACGAGGCATGGTCATTGCTTACGCCTCACATCAACTCAAGGTTCAAGAGAAAAATTACATGACGTATGATCTCGAACTTGGTGCGGTCGTGTTTGCCTTGAAAATTTGGAGACACTACTTTTGCGGCACGAAATGTGTGAAAATTGTAGAGCAAGGAAGGAAACCGATAAACAAATTTATTCATTCATAACAATACAAAGCAAGAGACACATGTAAATACACTAGTACTGTCGAGGTGAAATGGTAACCATATGAAGACATATTATAGTGAGTGTTAATGTTATAGTTGTTTGTACACATCTACCTATACAAGTAAATAAAAAAAATGATAATGATGTGTCATAATTACATTAAATCTTAACTTTAAGTTCCTTTCTACTTTCTAATATTCACTCTCCTTAATTCATGTTATCTATGGGTCATGTGTTTAACTCATATTAAAAAAAAGTATTTAATGTTATTTAAATCACAATGACTTTTACTATTACATCTAATTTTACCATTAGATATAGAAAGTTTGACCATAATTTAAAACATATAAACCGTTGAATATCTATATTAACTTTAAAATCAAACAGTGAGTTATTAAATTAGTTAAATAATGATTTACGAACCATTATCGTATAATAATTAGCGACATATGTTTATAACAGATATTTAGTTATGTGTGTACTTCAAATTTCGTTGAATAAACATAATATTTAAAATCTTGCAATTTGTAAAACACTGTTAAACTTACATTCGTATTGATAATACAAAACAACTCTAATATATTTAGGTACCAATAATTGATTTCATGTCATCTTAATATTTCAATCTTAAGAAAAAGTAATATTTAAATATGTAACATTTGAAGTATATGTGATAATATTAAATTATTAATCTATAAATTCAAAACAAAATTCCTAAATACCTAAATTTTGATTATTTGACAAATCTCATGTAATACACGGATATAAAAGCTAGTTAAAACATATTTCAGAATGATATTAAATCGGTACTTTAAGACCTAAAAGATAAACTGAAATTACTTGATCAATTTTGTTGTCTTATGAAATATCTTACTAAGAAAACCAAGTGGTAAAAACTTAGGGTATGTTTGGTTGAAGGTAATGAAATGAACGGGGAATGTAATTGGAGAAGGAATGGAATGAATAAGGGAATGAAATGGATCATTACCATTCATTTTTCTTGTTTGGTTAACCTATGAGAATGAAATGAATTATTAGTTAATGTTATTTAGTATCCAAAAAAGTTGTAGGAATAAAATAAAAATAATAAAAACACTACTCTCTCAAAGTAAACTTTTTTACCAAAAAAAAACTGCAATGGCGACAGTGGTGGTGGTGGTAACTCCGGCAACAAAAATGGTGGTGGTGGCGGTCAGGCGGCAAGGGCGGTGGTTGTGGTGGTGGTGGGAGGGGTGGCGGTGGTCAAGCGATGGTAGCATTGGTAGTGATAGCGATGGTAGGGTGGCGGTGACAGTAGGGTGGCAACGACGGTGGTGGAGATTAGGGGGTGGTGGCCAGGCAACGACAACGGAAGTGGTGGTGATGGTCAGGCGGTGGGTGACAATGATTGTGGTGATTACGGTGATAATGGTCATGGTGGCTACGGTGACAATGGTGGCGGTAGCGCTGGTAGCGCTGGTGGTAAAGTGGTTGTGGTGGCGGCGGCGATGGTGGTGCAGGTGGTGGTGGAGACAATGACAGTGGCAGTGGCGGTCAAGTGGTGGTGGTGGCTATGGTAGTGGTGGTGGTTGTTGTTAGGTGATGATATTGTTGAGAACCTTTTTTCATTCTCAAACTATGAATCATTTCATTCCTCCTATGATTACTGTATACCAAACGCTACCTACGCCATCTTAGTTAAGGGGGGAAACAAAGTAACGTGAGTACTCCCCCCTCAAAACTAATATATTTCATCAATATGTAGAATCTAATCTTGAATGATAACAGCTTGATTTGATCTTTTGATATAATTTTCTTTAATCTCAACTATGCAACTTGCATCGTCTTCCTAGGTGATCTAGATCCTTTTTTGATTTTTCTAAATCATAAGCTTTTAGTATGATATTTAGTTGTATGCATTCTTAAACGGTGTCATACGTTGTTGTAAGGTTGCCATGATTTGGTAGTGTTGCAGGCATGGCTTGCTTTGCCGGTCTATTAAAAAAACTTGTGTTACAATATGCGGACATATATATACCCAAATGAGATTAGATTATATGTGTATACGAATATAGTTATCACAAGCATGCCTAACCGACCGAGACTTATTATTATTATTATAAAAGAGGCATAATTCACATGTCCTATAAATATATCTTAACTAGTATTTACACCTCCGCGTTACGGTGGAGGTGTAAAACCTTGTGTTTAAATATCCACTCCACTCGAAAGAACGGAGATACCACCACCGCCGCCTTTGTTCGCCACCCTCTCTATCGGAGCCAGTAACTTACGTTAACCATTAAGAAAACTGAACAAAAAGTAGACGTAAAAACGTTGAACCACACACGCTCATTGCATCGTGTTAACACACAAAAATTAGACCGGAACATAAAGTATAGAAAAAAATAACTAAGTCAACTTAACATCTACACGTTGCGATGGAGCGGTTAAACTGGAAAATAGACATAACGTTCAACCACACACATGCGTTGTAACGCATTAACTCGTTAAATTCAAACGTAAACGTTAAACAAAAAATATAAAAGATGAAGAATATAATGCACCAAAGTTGAAAGTGGAAAAATATTGACAACTAAAACTAAAATGTGACATATTTGTATACTATGAAATATTGTAGGGACCAAAAGTAAAAAAATAAAGTTATATAAAAAGGAATATTACATTGTACACACTTGGATGCACATTATACAAAAGATTAAAGCATAATTCTCTCACTTTAAATATTATATAAATTTGTGTTTTATTGTATTTTTAGTGTCTGTGTTGCGTTTGAGCTATATTCTTCTTGCACATTTACTCATAATGCAATATCATTTTAAATATTAGTGCATCGACCACGTTTTAGTTTGGTATTTCTCGACCCTCTATTTTTCTTGGAATGGTGAGGACCCATGTGTATGTTTAGCAATTAGACAACCAACGTTGTGCTTAGTGAGTACAGTTTCTATTTATAAATGTGCTAACTTCTCTTATATGGAAATATATAGTTAGACATATACTCAAACTTTAGGTTGAGGGACAATTACGTTTATGTTAAGATCTTTCAAAAATATTTCTATGAAGGTTTGATAGGTTCTCTTGATGATGTTTAGAACATCACTGCAAATTGCTATTATACTCACAATTTTAATAAATACATATATACGCGAAATTGTTGGCCGAGGAATAATTTAGTCATGTCCAAGCTTTTCATTTCAAAGTTCTCTCTGTAGTAGTTTGACAGTTTTACCGTTTAAAAAAACTCAGTTCGAAAATTTATCTCTATGATGTTTAGATTAACACCGAAACCACAATTAGAGTGAACTTTAAAGATCGAAACTTGATAAATAGACATGGCCTATTTTGATCAAATATTACCTCTATTTTCAAAATATTTGCTGAGTTGATTTGGTAGTGTTGTTGGCATGGTTTGCTTTGCCCCGAAACCACCTTATACGGGGAGTTTTATTTGGAGCATCTAAAAATATCTTTGGATTTATAAACAAGAAAGACACAACGAGTTGAGTGAGGTTGTAACCTAGAAGTTGAATATGATGAGGTCGGGGTTAGCTCAGGCATCCAAGTAATTCAAGAATAGTTTACTTTGAAGATTTGTCAAACAATAAATGAAATGGACTTTAAGAAATGAAAACCGGTCAGTCCGGTCTGTGAAGCCAATTGATGAGATGGACGACAACTTGAAAAACATTGACCAGAATGAAAGGCACCAACGCCTGCTTCCACAATGTGACGATGGAGGCTCTCGACCATGCCACTCTGTTAAGAGGCGAGCGAGGGTTTGGTAAAGTGTGAACTACCAAAGGAACGACACACGGGAAAATGACCAAAATAGCCATATTAACCACCCCATTTCCAAGCTTAGACATGTGTTAAAAAAATCCCCAAAATAGTCATCCAAACCGTCACCAGGAACGATTCTTCTTCAACAGCCGATGCTTTTAGACAGACAACCAACGAAACTAGTGGATCACAAAGATTGCGCCATCTGTACATATATTATGCCAACCCACACAACTCTTTTACCAATCGACGAAACTGTTATGTCATTCGACGATTTCTGTTAATGGAACTAAGGAAGGCTCATCCCTGACCTCTCAAACCTTAAACCTCTATAACTAACATTCATCTCCAACTTTCTTATTTTCCACAAAATAAAGAAAATATTCATAGAGTACATTGGTTAGTTTTTTCGAGGAGAACACATTAATAGTGTTTGTTTTCCACGAATCACATCTTATGTTGAGAACTCTGCACAAGAAAGTGACGAACCATAGATTTTCATTTCAAAGATTTTTGATTTCGAGTTCATTAAGTGAAATTAAAGCTCCATCTAACCGTTGGAATGGTTAAACTGTCAGACCTGACGAAACCAGCCTCTTGCACCATGGGTCCGACTACTTAACCTTCTGTAATTAACAAGATCATAGTGGTCCACGATTTCTTTGACTGGCAGTCTTAGAGAGTTGGTGATTGATGAAGAACTGTTGTCGACGACGAAAGTTTGTATGGCTATTTTGGAGATATTTTGAAGCACATGGCAAAACTTGGAAAAGGGGTGGTATTCTGGTCAGTTTCCCATGACACAAGGTTCAATATACTAGCAATAAAACTTTAGAAGCCGCATGACCAAAATTAATATGTTAGTAAGTCAAGAGGGAGATTTGAACCTTGGAAAGCTTCACCACCAACAACTCAATATAAAGATATCCACAAAGGCCACACTACCAACGTTTTAGATTGTGATTTTATTCAACAAAGGCACACAGACCGTTGTATCTGAAGCTAAACCAGCGCCGTCGTTTCAAACCCGGGAGATGAAGAGCACAGCAGAAGATAGTACTCAACGAACGGTTCAACATTACAGTACCGCACCAACTCAGTCGGTTCTGCATCCTGTTGAACCTAGCGTGGATAAAGAAGGCACTCGACTGGGTTCCAAAATTAGCGGTGGTCAAGCTGCACCGAGTCGTAATGGTTTAGGCCACCGGGACAATTCTAAACCCAGCCAGGGCGCTACTAATACTAGAACGCCTGGACTCACGCTTTTACCCCCAATAAATGAATCTCATCTGGCTGAAGAATCTGCTGAAACTCTGAAGGTTAATCAACCGGAAGATGTTGGAATCACTGTGGCCGGAGAGAAGTTCAGGAATGTATACCCGACGGCATACTACATGTCCAAAAAGAATTTGGTTTGATTTGATTAACGGTTGGGACTTACGTTAAAATTGTGTTGTTTCGAAATATGATGATTTTTTGTAAACCTTCGGATTATTCAATAAACTGAATCTCGTTGTATAAACTGTATTAAAACAAATTTGAATTGGAAATGAAATTGATTATTTGGAATATCCATTTTGATGTAATTGGAATTCTTCTACTATCCCCTCCTCTTAAAACTTATAAAACCAAGAAAGTTAGGCGGTTAATGGGTCGACTCAAAGTAGGGTTACTTTGGTTCGGGTAAGAATGAGTTTAAGGTCGAAACGGGTTTTGGGTCAGCACGGCTTTCGGGTCGGAATGGGTTTGGGTTGGAGTCGGGACAAGTTCGGATACGACTGGCATCTCATGTATGCCCGTACACGATAAGACACAAACACGATAAGACATGAACACAATATGTATACTAGTACACGACACGAAAAGTTATCGTGTACGTTGTATCGCAAACACGAATACGAACATGTTACTACATGGTATACACGATAAAACACGATAATACACGAAAAGAGCTGATTGGGAATACATATTTCACAACCTGTTTAGTGAAACAAAAGCCGGAGAGGGATGTTCGTGAATGGGACGACTGGGAAACAGAGAGTGAAAATGTTTTAAGAATTTCGAGTTTATGATAACTTATAATTATATATATATATATATATATATATATATATTTAATTATAAAAATCTAACCATGTACTTAACAGGTAAACAAGTATTTTACTTGTTTAGACACGAATATTAACAGGTAAATTCGTGTTTGCCTGTTTAGTAAACGAAACTTGTTAAGGTCTTACCGGTTACCTGTTAAAGTCGTGCAGGTGCGTGTCGTGTATTCGCGTCTCCTGTATAAATTGCCAGCCCTAAGTTCGGACATGAAACCCGGCCCGACATCCGGCCCCACCTGGAACCCATCTCGACCCAAACCCGTACCGAACTAATATGACCCGACACAAAACTTGAACGTTATGACCCGAAACTCGTCCGGATCTGAAGCGTGTTCTACCATAACCTGATCCACGCTAGAACTCGTTCCAACCCGACCTCTAATTTCGACCCGAACCAGATTGAACAATCCAACATTTTTTTAACTTTCTTTTGAAAATTAAGGGATTCTTGAATTCTAATAAACATGGTATTCATTGGATTAATTCCAAATTCTTATATATATCCAAATGAAAACGTCAGGTTATGAGATTTAAAGTAATTTTAGTGGTTTGATTGAATTCTAAATATACTATCGACTAAAAATCTGCAATTTTACGGGTTTGCCATTGTAAGAATGTAAAGTTAAACTGATTTAAAGTTTTTGAGTGTCCAGCTTGTTATTGGAAGATGAATCAATAGTTGCAATTTAATCGCCTCCTCGTAGAATAAAAGAGCACCCCAGTTTAAAAATGCAATTAACACGTACAAGCCAAGCCAACATTAGTTGCTAATCTTGGTGAATTGGTTAGGAGTTTTACCTTAAGTTTTCTACAGATATTTTTTTTGTTTGACGTCGCAAGTTCCAATATCACTCGTGTTATATTTATGAATTTAGGTCTGGATGAAGCAATACCGGATAGATTGCATACAGTAAATCCCCTATAGAGTTTTTTATTGATTAATTTAGCCAGTATTCTTTGTTGAAGACAAAAGGTATGTTCAAACGACACAAGGTTACAAGATCAAGGTTTATTCAATAACGTATCATTTATGAAATTTCATGATACATGAAGGGTTGCAGGTGAGGTCAGATTGAATGAGGTCAGGTGCATGACAAGTTGACAACATAATTGTTTCACATGTAGGCCATAGCCAGTTGTAACGTGCATATTATAATATAAAACAAAGCAACTCAATTATTATAGCTTTGTTAAGATAAAAATTCCAGAAATTCGGATCAAATTGTTAGGGCGGACGGGGTGAAGCGTGGTGGGAAATCATCACGCGTGATGGCATCACAAACACCGTTGCCGGTGTCCCCATCACGCGTGTATGGGTGTTTTTGCGTGATAGCCATTATGCTAGATATATGACTGAATCACAATTACCTATATATATATATGTAGCATTAGGTTCATTTCAGAAGTGATTCGTAGTACGAGAAGTGCGAGAAGAGGTTCTAACCAATCATATCATTTCTTTTTTATTTTTGATTTATTTAATTACATGGGTACAATAGTAAAATGATATATTTTTATTTTTGGTAATTACATCCATTGAACATTCAACATAAGTTACAATTCAATAATTTTTAATAACTAACCTTTAATATATTAACATAAATAATTGATGAGATTTTTAAGCATGTCTAGTAATATTGGTAAAAAATAACAATGGGAAATCTATTTCATTTTATATTATTATTATTGAATCAAGATGATCTATCCCAACAAAAATCAACATACATCTATTTATTTTTCTTTATAGTTTATCAAAATCATTTTGTTCATTATCACAAAGAGATTTAATTTAGTTCTTTATATTTTGATTTTCATCCATTTTCAATAATTTTAATATTAGAATATAAAAACAAAGAACATTATTTTTTTGAATGACTAAAAATATTTGTACACTGTGGAGTTTGAACCCATGACCATACAATAAATCATGCTACACGCAGTCAACCAACATATCACTACATTACATGTCTTTACTTATACTTTTAAAACAAAAACAATTGAGTTTAATTTAATAAACATCTAAGAAAAACAAGTAATTAGAGCAAATATTGTTGAAAAACAAAAAAAAAGTCAATCATGTGCTCACAACGTGCATATTAACGTAGCATATACACTAATGTGTAACATCCCAAAATTTCTAAAGTAATATTTATTATATTATTTTTTTGGGTGAAATAAACGAGTTAGTGGAACGATAATAATAATAGCAAAATATGAAGACTTAGTAGGATAATTAGATGGGATTAGATATAGACCAAAAGGAAATATGGGCCTTCGGTCCATGGGCTTAACGGAGTATAAATACCCCCTTAAACCCCAATCCTTTCCATTCCATCCATTTATCCATCCTAATCTCTACACACTCCAAAACACACACAACCCGAACCAAGATCCAAAGGCGAGGACCCGAGCTCGTTGGTGCTAGATCGTCGTGACGAACCAAAGCAACAAAACCAGCTCGTGTTCGTAGTTCGACTCATTTACGGTACGTTTATATCGAGAACTTGTTCGTTTAGGTTTGGATTAGTATAGAAATGATAGATCTGTGTTTGTATGGTAAAAACGAATCCAACAAAGCTAAACTTACTGAAAATGGATATGATTTGATGGGTTAATCGATTGATAAAAGAACCCGTAACCTATATGCCTAAATCGCACCCTTTAAACATCGATGTTATGTCGATTTGATGGTTGGGGTTTGTAGGCGCTGGTCGGACGATTCCGTGGATACCTAAATCGAGTTATTTGGTTAAGAAACGAAGATGATTAAGGGATATAAGGACGAACAGTACCTGCAGCTAGACAACTTCGCCTGCAAGCTAAGTTCGCCTGATGAACTTCGCCTGCAAAGCTAAGTTCGCCTGATGACAACTTCGCTGCAAAGCTAAGTTCGCCTGATGACAACTTCGCCTGCAAAGCTGAGTTCGCCTGATGAACTTCGCCTGCAAAGCTAAGTTCGCCTGATGACAACTTCGCCTAAAGCCAAGTTCGCCTAACTGGTAACTTCGCCTAAGGCCAAGTTCGCCTAATTGATAACTTCGCCTACGGCCAAGTTCGCCTGACTGATAACTTCTCCTAAAGCTAAGTTCGTTTAAGGTTTAACTTCGCCTAAAGTTAAGTTCGATTAGAAAATAAATTAAAAACGATAAGTAAAAGTAAGCTAATACTAGGCCACCAGATTAAATCAGGCGAGTATTGATACGTGTAACTTATACAGTCAGCCGAGCCAGTTAAAGAAGGGATTTACAACTATCGGAGGATGAAGCAGAGTTCAGGTGAGTTTCTAGCCCCATTCCTTGTTATGTTTTCGGGGCTGTGTGCATACTCGATGTGTTGTTAATACATTTATCCTAAGTGATAAGTGTATGCCATATGTGATATATGTGATGGATATGAATGATTGCTTGTCGGTACGCGAACGATCTTTGGATATTGCGCGTATTGTCAGGTCAAAAATAAAGGTACGAATATTATATATCGAAGATGTATGAACATTACAAATGAATACTTGTCGGGGCGTGAACGATCTTCGGATATTGCACGTATCGACAAGGGGTATGGTTGTTAAACGAATGATGTAAAGAACGCCTAGAGTGTTCTTATGCTATAATGTAATTATTGTATATGTGAAGTATGTGTATACAGGTACACAAATGGTATGTGAGTTCTATGTTCGACATAGTAAGTTAGGATGGCAAATCCCTCTAGCTTTTGTCGGACATAGACTCGGCTGGTGATGGCGTAGTTAAGGACTGCGGGCCTTATACGTAATGTAGATGATAGATGTAAACGTAGATAGGGACGGTGGGCCTTATACGTGTTACAGATAATAGACGACAACGTAGTTAAGGACTGCGGGCCTTATACGTAAAGTAGATGATAGATGTAAACGTAGATAGGGACGGTGGGCCTTATACGTGTTACAGATAATAGACGACAACGTAGTTAAGGACTGCGGACCTTATACGTATTATAGATAGGCATCAGCATAGGAAAGGACTGTGGACCTTATACGTGCTGTATTTGTATTGTGGTAGCATAGGGGAGGACTGCGGACCTCGTACGTGCTATGGTTTAGGTTGCAACATAGGGAAGGACTGTGGACCTTGTACGTGTTGTGGATGTAGGATGGTATATGGAAGGACTGCGGACCTTGCACGTACCATAAATGGTGAACATAGGTAAGGACTGCGGACCTTTTACGTGTTCACGACCTTGAGTACAGGTATAGACGGCGGACAATGAACGTACTCTCGGTAGACTGAGGTTAGTGATTGTAGATATGTATGTATGTATGGTAGTAAGTATGTATGTAGAACAGAAGGGTAACTAGTTAGGTATGGATATGTATCTTCGGATATGTATGTATGTGTATGTATTGTATGCGTCCGATTAACTAGAACTCACTCAGCGTAGCTGACTTTTAGTATGCACGCAGGTGAGTAGAATGAGACAACTAGCTTGAGCGGGCACATGGTGGGCGAATAGAAGACTGGCATCTGAAGACTCAAGATGTTTTAATGTAATTGACGTTTATTTTGAAAGACAAGAATGTTTAATTAAGGCAAGTTTTGGATTGTTGTAACGTTTCATGAAAGTTTTTATATTCCGCGAAAGTTTTAATGAACTCTGATTTGTAAGAACTGTGTTTATGAGTAAATCCGACGCTAAAGTAAGGCTACCGGGTTCGGGGCCTTACATAATGTGTATATATACATACCTACACATCCATTCTATTTTATCACCGTTCCTACACATATATTCTACCGTTCCTACCTAGAAACAAAACCCATACACAAGCTAACCGATATCTACATAAACTAAAACACACTAGACATAATAGCAACACATTTAACAAAACCAGTATAAAAATTTGAATAATATATACAAAAACATACCTACATCCATTATAAACACCATACATAGACTAACGACACATCTTTTGTAATATGATAAGAACATTTACATACTTTGCCATATATATATTGCATAAATTATACACATCGAGAAAATATGTACACAAAAATTTGATAGATACCTACATAATTTTAAGATCACTTCACATGGAATATGGAATATAGTTTTCATACATACATACATGGGATAAATTATATAGTTATCATACATATATACATAGGATAAATCCTACACGGTAATCATTTCCTACAAGGTAATCTTAAACAAAATATTACACATCTTATGCAACACCCTTTCATCCACATATGTGTGTGCGTACGTAACATACGTAGGAGTGCGTGCGTGCGTACGTAACGTACATACATACATCATACATACATACATACATACATACATGGGAAAAATCCGACAAAAAAAACCACGTAGGTAGGCGTGCATGCGTACGTAACGTACGTACATACATGCATGGGATAAATCCGACATGGTAACAAACCACCAAATTAAACACAGAAAAATATACTAGTAACTTATTCAAAGTTAACAAACCTACACAATTACAATAATTCAAAACAAAAATAAATACACATAATATTTCATATATTTACTAACCACTGTAGCATATAAAAACTTTTCATATTCATATTATAGGTACTTAATATTGAATTATCCTAAATAAAGTTTTATAATAATCAAACCATAAATTGATTTTATATAAAAATTCAAATACTTGTCCGGACGTTCTTATTTCCATAATAAATCTATGAAGGGAACTTGAATGTAAAACTACACAAAAAAATAATAACTAGAAAAGTTGAATTACCATAATTCTATCTAACCCCCAATTTTGTGTAGACATCTAAGTAATATAATTAGTATAAGGGAAACCTATGATGAAGGCTCGTAAATTGATGACCATTAATTAAAGAGTGAATTGGGGGAACATGTGAAGAGATTAGAGTTTGCTTTGATGAGGAGGCTACACAAAAAGTCTTATGTACCCTTTTTAATTGAAAACATGTAATAATAATGTCTTAATAATTACCAATTTGCCATCTTTATTGCATACCATTGATTAAAGGCAATCTATGGTTTAGATCTACTTCTCGCACTTTTCACCATAAATTAATTTCTTGCATGAATCATCCCCTATATATGTATATGTATATTAAAACCCATCACACTCATACAAAAACCTATATATATATATATATGTATGTATGTATGTATGTATGTATGTATGTATTTATGTATGTTAAAACCCATCACACTACCACCACCCTCACTAAATTCCATCACTAGTGATGGAATGTGGTGGGGTGAGGTGGTACGATTTTTTTTTTCAAAATGGTGTTTATTTAAAAAAAAAGTAAACAGGGAAAGTCAAAAAAAAAAAAAAAAAAAAAAGTAAACGGTGTATCCTCTGCTGCCAACAGAGGATTAGAAAGAACCATTTTGAAAATGTACTAGGATCCACCATTGGCAGGTGATGATCAATCATTGGGACCTATTCCTTCGCTGTCAGTGGTGGATTAGGAACAACACATAAAACCCCTAATCCTCTACTGCCACCAGAGGATTAGGAACAATACATAAATCCTCTATTGCCATCAGAGGATTAGGAAGAAATTTTTTTTTTGAAGTCCGTCTTCTTCCTCGTGGGATGACTGTGGATTAATAATATTGAAGGTGATGGCTCACGGGTCTTGAATGCATGTGATGGCAGCAGATTTGAATGCATGTGATGGCTCACGGGTCTTGACTGTGGATTAATATTAAAGGTGTTTGGAAGGCTTGCATGTGAAATGTTGCAGCTTTGAGGACATGTTGTAGGTTTGAAGGGATTTATGCATGCTATATTAAAGTTAGATGGCAGGTGAAACTATTTATTAGATGGCAGATGCATACATACATTAAAACGGGGCTAAGTTTGAAGTTATACGCCGGCTAAGTTTGAAGCTAACTGAATAAAAACGAGGTTTTTAAGTGTTGTTCCTAATCCGCCATTGGCAGCGAAGGAATAGGTCCCAATTATTGATCCTCGCCTGCCAATGGCGGATCCTAGTACATTTTCAAAATGGTTCTTCCTAATCCTCTGCTGGCAGCAGAGGATACACCGTTTACCTTTTATTTTTTTGACTTTCCCCGTTTTCCTTTTTTTTGTAAATAAACACCATTTTGAAAAAAAATTCGAGGTGGCACACCACCATTGGGTGTGGTGGGTGATGGAAATGGAACCACCCCTCCCCCCCTTAGATATTCTATTAAACTTCTACATGTGAGCGTATATATGTAAGACCCGTCCCTGAGAGCGATAAAACATATTAGACACAGTGCAAGATAAGGGGACCCGGGGTGGAGCGTGGTGAGCCACCATCACGCATGATGGCCTCACGCACACCGCCGCCGGTGCCCCATCACGCATGATGGGGGTGTGTGTGTGATGGCTTTCACGCTGTAGGGGGGGGGGGGATTTCCGAGAAATATGAACGTTGGAGGAGGGTAGCTGTTGGAGGGGGAGGGTGTTTTAAATAAAAAAAATTATTTTACCTATATAAATAACTCAAACATATCTTCAAAACAAACTCAAATCCAACTCAAAATCAACTCAAAATCTTCTACTACACACACAATTTTAACATCATATCAATGGAGGGTTCTAAGAAACGTGGCTCGGTTTCAAAGAAAACCCAAACCCGACCAAAGGTTCGACAAAATCTAGGCGAACCGACGAGATTTCGGTTAAAAGACAAACCCGACACAACCCAACCATTCCAACAACAACCTTTCCAACAACAACGTTGTTATCAACCGTCCCAAAACCAATCCTTTCAACCGTCCCAAAACCAATCCTTTCAATCGTACCAAAACCAACATTTTATTCCAGCTTTTTCTACCAAAAATTATCCAAATAATGCTTTTCAAATGTTTCAATCTCAATCATCTCAAATGTCTGTCGATCCCCTAGATGATAATTATGTTATACATCAATTTGCAAGTGCTTTTCGTCACGAAGTGGAAACTTTGGATAAAGATGAACCCGTGGAGGAGGAGACGCATCAAAAAAATGTTAGGCGTTGGTTGCCCGATGAGGAGGTCGCCTTGACCAAGGCTTATTTACATTGCTCCGAATAAACAAAACACTCAAACCAACAAAAAAAGAAACGTTATGGAGACGTATTAATGAAAGTTTCTCGAAACTTTCCGGCGCAACCGTACGAAATAAGGATCAAATGATTGCCAAGGTGGGGAGATTTGAATCGAAAAATGTCAAAATTTAATGCTTGTTACGTCCAATTGGTAACTATTTTAGTTTATTTATTTTATAATCTATTACTTTATTTTTACAGTTATATATATATATATATATATATATATATATATATATATATATATATATATATATATATATATTCTAAATGTTTTGTAGTCCCGAACTCCACAAAGTGGAGCGAGCGAGGCGACTATCATAAAGGACGCGTTGGCCGATTATGTCGAAGTTTTCAAATGTAGGGCTTTTCCCTACTTGGAAGCGTGGGAGATTGCGAGACGTCACTCGAAGTGGGAACCGATTCCCTTGTCAATTTTAACGGACTGACGGCTCCAAGGAAGAAAGGATCTTCTTCAAAAAGATCCAAAACTTCCGAGTCTGGGACTACACAACGTCTACCGGCGGCTTGTCATGCGACATGCCGAGCATGAACTTGAACGAGGAACCCGGAGACAATAGCGACGATCCCGACGAAGACACACCCACACCCACACGTCCGAATCGCAAGAAAAGTGGGGAATCGTCAAGACTTGAAAAGGAAGAGGTGGCTGAAAACTTCGCCGAATACAAGTCGGCTAAGTTGGCGGAAATGGCTGAGACGAAGGAGCGAAAGAAGCAGTCTTATATTTTTAAAAATGAAACGTGAGGAGACGTATATCAACCATTTGAATGAAAACCAAAAAAAACGTTGATCTAACTTTCCTCCTACAACCGCACAGATATCTTGACGAACCCTTTAAATCGATCATACTTCAACGCAAACGCGAGATATGCGACAAGTGGGGTTGGGAAGGCTCGTAGGTTTTTTTTTTGGTTTTTTAATTTAGTTGTCTTTGTAACGTTTATTTAATCTTGTTTTATTTTTTATTTAATGTAATGTTGTTTTATTATTATTTATTTTAGTATTTATTAAAAAAAAACAAAAATCCATCACACCACACCACCACCCCTAGTAAATTCCACCACTTGTGATGGATTTGGACATGGTGAGGTGGCACATCACCATTGGGTGTGGTGGGTGATGAATATAGAACCACCCCTCCCCCTTAAATACGGGCCGTTTTCTTATAGTATAAGCTCATCAATGATAGATATATACTCATCATATATATATATATATAGGGGTGAGTTAATTGGGGAACTCCACAAAAGTGAGGAACTGCGGAACACTCTTCTCAACCCTTGATCAATTTCTCACATCCTTATGATGCATCCTCATTCACCTACATCACATCATTTTTGTAAAAGAAAAAAAACCCTCAAAAAGAAATCAAAAAATAATTACAAAAATTACAAAAACAAAAACAAAACGAAAAAATAAAAATAATTATAAAAACCAAAATGTTTATCTAGAATCTCCGATAAAAAAACCCCTTTAAAATAGTTGCAAACTTAATTAAAAAAGACATAATAACAAAAAACGTTCTTTATGTTTGAACAATTTTTTAATGGACGTCTTTTAGCAATAGAAAAGACAGAAATCATACTTCATGTTTCAAATCCATTTTAGACAGAATAACAAAAGACGCCCTTAATATTTGAACGTTTTTTCAATGGGCGTTCTTTAGTAAAGGAAATGGCAGAAATCATACTTCATGTTTCAAATCTGCTTCACGTTACGTCCGTTGATACTAACCCTGTTGAATTTTTTCGTTAAACTTGGTCATGTGTATTGAACATGAGTGTATTTTTGTAATTTTGTATATAACTTATTATACAATATATTAAATTACAACTTCTTTGACACAAATCGTGCATCAGATGTTGTACATTTGGTTGTGAACTATGTATATTGTGCTTTAAAGGCTGTACCATTGGTTGTGCATTGTGTACAATTTTATATAACACTCCACGTGTTACTGTATCATACACATGTCATCTGCAACAAAACAGCTATATGATAATATTTGCTTTTCTCTCTGGTATTTCTTTATCACTCTCTCTCTCCCTCCATATTCTTCTGCAAATGAAAGACTCTTCTCATCTCTTCCGATGACGGTTGTTGCCGGCTTCCATTTTTAAATCTTAGGCAGCAGAGATGACGGAGGTAAGATGGTAATGTTTCACTGGGCTCCTAAATCTTCTTTCTCCACCGATGATGGCCGTTGCCGGGTTTCGTTTTGGAGCCCTAATCGATGATGGCAGTGGTCTCGGGTAAGCAGTTAGTTCTTATTTTTGCCTTCTTTTTTTTCTTTGATTTGTGTGTTGATATTTAGAAGACATTTCTAGGGCTTATGGACTCGCTGTCGATTTTCTTTGCAAGGCCGTTTACATCCACCTTCAAATCTGTTATTTTGGATATGGCTCACGTAATGGAAAACTCTGTTGAATCAAACTGATAAGATGGTTAGTGTTTGTAGTTTTATCTTGATTTTTGTTTTTTTACTTTGGCATTTGATCGAACAAGTGACGGGGCAAGTTCTAATTTGGTGAATGTGTGTTTTTTGTTGGAGTTTCTCTTATTACGAACTGAAATGATGAGATTATTCTCATTATAGTGGCGATTTTTGGATGTTTGTGGCTTGAATGATGTTCGGATATGTTTGTTTTGGGTACTTTAAGTGGCGTTTATGTGCCTGCTTCTGTAGTATGGCTATTCTTGGCCTTTTTAAGTGTTTCTACACTTTGTTTCCACCTATGAACGCGATAGCTTGAAAACATTTTTGGTTTGCTGTGATGATGAACTTTGCCTCATTTGTGGTTTATCATAGTCATTGTCAAGGGCCTTCGAAACATAGATTGGGGTTAATTTGATAAGATAAATTGGTTTATGGATGTGGTGATGATTCGGTCTTTGGCGTGACAACTTTTGTTGTAGCCTGATTTGTTTTTTGGCGTGTCGACTTTTATTGCAGTCATGATATGGTTCTGAGCCTTTTTTATTACACCTTTCGACAATCGTTTTGCGGCTGTGATGATACTTTGTGAGAGACTTGGCTTTGTTGTATATTGTGTATTAAATGTTGTAGTAGTTGTGGACAAACAAATGGATAATATGCTGTTTTTTAAGTCCATTGTTGATATATTATTTTTAAGTTTGGTTGTCACTAACGATTGTACCGTTTCTTCACATTGGTGCTTATAACAGTTGTATGGAGTGCATTGTTGTTTGTACTTATCCGTTGTATTCTTTGGCTTACACGTTCATTTACACGTACAACCGACGAGAATTTGACTGTCATGATGATCTGAGTATGGAATTATTTGATAAATGGTTATGAAAATATGTTTCCGTCACATGGAACTCCATAGCTTTCGTAAAGTTTGATGAACATCAGTTTTATCGTTGATGTGACTTTGATGATGATGTGTCTGTATTTGTTTCATAGTCATTCATTTAACATCGGGATCATTATCCATGACCATGCATGTCTTGGTTTCAGGATAATGTTTGTTCGTGATTCAATTCGGGCATGTATTAGTTCATAAATATTGTAGCATCTAATTTTAGTACTTATGTAACCTCTAATTCGAGTTAATGTTATCCTTATCAGTTTGATTTGTGTATATTGCAGGTTTGCGAAGCTTTTCAGATGACCGTCAGAACGTGCATGTCTTAATTTCAGGATAGTTTTGGTTCATGCTACGATTCATGTATGCGTTAGTTCCTAAATATCGTGGCGTCTAATTTCAGTACTTATATACCTCTAATTCTACTTTAATCACGTTTATCGGGTCATACCTTTTACGAAGATTAACTTTATTTGGTGTTGATCAAAAGCATTTTTTTAAATTAAGGGTTGTTATTTGGTGTTTTTTTAACTGAAAATAGGTTAAATAACAGCCCAAAATGATTAAAGATAGTCAAAATTGTTGCAGTAGACTTTTGATGGTCAAAGTTTGTCACTGCAGGTTTACTTTTGTAATTTAAATTTGGTTTAAACTACTAGAGTTAAATTGAAATGAATTACATTTGTAATTGAAATGAGGTTTAGACCGCCAGACTTAATTGAAATTGGGTCAGATCCACAGAAACTTACAAATTCAAATTGCATATTTTTTAGGGCATATTTGGTATTTATTTTACAAGTTGAGTTGAAGCAAAATGTCAACTTTGAGATTTAATTGGTTAATTGATAATGTGGTAGCCTAAAAATAGTCAATGATGTGTTATATAAGTTTTAACATTGAAACAAACATTAAAGCAAATATAGGGATCTAAATGGGTTTGAGACTTTGAGTTAGATTCGAGTCAAGCGAAACCTATCTCACAAAGATCTTTTTTGCACAGGTTGACATGAAAGTGAAAAAATAATGAGATAGCCAATGACATCCGAGGAGTACAAGAGAGGAAATCTTTTGGTCGATCGGGACTCTTTTAAGGAAATCTTTTGGTCGAACGGGACTCTTTTAGCATTAGCGTGGGTTATAAACTCTTCTGTTGTTTACTTGAAATTCATTTTGTAACAACTAATATTGTGAGTTATGATAAAAATGTCTCCTATACAGTACCATCTTTGAGACCAGGCGTGTTTTGCAATATGGATCCCTTATATTTGTGTTATGAGTAGTACGAGTTTGTTTTTCTTATACGATTGTCGGATGTTCCGGGAAACATTGACGTCTTTTTTTCTTTGTCCGTACTCGCGCAACACGCGGGTATTAAATACTAGTTTTATAATTAAAACTTGTAGGTTCCTGGACGTGGATCGTATACGGGAAATCTCTAACAACGCAGGTGCGGAATCCCTGCGTATATAGATACGAGCGTAGATATTGTATAGATTGAATACACGAACAATGAACACGAGCTATAAGGTAAACACGTTATATTGAATAACCAAACCCGTGACAGTAGGTCACTGTTACAGAGAACAAAACGAAACAAAACGTAAAACCAAAACCCTAACTCACGTTCTCTGCTGAAACGTTCTATTTAAACACGACAACTTCGCCACTGGCGAAGTTGTCAGTAACCTCGCTAGATCAGCAAGTTCGCCATAGCGAACTTGCTGATAACTTCGCTAGTTTACAAAACAAACCATAAACAAACCATTAACTATATTACAGACTCGATAACAAATACTAGACTATGAACTACTGACAAACATGTACCAACAGACTCCCCCTTGGCAGTAGCTTCATATCTTGATCTCTGAGTCTTGTAATCTTGCACTTTCACGCGTGCGCCCCTTCTCTCACACAAACCGATACTACCCGTTGATATTTCCTAGCTTGATCCTTCCAAGCAGGAATGTAGAAGATCTTCTTCTCGTTGAGTACTTTCAGATCAGCTTTCGATAAGTTAACAAGATGCATCGGATCACAAACCCTCAGCACTTTCTTGTTCGTCTTCGTCTTCCAGCACGGCTTCAGCAGTCTGGCAGTCTACCTACCACCATTTCAGACTCTTCAATACATCTTGATCAAACACATATCAATCACGTCGAGTTCCTTTCAATAATATCATTTGGCAGCACATCTTAATCAAACAGCACATCGTCTATCTCTTTCAGTGGATCTATCACATCATCAACACTCTCAACATTTTCAAACACATCCACATCATCACCAACAGCAACCACATCATCACGAGCCGCAGACTCCCCCTCAGCTGTGGAAGCCCCAAGAGCTATAGTAGTTCTTGGCAACTCACCACCTGCACCTTCCGGTGCATTGGGATCATCGTCTTGATCATTTCTTCTTTTAGTCCTCAGTTTTTCTTCTTTTAGTCCTCAGTTCATCGCCTCTATAGCTTATCTCCCCCTGAGATGCCAAGAACTCCTTCAAGGTATCTATTACGTTCCTATGCTCAACCTCAACCAAGAGTAATCAGTAAAAAAAACATAAAACTATCAAAAAAAAAATTTAAAGTATAAGGGATCAAATTTCAGTCTAGTTAAGGACTAGCACGTTTTAGAAAAGATCCTAACAGGAATCATACTAACTATGTGACTGTCACATAGATCCGTGTTTAGCTGTATTATGACATAAAGAGACAGGTTGTAAGCATGTAAATAACTTAAATGGTTTTCATCGTTTCTGTGATACGGATTAAGGTTCAGTTAAGCTCAAAAATTTAAGTTGGCAACAACTCAGAGGTAATGATATCTTCTATCTATTCTCAAAGCGTATTTGGCTATACCCAAGTCACCCCGAATTGACTTCGACCCATAGTGTCTGATTATCCTGTAGATACACGATGTCTGCTTCCCGTTTTCTTCTAACTCCAGACTTGAGAAGTCTTGATTGTTACTATGTCTCGAAAGTACTTAAAAATATACACGTATTTTTTTTTTTTTTTTTTTTTTTTTTTTTTTTTTTTTTTTTTTTTTTTATAAACATTTTTATCGACTTCGGAGTATGAAACCACTGCAAGTCCCGAATCTGGATCACTGCAGTGTCTTGAAATGCTTTCTTCACGGGAATCAGAACACTCACGGGCTCGTGTATGACTGGGTAGTCGCTTTTCTGCCTATCCTTCGAAAAGATATGTATGAAGACATACAAAACTCTTAAGGAGTTTCCACATAAATTCGAGTAAATTTAAGTTAGTATCACATACACTTTTACGCACCATTAAAATTACCATGACATACAATGACTGTTCTAAAGCCTTTTAAGCCTAATAACTTCACTAGTTAAGCACACACAATCAGTATATATATCATTTTCCAAGGTTGGATCAATTTTCTGTTAAACATAGCACATTTACTTCAAAACGAAGTAATAGACTTGAAAAGTAATTTCATTTCCCAAAAAAATTTTGACTTCAATTCGCCCCGATCACGTCAAAGTTTTTCAGGTAAACGGCAATCCTGAAGATCCAATGGATCAACTGGACCGACCACATACAAGTATGTGTCCTTCTAACTAAGTATGAACGACTAATTTTCAGCGATAGAAAGAAAACACATCATAAATCGCCCCGGTCACTTTCAGTCATCAGGTTAATGGCTATCCTCAAAATCTACAAGTAGAAAATGAGGACCAAAACATATCCTAAGACATGTCCTTCCAACTGAGATAACCGACATAATTTTAAGCGATTAGTGACGATTTTTTTTTTTTTTTTTTTTTTTTTTTTTTTTTTTTTTTTTTTTTTTTTACTCAGAAGAAAAACATGGTTACTCGGGATTGATCATCCCGTTTAGCTCAATAAAGTTCACATTTTCTAACGTCATCTTCCCGTTAGTTACCGTATCCTTTCCTGATATTTTGCCTCCACTCTCACCGGCAAAACTGACTCTCGCTCCTTGAACAGGTTTTAAATCTTGTAACAAATTTTTGTTACCAGTCACGTGCCGGGAACAGCCACTGTCCACAACCCAAAGATTATTGGAAACCCTGTTCAACTGTTCCTGCACAAATAAAAGAGATTATTAAAATTTGGGGACCCAAGACCTCTTGGTCTTGGGTCGATTAACCTTCTCAACCGAACTCACACACCTTGGCTGACCAAAGTTAGCATTATAAAAATTTCCACGAGTCCTAACAGGATACCTCCTTGGAGACTGATAGTGAGGCCTACCAAACCGACGAACATTAAGAGAATTAAAAGAATTATAGCAGTTGGTTTGGTTATTAGTAGTGTGAAAACGAGATGTGTTTCTTTGAAAACCGGTATTATATCTCAAATTTGAATGGTTTTCTTTTTTAACATGTAAACGATTACTAAAAACCTTGGTCTCAGTTTTCGAGGGCCTCACCTCTCTGAAACGCTGCTTCAGAGGGCAATCAGCAACAAGGTGCCCTGTTTGATTACATCTAAAACAACATCTATAATCAGCTTTCCTGTCAGCAGTTGTTTTAGATGTGGAGGCAGTATTACTAACCATACGTCTCACATAAGGTGGGACATATGGGTTGAGTGGAGTACTCTTATTAGTTGATTTAGCATTTTCTCCACTTGTGGGTAAAACTTCCTTCTCTTTTGTCTTACCCGACTCGGATGACTTATCCGAATCAGATGAGACAGGACTTGAAATTTTAATTTTTGAGACAGGCGAACTTGTTTCGCCTTTACTAACTTCCGGTACTTTACCAGTTTCCTTAGCAGTACTTGTCTGATCAGCTACGAAATTAACAGATTCATGAACACTAGGATTGAAAGTGTAGTTGTGATTATACGGTGGTGGCACCTCGTTATAACCAATTCCTCCCCTCTTTGCAGAGGTACCTTGATCACTCACAAGGTGATCAAGGATGGCAGTGGAGTTCCGGAATTGCTCCAGTTTCCTATTTAGTGCCACCACTTTTACCTGGTGATCAGCAATCTGTTTTTCTTTCTCAGCGATTAACTTGGTTTTCTCTTCTAAAACCTCGTAGCTTAGATCGATCACAACAATTTTTTCAGCTAATTTTGTTTTTAAACTTTGAACGTCTTTTTCACAAGCTTTAATTTTTATTCTATAATTATTTTCTCTTGTCTTTGTGAAGTGATGATCTTCTTTCAAGGTTTTAAATTCGGCATCCAACTTAACATACTGATCAGTAATTGTAGCAAGTTGTTCTGACAAGTTCTCACATTTAGTACAGAAAGATTTAGAACTTACCTCGGAGCGATTATCCTTGTCATCTGCCATGAAAGCTGTTTCTTCTTCAGTAGCTTTCTCATTTCTATCAACCTTCTTACATTCTCCAACCTTCTGACCTTCTTCAACCTCAGCCTCAGCCATGTTTGCTTGCTCACCAGATTCATTTGAATGCAGGTTCCAGTTGTACTCACCTGCTTCTCTGGTCAACATGGCGTTAATCTCGCGGTTAATTCCAGAGTGTTGGTTAGGCCTAACTTGTCCCCGTTCAACTCTCTCATTCCTACATTCCCTAGCAAAGTGCCCGAACTGTTGACAATTGTAGCACCTTACTTTTGATTTGTCAAATCCAGGCCTACCACCAACAAACTTTCTTCCTGTTTTGTTCATAAAACGTTTTACCCGTCTCACGATCATTGCCATTTGCCATTGCAAATCCATTTCTTCCAAATCGTCAGCATCAATCTGGTCATAATCCTCATCAAGAACGGCAGGGTCCACAATCTTCCCCTGGATATAATTCTCGTATGAAGCAATAAATGAAGCGTAGACTGCAAACTGCTCTTCAGCAGATTTTACACTCATAGGCATCTTGGTGTAATTATTGCTTGTGGGACCAGCTGAATAACCACTTGTAGAGGATTGAGGCTTTGAAGCACTAGATCCTCCAGCAACAAAACATACGTCCCCATTTGAGTTCACAGAAACATTTCCTTCATGTGCAGAGTCAGAACCTGACTCCCCCTTCGAATAAAATGCAGCAGATTCAGGCCTTGAACTTGAGCCTGAGTTAACTTTAGCACCATACATACCAGGGTCTTGTATCTGGTCTGTAGGTGTCTCCTTTCGTACCATATTTAGCTCATAAGTTCTGAGCTTGTTTACTGCAGTCTCTAAGTCACAGTTAGGAAAGTCTCTGTCTTCCCTCATTAACACGGTGTACATTTCCCACTTCGGTGGGAGAGCATCTAGAAGCTTTTCAACGATCTCCTCCTCTCGATAGGCAATTGAATAGTTGCTAAGCTCTGTCATTATGTGATAGTATCGGGTGATAATATCATCTAAGGATTCATTCTTCAAATATTTGAAGACGGAGAATTGGGTTTTTAAAAGTTTAATTTTTGAGGCACGTATACCCACGTTCCCCTCGAATCTGTTTTCCAGAGCATCCCAGAGCTCTCTTGCAGAAGTGTACTTTCGGAATGTATGAAGAACTTCTTGAGGTAGTGCCATAGTAATAGCAGCATGGGCCTTACTCTCAGCCTCGTACATTTTCTTCTCCTCGTCATCCATCTTACTGTACTTCTTAACCACATCACGTCCTTCGTATTGCATGGTTGGAGGTACATATCCATCCTGCATGCACACCCACATCTTGGCGTCCTGATATTTGATATACTGGATGAACCTGTCCTTCCACGCCACGAAGTCCGTTCCCTTCATCAACCTCGGGGCCTTAGTGGCTGACCCCGCCTCTACCTCCATCTTGACTAAATCTGAGATGTTAATCGCGGACATCCTTGCAAAAACCTGAAAAAAAAAACCTGAAAAAAACACAAAAAAAATATTAAAACAGCTCAGATGGCGAAGTTAAGAATAACTTCGCTGGAAGTTAACTTCGCTGAACAAGAACTTCGCGGATCTTAAATTCGCTTGGCTTGGCGAAGTTAAAAATAACTTCGCTTAAAATGGGCGAACTTAGGATGTAAGCGAAGTTGGGTGGTAAGCGAAGTTGGGTGGTAAGCGAAGTTACGGATAACTTCGCTGTGGCGAACTTATGAGGTAAGCGAAGTTGTGGTTAACTTCGCTAATCCTTATATCTTCGCCGAAACCCTAATCTCCAGTGACGGCAACTTCGCCTGAATTCAGCAACTTCGCCCGATGAACGGTAACTTCGCCCGATGAACACGAAGAACAGTTCAGATCTGAAACTCGGATTTTAACGAGAATTTTGAAGGTTTAAAGGCTTAAACACACTGGTAGGTAGCTTGAATGATTAAACACACCAAAAACTCGTCCCGGTAACACCCGAAATGAGACGAAATCTACACCCGCGTGAAATCCCGAACCTCACAATCGAGCCGATGGCTCTGATACCAATTGTAGGTTCCTGGACGTGGATCGTATACGGGAAATCTCTAACAACGCAGGTGCGGAATCCCTGCGTATATAGATACGAGCGTAGATATTGTATAGATTGAATACACGAACAATGAACACGAGCTATAAGGTAAACACGTTATATTGAATAACCAAACCCGTGACAGTAGGTCACTGTTACAGAGAACAAAACGAAACAAAACGTAAAACCAAAACCCTAACTCACGTTCTCTGCTGAAACGTTCTATTTAAACACGACAACTTCGCCACTGGCGAAGTTGTCAGTAACCTCGCTAGATCAGCAAGTTCGCCATAGCGAACTTGCTGATAACTTCGCTAGTTTACAAAACAAACCATAAACAAACCATTAACTATATTACAGACTCGATAACAAATACTAGACTATGAACTACTGACAAACATGTACCAACAAAACTAATAAATAAAAATAAACAAAGTGACAAAACTCTCTCTCTCTCTCATACACACATCTGTTCCGCCCTCCCTAACCACCACTACCAGATTCAATTTCACGGCGGTCGTCGCCACCGTCTCCAACGCCCCATCACCATCCCGACCACCCCTACCGATCATCATCATCTTCATTAAGTAAGCCACCATAACTGCTACCACACGACCACGTTACGTCATTTGATACTAACCCTGTTAAATTTTTTCATTAAAGTTGGTCATGTGTATTGAACATGAATGTATTTTTGTAATTTTGAAATATAATTTATTTTATAACTAAAACTAATAAATAAAAATCACAAAGTGACAAAACACACACTCTCTCTCTCTCTCTCATACACACATCTGTTCCATCCTCCCTAACCACCACTACCAGATTCAATTTCACAGCGGTCGTCGCGACTGTCTCCAATGCCCCATCACCATCCCGACCACCCCTACCGATCATCATCATCTTCATCAAGGAAGCCACCATAACTGCTACCACACGGCCACCACTGTGAAGCACCACCATTTCTTCATCACACGACCACCACACCAACCAACCACCTGCAATAACCTCTTACTGTTGCCGCCATGTCGGTAATACGAAGTTGGAGAGGGGCTAGCTGGCAAGAAAAAGTGGTGGATTCCTGCCTCCAACACACAACCAACCACCACCGTTTTTATGGTTAGTGAAATTGAAAATAAAGTTGGAATTCATCCCGGTTTTATGTTGATTGTTGACCCTAAACTCTATATTTTTTAATTTAGGGCAAAAAAGTGTGATTTCTTTATATAGTCTGATTGTTGTTTGTCCACAAGATCTGATGTGTGCACAAGATGTACAGACATAATTCCTATCTTGATAAATAAACAAGTCATTAGAGGATCAACTTGCAAGGAGTCTAGTTTCATGGATTGAATCAGAAAAAAAAAGTGAAGAAATTGTATTTTAGTTTGCTTCTTGTTGTTTTTAGGGATTTTAATTATTTTTGTAATCTAAGTAAAAAGCTAAGAAACTTTGTTATAATCTCAGACTAGCTATTATGATGTATTTTTATGTAATCTAAGTAAAAGCCCTTTTAATGAGTAGTTTAGTTTGAGTGTTTTTAAAATAAGATATTTGACCGTACACAGTGTATTTATTTCATTAAATAAAGGCTAATATAAACATTTAATAAAAATATGTTCCTGAGTTTCGAACCCGCGACGTTGAGAACATAATAGAACATCTTCTAATATTTTTATAATGAAATTTCGATGATTAAAATTTTCATTTTTACCCGCCAATTAATCGAGTTATCTTCTATGGAAGACTCCCAAATCAATTAATTGACCAAATAAAATCTCAGAATCTCACTAATCGCTTTATAAATCTGCTCATTAAAAGCTTCATTATTTGAACTGAATCCTGTAACATCTCGTGTTTTTCTATTTTCGTTTAAATTATTAAATACGGATACCCAACCCGTTATTGTTTCGGGTAATTTTTAATCAACAAAACGTGTCGTTTACGAGTTAATAATATTTATTATTACTATCTATTATATTTAATAATTTCCTAAAAGAACTTTCAACTATATTCATTTTCCACCCAAACCTTAGTTTTAACCCTTTTGGTATCCAACCCATTAGCTGTATGGACTAAAGTGCAAAAATCCATAGTTATAACCCATATAAACTGTTTAAACCAGGAACCCAAGATCCGGAACCTGTATTTGACCCATATCCGTGACCCAGTTGCTTTCTTGAAGCTTAATCTTCGTATTATACATGGAATGAATCTTAGGAAATCGTTTATACGCGTAATTTGACCTCGCCGACAATCTAATTAAGAAAACTCAATCAATTTAATATGTATTAACACTTATATCGAACCCGAAATATATCATAATATCAATTAACAATTACAGATCGTCATAACGCAATTTACTGAGCCTGCACAACCCTATACCCGTTGCCAACCTAACCTCCATATTTAATTTGATATTAATGGCCTGATAGTTCGTGTTCAAGCTCCGTTTTTGGCCAGACGTTCTTCGTGATTATACACCATCAATGGATCATCTTCTTAGGTAATTAATACATTCATTTTGTTTGCCTTAATCCGTTTATTGATAACCCTAACCTTAATCAAACTAACACTTAGCGGATTAACTGATTTCAAGTCCTAGGGTTCTAAGAGATTTGGGGGTTTTCTGGATAACTGGTTTTATTTAATCATTCTCAGTATTTAACTAACTTGACACACCAGCACAGTGGCTGGTGTGTGTTTGTTTAACTTGCTGAACCGGCCAGGGCCGTGGGTTCAAGCACCCCTGGACGCGGTTTTTGTTTTATTTTTTTAAGGTATTTTTTATGCTTTATCAATTAATATTAAACATGAAATAAATATTATTCTTATTAACCGACACTTGTTAATTCACGTTTCTTTACTTTTCTTGTCAAGATTTCGTTGAAAGCTTTCGTTTAGGTATATATATATATACATATATATATATATATGTATGTATTATAAGTATATCTTGTTTTAATAGTAACACTTACTCTCTTTATTTAGAACTCGACATTTTAACCCTCGTTCCTCGTTGTTGAATATTTTATAAAATTTGCTTATATTCATTTTAAATAAATATATATATTTATAATAATAGTATTAAATGGATTTTTATACAAGATTCAAACAAATTATTTATTTATGTAACCTACTATAACTAAATAATTACATATTATTATTATTATTATTATTATTATTATTATTATCTATTCCTTTATATTAGTATCTTATTTATTCAAATAATATCTCACTTTATATTTAATTAAATCATTTTATTTAATTTATATATAATTTAGATCCTACTATTTCAAGCATATCTTATATTAATTAAATTATTTAAGTATTTAATTATATATTATATCATGGGTAATTATTGGGGGATTTATAATTAGTAAGACTATTATTAACAATGACCGTAGAGATTAATCAATCAATCAATAATTATCCAAATCCCAAACATAACTCAAAGTATCAAAATCTTAATTTATTAAATCGCGTTGTCTCATAATTAATTAATTTATATTAATATAATTTAACTAGGAACCATTGACGGTTTATCCAGAAGGGTTTATTTTTCTCATCATTCCTTATTCCGTTCATCCGATCAAGGTGATTATTTCACTCCCCTTTTTAACTTATTTTTACCGTTTTGGGGACATATGCGTAACTATCTATTTTCATATTATATAGTATTCAAATCGCAACTGTTTATCCTTGTGTGTTTGTCAGTTTGCCTAACTTGCTATTTGCTTACTTGCTTTATTTGAACACTATTTGCTTACTTCGGCAACCGATGTCCATTTTTATGGCAATGGTTTAGTCGTTTCTTGGTAACCAATGTCCACTTATATGGATTGGTTGAGCCCTTTCTTTATGGTTTACTTTCTTTATAATTGCTTGATTGTATGTGCTATGGCTTATCTGTATATCTCACAGGAACAGTTTGCACTTTTACTTATTATTATATATAGTGTCTTAAATCTGGTTATTTACTCACTCAACCTTGTGTTGACAAAACTATTTTATTTTCAACGCATATGCAGGTCATCGTATGATGTAGTTGAAGTTAGAAGATCGTTTAAGGACTTATGCTAGAAGAAATTGAATGAGACAATTGATTTTATGATTTTGATTTGTGTTTGTTTTGAGATATTGAAATGAATAATTGTTTTATTTGAAATTATTAAATAGATATTGAAACTTATAATGTTGCATGATAGTAACCGTGTGAGCTGTGACAATAAGTTCATGCCCCGACATTTCCGCCTTAGGTTGGGGTGTGACAGATTGGTATCAGAGCTGATGTGTTCTATTTGGTGCCTTAGTAGCATGCTTAGGAGCCCCATACGTGCTTATTTGTTTACCTGATGTGTTCTATTTGATTGTTTACAGTTTACGTATTTGCCTAGCTAGATTAGGTACTTATTTCACTATTTAATTAATCGTTTATCTTATTTGTCATGCACACACACACCACTCCGAAGCTATGCTTCACTCTCAAAATATTTTATTACTCCGAGACCACGTTTCATTCTAAAATATTTTTATAACTCTAAAGCTACGTCACAACCTTAAAATATTTCTATTTAATTTTATTAAATTGCCTTTTATTTTAGAAAATTTTCTTGAGAATTTCCTAGCTTTGTATTTGCTCTTTTTCGCTTAGAACTAGGGAGTGTGACAAGATTCCCCGCCATTGTGGGAATTGTCATGCTACCGACACTTTAAGCGTTTAACGTAGCCGGTTAAATGTTTACACCATTTATTGTGTTTTATTATTTTTAAAATGTCTAGTCGAGTGTAAAACCCATGGGACGCCATGGACAGTCCAACTACATATTTTGCACAATTTGTTATATTTGCGATATTTTGTTGGAACATTTTCATCCGTGGTGATACACGAGATGTTTCAACTACTTGTGTTTGAGTTCGTTTATTCGTTATTTAGTTTGGTCGGTCAAATCGCCATGTAACGCTCATAGGCCGACATACTCAGTTAATTCGTTGATTCGTTAATTAAGTTGGGCCATTCAAATTGCCATGCAATGCTCATGGGAGGCCGACTAACACATTTGTTTTGGTTTTGGTATGCTAATAAGTTGGGGAAACAAAATGCCATGGAAAGCTCATGGGAAACCCAACACCTCGAAGAACATTCGTTAATTGTTTTCTTTGTTTGATTTTATACGAACCAATTTATGATTTGATTTAACTATTCAATTATTCTATTATTAAATTATTCAATTACTTACTAAATCACTTTTGAATCAAGATCTATTGATTCAATCTCTTTATACACTCAAAACATTTTTATTCTCCTGATTGGATACAAATCCTTCTTTCATCAAGACTCGGTTGTCACGAGCCAATCAAAACAATTTACACTCTATTATTAAACTGGCTTTCACCTATTCATCTTATCATAATATTATTGCACAATTTAATAATCGAATGGTCTTTTTATACTCATGGTATCATATACATAAACTATTAATCATATTTCAAAGTATTCAACTTCAAATTTTAATTTGTTAAAACATGTCAAACTTTGATAAAACTCGTTCACTCGTCAAATTAACTCATTGATTTTCAATTTAGATCCTAACTTATCCTTAAGTTATGAATAAACATTAGCATAACCTATTTAAGTTTCGTTTACACCATAACTCATATGAAATATACACAACTATCCAATCTTCTTATTAAATCACAACTTTAATAATCATAGAATGTTTTCTTAACATCAAACAACATCAATCATTTATTTTCTATAACCATCTCATGACCACATGTTTAGTCAATGAGTTAGCTCCTGCGATCTCTAAGACATAAACTCAATTTTCAAAACATAAATACAATCAATTCGATCTCATCCATTAACCTCTTTGCTAATAAATTCAATTCATTTACCCATACTCATGCTCATTCGTATAACAACAATAACAAACACAAGTCTAAAACATCAACTATGTGTTGATAATCAAATTAACAATTAATCTCAACAAAATCATAGCGCCTCAAACAAGGAACTATACGTCAAAAATCACTCATTACGCTTCACTTGCCACTATCACTATTCAATTCAATCCTCATATCGTTTTGTACCAACTGTAATCGTTCGATTATCTTGTTAACACTTGCCACGACTATGGAAACCCTAATCACCTACGCCATGTGTGTTCCCGATTCAGTCATATTCATCAAGCTCAAAACTTCCATACTTATTCTATTAAAACCTACTTTGCAACTTAATCAAAATAATTCAATTGAATCAACTTCAATTATTATAATTTTTATAGATCTAATTAATCAAGTTATTTTAAATCAGATAAATCAAATCAATCATAACTAAGTTTATCAAAGAATATGTCTTTGTCATTTTTATCTAAACATATTTTATCTTTTGTATAATAAAAAAAAAGCTTTATTCGATTTTGAAATTTAACTTATTCAATTTTTATAAATTATCAATTAAGCTCATACAATAAAAATCTATATTTTAAAAGAAAACGGTTTGCAATACTATACTTTCAAAAGATGTCCTGAAATTCTAATATTTTGTTAAAACCATGTATAAATTCAATTCATGTGTAGCAATATTTTACACAATGACTATCTTCTATTTATAACCAAAGCGTATTAAGATTTTTGTTTCCTCTAAGAATCATGTCTTTCAAATATTTTGTAGCCTACATGATGAGACGGGTTATGTGGACCATCCGAAGATAACAGTAATTATGGTCCGGAACATAATTATTAAAGTCCTCACATGGAAATCATAATGCGTACAATGGTGTGCCATAATCTAGAACCGAAAGTAGTCGGGGTAATGGTGCAAATGTTAAGATAATAAGGACATGGTGGATACGCCGCTGGTACATCCTATATATAAGTGTCTTTATCGAATTTTCATTTGGAGCGTTGCATTAACTATTCAAAGTTCTTTGTTATGATAAATGTTAAAATCATATTTAAACTTGACAAAATGGCAAAACACGTCATTTATGTTTGCACGGTTTTTCAATGAATGTCCTTTAGAAAACTTAATAACAAAAAACATCCTTTATATTTAAAAACTATATCACGTTTTGTCCTTCAATGCTAACCCAGTTAATTTTTTTTGTTAAATCTGGTCATGTGCCTTGCACATGAGGGTAATTTTGTAAATTTATACATTTTTTATTTAATAATTAATTTAAAAACATAAAGATATTTAAAATAAAAACTGGATCTCTCTCCTCTCATCTCCTCCTTCCTTCTTCAACCGTTCATCCTCATCTCAACCAATACTTCTTCGGCAACCACCCCCACCCGCACCTCCACCACTCACCCCAACACCACCACCAACTCTAATTAGGGGGTATTTAAACCACCACCACCACCACCATCATCATCGGCGATATCAAGCGAAGAATTCAAAAACTTGATCTCGGTCGGATCTGGGTCGGCTATCGGATTTCATCGGAGCGGATTTGCCACCACAATCATCATCGGCTTGTATAATCAATGATAGGGTAACACCACTATCATCGCCTTGAAATACTGTGGCAACCAAATCCGCCATTCCAGCTTCGCCGGAGACGGGGATTTCCGGTGCTTCGCCGAGTTTCTTCAAGATCTAGAAAAATGAGAGCGGAAGGTGGTACCTTCGAGTTCAGAAGAAACTTGTTGAACATTATCAAATGGAAACCCTCATCCCCTAATCTTCCTACAACACAACTGTTCAAAACCCTCATCCCCGATTCTACAGACCCAGATTTCTCAAATTCGCTATGCAAACCCTAAATTAAACCCATGGCTTCATCACTTCTTCGACCCAGCTAATTACCCTCTATAATTTCAAAGATTTACTAAAATACCATAGGTGGAAACCAGTTTGACTCATTCTTTTGGGTTTAGAGAGAGAGAGAGAAAGAATGAATGGGATGACGGTGTTGTGTAGCTTGTGAAAAACTAGGTGATGATGCTTGTTGTGGTATGGCCCAATGATGTGGTGATGGTATTCTCAGGTGGGTGTGGTGGGTGGTTGACTGGTGTAGAGAAAAAGAAGAAAGAGAGAGTTGTTGTGGTTTGATGGTGGTGACGAGAGCGAGAGAGAGAGAGAATATTTATTTTAAAATACATTTATGTTTTTATTTTCAACTTGTAATAAATAAATATGTAAGTTTACAAAACTACCCTCATGTGCCTTGCACATGACCATATTTAACGAGAAAAGTTAACTGGGTTAGGGCCAAAGGACAAAACGTGATATAGTTTTTAAACGTAAAGGATGTTTTCTGTTATTAAGTTTGCTAAAGGACGTCTATTGAAAAAACGTGCAAACATAAAGGACCAGTTTTGTCATTTTGTCTTTAAAATTTTTACTTATCTTAAAATTTAATGGGATTGTTAAGTATTCTTTAATTTCTGGACGAAATTCCCTAAAGGTGGGGAAACTGTAACAACTCGTGATTTTCTATTTTCGTTTAAATTATTAAATACGGATACCCAACCCGTTATTGTTTCGGGTAATTTTTAATCAACAAAACGTGTCGTTTACGAGTTAATAATGTTTATTATTACTATCTATTATATTTAATTAATTTCCTAAAAGAACTTTCAATTATATTCATTTTCCACCCAAACCTTAGTTTTAACCCTTTTGGTATCCGACCAATAACTGTAGGGACTAAAGTGCAAAAACCCATAGTTATAACCCATATAAACTGTTTAAACTAGGAACCCAAGATTCGGAACCCGTACTTGACCCATATCCGTGACCCAGTTGCTTTCTTGAAGCTTAATCTTCGTCTTATACATGGAATGAATCTTAGGAAATCGTTTATACGCGCAATTTGACCTCGCCGACAATCTAATTAAGAAAACTCAATCAAATTAATATGTATTAACACTTATATCGAACCCAACATATATCATAATATCAATTAACAATTGAAGATCGTCATAACGCAATTTATTGAGCCTACACAACCCTATACTCGTCGCCAACCTAACCTCCATATTTAATTTGATATTAATGGCCTGCTAGTTCGTGTTCAAGCTCCGTTTTTAGCCGGACTTTCTTCGTGATTATACACCATCAATGGATCATCTTCTTTGGTAATTAATACATTCATATTGTTCGCCTTAATCCGTTTATTGATAACCCTAACCTTAATCAAACTAACACTTACTGGATTAACTGATTTCAAATCCTAGGGTTCTAAGAGATTTGGGGGTTTTCTGGACAATTGGTTTTATTTAATCATTCTCAGTATTTAACCAACTTGACACACCAGCACAGTGGCTGGTGTGTGTTTGTTTAACTTGCTTAACCGGCCAGGGGCGCGGGTTCGAGCCCCCCCTGGACGCGGCTTTAGTTTTATTTTTTTAAGGTATTTTTAATGCTTTATCAATTAATATTAAACATGAAATAAATATTATTCTTATTATCCGACACTTGTTAATTGACGTTTCTTTACGTTTCTTGTCAAGATCTCGTTGAAAGCTTTCGTTTAGGTATGTATATATATATATATGTATGAATTATAAGTATCTTGTTTTAATAGTAACACTTACTCTCTTTATTTAGAACTCGACATTTTAACCTTCGTTCCTCGTTGTTGAACATTCTACAAAATTTGCTTATATTCATTTTAAATAAATATATATATTTATAATAATAGTATTAAATGGATTTTTATACAAGATTAAGACAAATTATTTATTTATGTAACCTACTATAACTAAATAATTACATATTATCATTATTATTATTATCTATTCCTTTATATTAGTATCTTATTTATTCAAATAATATCTCACTTTATATTTAATTAAATTTTATTTTATTTATATATTATTTAGATCTTATTATTTCAACCATATCTTATATTCATTAAATTATTTAAGTTTTTAATTATATATTACATCATGGGTAATTATTGGGGGATTTATAATTAGTAGGACTATTATTAACAATGACCGTAGAGATTAATCGAATAATCAATAATTATCCAAATCCCAAACATAACTCAAAGTATCAAAATCTTAATTTATTAAATCGGTTGTCTCATTATTAATTAATTTATATTAATATAATTTAACTAGGAATCATTGACGGTTTATCCAGAAGGGTTTACTTTTCTCATCATTCCTTATTCCGTTCATCCGATCAAGGTGAGTATTTCACTCCCTTTTTAACTTATTTTTACCGTTTTGGGGACATATGCGTAACTATCTATTTTCATATTATATAGTATTCAAATCTCAACTGTTTATCCTCGTGTGTTTGTCAGTTTGCACTTGCTGTTTTCTTACTTGCTTTATTTGAACACTATTTGCTTACTTCGGCAACCGATGTCTATTTTTATGGCAACGGTTTAGTTATTGCTTGGTAACCAATGTCTATTTATATGGATTGGTTGAGCCCTTTCTTTAGGTTTACTTTCTTTATAGTTGCTTGATTGTATGTGCTATGGCTTATCTGTATCTCTCACAGGAACTGTTTGCACTTTTACTTATTATTATATATAGTGTCTCAAATCTGGTGATTTACTCACTCAACCTTGTGTTGACAAAACTATTTTATTTTCAACGCATATGCAGGTCATTGTATGATGTAGTTGAAGTTAGAAGATCGTTTAAGGACTTATGCTAGAAGAAATTAAATGAGACAATTGATTTTATGATTTTGATTTGTGTTTGTTTTGAGATATTGAAATGAATAATTGTTTTATTTGAAATTATTAAATATATATTGAAACTTATAATGTTGCATGATAGTAACCTTGTGAGCTGTGACAATCAGTTCATGCCCTGACATTTCCACCTTAGGTTGGGGTGTGACAAATCCTACCAATTAATTGAACTCTCATCAATTATTGAATTCCCATAAATTAATCTCAGGTGATGTCACACCCTCAAAATCAACTAACGGAGCCATATTTAAAGTTTTCAAAACCAACAAGACATCAAGTCTTAAATGAAATGCGGAAGCATAAATTGTAAACCAAAAAGTTGTGCCAAACAGGACGACTTAAAACCCCAAGTTATCAAGATAAAAATTAAAGAAGTTTTTAAAGCAACGGCGTTTAGCGAATGCATGTCCTATGCCGCGCGCCCGCCTCGGCTACCTGAGAATAACATACTAAAAGTGTCAACACAAAGGTTGGTGAGTTCACAAGTTTATACAAACAAATTAAAGCGTTTGCGTTTCCGTTTGCGTTACCAGATATTGTTAACTCAATTATATATCAATAGGTAGCTAACCTATCAAGCATGCGTTACTAAGTGTTCGACACTGAAGCTGACCGTTTATCAATTGCCTTGCCACCATGTCAACCACGACCATGGTAATGTGTTAGACAAGATTACACCCACTCGACCTACAGTCGAGTTTTGAGTTGGGTGGGGTTTGTCAAACCCAGTAGTACTACTCAAAGGTGACTCGCTATTATCCATATATTAACTGGTTAGATTTTATGAAGGACTTTATTTGGTTTGTTCGCCACATAGTCTTATAAGTGATATATAAAGAATAACAAAATCTAAAGCGTGGAGTATGTTATCTCCCCCTAATAAAAGCGTTTAAAAAGAGTAAAAGAGGCCGTGAAACTCACTGTTTGCGAAGATAACGAAAAGAATCCGAGAGAGGTGTGCGTCACAGAAAATCCTCACTGGTGCTCTAAAACAAAAATGAGATTTTCTAAGTATTTATACGACGAGTGAGTCCCTAGACTCGACACATAAAACTTTTGCATGAGATACGTTTCGTGTTTCGTTTGTGAAATAAATGCGATTCGACAATCACGTTGGTGATAAGCTACATGCGTGAAAAAATATTGTGTCAAGTGATACTATTGTACATTACTAGTAAACTAATTCCCACAAGGGCAATTAAGTCATACACATAGCAAAAATCGATCAACTATGCACTTTTCATGATAACCTAAGTAATTCAGCAACTATTTTATCCAGGCAGCTTTTCACTTGACAAGATTAATCTATTTAATAAATCAATACACGTCCAATAAATCACCAAAAATCATCATAGAAGCACACTTGAGTTAGGTTTCTAAAAATATTTTTATTATATTTTTATCTTATACGGTTTTCTCACAATGATCAAAACATCACAGTAAACACACAACAATCATTATCATGCGCAACAGAATGTTATTTGTTATTCCCGTTAAATGGAAAATCCAATTAATGCAAGACCAATTGGGTTAGATGCTTAACTCAAAATATTAACTTCCAGAAGTGGAAAACCCCATTGGTCTTGTCGTTTATGAGATATCTTAATCGCAAAACAGCCTACCAGCAGGCTTCCTGAATCATAGAATCATTAATTACAAATTCAGACTGTTTAGAAACTAGACTCGACCTACTACATCATAGAATCATTAATTACTTCCAAACACAACAGTAACATCGAGTTACAGCCATTTAAACACGAATTCAAGAATTTGTCCAGCATCAGTTTTCATCAAAACTCAACATACAATTAACCTATGCACTATAACTCATACATACAACCCTCTAGATGCATAATCCACCAACCATGAATCTCAATTTCACTTTCCATACACAATTAGGGTTTTACTTCAAAGTTCAATTTCAAGAAACATGCAATTAACAATCATTAACAACACAACTAGTTATCAATTCACTTGAAATCATCAACAAACACATAATTAAACCCTAACTCATCTTCAATCATCACTTTCAAGATTTAGGGTTTTGATTAACACCTTCAATAGCATAATTAAACTCATAGAATGACTAAAGGGGATGTTAATTACCTATCTAGCACCTTGAATCCTTCACAACAAGCTTGAAATCACTTTGTATGTATGTGTGTATGGGTTACGGCTGCCAAGAGAGGGAGAGGGGGACAAGAACGATCGTAGGGGGAAAGAGGGAGTTAGGGTTGGGTAATAATCTGATTATAATATTAATTAAGTTAAATTTAACCCCCTAACCTTCTAGTTAATCAATTTCTAGCACAAACAAAACACTTAGTCACATATAACCATATATTATCACAACCTAATACATATTGTACCAAGTACTTGTTTATTATATTTATTATTTGTTCACCAATGGTTTGAGTCGACTCGTGTGTGTTTCGGTGAAATTCCAAAAGACTACTTGTGTAGTGATTGTCATGTGTCATTTAAACCCAATTTAAATGTAATGAGATACGCATTACAGTTCGTGTGATCTTAAGTTTGAATTAACGGAGTTCGGATTTACGGAGTTAACCTGAAATTGACGAGTGTCACATCATTCCCATGTTGAAAGAATTTTCGTCCCGAAAATTTGTGTCAAGTCGCGATGGTTGTCTGAAAAAGGAAAAAAATTTCAGTTTGTCACATCATCTCCATGTAGAAAGAAATTTCGTCCCGAAATTTAATTCATACCTCTGGTGTATTCTGACGATTTTTCGGATTTTGCGGTTTTCGGTGTTTGATTAGCCCTTCAAAAAGGTGAGGATACTTTTTCATCATTTGATTTTCGCGTTCCCGTGTGAACTCTGTTCCACGTCTCGAGTTCCACTAACGATGGTAATTTTGTTGTGTTTGAGTGTTTTGGTTTCCAAATCCAAAACTTCGACTGGTTCTTCGATTAAGCGTAACTGTTCATCAACTTGCAACTCGCCCAAGGAACTACTTGTGTTTCGTCAGAAATGCATTTCTTCAAGTTGGATACATGGAAAACGTTATGTACGCCACTGAGTTCCGTTGGTAAGTCCAATCGGTGCGCTACCGGACCAATACGTTCAGTTATCCGGTATGGGCCAACGTATCGTGGGTTGAGTTTGTTTCGCTTTCCAAGACGAACTACACCCTTCCAAGGTGATACTTTCAGCAAAACCTTGTCGTCCACTTGGAATTCCAGAGGTTTTCGGCTCTTGTCAGCGTAACTCTTTGGACGATCTGGTGCTGCTGCCACGCGACTTCGGATTTTGACAATCTTTTCTAAGGTTTCGAGCACTAGTTCTGGGCCTGTGATTTGGCTATCACCCACTTCTGCCCAGCAAAGAGGTGATCGACACTTTCGTCCATACAACGCTTCAAGCGGCGCTGTATTAAAGCTTGCGTGGTAGTTGTTATTATACGAAAACTCTACCAAGGGCAAGTGGGGTTCCCAACTTTTTCTGAAATCCAACACGCATGCACACAACATGTCTTCCAAGGTCTGAATGGTGTGTTCACTTTGCCCATCCATTTGAGGATGGTATGTTGTACTCATATCAAGGCGGGTGCCTAGTGCACTCTGTAGTGACTTCCAAAAGTGCGAAGTGAAGTGAGAATCTCGATCAGATATGATTGAGACAGGCACTTCGTGTCTGGACACTACTTCTTTCATGTAGATGCGAGTCAGTCTTTCCATTTTGTCCGATTCCTTGATCGCTAAGAAATGCGCAGACTTAGTCAACCGGTTAACTATCACCCAGATGGTATCGCATCCCATCGGTGTTTTGGGTAATCCCGTGATGAAGTCCATGGAAATGTGTTCCCATTTCCACGTTGGGAGTTCCGGTTGCTGTAACAGTCCAGATGGTTTCTAATATTCCACCTTGACTCTTGCACAAGTCAAACACTTGCTCACGTAGGTGGCAATGTCGGCTTTCATGTTTGGCCATCAGTAAAGTGCCTTTAGGTCATGGAACATTTTATCTGAGCCAGGGAGAATGGAATATCGGGATTTATGTGCTTCGTCCATCACCAGATTTCTCAAGTCTCCGTAGCGAGGGACCTAAATCCGGTTTTCGAAATATCGGACTCCGTTCGATTTGGTTTCAATCTGCTTATCCATGCCCCGCATGAGTTCTGATGGGAGGTTATCGTCTTTCAAGGCGTCGAGTTGAGCATCACGAATCTGATCAGGTAAGTTAGCATGAATCTTGAGTTGTAATGCTCGCACTCGTCTAGGCTTATCGATTTCTTTTCTGCTTAGAGTATCGACCACTACATTGACCTTACCAAGGTGGTACTTTATGGCACAGTCATAATCCTTAAGTAGCTCGACCCAACGACGCTGTCCCATGTTCAGCTCCTTCTGATCGTAGATATGCTGGAGACTCTTGTGGTCGGTGTAAATGCTAAACTTGGTACCGTACAAGTAATGTCTCCATATCTTAAGAGCAAACACCACAGCTCAGAGTTCCAAGTCATGGGTCGTATAGTTCTTCTCGTGGATCCGTAGTTGTCGAGAAGCATAGGCTATAACCTTCTCGAGTTGCATTAACACGCAACCGAGACCCTGTATCGATGCGTCACAATGCACCTCAAAATTTTCCGTTCCCTCGGGGAGGGCTAGGATAGGGGCGCTATAGAGTTTGGTTTTCAACAGTTGGAAGGCAGACTCCTGCGCGTCACCCCAATTGTAGTTAGTACCCTTGTGTGTTATTGCGGTGAGGGGTTAAGCAATCTTTGAAAACCCCCCGATGAAACGTCGGTGGTAGCCAACCAATCCTAGGAATTGTCGCACCTCAGTCGGAGTCTTAGGTGCTTCCCAGTTTTTGATGGCCTCTACCTTGCCTGGATCGACATGGATACCACTCTCATTGATCACATGTCCTAAGAAGTGAACCTCGCGAAGCCAAAATTCACATTTCGAAAGCTTTGCGTACAATTGTTCCTTCTTTAGCAATTCCAAAATTAACCTCAGGTGTTCTTCATGGTCGGCCTTGTTCTTGGAATAGACGAGGATATCATCTATGAAAACGATAACAAACTTGTCGAGGTACGCCTTGCATACTCGGTTCATGAGGTCCATGAATACGGCTGGTGCGTTGGTTAAGCCAAAAGGTATAACCGAAAACTCATAGTGACCGTACCGAGTTCTGAATGCCGTCGTTGAAATGTCCTCTTCGCTCACTTTCAATTGGTGGTAACCAGATCTCAGATCGATCTTCGAGTAGTAACTCGATCCTTGAAGCTGGTCGAAATGATCATCAATTCGGGGTAGGGGATAACGGTTCTTGATCGTCACCTTGTTCAGTTCCTGGTAGTCGATGCACATGTGGAAAGTCCCGTCCTTCTTTCGGACAAATAGGACAGGGGCTCCCCATGGTGATGAGCTAGGTCGGATAAAACCTTTATCCAACAAGTCTTGTAGTTGAGTGGACAACTCCTGAAGCTCCGCCGGTGCGAGCCGATACGGGGCTCGTGCTATGGGTCCAACACCGGGGGCTAAATCGATTTTGGAACTCGACTTGTCGTATGGGTGGGAGTCCTGGTAAATCTTCCGGGAAGACTTTCGGAAAATCGCGCACAATAGGTATATCTTCGATCCGCTTCTCTTCCGTGGGTTTCTCAATTACCTGAGCTAAGATCGCCGGATGACCCTTTCGTAAATATTTATGTGCCTTCATAAGGGTGATGATGCTAGTGGTCATGCCACTCTTCTCGCCTTGTATCGAGATGATCTTGCCGGAAGGAGTAGTGATATGAACAATCTTGTCATGGCATATAATCTCAGCTCTATTTTCGGATAGCCAGTCCATGCCGACAACAACATCGAAACTACCAAGCGTAAAGGGTATGAGGTCGATATCGAAAGTATGACCCGACAGTTTCAACTTACATCCCGCTAGTACATGAGTTGTTTCTATAGAATTACCGTCAGCTAATTCAACCGGAAACTTAGCATCTGACGGGGTTGGAGTTAAGTCTAAGAGTTTACTAAAGGCTTTCGATACAAAACTCCTATCAGCTCCAGTGTCAAACAAAATAAAAGCAAAACAATCGTTCACAGGGAAATTACCGGTAACCACATTCGGATTGCTGCGGGCCTCGCCCGATCTAATGACGAAAGCTCCACCTTTACTACCGTTTCCGTTACTATTATTGCCTCCATTGCTCTCATTCTGCTTCAGTTTTGGACAATCCTTCCAGAAATGACCCTCCTAACCACACTCAAAGCACCCTTTCGTTGTTGTAGGCTATTTAGGAGCACCCTTACCGGCTAGGTCTCCCCTACAGTCCTTGGCCTGATCACCCAATTTATCGCATTGCAAACACTTGATACGGTCGCAAAGGCCAGCATGGTGATAGTTGCACTTGTTGCACTTTTGTAGGTTCCCCGGACGGATCACACGAGATATCCCGATATACACTGGTGCGGAATCCCTGTGTAGATCGTTACAGACGTAGAATATAAGCTTACGAACACACGAACACAATACGAACAAAACCACGTTATATTAATAACTCGAACCGTGTTACTTACAGCCTCTCGACCTCACGTCACTCGACTCAATGAATTACACGTAAATAACCAAATCGATCAACACTAAACAGTAAACCCGAAGCCTATATAAATACACGACAACTTCGCCTCAGGCGAAGTTGTCTATAACTTCGCTCGTTCAACAAGTTCGCCTAGGCGAACTTGTCAACAACTTCGCTTGGTTAACAAGTTCGCCTAAGCGAACTTGTCAACAACTTCGCTTCTAAACAAACAAATACATAAACAATATTACAGACTCGATTACAGACTTTAGACATATGAACTACTGACATCTATGCACCAACAGACTCCCCCTTGGCAGTAGCTTCATATCTTGATCTTTCAGCTCTTGTCTCGTAATCCTGTATCTTCAAGCGTGCACTCCTTCTCTAACACACACCGTGACTACTCGCTGATATTTCCTTGCTTCATCCTTCCAAGCAGGAATATAGAATATCTTCTTTTCATTCAACGCTTGCAAATCAGCTTTCGATAAGTTAACAAGATGCATCGGGTCATACACCCTCAGCACTTCTTGTTCATCTTCGTCTTCCATCACGGCTTCAGCAGTCTGGCAATCAACGTACCACCATTTTAGATTCTTCAACACATCTTGAGGCATAGTCTTCATTGGAACCTCCTTGATGCATCGGATCGGTTTGTACTTCATCACCATCCATGGCTTGCCATCTGCTCTCAATCCCCTTTCTGTATCCTCCACGAGCTTTCCCTTCTGTGGCTTTAATAGTTCAAACTTCTTTTCTTTTATGCTTTCTTTCCACACAATCTTCTCAATCATTCTTGCCATATTGTTGTCACTTCTGTTTATCAGGCCCAACCTGGCCAAATCTTTCACCTCACATTCCGGCAACGTATTGAGAGATCTCAACATTCTCTTGAAGTATTGAATACCATCATAACGCTTCACCACAAACAGTTTTATCTGTTCATCATAAATCCAACAGATAATTCCCTTCTTCGACTCAGCATAGCCTTTGATGTTATAACTTTTCTTGAACATGGCTGGAACAGCAGGCTTCTTGGTCTTGATAAACCAATGAGCACAGCCTTCCTTCCACCTAGGCTGCTCCTCCCACTCAGTCTCATCCATCTCAACACTCACATCGGCTTTCTCAACATCAGGGATCTCGTGTTCAACGTTTTTTTCTACTATCTCCCCCTCTTCTATCCCATCTTCAATCACAATCTGCTCACCGATCTTCTCAATCATATCACTCGGCAGCACATCTTCATCAAACAGCACATCGTCGCTGAACATGTCATCGTCAAGCTCCTTCAGCGCATCAATCACGTCATCCTCAACTAACACCACATCATCACCAGAACCACCAGCCACGTCAGTAGACTCCCCCTCAGCTGTGGAAGTACCAAGAGCTTGAGAAGTTCTTGGCAGCTCACCACCTGCATCTTTCGATGCATTGGGATCATCGTCTCGGTCGTTTCTCTTCTTCGTTCTGAGCTCGTCGCCCTTACAGCTCATCTCCCCCTGAGATGCCAAGAACTCCTTCAAGGCATCTATAACTTTCCCATGCTCAACCAGGAGGGATGCCTGTAGTTGATTTGCTTCCACTAGGCTTTGAATAGTCTTCGATTGCTCTGCCACGATCCGCTCTAGTGAAGCTATTCTCTCTGAATCTGAAGTAGGCGAAGGCGAGACACCAGAAGCAGGCGTAACCGCAGGTGGTACCATACCTGATAACCCTGCAGCAGTAACGACCGTTGACTCCACAAAACGTGCAGCTACCACCGACTGAGTAAGCGTTGGAGGCGGTAGAGACACGATCTCCGGAGTCGACGTCTGGATGGTAGTGGTGGATGGAATGCCAGCCGTTGATGTAGCCACCACGGGAACATCCGCAACGCTTGTACTTGTCACCTGTACAGAAGAAGGAACAATGGACATACCAGACAGTGCGGCCGGAGCAAATCGTACAGTCCTTGAAGTCTCTCCAGCTCCCATGCCAGCATCTGTCCTCTCCCGTCTTGATCTTCTAATCAGCTTATGTATGTCTTCTTCTTCTTCCGACTCATCATCATCATCCGTTCTCTTTCTCTTCCCAATCGTTCTTTCTCGATACACCATCAACCGTCTCCCCTCATTCATAATCTCATCCAAATCGGAGTCAGCCATCGACGTAGCTGCTCTAGTCATACTCACACCAGAACCCTGTGCAGCCGAGACCTGCACCTCTTCAACTTGATCCATGTCAAAATAGCCTTGACCTCCAAAAACAGCGTCAAGGTCTATATCCTCAGCAGTTGATACAACAGGCACAGCAGGAGCAGGAACAGCTTGAGTTGCTCTTGCCTGTTGCGGTTGAGGATCTCTGAACTCGTCCCCACCAGCAGGAACATACTCTGGGTTGATTAAAACCGATGGTTCGAGGTTAATAACCGGGTCGAAACGACCCTTGATTAGCATGAAAGAACTTGTAATATATGAGAAAACAACATCTCGAACCTTTGATCGGTGTGAAAATCGGAATAAATAACACGTAATCGAGGTTAATATCAAGTTCGCCGGAGAATAGTTTGACAGTGGATATAAGTTCGCTGATATTAATGAACAGATGACTGTTGATAATCCTTTTATATGGGCGGAGTTATACAGGCGAAGTTACGGATAACTTCGCCTAGGCGAAGTTAATCACAACTTCGCCTAAAATTTCAAAATTTAACCCTTAAAATTTGAACATTTTTCAATTAACTCTTTAAAACTTCCCTTTAAGAAATAAATGACGTGATCAATTCTAAGTAACTAGTTAAAAAATCATCAAACTATCTAAGTACAAAAACTTAAAAAATTTAAAGTATAAGGGATCAAATTTCAGTCTCGATAGGGACTGCTACGTTTTAGAAAAAGATCCGAACAGGAATCATACTAACTACGTGACTGTCACATAGATCCGTGTTTAGCTGTATTATGACATATAGAGACAGGTTGTAGACAGGTATAACTTAAAGTGGTTTTCATTGTTTCTGTGATACGAGTTAGGTTCGATTAAGCCTCAAAATTTAAGTGGGCAACAACTTAGAAATATTGATGCCTCCTATCTATCCTCAAAGCGTATTTGGCTTTCCCCAAGTCACCCCGAATTGACTTCGACCCATAGTGTCTGATTCAGTTGTAAGTAATCTTCTTCTTTTTCCCGTTCTTCTCTCTTACTCAATGAATGTGAAGTCTTGATATTGTCATCTCTAATATATTTCAATAACTCCAAATATTTTTTTTTTTTTTTTTGAAATAAACATAGACTTCAAAGTAGAAATTAACTGCAAGTCCCGAATCTGGATCACTGCAGTATCTTGAGACGCTATCTTCACGGGAATCAGAACACACATAGGCTCGTGTATGACTGGGTAATCGCTTTTCTGCCTATCATTCGGAAAGATATATATGAAGACACGCAAAACTCTTAAGGAGTTTCCACGTAAAATCAAGTAAAATTAGTTTGTATCACGTCTACTTTTACGCACCATAAAAAGTTACCATGACTTACAATGGCTGTCCTACAGCCTTTTAAGCCTAATAACTTCACTAGTTAAGCACACAGAATTAGTATATCTATCATTTTCCAAGGTTGGATCAATTTTCCGTTTAACATAGCTAACGAACTTCTTACGAAGTAGCAGACTTGAAAAATAATTTCATTTCCCTTTTTCTTTCAAAAATTTAACATTAATCGCCCCGACCAAAACAAAGTCTTCAGGTAAACGGCTATCCCGAAGACCCAATGGATCAGCTGGACCGACCACATAACAGTATGTGTCCTTCTAACTAAGTATGATCGACTAATTTTAAGCGAAAGAACGAAAAACTCATCATAAACCGCCCCGGTCACTATCAGTAATCTGGTTAATGGCTATCCTCAAAATCTACAAGTAGAAAATGAGGACCAAAACATATCCGAAGACAAGTCCGTCAAACTGATGTAACCGACATATTTTTAAGCGATTAGTGACGTTTTTTTTTTAACATAACATAAGAATAGCATGGTTACTCGGGATTGATCATCCCATTCAGTTCAATAAGGTTTTGAAATCTGGATTTGTCAAACGCTTTAGTGTATAAATCAGCGAAATTATCAAGCGTATCCACCTTTTCAAGAATTATCAGTTTCTTCTCAGCACAATCCCGTATGAAATGATGACGTATGTCAATGTGTTTAGTTTTACTATGTTTCACGGGATTGTTAGTTACTGAGATAGCAGCTGTGTTATCAATGCAAATAGGAGTAAGTAAGAAATTCAGACCATAGTCGCGCAATTGTTGTTGTATCCAAAGAACCTGAGAGCAGCAGTTGGATGCTGCCATGTATTCTGCCTCACAGGTTGAAATTGCGACTGAAGTCTGCTTCTTGCATTGCCACGACACCAATCTGCCACCAAGAAACTGACATCCTCCAGTTGTTGACTTCCGACTCTGATTGCACCCTCCATAATCAGAGTCTGTGTAAGCGACCAGCTCCAAGTCTCCTCCTCTCGGGTACCACAACCCCAGCTTCGGCTTGCCCTTGAGATACCGCAGTATCCTCTTTGCACATTTCAAATGAGATTATTTTGGATTTGCCTGAAAACGTGCACAAAGACAAACAGCAAACATTATATCAGGCCTAGATGCAGTTAAGTACATTAAAGAACCTATTATTGCCCGATATTGAGTTGGGTCCACATCTGCATCACCGTCTACTTCAGCACCCAATTTGTGATTGACGCAGATTGGAGTATCATATGGAGAACTGTCCTCCATCTTGAAGCGCTTGAGCACATCATGAACATACTTCGTCTGATGAATGAACATTCCGTCCTTCCTCTGATCAACCTGCAATCCTAGAAAGAAAGTTAGTTCACCTATAGCACTCATTTCAAACCTTTTCTTCATGACGACTTCAAACTCCTGACACATGGAGACTTTTGATGCAGCAAATATAATGTCGTCCACGTAGACTTGTACCAGCAGGATGTCGCTTCCATCTCTTTTGAAGAACAACGTGCTATCAATTTTCCCTCTTTCAAAACCATTCTCGAGCAAGTAATCCGATAAAGTTACATACCAGGCACGAGGTGCCTGATGTAATCCATACAACGCCTTGCTCAACCTGTACACGTGATCTGGATAGTCTGGGTCAGGAAAACCCGGAGGTTGCTCAACATACACAACCTCATCAACTTTCCCATTTAAAAATGCACTCTTCACATCTAGCTGAAACACCTTCATCTTTTCATGAGCAGCAAAAGCCAAAAACAATCTTATGGCTTCCAACCTAGCGACAGGAGCGAACACTTCGTTATAATCAATCCCCTCTTGTTGATTAAAACCTTTCACGACAAGCCTCGCCTTGTTTCTTATAATGATCCCCTTATCATCTCTCTTGCACTTGAACACCCATTTTGTGCCTATCGCATGCACATTCTTTGGTTTTTCAACCAAAGTCCAAACTTCCATCTTCTCGAATTGAGCCAACTCTTCTTGCATGGCCTCGACCCACGAGCTGTCCTTTAAAGCCATTTGATAATTCTTCGGTTCAATCTGGCTTATAAAGCAGGTATACAGGCATTCATCGATTATTCCTGTCTCCTTAATGCTTGTATAAACACAGGTATGTTCATTCAAGCTACTTCTCGTTTGTACACCTGAGGACACATCACCAATCACATTATCCAGAGGGTGATCTTTATGAATTCTCGTGGTCGGAACAGAACCGACATGCAAATTATCTTCCAAATTAGAAGAGATCTCATCAATGGTTGTTTCATGCTGAGAGTGAAAAGGATTGATAAATTCTTCTTCAGTTGAGGCAGCAGGGGTACCAATAGTGTTTGATGAGGAAGGTTGACATTTTTCAATCAGCTGTCTTTGCAATAGATCTTCTTCCTCATCGAGTATCATCTTCGTCGCAGCTCTTTCTTCTTCTTCAGAAATCTCCAAATCCGGTACGTTAAACGACTTAAAAAGCTTAACATAGTCGAAAAGCTCAGCAGGTCCATTGCTAGGTTTTGGCGGTTGGTAACTTGTGATGTCAGTGTTACACACCACCTCCACCTTGCAGGTCGAAGTATTGAAGACACGTCTGTTGGGAGTCCCAACAACATAACCGACTAAGATTCCTTCATCGGCTATTTCCCCAAATTTAGAATTTGTCTTCAAGATCGAACAAGGGGACCCGAATGGTTCAAGACCACTCAAGTTGGGCTTCCTTCCATGCATAAGCTCGTAGCATGTTTTACCAAGTCTCTTAACGGTTAACACTCTATTCAGAACATAGCAGGCTGTAGCGACTGCTTCAGCCCAGAACATCACAGGAAGCTTCGAATCTGCCAGCATAGTTCTGGCTCCTTCAATTAAAGTTCGGTTCTTCCTTTCAGCCACTCCATTCTGTTGCGGAGTATACGGAGCGCTGTATTGATGTTCAATTCCTTTCTGAAGACAGAAGATCTCCATTTCAAAATTCTTGAACTCCGTTCCATTGTCACTTCTGATGAACTTAACTGTTTTACTCATGACGTTCTCAACTTTCGTAATCAAATTCTTTACCATTTGAGCCGTCTCATCTTTCGATTTCAGAAAATATACCCACGAATATCGCGAGTAGTCATCAGTGATCACCAAGCAGTAAGAAGTACCTCCTAGACTTTGTACATTCACTGGACCGAAGAGATCCATGTGAAGCAGTTCTAGAGTACTGGCAATTGAGTTGACCTTCTTGGTGAGATGGGATTTCTTGTGTTGCTTTCCCTTCTTGCATGCAATACATTTGTCTTCAAAGTTAAAACTTTTCAAGGGAACCCCATCACAAGCCCATTTTTGACAATGTGGTTCATCTTCCGAAGATGAATGTGCCCCATTCTCCTGTGCCATAGTTCGGATTCTGATTCGCTTGCTTTCGTCATTAAACATGATTCTCCCGTGGCCATTTCAGTGGACCTCATATCCATCACATAAGTATTTGTATCACGTGGAGCTGTCATCACTATCCACTCGTCTGGTATCTGAAAACCAGGCTTCAACACGATCGCCTCATTCTTCGTGAAGTGAACAGTATACTCCTTATCACAAATCTGCGACACACTCAGCAGATTGTGCTTCAACTCTTCTACATAATTCACATTCTCAAGTGTCATTTTCCCATTGGACACCGTTCCTTTTCCAGTAATTCTTCCTCCACTTTCACCAGCAAAACTAACTCTCGCTCCTTGAACAGGTTTTAAGTCGTGCAACAAGTATTTGTTGCCCGTCATGTGCCGGGAACAGCCGCTATCTACAATCCAAAGACTGTGGGCAGCCCTGTTCAACTGTTCCTGCACAATAAAGCAAATGATTAGAATCTAGGGACCCAAGACCAATTGGTCTTGGATCTATACATCCCGTACTTCTGCTTTCCAAAGTTAGCATTTGGATAATTCCTGTCAGTCCTATTAGGAAATCTCCTTGGAAATTGAGTGTGAGGCCTTTCAAACCTATGTGTATTGAAAGTATTATATCTTGCGGTTTGGTTATTAGCATTGTTAAACTGAGGTTTGTTTCTGTGAAAACCTGAATTAGTTACATTTCGAAACTTTAAAGGGTTTTCATTTTTAACAGTATTAAAATTACCAGTAGACTTATGCTCAGTTTTAATAGGTCTCACGCCTCTGAATTTAGGCGTCAGAGGACAATCTGCAACAAGATGTCCTATCTTATTACATCTAAAACAACACCTATACTCCATTTTCTTTTCAATGGTTGTTTTGGATGTCGAGGCAGTGTTACCGGCCGTTCGTCTCACATAAGGTGGGACGTACGGGTTGAGTGGAGTACTCTTTTTAGAAATTTTATCTTTTTCTCCACCAGTGGGTAACACTACCTTCTCTTTTGTCTTACCCGATTCGGACACCTTATCCGAATCCGATGAGACTGGACTCGTAACAGAAATATTCACACTTGAAACAGGCGAACTCGTTTCGCCACTACTAACACTTGGTTCTTTACTCGTTACCTTGATAGGAACTGTCTGAGGAACTTCAAAATCAACAGATTTCTGAACACTAGGGTTAAAAGTGTAATTATGGTTATAAGGTGGTGGAACCTCGTGATAACCAATTCCTCCCCTCTTTGTAGAGGTACCTTGATCACTAACAAGGTAATCAAGAATAGCTGAGGAATTTCTGAACTGTTCTAGTTTTCGGTTCAGTTCCACCACTTTCACCTGGTGGTCAGCAATCTGCTTTTCTCGTTCAGCAATCAGTTTAGTCTTTTCTTCTAAAACCTCATAACTTAGATCAATTACTTCAATTTTCTCAGCAAGTTTAGTTTTTAAGCTTTTAACATCTTTTTCACACGCTTTTATTTTAACTTTGTAACTGTTTTCTCTTGCTTTCATAAAGTGATGATCTTCTTTAAGAGTTTTAAATTCAGCATCTAAACGAACATACTGATCAGTTATGGTAGCAAGTTGCTCAGATAAATTCTCACATTTAGTACAAATAGATTTAGAACTTACCTCGGAGACTTGATCATTGTTATCTGCCATGAAAGCTTTTTCCTTACCAGTAGCTTTCACTTCTCCAGTAGTCTTCTCACGTTCTTCATTCTCAACCTTAGCCATATTTGCCTGTTCACTAGTTTCATTCAAATGCAGGTTCCAGTTGTATTCACCTGCTTCTCTGGACAACATGGCATTGATTTCCTTATTATTCCTAGTGTGCTGTGCAGACCGGCCTTGACCACGTTCAACTCTCTCGTTTCTGCAATCTTTGGCAAAGTGCCCGTTTTGTTGACAGTTATAGCACCTCACCCTAGACTTGTCGAACCCTGGCCTGCCACCAACAAACTTTCTCCCCGTCTTTCTCATGAACTTCTTCACTTTCCTCACTATCATGGCCATCTGCCATTGTAAATCCATCTCCTCCAGATCATCAGCATCGATCTGGTCATAGTCTTCATCTAGTATCGCTGGATCAACCACCTTTCCTTGAATATAGTTTTCATATGAAGCAATAAATGAAGCATAGAGGCCAAACTGCTCTTCAGCAGATTTGACGCTCATTGGCATCTTAGAGTAATTATTGCTTGAGGAATTTGAAGATCCACTAATCTTGCTTGCTGTCTGTTGAGTACCACTTGATCCACCCGCAACAAAGCAAACATCCCCATTTGAGTTTACTGACACATGCCCCTCCTGTGAAGAATTGGCACTCGACTCACCCTTCGAGTAGTAGGCGGCAGAATCAGTCTTAGAACTTGTATTGGAGTTTACTTTGGCACCGTACATGTCTGGATCTTGAACCTGATCCATAGATGTTTCTTTTCTTACCATATTAAGCTCAAAAGTTCTGAGCTTGTTGACAGCGGTTTCAAGATCATAAGTAGAGAAGTCCTTGTCTTCCCTCATCAGTACAGTATACATCTCCCATTTTGGTGGGAGAGCATCGAGAAGTTTTTCTACAATCTCTTCTTCTCGGTAGGAAATGGAGTAGTTACTCAGTTCAGTCATTAGATGATAATATCGAGTGATAATATCATCAAGAGATTCGTTCTTTAAGTATTTAAAGACTGAAAATTGAGTCTTGAGCAACTTTATCTTTGAAGCCCGAATACCTACGTTTCCTTCAAATCTGCTCTCAAGAGCTTCCCAAAGCTCTCTAGCTGATGTATACTTTCTGAATGTATGTAGGATCTCCTGTGGAAGAGCCATTGTGATTGCAGCATGAGCCTTGCTTTCGGCTTCATACATCTTCTTCTCCTCTTCTTCCATTTTACTGTATTTCTTGATTTGGTCTCGACCCTCATACTCCATGATCGGTGGAATATATCCATCTTGGATGCATACCCACATTTTCGCATCCTGGTACTTAAAATACTGTATGAACCGATCCTTCCACGCGACAAAATCGGTTCCCTTCAGCAACCTTGGGGCCTTTGTAGCTGACCCCGCTTCAACTTCCATCTTAACAAGCTCTGAAATGTTGATTGACGACATCCTTCTTGAAGACTAAGAAACCCGAAAAATTCTGAAAAGGGCGAAGTTAAAAAAAAATTTCTTCTGAACAGTACTGTAGGCGAAGCTAAGGATAACTTCGCTTAAGTAATAACTTCGCTGGATTCTTCTAAAATTCGCGTGACTGGGCGAAGTTGAGAATAACTTCGCTTAGGCTAAGCGAACTTAGAAAGTAAGCGAACTTGAAGAGAACTTCGCTGAGCTAGGCGATCTTGAGAAGAACTTCGCTGAGTTAGGCGAAGTTGAGGAGGTAGGCGAAGTTGTGAATAACTTCGCTTCTCCTTATATCTTCGCTGAAACCCTACGAATCCTGACGGCAACTTCGCCTGATGAACAGCAACTTCGCCTGACGAACTGAAACTTTCTGCAGATCTGAAAATCGGATTTCAACGACGATTTTGACGGTTTAAAGGCTTAAACACACTGGTAGGAAGCTAGAATGAGCAAAAACACCACAAACTCGTCCCGTAAATACCCGAATGAAACGAATTCTACACCCGCGTGAATATCCCGAACCACACAATCGAGCAAAAGCTCTGATACCAATTGTAGGTTCCCCGGACGGATCACACGAGATATCCCGATATACACAGGTGCGGAATCCCTGTGTAGATCGTTACAGATGTAGAATATAAGCTTACGAACAAACGAACACAATACGAACAAAACCACGTTATATTAATAACTCGAACCGTGTTACTTACAGCCTCTCGACCTCACGTCACTCGACTCAATAAATTACACGTAAATAACCAAATCGATCAACACTAAACAGTAAACCCGAAGCCTATATAAATACACGACAACTTCGCCTCAGGCGAAGTTGTCTATAACTTCGCTCGTTCAACAAGTTCGCCTAGGCGAACTTGTCAACAACTTCGCTTGGTTAACAAGTTCGCCTAAGTGAACTTGTCAACAACTTCGCTTCTAAACAAACAAATACATAAACAATATTACAGACTCGATTACAGACTTTAGACATATGAACTACTGACATCTATGCACCAACAACTTTGGGTACTTTCCAGCATAGCCACTCGAACCCTGTCCGCCACCGTTGTTGTTGTTGTTGTTGGAACCCTGATTATTGAAGTTCCGAGTGAGTTCGGGTCTACGGTGGTGTTGTTGCTGTGGATGGTTCGATGATGAGGACCTGGTGTTGTCAAACTTCTTCTTTCCATTCCTAGAGTTGTTGTTGTTGTTGTCAGTGCTTGAGTTGTCACGGGATTTAGAAGTGGAACCTCAAGGTGGTAACGCACCTTGTCACCTTGTGCCACTGCTTGATCCGTCAGCTTGTGGGCTATTCGGATTACTTGCTGAATAGTAGTCGGTTTGGAAGACGTCACCATACCCTGAATCTGGGTTACCAAACCTTTAATAAACATCTTGATTCTCTTACTTGGAGGATCTACCATCCGTGGACTCATCACCGCCAGTTCGTGAGAACGGGTGATGTAGGCTTCAATCTCGGAACCCACCATCTTTAACGCCTAAAATTCTGATTCCAGCTTCAAGATTTCCTCTCTAGGACAATACTCTTCCCGCATCATGTTCTTGAATTCCTCCCAGTTCATAGCATTTGCCAATTCCAACCCAAGAATCTGCACATTAGAGTTCCACCAGGTGAGGGCGAAATCTTGCAGTGTTCCAGCAGCAAACTCGACCCTGCTGGCTGGTGGACAGTTACACATCTCAAAGGTTGATTCTGCCTCTCGGCCCAACACAGGAAACCTATGGCTCCCTCGGTGTCGTCGAACGAACTGGGTTTAGAGTCTAAGTAATTCTTGAAGGTATAGAATCCGGCTTGACCTCCAGCTCTGCTGTGTTTGGGGCAATTTGCTCCTATAGTGTGTCGCAGCGAGCTAGAGCCACTGTTGCAAGGCCTTTTACATTCCAAACTTCCTTCTTCAAGACTATCATCTCTGATTGCATTTTGTTCATTATCTTCATTTGCTGAACATGGGCATCATGAACCTCCTTCATGGATTCAGTCAGGTAGGAAATTCTCTCTCAGGCATCGATTCCATTCCCTTTCAATTCTCTCACATTTGCTCTAGTCGAGTGCATAATGTCAACCTCACGCTCTAAACAAGAAGCGAGGGCTGCGAAAGCGCGGTCCATCGGGAGTGTCAGGGGTGGTAGCGTTTTGAAGGATGTAGGACAACCCGGGAGAGATAGCGGTGGAACTTGCTAACGGTAAACGATCCGCTCGACTAGACCCGGGTACCAGCTCTAGTCTCCGTTGTCCCCGTACACGTCTCCAGATGGGCGTTGCCTCTTCGGTGTGGGGGCAGCTAGTGCCGGGACTACTCAGGGTGGTGATGAGTTGGGAAGCTGCGGTTCCTTTCCTGGGGCGTGGGACACCGGGTCGGATGATAACGATGATGGCGTTGACATCCCAACAGGATAAGTCGTGTATGGGTTACGCGTGTATAAGTGAGTGAGGTAAAGAGATAAAGAAAACAAATAACTAAATATATAATATATATTTATATATGTAGTGCGTAAAATTATAACTAATGGGTCGTTGCGGTTATAGACTAGTATGAATGCATTTCTAGTTCGCTATAACCAATGGCTCTGATACCAATCTGTCACACCCTCAAAATCCACTAACGGAGTTTTACCGTCATAGGGTGTGAACTAACAGGATCAGAATCATTAGTTATAATCAAACACCATATTTAAATTTTTCAAAACCAACAAGACATCAAGTCTTAAATGAAATGCGGAAGCGTAAATTGTAAACCAAAAAGTTGCGCCACACAAGACGACTTAAAACCCCAAGTTATCAAGATAAAAATTAAAGAAGTTATTAAAGCAATGGTGTTTAACGAATGTATGTCCTACACCGAGCGCCCACCTCGGCTACCTGAGAATAACATACTAAAAGCGTCAACACAAAGGTTGGTGAGTTCACAAGTTTATACAAATAAATTAACTCAATTATATATCAATAGGTAGCTAACCTATCAAGAATGCGTTACTAAGTGTTCGACACCGAAGCTGACTGTTTATCAATTGCCTTGCCACCATGTCAACCACGACCATGGTAATGTGTTAACCAAGATTACACCCACTCGACCTACAGTCGAGTTTAGAGTTGGGTGGGGTTTGTCAAACCCAGTAGTACTAGTCAAAGGTGACTCGCTATTATCCAAATATTACCGGTTCGATGTTATGAAGGACTTTAGTTAGTTTGTTTGCCACTTAGTATTACAAGTGATATATAAAGAATAACAAAATCTAAAGCGTGAAGTATGTTATCTCCCCCTAACAAAAGCGTTTAAAAAAAGTAAAAGGGGCCGTGAAACTCACTATTTGCGAAGATAACAAAAAGAATCCGAGAGAGGTGTGCGTCACAGAAAATCCTCACTAGTGCTCTAAAAAAAATGAGATTTTTCTAAGTATTTATACCACGAGTGAGTCCCTAGACTCGACACATAAAACTTTTGCATGAGATACGTTTCGTGTTTCGTTTGTGAAATAAGTGCGACTCGACAATCACGTTGGTGATAAGCTACATGCGTGAACAAATATTGTGTCAAGTGTTACTATTGTACATTACTAGTAAACTAACTCCCACAAGGGCAATTAAGTCATACACATAGCAAACATCGATCAACTATGCACTTTTCATGTTAACTTAAGTAATTCAACAACTATTTTATCCAGGCAGCTTTTCACTTAACAAGATTACTCTATTTAATAAATCAATACACGTCCAATAAATCACCAAAAATCATCACTGAAGCACACTTGAGTTAGGTTTCTATAAATAGTTTTATTATATTTTTATCATATACTGTTTTCTCACAATTATCAAAACATCACAGTAAACACACAGCAGTCATTATCGTGCGCAACAGAATGTTATTTGTTATTCCCGTTAAATGAAAAATCCAATTAATTCAAGAACAATTGGTTTAGATTCCTGGTTTTGTCGTTTATGAGATATCTTAACCGCAAAAAAGCCTACTAGCAGGCTTCTCGAATCAGACTTGCACAACAGACTTGTAAAATAATAAAAACTAACTTTTACACGTCCAAAAATTACAAATTCAGATTGTTTAGAAACTAGACTCGACCTACTACATCATAGAATCATTAATTACTTCCAAACACAACAGTAACATCGAGTTACAGCCATTTAAACACGAATTCAAGAATTTGTCCAACATCAGTTTTCATCAAAACTCAACATACAATTAACCTATGCACTATAACTCATACATACAACCCTCTAGATGCATAATCCACCAACCATGAATCTCAATTTCACTTTACATACACAATTAGGGTTTTACTTCAAAGTTCAATTTCAAGAAACATGCAATTAACAATCAATAACAACACAACTAGTTATCAATTCACTTGAAATCATCAACAAACACATAACTAAACCTTAACTCATCTTCAATCATCACTTTCATGATTTAGGGTTTTGATTAACACCTTCAATAGCATAATTAAACTCATAGAATGACTAAATGGGATGTTAATTACCTATCTAGCACCTTGAATCCTTCACAACAAGCTTGAAATCACTTTGTATGTATGTGAGTGTGGGTTACGGCTGCCAAGAGAGGGAGAGGGGGACAAGAACGATCGTAAGGGGGAAAGAGGGAGTTAGGGTTGGGTAATAATCTGATTATAATATTAATTATGTTACATTTAACCCCCTAATCTTCTAGTTAATCAATTTCTAGCACAAACAAAGCACTTAGTCACATATAACCATATATTATCACAACCTAATACATATTGTACCAAGTACTTGTTTATTATATTTATTATTTGTTCACCAATGGTTTGAGTCGACTCGTGTGTGTTTCGGTGAAATTCCAAAAGACTACTTGTGTAGTGATTGTCATGCGTCATTTAAACCCAATTTAAATGTAATGAGATACGCGTTACAGTTCGTGTGATCTTAAGTTTGAATTAACGGAGTTCGGATTATCGGAGTTAACCTGAAATTGACGAGTGTCACATCATTCCCATATTGAAAGAATTTTCGTCCCGAAAATTTGTGTCAAGTTGCGATGGGTGTCTGAAAAAGGCCAAAATTTTCAGTTTGTCACAGGTGAGTACCAAATATTTTTGCTTTTAATGTCATACATGATAAAATTCCAGTTACATTTTTTGACGTTAATTAGTATATATATATCGTTGAAAACACAGTTAATAAAAAAATTCTTAGAAGATGGATAAGTCTTGGATGTCAGTAGGCGACAGGTGTAGTCTAGCATATAAAGATGGTGTTAAGGCATTTCTAGATTATGCAGTTCGTAATTGCAAGGAGACATCACCACCAATTTCTATTTCATGTCCATGTGTTCGTTATGTGAACCATATATCTCTTAGTGTAGACGATGTAGAACATAACTTGTACAGGTTTGGAATTGATAAGAATTATACTACTTGGATAAAACATGGAGAAGCCGACACCAACATTCCAACTAATGTTAATAATATTGGGTTTGCCTGCACCAACATTCCAACTAATTATGATAATAATACTTGGTTTGTTGAAACCAACAATCCAACTAATGTGAATGTCAATAATACTGGGTTTGTTGACACCAACATTCCAACAGATGCATGTGAAAATGTAGAAATGGTAAATTCTACAAAATACAATTTCAAAGGCAATAAGAAGCATCAAAAGTTTATACAACTACTTATTGACGCTGAGAAGCCCCTGCATAAAGGATGTCCTGACTTCACCAAGTTGTCTTCATTAGTACAACTACTCAACTTGAAAAGCAAGCATGGGGTATCTTATAAGTTATTTGATGAACTTCTGAAATTGTTGAAAAAGATGCTGCCCGTGGATAACGAAATGATAAATAATATGTATGAGGGCAAAAGGATGATGAAGGCAATGGGCTAAGGATACGAAAAGATACATGTGTGTATCAATGACTGCATTATTTACTATAAGGATTACAGGGATTTGGAAGCATGTCCAGTTTGTAACAAGTCAAGGTGGAAGGTGGATGAGAAGACTAACAAAACTTACATAAACACGCCCGCTAAGGTACTGTGGTACTTTCCCATTATTCCACGATTCAAACGCCTCTTTCAATCAAAGACCACAACAGATAATTTAACATGGCACACAACGAGTACCAAAAAACCCGGTGTTTCACGCCACCCATCAGATTCACCAGCATGGAAAGCCATAAATGACAGGTACTCCGATACCATCAGAAGCGATCAAAGAAATATCCGTCTAGGGATTTGCACTGATGGGGTTGACGTACATAGAGGCAACAGAAACCACATTGTCTAGCCTATTTTAGCAGTCATTTACAACCTTCCACCTTGGATGTGTATGAAAGAAAGTTCATCATGCTTTACTTAATAATATCCGAAGTGCCAGGAAACAATATTGATGTGTTTTTACAGCCTTTAATTGACGATCTAGCATCTTTATTTGAGGTCGGGGATCCAACATATGATGCATATAAACAAGCAATGTTTACATTAATGCAGTTGTGTTATGGACGATTAATGATTACCCTGATCTTGGTACACTATGTTGTTGCCCTTACAGTGGATTCAAAGGTTGTGTAGTGTGTCGAGGCGACACTCAGTGTGTTCAACTTTATCACACAAAGATGCAGAGTTATGCTGCCCACATAAGGTATCTATCACATGACCACCCTTTCAGAAAACAAACAAAGGTGTTCAACGGAAAAGAAGAGATGAGAACCGCTAAAGAGCCAATGACAGGGGAAGAGATATACGACTAGGTCAAAAACATTAAGAATGACGGGGAAAGGGATCAGAATCTCTAAGTGGGAGTAAGAAAAAAAGGGATAATACAACGCCGCAACCATATTGGAAGAAGTTCAACATATGGTACCAACGGCTCAGCTATTGGAAGCATTTACCTGTCCAACATTGTATTGATTTGATGCATGTTCAAAAGAATATGGCAGAGAGTATTGTTGGGACGTTGCTAAACATTCCCGATAGGATAAAAGACGGATTGGAAGCTAGAAAGGATTTGGAGTTTTTAAGGATTAAAAAGGAGTTGCAACCAAAAGCAAAAGGCAACAACATAGAACTGCCTGCAGCATGCTTCACATTATCAGCACAAGAAAAAGACATGTTTCTTGAAACATTGTATAAACTGAAGGATCCACTAGAGTATTGTTCCAACTTCTCTAGTTTAGTGAATCTTAAAGAAAAGAAGCTACACGGCCTTAAATCGCATGATTATCACATGCTTATGCAACAGTTTCTACCCCTTGCAATACGGTCCATCATGCCAGAAGCAATGAGAAATGCTATAATCAGGCTTTGTTTTTTTTCAAGTCAATTTGTAGTAAAGAAATCGTTGTAGAATAGCTTGTTAAGATGAAGGAAGAGCAAATAGTTACACTATGCTTGCTGGAGAAGTACTTTCATCCATCATTTCTTGATGTCATGGTTCACTTAATCGTGCACCTTGTCAGCGAGATACAATTATGTGGGCCACCATGCTTTCGTTGGATGTATCCCTTTGAAACGTGTATGAAGGTTATCAAAGCGCAAGCGCGGAACAAAACTTATCCAGAAGGGTGCATTGCTAAGGAGAACATTGCGGAAGAAACAATCGAGTTCTCAGCGAATACCAAAAACACATCAAGAGTACTGTTGGTATTCCACATAATAAGAATGATGATAATGGGGAGACAATTCCTGTCACAAGCGCTAAATCAGTTGAAATTTCTCTTAATCTCTTCAAGAGAGCACATTTCTATGTGCTGCAGAATACGCCCGAAATAGCGCCATTTATCGAGTAATTATTACTAACATATATACTCTAAATTAAATATATATATATATATATATATAAATTCACAATATATTATACTCCTACTTGAAGACAACACAAGACCTCTTTGAAAAAACAAATGCCTGGTAAACGACAAGCATTGCTAGAGAAGGAGCATACCTTAAAGTTTGGTGACTGGTTACGCGACAAGGTAGATCTATTTATTAAGTCTTCTATAATTTTTAAAAATCTTTTATAGTTTCTGAAATGTAGGTGAGTCTAATCCTTATAATGAAATTCAGGTTGATGAGAGCTAGCGGTCTCCCAAAGGTTCTATATCAGAAAGCGTAAAGTGGATTGCACAAGGAGCACACCGCAACGTATACAAATACGACTCATATGACATCAACGGTTTGCATTTCCTACAAAATCTCATGATGGAAGAGTTTACCAGAACAATGGGGTTGGTGTACAAGCGGATGACATGCACATCAAAAAATACGTAATGACCTATGGACAAAACTTTGATTTTGGGGTTTTGCAAGAGATATGGATCCTATATTATCATACCAAAAGAATTCCGGTCTTCATGTGCCAATGGGTTGCTGTAAACATGTCAAACATGATATTCTTGGTTACACGTCGGTCGACCTAAACAAATTTGGCCGCAAGGATGATCCGTTCATATTGGCCTCGCAAGCACGCCAGGTGTTTTATGTTCAAGATCAGCTAGATAGAAAAAAGAATGTTGTCCTCATTACTCCACCCAAGAATTATAGACATTTGTATGACGAGGTCGATGAGGAATTTAGTACGGTAACTTTCCCTCATGAGGGTAATACATTGCCACGCATACAACCAAATCAACTGCTTCGTAATGAGTCCCTGGATGACTACTGGAGGCCCGGGGAAAAGCCTACAACTATTCATAATGGAGATTGAACCCTGCAAAGAACTGCTGGTTACAATAACCAAGGGTTCCAACACACATTTTATGGCGATGAACACTGATGTCGGGGTTGCCGACCAGCCTTTTATTTTCAAGCCTAGCAGTTGTGTTTGTTCGCTTATTTAGATGTCAATAATACTTTGTACTTATTAATTCAAACTAAAGAAATATTGGTTGTTTTTAATACTATTACTACTTATACATGCCGGTTTGTTGAATTCAGTTCATCATGTTATTTCATTTAGTTAAGTTCAAACAGACATCATGTTACGTCGATAAAAGTCACAATTGACTTGTAGTGTATCATAGTAAGATCAATAAAGTCATTAGACTCATAACTGACTCGTGCTATATCAAAGCTACATTAATAAAAGTCATTCACAGTTTTTTACCAAGAAATTCTTAAGAACGAAACCATAATACAAAGAAAGGCCAAAAATGCACAAAGCTAAACTGATAAACAATACAAAACCGCATCATGTTGTCTAGGGGTGTTCATGGTTCGGTTCGAAACCGCAAAACCGCCCAAACCGGCCATCGGTGACAGTTATCATTTCTCCGTCTGATGGTTTTGTTTCTTGCACAACCTCTATTTGTTTATATTGTTCTGCTGCTTCTAATTCAACATACTTTTCAACAGCTGGTTTTCCAACAAAACATTATCAACTCATTTTATTAAAACGACCATTATGCCCTTCTATTCACTAACATGCATACCCAAATTGTACCCTCCATACTCAGATCTTTGGCCAAAGCATCTGTGGGTCTTAGACTTTGAGGAAAACATTTGAACAAATAAAATTCAGTTTTGAAAAAACCTTTCCAAACTCAATGTCATCACCAGTAACCTAATTTAAGATCTGGTGATGGCATCGAGTTTTAGAAGGGATTTTATCAAAATATAAGATATATCTTTGGGAAGTATAAGATCTGTGGAAACCTTAGATGTTTTCTGCTTGGCCAAGTTTGGAATTCACATATCATATATATAAGACTAATAAATTTCAGTCAGCAGTTTTATTGCAGTCATTAAAGTCTCAGTTGGTTTATAGTTGGTTGTTGAGTAAGTGTATACTACATGTCAAATTGGTTTCCACATGCTTTGGAAACACTCACAAGCAAATTAATTTTGGAAATTAATTACATTTATACCTACTACTTGTCAAAAATCTTGTAAATATATTTTGTAACGATAAGCTACATTAAAGTTAATTAAAATAAAAAAAAACTATATCTCACGCTTGTAGTACAGTTTAAATAAACTATATCTTACTAGATAGGCTACAAATCTACGTAACTACAGTAAATTACTGTCTCAAGTACCAAAAATTAAATTTTATGTCTATATATTGTAATATCTATTTTGTTATTCGCTCACACTAAGATCAATTTTAAAGTTAATTAAAATAAAAAAACTACATTCAATACGCTCTAAATACGTCTAAACCAAAATATAATAATAACATTTACAGTTAATACTTAAATTACATTACATTAATATAAAAAAACTAAATACAAATTATTACTAGCTAAATCCTAGCATCAGATTCCATATCTGAATCTACATCCATTGGATTCTCAGCTTCTAGAGTCTGAGAGGGCATGTTCCTCTCCCACATGTCGTCCGAGGTGTAGGTGGAGTCCTTAAGCCTTCGGAGGTGAAGGTTCACCTCAGTATGGAATGCCCCAAAAAGGGACACAACATTGAAGTCCTCTATTCCGTCCAACCCGATCCAGGCAACCTCGATGCCCGAGACTTCCATCACAAAGCTTAAATAATCAGCACTGGTGTACCCAAGAAACCTAACCATTCGGTTAAGTTGTTGGTTATAACATCACGGAAAATTTAAGCCAAAAATGACAAGTTTTCAAAGTCTAGGGATCAATTCTGCCAAATTCCAAACTCCAAGGTTGAAAATGAAAATTCTGATTTCTTGCCCTATCGCGATACGCGACGGGACAAAAGACAAGCCTATCGGGTATCACGATGGGGCTTGGTCAAAGCTTCTGGAAGGGTCAACAGCGATACGCGATCGCTGTTGAAACAACGTCATCGCGTATCGCGATGACGTGGTCTGACACGTTGTGACACGTGGCACACGGTGGCATCGTCTGCCGCCACGTGTCGCCACGGGGCACAAATCCTGCCACGTGTCGCCACGTGGCAGGTCTACGTGGTGACGCAGAAGACCTACGTCGCGATACGCGACGGGTGCCAAGGGAGCTGTCGCGTACCGCGATGGGCTTCCTGAGTTTGTCTATAAATAGCAGGCCCGGGTTCATGCTATCCTCACACCAAAATCTGTTCTCAACTCTGTCTCTCTCTAACATGTCACTAGAATATCCCAACCATATTGATGATTCACCTAGATAAACGTGCCATAATTTCTCGATAAGCGTGTCCCGACTCATCGTTTTCCGTGCCGACGTTTCCTCGAAGTTCGTGCCACCCTCCACCCACATACAACCAAGAAGGCGTTTGTTATCATGGCGATGAGTCTCGAGAAGCGTGTCAACGAGTGTTGAAGATTGGTGTTTGGCAACAAGAAGGAACATTGATAAATTGGACCAAGCGGCGTTGGAGCGCTGCTCAAGTTCCTAGGGTTTCTAAAACGCCAACAAGGTTAGACGTAACAACAAATGAATATAAAATAATATTATATTAAGGCTTAAGCCTTAAGCCGAGGTTATACTCGATACCTCGATAAAAGAAAAGAAAACATAACAAAGAAATAAACAAGAGATAAGAATATGAATATTGATAAATATATATGTGTAAAAGTATATAAATTCTTTGTTATGGAAATATTATTTAAGCATTAATGATTATTCTTAAATAATAAAAGAAAAGAATACGTTTCTTAGAGAAGAAGAAACGTCGGGTTTTACAAATAAGCTAAAGGTTTATAAATTACTTTTAAACTAAAGGTTTTCAATAAACGAGATTTTGAACTAAAGGTTCATCGAGGTAGAGTTATAAAATAAGACTAAAGGTCTTAAGCCGGATTGTATATCCGAATAACAAATGTTTATACTCGTATTATAGGTGCGAGATAAAAAGGGAAATACCCTCGGACTGTGAGTGAAGCCGATCCCAAAGCGAAAAGGTGAATACGCCCCCTAAACTTTTACAAACTTATTTTAAAACAATCGTGTTATATGAAAATCATTTACAAGGAACTACGTGTTCCTAAAACCGTTATAAATAAGGGCATAAGCCAAGCCCGCAGGCTGTAGTATACGTTTGTCTGGATCCTTACATATGTGGTAGTACGCGTTGGGACATCGCACCACGCCTGGTCGTAGGACGCTTTCCTGTAGGAAGCACGACCATGTGTATACTTACCGGTACTTAACTAAGTCGAACGCTGCGGTGTTTGCTGAGGTGACCTAGTTTAGAGGCTCGAGTTTATAAACGTGTTATTTAACTTTGTTATTCCCAAGCCACGATGGGCTAAGACAGGCGTAGTCTCGAGGGGTAATAAAGTAAAAGAAAATATTTTAGCGTCAGCGTGTTCACCAGCATGCGTTGCTTACGTATTTTATTTACATTTTACAGGTGAAAAAGGATAGCGCTTGGAGTGACGAAGTGCTATGAATATCCGATGGCTCGGATTTGTTTTGAATATACTTAAAATATTAAAATGGTGGTTTGTAATTAAACAAGTAATACTTTTAGTTATAACTTAACGGGTATTTTATAATCCCGTCTTTTGTAATCTTACACTTTAACCCACAAAGTTATAAAGTCTTTCGCTAATTAACGTAACTCTGATTTATTTACAAATGTGGTACCAACATAGTCGTCACACACTTAGGCCGTGTTTTGGGGGGTGACAAGTGTTGGTATCAGAGCCATCGATCCTAGCGAATTGGGTATCATAAAACAATACCCAAGCTTCGATCCAAGTATAGGAAATAATTGTTTATTTGTTTAGGGATAAGATAGGCTGGTAACCTTTTCTTTCCCTCCACATTCTAAACCACCCATAATGTTAGATGTCATTCAAAGCTTATATGAAATGTTTTGAAGGCAAGTCCAATGAAGCTGGAATCGCCGAACATTACCCCGAGGATAACATGAGTGATGGTTATTACGAAGCATACTTCGACCAAGATGTGGAACATGACTTAACCAAGCCTGTATACTGCCCCGGAAGCAAACACTATCCAATAGACGTTCCCGATAGTCCACCAAACAAAGAATTGAGCCACCTGGACACTCAAGTTACCATCCACCAACTATACCAATGTACCATCCCTCTGACGTACCAACGTACCATCCATCAGAGATCCCCACATACAAACCATCAGAAATACCGTAATACTACCCAACAGGATACCTACCACCAAATCCTCATCCATCCTATGCCTTCCTTTCCAACTTACCCATCAAAGAAGAACCGAGATCCCCATCCTCCGACTGGATGAAATGCCACTCCGATCAACGACGATGGCATACCGGAAGCTCCAATTTCAACGAAGTCAACTCTCAACCAAACAACGGTGAAGGGCTGTCTTGCGAACCTAGAATGAGGGTGATGATGCCCTATGAAAGTTTCTAGATACCCTCGATAAACAATGAAACCACTCAGCATATGGAAGAGGAAGAGGAAGACCCCGAAGAAGAGGAGGATCCTGAGGAAGAGTCTGAACCGGAAGAAGAGCATCACGATAATCCCAATGAGATATCAACATCAATGGATGGATCACTCACTTCCCAAAACCCAAGCTACGGTTCTGTTGATCCATTGTAAAATATCTCGAGAAACTCAAGAACCAAGCTTCATCAAGTTTTCCATCGTTCCAAGGATTAATTCCAACAGAAGAAGAGCAAGCTGATGAGATCAGAGAACAAAACAAAACTGCCAAAGATTTCTTCTACCTTTCAACCGACATGACTGAAGTTCCATATCCAGAACCAAGGAATCACTATGAAATGGTGAAATTGGGTTCCACGACCCACCTCCACAATATGGATACCCCAACGAAATCCCACAGTCATATGAAGAACACTTGGACCGCACTCTGCACGAAACAGATGATTGGAGAAAGAAGATGGCCAATGAAGGAGATAAAAAGAAGAAAATCGGAAATACACTTCTTCGTAAGTGCCACAAGTTAACGATGGTGGTAAAGAAGTTCATGAAAGATTGAAGATAGTGGAGAAGAATGCAATGTGAAGTTATGTGTAATGTAGTCTTGTATTTTATGTGAAATGCATATGTAACAAAAACATTGAGACGTTTTTGAAATAAGGATAGGCTCATCAAGATATATATATATATATATATATATATATATATATATATATATATATATATATATATATATATATATATATATATATATATATAGGGAGAGGATCATGAGAGAACTTCATTTTATGAAGAGAACTAGAGAACTAATAATGAAGTATTTTTAATTTAATTAAAAAAAATATTTTTCAATTTTTTTCTTTTTCATCCTTCTTATATGTTGTTATTTTTCACCACAAAAAATATAAAAAAAAATAAAAATAAAAATAAAAAAAATTAACGAGTAATGCATATATGCAATACACCGACTTTTTTTATAATGGATATGTGCAATAGTGTGCATTTTGATATTTGAAATAGTGCTGAATAGCATATATATAGTTGTTTGTATTGTATATTTGCAATAGTGTTATATTATATACAAAAATTAAAAAAAATCGATATAATGCATATGGAAGAGGAAGAATCTGAAGAAGAGGAACCCGAGGAGAAGAGGAAGACCCCGAAGAAGAGGAGGATCCTGAGGAAGAGTCTGAACCGGAAGAAGAGCATCCCGATAATCCCAATGAGATATCAACATCAATGGATGGATCACTCACTTCCCAAAACCCAAGCTACGGTTCTGTTGATCCATATGTACAATATCTCGAAAAACTCAAGAACCAAGCTTCATCAAGTTTTCCATCGTTCCAAGGCATAATCCCAACAGAAGAAGAGCAAGCCGATGAGATCAGAGAACAAAACAAAACCGCCAAAGATTTCTTCTACCTTTCAACCGACATGACTGAAGTTCCATATCCAGAACCAAGGAATCACTATGAAATGGTGACATTGGGTTACCGTGACCCACCTCCACAATATGGATACCCCAACGAAATCCCACAGTCATATGAAGAACACTTGGACCGCACTCTGCACGAAACAGATGATTGGAGAAAGAAGATGGCCAATGAAGGAGAGAAAAAGAAGAAAATCGGAAATACACTTCTTCATAAGTGCCACAAGTTAACGAAGGTGGTAAAGAAGTTCATGAAAGATTGAAGATGGTGGAGAAGAATGCAATGTGAAGTTATGTGTAATGTAGTCTTGTATGTTATGTGAAATGCATATGCAACAAAAACGTTGAGACGTTTTTGAAATAAGGATAGGCTCATCAAGATATATATATATATATATATATATATATATATAGGGAGAGGATCATGAGAGAACTTCATTTTATGAAGAGAACTAGAGAACTAATAATGAAGTATTTTTAATTTAATTAAAAAAATATTTTTCAATTTTTTTCTTTTTCATCCTTCTTATATGTTGTTATTTTTCACCACAAAAAAATATAAAAATAAAAAAAAAAAAAAAAATTAACGAGTAATGCATATATGCAATACACCGACTTTTTTTATAATGCATATGTGCAATAGTGTGAATTTTGATATTTGAAATAGTGTTGAATAGCATATATATAGTTGTTTGTATTGCATATTTGCAATAGTGTTATATTATATACAAAAATTAAAAAAAATCGATATAGTGCATATGTGCATTAGTGTTGTATTACATATATGCGATAATGTGTTTTGCATACAATTATTTGTGTCGTATTTACATATATTCAATAGTGTGTATTAGATAATGTATTTGTGTTGTATTATATGCAATAAAACACTATTTTATATATACAATACACATTAATGCGCATACGCATTACATCGATGGATTTTTTTTATTTCTTTAAAATTTTTTTTAGGAACAATATCATCTTATTAGAAGGAGGAAAGAAAAAAAAAATCACAAAAGAATTTTTTAAAAAAAGTTAAAAGAATTCTTTACTAGTTCTCTAGTTCTCTCTTTAAAAGGAGTTCTCTCTAGATCCCATCCCTATATATATATATATATCAAACGATATATATATATATATATATATATATATATATATATATATATATATATATATATGTGTGTGTGTGTGCATGTAATATAAATTATATATATATATATATCCTTTTGTGATATATATATGTGAAATAAGATATATGTTTAATAAAAGAAATTTGTTAAATTTCAGTTAAAGACATATTGAAAGAAAAATGTCTGAACAAAGTAATAACAACAAAAATACACGAAAAGAAAAAGAAATAAAATAAAAAAGGAAGGCCCCAAAAAAGAACAAGAAGAACCTATTCCCGATAAATATATGAGCCAAATTCAATAGATGATTAAGAAAGCGGTTAGGGAAGAATCCGAAGCTAGATCCCAATCTAGGCAATCCAAATATTCTCGATCCGTTAATCCTTCCCAAAGATCCGTAAAGTCCCGTTCGAACCCGTCTCGTGTTGAAAGCGTTCATGAGTCGAATGCTGAAGGAAGTGTTGGACTAAAATTTAAGAAACTCAAAATTGGTGGGTGTTCGTTCAAAGAGTTCAAGTATTATGGGCCGAAAGAATTCCACAGAGACAAAGGAGCCATCACAACCGTGAGGTGGCTTGAGGAGATGGAGACAATAGTGATAACGAGCAAGTGTTATAATGAAGAGAAAATCCAATATTCTGCGCTCATGTTCAAAGGAGAGGCGCTCGAATGGTGGAATACAATGATCATGAGTAAGGGGAGAGAAGTGATGTATAACTTGTCTTGGAATGAGTTCAAGGCGATATTGATGGGAAAGTCCTGTCCCGTGCATGAAACCGACCAAATCCAAACTAAGTTCCTCAATCTTAAGGTCGTGGGGACGAATCTTCGTGAATACAACACCGAATTTCACGAATATTGTCGTCTGGTTCCCCAGCTGGTGAATCCTGAATCCAGCAAAGTTACCCGATACATTTGGGGACTGCCGCGGGAAATCCGCGATATGGTGAGGTCACATTTACCCCAAACCGCTGATTCCGCAATGGAGTTAGCTGGTTATCTGATGGGCGGTATGATTCGCAACAAGGAAGAAGATAGGAAGATTCCAACAACAACTGCTCAAGGGAGAACTGGAGGAAGCACCAATTTCAAAGGCAAAGGCATAAACCAACCCCAAAATCGATCCAATTCAAATGCTACGCCATGCAAAACATGTAGGAGGTATCACAAGGGTCGATGTAACTTCGCTCCGCCTCCTAAAGTTTGTGAGTCATGCAATCGTACGAGCCATGCTGCAGCTGATTGCTGGAAGAAAAAGATGACATGTTACAATTGCAAAGAGATGGGTTATCTTAATTTTGAGTGCCCAAAGAACAAACCCGCGACTGGTGGTGCGGGTGGAAATGGCCAGAAAAAGAAAGGAAACGCGCGAGTATTTGTACTCGACACAAAGAAGGCCGCTGACATGCCGGAAACCATTACCGGTACGTTTCTAGTCAACGACACCTATGCTAGAGTTTTATTCGATTCAGGTGCCAATTTAAGTTTTATAGATTATAGCTTTTGTAGTCTATTGAACGAACCATTAACAAAATTAAATAAAATCTAAGCGTCGAGACTAGTGGAGAAATCATTAAGATCTCCGAAGCCCTTGAAAACGGAAAAATTCATTTAGCTGGTTATATTTTGCATATCAAACTTTTACCAATGGCACTTACTGGGTTTGATATTGTACTTGGTATGGATTGGTTATCCGATAACCATGCCCGTATCATCTGCAATACCAAAACTGTTGAACTTCAAGCCCCAGATAAACGAACGATTCGAATTGAAGGGGACAAAGATGCTGGCCAAGTTAGCATAATTATGATTAGGGCTAACAAATGTTTAAATCAAGGATGCTTAGCATTCATGGCCTACGTCACTAAAGAATCAAAGCCAAATGAGATAAAGGACGTACCTATAGTCTCCGACTTTTCTGATGTCTTTCCTGATGAACTTCCCGGAATTCCTCCCGATCGCGAAGTAGAGTTTAGGATTGATCTTATTCACGGTACCGCTCCGATCGCCAAAACTCCGTATCGCTTAGCGCCAACTGAGATGAAGGAATTAAAGAAACAACTCGATTAGCTACTGGAGAAGGGTTTCATTCGACCAAGTACGTCACCATGGGGAGCACCAATCTTATTCGTCAAGAAGAAAGATGGGTCTATGCGTATGTGTATCGATTATCGTGCATTAAACAAAGTCACAATCAAAAATCGTTATCCACTCCCTCGAATCGATGATCTTTTTGACCAACTTCAAGGTGCTAGCTTCTTTTCTAAAATCGATATTCGTTCCGGCTATCACTAACTCAAAGTCCAATCCGAGGATATCCCAAAGACCGCTTTCCGAACAAGGTATGGACATTATGAGTTCACGGTCATGCCATTTGGACTTACTAATGCTCCAGCTGCGTTCATGGACATGATGAATCGTATTTTCAAACCTTACTTGGATAAATTTATTATCGTATTCATGGACGACATACTCATTTATTCTAAGTCAAAGGCTGACCATGAAGTTCATCTCAGAACATTGCTTGAAATTCTTAGAACCGAGAAATTGTATTCCAAATTCTCAAATTGCAAATTCTGGTTACACGAGGTGCAATTTCTTGGTCACATCATCAACGTCAACGGTATTCAAGTCGATCCCGCTAAGATTGAAGCTATCTCTAAGTGGGAGATCCCAAAATCGCCAACCGAGATTCGAAGTTTCTTAGGTTTGGCCGGCTATTACCGTAGATTCATTGAAAACTTTTCCCGAATCACTGTTCCCCTAACCTCCTTAACTCACAAGAATATCAAGTATGAATGGGAAACAAAGCAACAAGAGGCGTTCGATATACTTAAACAAAAGCTCACCCAAGCACCTATACTGGCCTTGCCAGAAGGTAGTGAGGACTTTGTGGTATTTAGTGATGCATCTCACTCCGGCTTGGGATATGTACTAATGCAACGCAAGAAAGTAATCGTTTACGCCTCCCGTCAACTCAAAGTACACGAAAAGAATTATAAGACTCACGATCTAGAGTTAGGCGCCATAATTTTCGCACTTAAGATATGGAAGAACTATCTCTATGGAGTAAGATTTACCGTGTACACTGATCATAAAAGCTTAAAGCACATTTTCCATCAAAAAGAGCTTAACATGCGCCAACGACGGTGGATGGAAACACTTAATGACTATGATTATGAGATCGTTTACCATGAAGGTAAAGCCAACGTCGTGGCTGATGCCTTAAGTCGCAAGGAACATAAGAAGCCCAAAAGAGTTCGAGCGTTGCATTTAAAACTCCAAATCGATCTCCTCGAACAAATCAAATCCGCTCAAACTCAAGCGATCAACGAAAACCAAATCTCCGACGAAAAACGTAACGGCACCATTGACTCGCTAGTCAAGGGTGACGATGGTATCCTTAGACTCGGCAATAGAATTTGGGTACCAATAGTTGGGGACTTGCGTGAGAAAATCTTAAATGAAGCCCATAAGTCCAAATACATGATGCATCCCGGTAGTGACAAAATGTATCATAATCTCAAATCGAACTACTGGTGGAATGGGAAGAAAAGAGATTTCGCTTCGCATGATGCGAAATGTTTAACATGTTTGAAAGTCAAGGCTGAACACCAAAAGCCTTCGGGATTGCTACAGCAACCCGAACTTCCTGTATGGAAGTGGGAGTTAATTACGATAGATTTCATTACCAAACTCCCTAAAACAACTCGACAACATAATGCAATCTTGGTCATTGTGGATCGATTGATAAAATCTACACACTTTATACCAATCAATGAGTCGTATTCAATTGATAGACTAGCGCGTATTTATGTGAACAACATCGTTGCTTTACATGGAGTACCGCTGTCTATAATTTCTGATCGAGACAGTCATTTCACATCTCATTTCTGGAAGAGCTTCCAACAAGCACTTGGTACAAAACTAAACCTTAGAACCGCCTATCATCCACAAACCGATGGGCAAAGCGAAAGGACAATACAAACGCTGAAAGATATGCTCCGCGCTAGTGTGATAGACTTAGGTGGAAGTTGGGATGACCACTTACCCCTAATGGAATTCTCATATAATAATAGCTATCACACAAGTATTCAAGCCGCACCATTTTAAGCGTTATATGGTCGAAAATGTAGAACGCCCGTGTGTTGGTCGGAAACCGGAGACAATCAATTATCTGGACCCGAGATAGTCCAAGAAACCACCGACAAGATTCTCCAAAAGAGTTACGCCGATGTCTGTCGTAAGCCATTGGAATTCAATGTTGGTGACAAAGTTATTTTGAAAGTCTCGCCTTGGAGAGGCGTTGTTCGCTTCAGTAAGAAAGGAAAGTTAAGTCCTCGATTCGTCGGACCCTTTGAGGTACTCGAACGAATTGGTACCGTCGCATATCGTTTGTGACTACCCGAGGAAATGCAAGGGATGCACGATGTATTCCATGTCTCAAATCTGCGAAAATGTCTAGCCGACGAATCTCTAGAGATGCCGTTAAAAGATATTGAAATTAATGAAAACTTAAAATTTGTTGAAAGACCAATACAAATAGAAGATTCAAAAACAAAGAAACTTAAATTGTGAAAGTAAAATGGGACTCGCGTAGAGGGCCCGAGTATACTTGGGAATTAGAATCGGAAATGAGAAAGAAATACCCCCACTTATTCTTGTAAAGCAATCTCGAGGACGAGATTTATTTCAAGGTGGGGAGGATGTAACATCAAAGAAATTTTGAGCCAAAAATGACAAGTTTTCAAAGTCTAGGGATCAATTCTGTCATTCCAAACTCCAAGGTTGAAAATGAAAATTCTGATTTCTTGTCCTATCGCGATACGCGACGGGACAAAAGACAAGCCCATCGCGTATCGCAATGACTGTTGAACCAACGTCATCGCGTATCGCAATGACGTGGTCTAACACGTGACACGTGTGCAAGTGGCACACGGTGGCATCGTCTGCCGCCACGTGTCACCACGTGGCAACACGTCTGCCACGTCTCGCCACGCGGCACAACGCCTGCCACGTGTCTCCACATGGCAGGTCTACGTGGTGACGCAGAAGACCTATGTCGCGATACGCGACGGGTGCCAAGGGAGCTGTCGCGTACCGCGATGGGCTTCCAGAGTTTGTCTATAAATAGCAGGTCCGGGTTCATGCTATCCTCACACCAAAATCTGTTCTCAACTCTCTCTCTCTAACATCTCACTAGAATATCCCAACCATATTAACGATTCACCTCGATAAACGTGCCATAATTTCTCGATAAGCGTGTCCCAATTCATCGTTTTCCGTGCCGGCGTTTCCTCGAAGTTCGTGCCACCCTCCACCCACATACAACCAAGAAGGCGTTTGTTATCATGGCGATGAGTCTCGAGAAGCGTGTCAACGAGTGTTGAAGATTGGTGTTTGGCGACAAGCAGGAACGTTGATAAAGGGGACCAAGCGACGTTGGAGTGCTGCTCAAGTTCCTAGGGTTTCTAAAACGCCAACAAGGTTAGGCGTAACAACAAATGAATATAAAATAATATTGTATTAAAGGCTTAAGCCTTAAGTCGAGGATATACTCGATACCTCGATAAAAGAAAAGAAACATAACAAAGAAAGAAACAAGAAATAAGAATATGAATATTGATAAATATATATGTGTGTAAAAGTATATATATTCTTTGTTATGGAAATATTATTTAAGCAATAATGATTATTCTTAAATAATAAAAGAAAAGAATACGTTTCTTAGAGAAGAAGAAACGTCGGGTTTTACAAATAAACTTAAGGTTTATAAATTACTTTTAAACTAAAGGTTTTCAGATAAACGAGATTTTGAACTAAAGGTTATCGAGGTAAAGTTATAAAATAAGACTAAAGGTCTTAAGCCGGATTGTATATCCGACTAACAAATGTTTATACTCGTACTATAGGTGCGAGATAAAAAGGCAAAGACCCTCGGACGGTGAGTGAAGCCGATCCCAAAGCGAAAAGGTGAATACGCCACCAAACTTTTACAAACTTATTTAAAACAAGTCATGTTATATGAAAATCATTTACAAGGAACTATGTGTTCCTAAAATCGTTATAAATAAGGGTATAAGCCTAGCCCTCAGACTGTAGTATACGTTTGTCTGGATCCTCCCATATGTGGTAGTACGCGGTGGGCAATAACCATGTGTACACATACGGGTACTTAACTAAGTCGAACGCTGCGGTGTTTGCTGAGGTGACCTAGTGTAGAGGCTCGAGTTTATAAACGTGTTATTTAACTTTGTTATTCCTAAGCCACGATGGGCCGAGGCAGGTGTAGTCTCGATGGGTAATAAAGTAAAAGAAAATATTTTAGCGTCAGCGTGTTCACCAGCATTCGTTGTTGACGTATTTTATTTACATTTTGCAGGTGAACAAGGATAGCGCTTGGAGTGACGAAGTGCTATGAATATCCGATGGCTCGGATTTGTTTTGTATAAGCTTAAAATATTAAAATGGTGGTTTGTAATTAAACAAGTAATACTTTTAGTTATAACATAACGGGTATTTTATAATCCCGTCTTTTGTAATATTACACTTTAACCCCCAAATATATAAAGTCTTCCACTAATTAACGTAACTCTGATTTATTTACAAATGTGGTACAACATAGACGTCACACTCTTAGGCCGTGTTTTAGGGGGTGACATTGGTACATGAAGGTTTGAGGGTGGACATAGTCCACAAACCTCTCCCTTTGATTCTTTCGGACGGCGCTGGAAGAAAAGTGAAAAACAATGGTGAAGAAGGTGGGGTCGTAGTAGATGGGGGCATGTGTACCCAGTTCACGTACAATCCATATTGAAGCCATTTTCGGAAATCGGATTGTGATTTGCTGATTGTTGGATTGTGGATTGTGATTGTGGATTTTCTGAGGCGATGGAGGAAATCCAAAACCATGACTGGTATTTAAACACCATCGGACCCCGGCGGTACATCTCCCTGACAATTTGAATTTGGCGGCACAAAAAAATGGAAAAACAATGATGACCTAGAACCTTGTCAAATCAAAGTGTGGCTATTAATTACGTTTGGACATACTTAAAAATATTTACATGTGACCATTTATAACTTATACCCAGACATAATAAGTGTATCCGTGACAATAAAAAACTTAGGAAAAATAAAACTGAACTACTCTTTGGTCACACAACCTCGTATAAGTGTCCATATATTTTAAGGTTCTAGCCACATTACTAATAAATACAGTGGTTGTTCGTCATATTTCGCCACATTATTAAAAATGTGGCTAACAAATGTGATATTAGGTCACACAACGTAATATAAGTGGCAATATCTTTTACCTTTTAAACATATCTCTTATCAATACAATAGTCGTTCATCACATTTTGCCACACTATTAAAACATGTGGCTAGTTAAATGTCACAGTTTTCCCTTAGAGTGTGGCTAATGCATGTGTTTTTGGTCACATGTATCAAAGATCAAACAAACTATGATGACTATAGGTCACATTTCTCCACACATTTTAATAATGTGGCTAGCTTATGTCACGGTTTTTTTCAAAGTATGGCGAAAAGTACCTAAGTAGGTATAGAATGGTCACATGAAGAAAGACATGTGTGGCCAAAACTAATCTGGAAGGTTTTCAAACGCGGTCAAAGACCTTTTAGCCACACATTTAAGCCAAAGTGTGGCAAATCTCCCAGACCACATGTGTGGCCGTAAGTCTTTTTTCACGTAGTGTCATGACGGTCCCAACTTTAACGTATTTGTTCCCAACGGTCCGCAACTAACAGAATCCTAACGTCGTGAGTCGCAGGTTGTCGGAAATTTTTTTTTTTGCCGAAAAACTCACTTTTTTCACGGAAAACACCACTTGAACACCGCCACCACCCAATTCTGACGATGTTTCTAGGGTTCTGACAACCTCAATAGTTGGCACTTTTACTAGAAAAAAGTTCCTAAAGGTCCGATACAAAGTTACAAAAATGTTTGGGACGCAAATGTTGAGTTATTCGGGAAAAAATGTGAGTTTTCCGGCCAAAAACGTTTTTTCTGGTGACCTGGAACTAATGGCGTTAAGATTCTATTAGTCGCGGATTGTTGGGAACAAATACGTTAAAAGTTGGGACCACCAGGAGCTAATTCATTAGTTGAGATTGACAGCGACCAAAAGATAATAGTTAGGGTTACTAAAAACCAATATACCTTTTTATTGAAAAATTCACTAAAGAAGAATCAAAGATTAAGCGTTTGGGTGTAATTGTGAACAGGGCTCCGGGGCTGGACGGGTTTAACTTTAGGTTTCTAAAAACTTTTTTGGATCTATTTGAGGAAGATTTTGGTAAGATTATGAATGAGTTCTTTGAAAGAGGGAGCTTAACAAAGGAGTGGTTTCAGCCTTTATTGAGTTATTTCTAAGTGCACGGATATGGGGGCCTTAATGAGTTTCGACCGAACAATTTAGTTAGGATGATAAGTTATGCTATCTCTAATGTGTTAGCAAGTCGTTTAGAAAAGGTTTTGGGATTGATTATCTTTGACTCTCAGTCGTCTTTTTTAAAAAGGAAAAGTAATTCTAGATGGTCCTCTGATTATTAGTGAATTAATAAGTTGGGCTAATAACTAAAAAATAAATCTTTCTTCATGAAAATTGATTCCGAGAAAGCTAACGATGATTTAAACTGGAAGTTCTTAATCTTTATAATGGAGCAGATGTGTTCCTGTTAACTGATGTACGTGGATAGCGGGATTCTTTTTTCAGCTAGGTCGTCGGTTCTAGTCAATAGGTCCCCTCAACATTTCAGTTCCAATGCCATAAAGGCATGAGACAAGGAGATCCCATTTCCCCTTTCTTATTCTTGATAGTAATGAATGCATTCTCAAACATGGTTAGAAAAGCGATGAAGGATGGTTTATTTGTGGGTTTTCGTACTCTTAACCAGGGTCCGCTGGTTTCTCATCAACTTTATGCATATGGCGCTATGATAATCGGAGAACGGTTGAAGGTTAACTTGAAAATGTTGCAAGAATATTGAGGTGTTTTCTTTTATGTCCGGGCTTAAAATCAATTCTATTCGGGCACAACTTGTCAGGGGTTGAGACTGGAGAATTAATGGCAGGGGTGATAGGTTGTAAAAAGGGGGTAACGCCATTTGTTCATCTAGAGATTTTAGTGGGGGCGAATATGAACAAAATTCATAATTAGAACCGGATTGTTGATGTGTTTGAGAGGTGTTTGGCCATTTGGAAAGCTAATTCCTTATCTATAGGTTCTCTTGATAAAGTCGGTTTTAGAAAGCTTACCGGTATATTATTTCTCGTTATTTAAAGCTCCAAATAAAGTTGTGGAGAATTTAGAGGATCACGAAGAAATTTTTATGGGGAGGGAATAGTAACACTAGGAAGATTCATTGGTGACATGGGAGAAGGAGATTTGTTCGAAAGAAAGAGTAGGGCTCGGTATTTCAAGTCAAATTAAGGGGCGCTAACAATTCTTTATTGAGCAAATGGTGTTCGAGACTTAAGACAGAGGGAGATAGTCTCTGGAAACACATTATTTTGGTTGTTCCTTCACAGAGTTTTGGGTGGAATTTGATGCCTTTTAAAAGTGGGAACTCGGGTGTGTAGATGAATATTGGTAACACCGGTGAATAAACTGAGGTTCAATGGAAGCAAGGTTGGTGACTTGATAAAAGGAAACTTGGGAGATCGGAAAAACTCAGTTTATGGTTAGATAATTTGGCTTGGAATAGGTGCTTAAAGAGGTTTGTCGTAATTTATTAAAGGGTGAGAAAATAAGCTTTGCAAGGTTTCTGAAAGGTTTTGGAGGTATAGGGGAAACTTTGGTTGGAATTGGGATTGGTCGAGGGAGCTAATGTCGAAGCAAGAGAGAGCAGAATGGGATAAATGTTTTGAGTTAATGAGTGTGGTGATCGGAAAAATGGGGTCGGATACCTGGAATTGGTTGCAAAGTAAGGATGGAGATTTTCGGTGTGTTCGGTGAAGAGGCAGTTGGAGAAGAATAAGGACTTCACCAACATTTATATATTGAAATGCAGCAAATGGGTCCTAACGATATGCAATATTCGTGTTTGGAGAGCGGAAATGAACATGACTCCAACAAAGGATGCTCTTGTTAAAAGGAACATTGCGATGGAGGATTCTCGGCGTGCTCTACGTGATTCAGGTTACGATACAATGCACCATATCACCATTGGGTGTTTGATTTTGGCGGTGGTGTGGGAGCATATAATTCACTGGTGCAATATTCCTCCCTTATTTGGTTTTATGGTAAGAGACGTGCTAGATCCTTATAAGTATGTCGATCTTGGGGAAGTTGAAAAGGACGTGATTATTGCGTGTTGGAATGTATGGATGGCGAGAAACGAGAAGATCTTTGAAGGTAAACAGGTTAAGATGGAAGAATTAATTGGAGAAATTAAATCACTCGGTTTTCTATGGTATAAGTATAGGTCAAAAAAACCTGAATATATATAGATTGGTCAAAATGGTTTAAATTTTTGTACATTAATTCTTTTATTTGTTTTGTTGGTGACTTCACTCCGGCTGTAGAGGCTGAAAAGTATGTTTCCGACAAAAGTACAATAAACAAACTTTAAAACGGTCACATACATATTTTTTAAGATGTAAATCGAATAAAGAATGGCAAGAATGGCAGGTTGTAGGAATAGCTTGTTTCATTTTAACAAAGCTTGATGGCTCTACAAATGGCGGTTGTGTGGTATATGAAATGCTTCTTTCTTTCTGTTTTAGATTCACATATATATTTTATTTATACTCACTTTTGATAATGGAAACACAAGAAGGTTAGTGTAGACAATGAGGTTAGAATTCCAGCGCAGTTTTTAGGTGTTAGGGAAGGGGTCGAAGATCTCTAGCCTTTCGAGGCAGAAGCTTTAGCTAATGCCATTTACTCGTGGAAAAAAGGTTACTTCAACATATATATATTTTTTTATAAAAATAGAAACTCCAACATCCGTTTAGAGTAAGGTCTTTATTTTAAATTACATCGCGTAGAAAAGTTGTTTCGATTACAAATTTATTGTGATTGGTATATTTTTATTCAAGTTCTTGCCTTCTTCAACTTTTGACTGATCACTTTCTCTGCCTTTTCTTTGTTTACTTGGGTCATGCCCCGTTTTAGTATCTTCTTGTAGTCTTCACCAAGAAAATTCTTATACCAAATAGCTGATTTTTTCGGGTACCTTTGTAGTTCTTTAGCGTAATCAACGTAGATCATACCGAATCTAACACTGTACCCAGAAGACCACTCGAAACTATCCATGAATGACCACACGAAGTATCCCGTCACATTTACATTTTGACTGTAGCCATGCATTATGCCATCAATCAGTATTTATAAACTTTAATATATTAGTGTTTTATAAACTTACTCTCTGGCATTTTTAATGGCTTTGAGATGATCTTTGATGTATTTAACCCGAAAAGTATCCTCACGTACTTGTTCAAAAGTTTTTCCTGTTTCATTCTTATCAGAAGACCCTACGTATAATTAACAAAACATCACTCGATCATAAATTCTAGTTACTAGATATACATATAGAAACAAAGACGTGTGCATTATACGTTGTTAATTGGATTACCGTTCTCTGTGATGATAATATCTTTAGTAACTTTGTAAGTTTCCTTAATATGAACTAAGAGTTGTGTAAGCTGTTGAGGACAAAGACAAACCCACGAGCCTTCAAACGACTGTATGTAATGAAACCGTTCATTAAACACATGATTACTTAATTATGGATCAATGTTTTAATTTTCACACTTAATGTCTTACCGGTTCTCCAATGTAATTGCTATCAGGATCTTGTTCTAAGGAAACATAATTAAGATTTAGTAACAAGTTATCAAAAGTACCTATTTTAATATATTATATAAACCGTGACATCATTAAAACGTATACAGAGAAATGAGTTAAACTTATGCACCTGATGAAACATAGTGACTATCCATGGAATATCCAACAGCAATTTCATCATCAGGACTTGGAGCTCGCGCATAACTTGCTGTGTAGTAATTTATTCCTAAAAAGTCATACGAATCAATTAACTTTCTACGTTCATCGCTGGAAAATTTAGGCAAAACACGACCATCTGGATAGTCTGAAGTTGGAGTTTGAGCAAACTTTTGCATGCTTTCCGGCCAACTACCTCTTGTTAGTGGTTCCAAAAACCTGAAACATGTATGCATTGTTTAATTACATATAATGTAAAAAAGAATACAGGGTTGGGATTGGTTGATCCCGCACCCTATAAAGTAAGTCCGACAGGTCCCACAGCATTTTCGGGTTTTTGTGTTTTTCATCTGAAACTGATCGGACTTTCTGACCAATTTCTTTGGTAGGAAAAGTTGTCATTTTCTAGCAGTGCAATATACGTTTTTTCTTACCATCCAAACTCAAAATCGTAGGCGTAACTGACCGCTTGCACATCTTGTGGGTATGTTGGACCACGATAAGGTTGATAATATGTGCAGTTAAGTGTAATTCCCACTCTACCCATTTGGGTGTCCTAAAAGGTCACGTACGTACATAACGTAAAAGTAATTTGTTAATATGTACATTTTTTAGAATTAATCGGTTAATGTTCAGTAATAATATATACCTTGTAATCTTGGTAATATTTTGTATAAGCAGCTGCATGACAATTGAGTAAGTTATAGGCTATTGTATACGGTTCAGTCTGAGGGTCACCATCTTTGTTGTTCCCGCCTCGACCAGGTGCCCATGTACCTTGTACATAACCAGACTCGGTGAATTTGTGTGGTTCGTTTAGTGTCACCCAATTCTTTACCCTATCTCCAAACTCCCAAAAACAAACATCAACAAAGTTAACAAAGTCCTCCCTGTACATACATATACTTTTAAATTAGTATAACAATATATATTTAGCTAGCTAGCTGAATGATATATTAACATACATAAGAGAAACATACACAATTTTGGGACTTAAGAAGCCCATATACTCTTCTTCCAAAGCATTTGGAAGATCCCAGTGGAACAAAGTGACAAACGGCTCAATGCCATTAGCTAATAACTCATCAATTAACATGTTGTAGTGGTTGATTCCTTCCATGCATTTACCCATACTTAGTTTTCCACCTATAATAATAATAATAATAATAATAATAATAATAATAATAATAATAATAATAATAATAATAATAATATGTTTTTTAATTTGAACAAAAATAACTACGAACATGTTGATGCTGAAAACCAATATACAGTGTTTTGGTTTTTAGTTCAACAACTATTTACCTGGTAATATTCTTGACCATGAAATAGAGAATCTATAAGAGTTAATGCCCATTTTCTTCAAAATCTGAACATCTTCCTACATGTATACTTATGTAAACACCAGTTAAATACAATAGAATAAAATAAAATGAAATAGATAACAAGTAAACACCACGTGATATATGCATATAAAAATTAAAATGCTTGGAACTTTTTTAATAAAATAACAAATTAACCTTTACATAAATTTAAATCTCTAATATATAAACAAGTGTATATATTCCTTTACATCGAAATAGAATGTAAACAGGCAATAAGCTGCGTCACTAAGCATTTAATATATTTTTACCTTCAAACGTGAATAACTTTCATCACTATGGCATCCATTTGCACCCCCTTCAATCTTATCTGCAAACATCATATCATATCAAACAACGATTTACTTCCATAAAAACTTAAGACATACACGAGCAAGGTAAGAATTAATCGATTGAACCTGGGTGTCGCAAACAAAAACAATCCCAAATGCTCAAACCTTTACCGTCTGCTCTCCAACTACCTTCAACCTGCAGAAAACAATGAGCTATAATTAGCTGGTATAAAAAGCAATTAAACTAATTAAACAATATACATTCACCTGATAAGCAGATGATCCTACTCCAAACATGAAATCATCCGGAAAGTCATGACGCTTGATTTCCATCATTTCACTGCTACTCATAACGTATAACACAGTATCTCTTGGCCTTGAGGCTTGAGATTGCATATACCAAAGTTAGACTCATGGTCATGTGATGCATTATTTATAGAATCCAAAATTAAGAATAAAGGATAAGGCTCCATAAAATTTTGGCAGTACGTGTCTCTCATGAAATGTAGACACCGACCCTCAAGAAAAGTTAAACCACCCATGGGACTCTAACAAGCACAACCTTGGCGGGGATAAACCATTTGATGCCACTAAGCCAAGAAGCCATCAAAAAAACAAATAGCTATTAATCCCAATTATAAAAATTAAACAATTAATGTTAAGCCCAATTAATAATTAAACAGCTCAATCCAATTCTTTTGTCGTGTGATTAATTTTACATGCTCTTAAATATTGCGAGAAATTAGTTGTACATGATGCGGAATTATTTAACTTATAATAATTAGTGGGTTTTTTTTCCCATACTAATGTTGGTGAAAAATACTATTTACCATTTTAGTGTTGCTTAACAGGTATCTACCAAACTAGTGTTTTTCATTTATTTGGTTTTTATCTTTTACTTTTAAATTAACATATTAGTCTTTTTAGTTTTTTTCTATTTAATTCATCAATTATCTATCTTTGTATCGTATGCTTTATATATATATATATATATATATATATATATATATATATATATATATATATTTTAAGATTAATCAAATATCTTCTTTATTTTTAATTTTTTTTCCTCAAATCAATTTTTTTACCAACTCAGATGTGAATATTTTGTTTTCAATCTTTAATTTATTATTAATTTATTTTTATAGATTTTTGGTTTTTATAATATATTTAATTTACGAGTATAAAAGCAACCGACTAAGTTCACGTCGAGCATCACTACAATGTTTGGTTTTACCAACGTATGATTTTTATCGATTTTTGTTTGTTTTTTTTAAACATGTTCATTTTACAAACTTATTTTTTGGGTTTTGTTATGGTACCGTAACGATCCTAATAGATACCAACCGAAATTTCATCGAATAGTCACCACAACTCTTGGGTTTTACTAACGCTCGGGTTTTACAAATTTTGTTGTTTTTTGTTTACATATGTTTAATTTGAGAATTTAATTTTTGGGTTTAGTTCTGATACCGTAACCAAGCTAACACGTACCAACCGAATTAATGTCAACTCTTGTATTTTACCAATGCCGAGGTTTACTGATTTTATTTCGTTTTAAATATGCAATGAAAAATCGGTAAAACCCGGCCGTTAGTAGAACCCAAACACTACAGCGACTATAAACGCAAATCAGTAGAATTTGTTAGGTCCGGAACTAATTCAGAAAAACAAATTTGTAAAGTGTTCATATTGATTGATCGGATAAAATGTCATAACCAAATAAGAAAAGAGTTGAGTGATAAAATATACATGAAAAATAAAATAAAAGAAACCAAATTTGTAAAATGACGATTTGAAAAGAATGAATAAGAAAGAAACTAACTAAAAGAAGATATAAATAAAAAAAATTTATAACTAAATTAGTTTAAAAAAAAGAAGATGACTGAAAAAATATAAAAAGAGGATACTGGAAGTAAAACAAATAGATAATTGATTAACTTAATAAAAAAAATTGCATGCTTGTTAATGCAAAAGTAAGAGGATAATGAAAAAATGGAAAACACTAGTTTGATAAATAGTTTTTAGGAAACACTAAAATGGTAAATAGTTTTTTCATCAACTTGGGAAAAAACTCTTAACTACTTATATATATATATATATATATATATATATATATATATATATATATATATATTACATAACTGTTAGGTCATGGGGTATACTCTAACCCCAACATAAATTATGATGGCATAACACTTTAAAGATGAATTAAACTACTTCTCACTTGTGTTAGATTTGTTAAAAAGAGGCCATGGATTATGCTTTTAACGATTAAAAGGCAAAGAACAATATTTTAAATTAACAATTAATATGAGTAAAATGGGTGTTAAAAGGATCAAATCATTTCCTTTGTGTGAGATAGGATGAAAGTGAGAAAAATAAGTGATAAGGTGCTTATATGAGCTTAAGAAGGGCTAGAGTATACATGGCCTTAGACTTCTTGTGTAATTATGACGCATAATGTTTTTGTGTGTTTTGTACGTTAAGCATCGTTGTAAAAAACAAATTAAATATGATTAATTTGTTGCGTTGGGTACTCAAATATCGACCATTTATGCTTTTGGTTTTTAGGCAGGTACCACTATTTATGGCTTGTTCTCTATTTGCTTTATGCTAAACAACAGAACTTTTTTCATCGAGTCATCAATATGAAAAAAAAAAGCATGTAATGGCAACTATCATTTTTTGATTTTTGTTGGTTCAAACTAACGAATTGGTTGATAATGATCTCACCTTTTATCATAGTTGTATCCAGCAGTCCGCGATAAACAGAATTTTAACGTCGTTGGTTGCAGGTCGCCGAAAAACATTTATGGCCGGAAACTCACATTTTTTTTCCGAACAACTCAACATTTCCGTCTCAAACATCTTTTTAACCTTAGATCGAACCTTTAGGAAACTTTTATAGTAAAAGCGCCAAATTATTGAGGTCATCCAAACCCTAGAACCATCGTCAGAATTGATCAGTTGTGCTCAAGTGGTTGTTGTTGGTTGATTTTAAATCAGTTGGTGGTGGGTATCCAGGTTGAGTTTTCTACCAAAAATGTAACTTTTCGGATTAAAATCGTTTTTTCGGCGACCTGCAAGTAATGATATTATGATTATGTTAGTTGTGGACCATTGGGAGCAAATAAGTTAAAAGATGGGACCATCAGCATCCAACTCGTTAGTTGAAACCGGCACCTACCAAAAAATGACAGTTGAGATTAATAAAAACCAACATACTAAAAATGAATAATAATTTATCTATGTGTAGTGTAACTGGTTATCTTATATAGGGTGAGAATAAGAAGATTAGTTTTTGTAGGATGGATAGAAAATAATCTTGTTCATTCATTTTAGACTTGAATTGTTGAGATTAAATTAGAGAGAAAATCATGTGTAAAACAAGGGTAAGGACATAATAAGGATCACATTTGTTGACTTTCTCTCTCCACATGCAAGTCACGTATCAAATTCCCTATCATTTTAAAATGTCAATAACTTTTTTATAAGATATTATTATATATATTAAAAATATGATTCCCCCCCCCCCTCACAAAAACACTATTCATTTTACTATTTAATTTAATAATATTTTATTATATTTTATTTTCTTATTAATTAATTTTTTATATTTGTTATATATATTCTAACTTTAAAAAATACATAGAGATCTATACATTATTAGGGATGAGATAGGTATCGTGCCGGTCCCCAGAATATCGGTCCCAAAAATTGCAAAATTTTAAGACCGGTACCATTACCGAAATATTCTGTTCATTACCGGTACTGAAGGTAAAAAAATTTCGTGAAATCCCGGTATTAAAACTGGTACCGATACCGGAGCTCAAAACTTTGGTAAAGATTCGGTACCGACGGTACCAAATCAGTACCGATTTCAATACATGTACCAGCACCGAATTTGCTCATCCCTATACACTATCACTTGATTTTTACCTTTACTTACTTTTTTTAAACTAATTAAAAACAAGTAACAGACAAAAATTTTAAACTTTAAACTTGGGTAAGTGCAGGTTTAAATTGTTGGTTAAACTATTTTTTTTTTAACTTTGCTTTCGTATTTTCTATAGTTGGTCTTACAGTGATAGAAAGTTTTATCATGATTTAAAAATATCCCGTCATCACATGTTTTTATATCCACGCTTCGATGATTGCGCCTCCAAAATATGTTTTTTTTTCTTAAAGTTTCATGTTTACGAATTTATCGTTGTGCCGCCAATACTAACAAAATTTGCATCGGTTCACAACTATAACATTCCGGTTTCTTGGTTTTACATATGATAATTTGTTGTATTTTGGCATTGAAGGGTTGATTTCTTTTATTTAGTTTCAATGTTGTAACTTGATATAGGATGAATTCGCGTCAACTCGCAACGTTTTCGTGGTTTAACGTTTTTACGTATGTTTTTTTTCGGGTTTAATGATCCCGTCGCGAAGCGCGGGCCTAAATCCTAGTTTTTAAAAATAATTTCACCTTAATAACGTGTGTTTTTTTATCTTTTATATGAGTACAATATTGCTATATAAAAATAAAAAAAACATTTCGTGGGTTTTTTAAAAATTGTATTTTACCAAAATTGTGTTTTACAAAATTGTGTTATACAATTGTGTTTTATTTTTTCATAGTGTTTTTTGCATTATGTTTTTTACGTTGTGTTATTTAATTGTGTTTTTCATTGTGTTTTTGTCATTGTGTTTTTATTTCCATTTTTGTTTTTTTCATTGTGTTTTTTCATAGTGTTTTCCATTGTGATTTACCGGTGACTTTCCGGCAAAATTTCAGAAGACTTTCCCGGCAAGGTGGTGGCGGTGGTTGTAGGAGATGAGTGAAAATTTAAATGGGTTTTTAAGATGAATTAAGTGGGTTTTGAAATTAAATTAAGTAGGTTTTCAATATTAAGGTAGTAGACTAAAATACCCTCCTTCATAGCCTTTTTAGGAAAATCAAACTTCTTATTTGAATCTAACCCATCTTATATATATTAGGCTTAAAATCATTGCAATATCCAAAATTTATATTCCAGAAATATTAAACCTTTCATGTAAGGGGGTGTTTGGGATTCCTTATTTTATCTCCTTATAATTTTTCATTAAAGGGGTGTTCGGGATTTCTTATTTTCATCAACTTATAACTTATAAACTTTTTGAAAAGTTAATAAGGTGTATAAGGTGTTTGGCAAACCATAAAGCCTTATGGATTTCAACTTATGGTGAAGGCAATATAGAGAGGTTTTGAAAAGTTAAGAATATGTAACTTATTAACTTAATGAGTTTGATCTACCTATTACACCATTCTCACCCTTAAACCTCATTACACTCCTTTTAAAAAAGAGTATCCCTATTGGTCATTTTGGTTTTCTCCAACACATAAGCTAATCCAAACATTCCTTTAAAAACTTCTTTTCAAAATTTCATAAGTTTATAAGTCCTTTTTCACTTAAATAAGCAATCCCAAACACACCCTAAGTTAATAAGTTACAACATTATAACTTATAAAACTTTTCTCTCACAATATATGCAATCTCAAACACGTTATTACTTCTTAAAAAGTATATAATGTAAGAATAAATATATGGATATGTAAATTTATGTATGGTCTACATGATCATTTATATTATTATAGATCAAAGTTAATTAAATTATACCTTATTATTATATTAGCTAGGTAATTGTTGATGGACCAAATTACCCTTTCTTGCTAATCAAGGGTTTCCCCTTGGATGTATATAAATATGGAGAGACTAATTAACATCACATAACTTAACCCTAAACCCTCACATAATTCGTGAGCCTCTCTCTCCCTCTATATTATCGGTTTCTCAAGAACCCTAATCCCCATCACTAATATACATCCTAAAGGGGAACCCGACCAAGCTGACTGTCATGTCGTCTGGATCGTTCTCATCAGCCGTGGCCTCTCTCTCTCTGCTGTGACAGGTATGTTTTAGTTGTAGGTTTATCATAATATCCATGTTTTCTATTACATACATGAAGAACTGATCAACATGTGGTATCAGAGCGATGTTGATTAATCAGTTCTTCATGTCTTTCATTAACTCAGGATCTAAACCGGAAGACATGGACTAAAACCTGATAAACCTAACTGTTTTCGGTTTTCATTAGGTCGTATTATTTATTTATTGTTTTGATTAAAAACCGAAAACTGATAAACCCTAACAGTTTTTCGTTTTTTTTTCTTATTAATTCGTTTTATTTTATTACAGTTATTAAAATTCGAATGACAGAAACCCTAACAATTTTTCGGTTTTAAAAATCGCATCTGATATAAACTAACAATTTTTTCGAAATCTGATAAATTAATGATTATTCATACTCATAACAGTTTTCGAAAATCTGGTATAATCTGGTTCAATATCTGGATTGTTATAATGTTTTACTAAATTTTGATTAAGATTTAGACCAAGATATTTCGAATTTTGTAAATCTAATAAAGGAATTACTTTGAAAATAATCAAATCTTGGATAAACAACAATCCCTAAAGAATTCAGATTAATCATTATTAACTGTTCATAAACTTATGGGTGTATGTGTTTATGGCTAAAACAGTTTCCGAAAACACTAAAACCAGAAAACTAATTTCCCAAGACTAAAATTTTTCGTGAACAGTACACTAAGAATTTTTTCGGGGCTCCGCCCCGAACCCCGGGCAGGGGCGCGCTGCCCAATGTTTGTTTGCTATTAACTAAACCAATATTTTGTAAATACTTAAAATTCATATTTATCACTTTTACAACACACATATAAAAAGCTTAACTTGAATGAATAATGATATACACTTCTGCCCCAAAGGTGATGTGATACATCTAACATATCATTCAAGTCTAAATACAAGCTATGTTAGTTTAGCTTAAACATGATTTTAATGTATCACTTCTGCCCAAATGTGATGCGATACATTTATATCAAAGTAAAACTAACTCGTGCATAATTAAATGGTTGTTTCACTTCTGCCCAAAGGTGATGTGTTACAATTGTTTTGTACATATACTTAAGTAAAATTTAATTCTGCCCAAAGGTGATTTATCTTTTATTTAAGTAGAATTTTATTAATTACATTAATCTATTATTTTGATGTTAATAATAGATATTTATTATCACAGCTTCATAATTTAAATGGTTCTTATTTATGCTTGCATTAGTTTAAATTGCCCCTAGTTCACTCTAAGTTCCTTCTAGTTTAGTATCTTAACATTCTCATATAAATTCCAATAACAGCTCCGAATGGTGGAATCACATCATTAACTGGAGATAACTTTGCTGCCTGAAAGGACTCTCTTATGCTTAATCTTGCCTTCCTGGATTTCGACTTTTCTCTAAACGAGGATCAACCTACAGAACTAACCAATAATAGCACTCCTTCCGAGCACTTACTTTTCGAAAAATGGAAGAGATGCAACCGCATGTCTCTAATGCTTATGAAAAACTCCATTAGCATGCCCATAAGAGGATCCATTTCAGACTCTGACAATGCTAAAACCTATCTGGCTTCTGTGGAGGGACAATTCAAGGGAACGTCTAAGGCGCATGCTAGTACTCTTATTCTCAAACTGGTGACTACTAAGTACGATGGAAGGAGTGGCATTCGTGGGCACATTATGATGATGAACGACATGGCCCATAAGCTGAAGGGATTAGACATGGATATCAGCGACGATTTTCTGGTGCACTTCGTCATGACCTCTCTTCCAGCTGCCTATGAAGCTTTCAAGATCAATTACAACACCCAGAAGGAAAAATGGACTATGAGTGAGCTGATCATTATGTGCGTGCAAGAGGAAGAGCGTATGAAGATGGACAAACATGAAGTTGCTTACCTTGCCACCAGTTCCAAGAAGAGGAAGAACATTAATCCTAGAAAGGAGTTTGCTAAAGTTCAGAAAAATAATAATGGTGCCTCAACCAGCTCTCAGAACTCCACTGGAAAGCCTTTCTGCAAGTTCTGTAAGAAGTACATTCATAAGCAGAAGGACTGTTCAGACTTTAAGGAGTGGCTGGCTAAGAAAGGTAATGATCTCTTTATGATACTTGAGTCCTATAATTTAACTATTCCTGCTAATACATGGTGGTTTGATTCTGGTTCTATGGTTCATGTAACCAATTCTACTCAGGGATTCCTTTTAATCGGGAAGCTGGAAAGAAACCAAAGAACACTAAGACTGGGGAATGATAAAGAACTTGAAGTCAAGGCTGTGGGAACTTTACAATTAATAATGAAAACTGGTTTATGTATTAAACTTTATGATACCTTATATATTCCTGAGATTACTAGGAATCTTGTATCAGGACCAAAGTTAGACATGGATGGTTTTGATGTTTCTCATAGTCGTGGCAAACTTACTATTTCTTTAAATTCTCAAATGTTTGGTTATGGCTTTTTGGATGATGGTCTTTATAGATTAGAACTAGATGATAATTTTTCTAAATCTTTGTTGTCATATAATATTAATGAATCACTCACAAAGATTAAAGAGAAACGAGACTTAGAGACTTCTTCTATGTTGTGGCATCAACGTTTAGGCCACATCTCACGAGACCGGTTAGCCCCTCGTGAAGAATGAAGTCTTACCACATCTCGATTTCACCGATTTTGGAATATGTGTCAAATGTCTTAAAGGCAAAATGACATCAGCAAATAAGAAAGGCGCCACTAGGAGCTCTAATTTATTAGAACTCATTCATACTGATATTAGTGGTCCTTACCCCATTGCTGGCATAACTGGACATACTTCATTTATCACTTTCATTGATGATAATTCCCGATATATGTACTTGTATCTCATTAAAGAAAAATCTGAATCTGTAACAACTTTTAAAGATTATAAAACTGAAGTTGAAAAACAATTAGATTGTCAAATAAAAGTTGTCAGATCAGATAGAGGAGGTGAATATTATGGAAGACATACTGATGTGGGTCAGGCCCCTGCTCCATTTTATGAGTTTTATAAGGGCCATGGGATCGTGAACCAATATACCATGCCAGGTACTCCTCAGCAAAATGGCGTCGCTGAACGGAGAAGTCGAACCCTTATGGATATGGTACGCAGTATGTTAGCCAACACTAATTTACCTCTATTTCTCTGGACTGAAGCTTTAAAAGCAGCCGTTCATATACTCAATAGAGTTCCTTCTAAGTCTGTCCCTAAAACTCCTTATGAACTTTGGACAGGAAGGAAACCGAGTCTTAATTATATGAAAGTATGGGGATGTATTGCTGAAGCAAAACTTTATAACCCTTTCCTAAAGAAACTTGACCCTAAAACTGTTACCTGCTTCTTTATCGGGTATTCTGAAAATTCAAAGGGTTATCGTTTCTATTGTCCTTCCCATGTCACTCGTATCTTAAAGCGTGCTGTGTTCCTGGAGGATTACAAGATCAGTGGGAGCAGTACTAACCCTTATGAAGAATTGCTAGATATACAAGATGCGAGGGGAGACTCGTCGATTATTGTAACTCCGGCTATTCCTCTTGTACCCCATGCAATTGAACCTTCTGCACCACCTTCTCCACACTTAGAACCCGTTATCACAGAAAATGAAGGCACATCAAACACTCAAAACCAAGACAATGCTGAACCCGCTAATCAACCCAGGAGGTCATCTAGGTCTAGAAGACCTACTAACTTTGATGATTATGTCACCTACCTGACTGAAGCTGACGCCGAAAAGCTTAATGATCCTATCTCCTATAATGAAGCCATGAGAAGTGATCAGTCTTCTGAATGGAATAAAGCGATGATTGATGAGCTTGATTCTATAAGGAAAAATGACGTTTGGGATTTGGTAGAATTTCCCAACGGTGTCAAACCCGTAGGATGTAAATGGGTGTTCAAAACAAAACTTGATCCAAATGGGAACGTTGAACGCTATAAAGCGAGATTGGTTGCAAAGGGCTACACTTAGAAAGAGGGAATTGACTATCAAGAGACTTTTTCACCTATCTCTCGAAAAGATTCATTAAGGATCGTTATGGCCCTAGTAGCTCACTTTGATTTAGAGCTGCATCAGATGGACGTGAAAACCGCTTTCCTTAACGGCATTTTAGAAGAAGAGGTGTACATGAAGCAACCTGAAGGTCAAGAACATCTAGTCTGTAAGCTCAAGAAGTCAATATATGGGTTGAAACAAGCATCACGTCAATGGTACCTAAAGTTTGATGAAGTCATGAAGAAACAAGGTTTTGCAAAGAATCAAGTGGATCAATGCACCTATCTCAAAATGAGTGGGAGTAAGTTTACTATACTTGTCCTTTACGTAGATGATATTCTATTGGCAAGTAATAGTTTAGACATGTTGCATGAGTCGAAGCGATTACTCTCGCATAACTTCGACATGAAGGATCTCGGAGATGCTTCTTATGTTATTGGCATCGAAATTCACCGAAATAGACACAGAGGAATCTTAGGATTATCTCAAAGGGCCTACATTGACCGTGTCCTTACTCGTTACAAAATGCAACATTGTAACCCAACTGCAGCTCCTGTAGTTAAAGGAGACGTTTTCGGGGCATTCCAATGTCCGAAAACAGAGGTTGAAAAGGAGCAAATGAGATTGATACCTTATGCATCAGTAGACGGGAGCCTTATGTATGCACAAGTTTGTACTCGTCCAGATATTGCTTATATTTCTGGAATGTTAGGCGTTATCAAACTAATCCTGGCCTTGAACACTGGAAAGCAGCTAAGAAGATGCTTTGATATCTTCAAAGGACGAAGAATACAAACTGACTTATAGAAGAAGTGACAATTTAGAAGTGGTAGGTTATTCTGATTCTGACTTTGCTAAATGCAAAGATGACAAGAAGTTCACTTCGGGGTATATCTTTATGTTAGCAGGCGGGCCCATCTCATGGAGGAGTCATAAGCAACAGTTAACGACTACTTCCACCATGATGGCAGAATATATAGCTGTTTATAATGCTACCTGCTGTGGAATGTTGCTTAAATTGGTCAATTCTATTTCTATATCATTGAAGCTTTATTATGATAATTCATCTGCCGTTAATTTCTTGAACAGTAACAGTTCGACTGGAGCTGGTTTATATCTTGATACAAAGTATTTGTTGGTGCGTGAACGAGTTGAGGAAAATAAACTTTGTATTGAGTATATTAGTACACATAATATGCTATCGGATCCGATGACTAAAGGTCTCCCACCAAAAGTTTTTGAAGAACATGTTGCTAATATGGGATTTACTGAAGACCTTATTTAATTGCATATTATACTTATTTACATTTTATTTAATAACATTTCCTCAGTTTTGATTTTGTATGTCTCTTAATATGTTCTGCATGCGTAATGACATATAGACAAATTTATTATACAAATCAAATATTTGAAGGGCTTACTTATATAATTTTGATCATAACTACTTAGGTTTTAAACAAGGACTGCAGTATGATTAATGGGGGTCTTGAGTTGATGTTCAATTCAATGACTGTATTTCTCTGCTCCAGTTTAAGTTTAAAGTTAAAATGAGTGTTAAAATCTGCAGACTAATCTAATGCTCATAATAAATGATTATTTGGCCAAGTGGGAGAATGTAAGAATAAATATATGGATATGTATATTTATGTATGGCCTACATGATCATTTATATTATAATAGATCAAAGTTAATTAAATTATACCTTATTATTATATTAGCTAGGTAATTGTTGATGGACCAAATTACCCTTTCTTGCTAATCAAGGTTTCCCCTTGGATGTATATAAATATGGAGAGACTAATTAACATCACATAACTTAACCCTAAACCCTCACATAATTCGTGAGCCTCTCTCTCCCTCTATATTATTCGGTTTCTCAAGAACCCTAATCCCCATCACTAATATACATCCTAAAGGGGAACCCGACCAAGCTGACTGTCATGTCGTCTGGATCGTTCTCATCAGCCGTGGCCTCTCTCTCTGTTGTGGCAGATATGTTTTAGTTGTAGGTTTATCATAATATCCATGTTTTGTATTTTATACATGAAGAACTGATCAACATATAAGTTATAAGTTGATGAAAATAAACAATCTCAAACACCTCTAAAAAATATATATGTATACTTTGATCCCGCTTTTGATACCACTAAACTAGTGAAGACCCATTGAATAGTTATGTAATACGTTGTTGTTATTATTATTATTATTATTATTATTATTGGGTCGTAGTAGTGGCCAAAAGAGTTTTGTTGCAACAGCCAACTAGCAGATAATATGTAACGTCAATATATATAGCTCACCTAAATTCAGCACACCAATTACAAGACGTTCAAACTATTCATTACGTGACATCACAACGTCATCGCATCTTTGTTATATTTTGAAAACTTGCCATAGTTGTTTAGGATAACTGGTATACACACCTTTCTTTCCCCCTCCACTGGTCTTACATGACAATTAAATGATGAAGGTATATTGGTTTTTATCAGTTTCACCTAAAGTCTTTTGGTTGTTGTCGGTCCCAACTAACGAATTGGCCGATGATGGTCCCAACTTTTAACATATTTGTTCCCAGAGGTCCGTTACTGACGGAAATCCTAATGCCATTAGTTGCAAGTCGTTGGAAAAAAGTTTTTGGCCTGAAACGTCACATTTTTTCCCGGAAAAAACTACCTGAACACCGCCACCACCAACCAACCACCACCACTTCAGCACCACCAACCGATTGCGTCAATTGTTCTAGGGTTCCGGCGACCTCAATAATTGGGGACCTTGCTATAAAAGTGTTCCTAAAGGTCTAATACAAATTTACAAAGATGTTTGGGACGAAAATGCTGAGTTTTCCAAAAAAAAATGTGACTTTTTGGCCAAAAATTTTTCCGGAAACCTGCAACTAACAACGTTAAGATTCAATCGGAAACAAATACGTTAAAAGTTGAGACCGTCAGCAGCTAATCTTTAGTTGTAACCGACAGCGCCCAAAAGATAGTAGTTGAGATTAATAAAAACCAATATACGAATTAAGAATGGCCTCATTTGAGAAAGGAATGGCTAAAATGAGTTAAACTCCTTAGCCTTATGTAGCCTCTTTCAACACTTAACCTAATAGAAGCAAACAATACCGAACAGTCAGAACTTACACGTAACAAAGCTAGAAAGGTTATATAGGGGCAGTAGGGGAGCCATGATTTTTTTCTTTTCGATAGCTGTTTTTAAAAAAATTGATTTATTACTATCCAGCGTCTAAGTTTTCGGGCCAAGTCAGCTAGTCATATGACATATTTACTAGTGGAACCATAAGCTTTTAACTAGGGGTCACAATATACAATTTTTTACACTGTGGGTATACACCATTCAACATCACTTCTTTCACTCATCACATTTGTGTTACGTCAGCTTTCCCTTCATTACTCAACATCACCCCCCCCCCCTCCCCCAACTCACCCTCCTTTCAATATAAAGGTATACAACCACTTGACTCATTCTTCATTATTCTTTATTTTCTATTTTTATTGTATTTTAATACAATTTGTATTATTATATATATTACAATTTGAAACTGTGTAATGCATCATGGGTTGTAAATTGTGGAGTTAAATTTGTACCATGGTTTTTTGATTGTGATTGGACCTCAAAGTCCAACTATCTTTTCCAATTTATTGATTTAATACATATTGATTTAAAAATGTACTTATATAAATTAGAATTTTACGTTTAGACCATGCGTAGCTAAAAGTAGGAAAACTCACATATTTCATGCCATGTGACGCTTTGTCAGCATTTCAAAGTTTTGTAAAAAACAAGTGTATTGATAAACGTCCATAACTCTCACACAATCATTATTTATTCTCTCTCTCTCTCTCTCTCTATCTCTCTCTCACACACAACTCTCTTCAAAAAATGAGCCATTTCAAGTTATGTACATAACGCCACCCAAAATGCTCGCTCAAAACGCCGCCCACAATGTATAGGGGGTGGTGTTCCTAGACATTATGGCTTCAAAAAGCCACAATAGGATCACCATTACGGATGGTCTTATGCATGCTATCATTGCTAGCACATATAACTTAGAATTGCTTTTAATCTATCGAATTGCAAGACTTTAATATTTTTTTATTATTATTTTCAATATAGTTTTTTTACTTTAACATGTATGCTTTTAATCTTTAACAAGTTTTTTATAATACATTTTTAATTTCTAACCTTAATAATGTTTCACTTTCAACTTTGTTCTCCAATACTTTTCATCTTTTAATATTTTTTCATTTTAACTTTTTGGTTTAAATTTTGCAAGTTAACGCACTAAAACACGGGTGAGTGGTTCAATGTTTTTACAAATATTTTTTCCATGTGTTAACGAACCTGTTGCAAGACGCTGGACCTAAGTTGACTTAGTTATTCTTTTATAAGTTTTACATTAGGATCTACTTTTTGTGTGTTAAGACACTGCAATATGTGTGGTTAAACGTTTACTTTTTGTTCGGTATAGCAGTCCCATCACAAAGCATGAATTAACGTCCCTTCAGGACACAGGTTCGATAATACGTTTCAAAGTTACCTTTTTCTTGGTTTTACGCCCCCGCCGCAACGCTGGGGGTCTAAAATGCTAGTTATATATATAATATTAAACATTAATAAATAAACTAATACTTAAACATTGGAAATTAAAATTATGAAATAAACTAAAACTTAAAACTAACTATTAAAGTGATAGTCTTCATTGTTGGAAGTAAGCGGTAGAGACCATTGTAACATCATGGAAATTTTGAGCCAAAAATGGCAAGATTTCAAAGTCTAGAGATCAATTCTGCTAAACTCCAAGGTTAAAAATGAAAAATCTGATTTCCTGACCCATCGCGCTACGCGATGGATCAGAAAAGAAACCCATCGCGATACGCGATGGGGTGTCTAACACATTGTGACACGTGTGCCACGTGGCACACGGTGGCATCGTCTGCCGCCACGTGTCACCACGTGGCAACACAACCGCCACGTTCGCCACGTGTCACCACGTGGCGCAACGCCTGCCACGTGTCGCCACGTGTCAGACCTACTGGGCGACTCACCAGGGCTACGTCGCGATACGCGACGGGTGCCCTGAAGGCCGTCGCGTACCGCGATGGGATCCCAAATTTTGCCTATAAATAGCAAGGTTGGGACCAGTCATTTGAACACCAAAATCATCTTATACCACTCTCTCTAACATCTCTCTTCACCTCGATATTCGTACTTTCGATCCACCTCGAATTGCGTGCCCTGATTCCTCGATTTGCGTACCCCGATTCCTCGTTTTGCGTGTCGGCGTTATCTTGAAGTTTGTGCCACCCTCCACCCACATACGACCAAGGAAGGTGTTTTTTCTCGAAAGGCGTAACATCAATTGTCGAAGATTGGTGATCGTTGGCGTGCCAAGGAAGGTGTACAAAGTTGATTAACAAAGTAAAGCGGCGTTGGAGTGCTGCTCGAGTTCCTAGGGTTTCTAAAAAGCCAACAAGGTTAGGCGTAACGATAAATATAATATAATATTATATTAAAGGCTTAAGCCTTAAGTCGAGGTTATACTCGATACATCTATAAAAGAGAAATAAACATAACAAAGAAAAGTATAAAAGATTGAATTGTAAATATGTATATATGTGTGTAAGTATATATGTATATTCTTTGTTATGGAATTATTATTTAAGCAATAATGAGTATTCTTAAATAATAAAAGAAAAAGAATACGTTTCTTAGAGAAGAAGAAACTTCAGGTTTTTATATGAACTAAAGGTTTATTATTAGTTTTAAACTAAAGGTTTTCAAGTAAATGAGATATATGAACTAAAGGTTCATCGAGGTATTTAACAAGACTAAAGGTCTTAAGCCGGATTGTATATCCGACTAACAAATATTTATACTCGTACTATAGGTGCGAGATAAAAAGGGAAAGACCCTCGGACGGTGAGTGAAGCCGATCCCAAAGCGAAAAGGTGAATACGTCCCCAAACTTTTATAAACTTGTTTTCAAATGAGTCAAACATGTTAGATGAAAATTGTTTACAAGGAACTATGTGTTCCTAAAACCATTATAAATAAGAGTATAAGCCTAGCCCTCAGGCTGTAGTATATGTGTGTCTGGATCCTTACATATGTGGTAGTACGCGGTAGGCACATCGCACCACGCTTGGTTGTAGGACGCTTTCCTATAGGAAGCACGACCATGTGTATACTTACGGGTACTTAACTAAGTCGAACACTGCGGTGTTTGCTGAGGTGACCTAGTGTAGAGGCTCGAGTTTATAGTCGTGTTATTTAACTTTGTTATTCCTAAGCCACGATGGGCCGAGGCAGGCGTAGTCTCGATGGGTAATAAATTCTTTTATTTTAGCGTCAGCGTGTTCACCAGCGTTCGTTGCTGACGTATTTTATTACATTTTGCAGGTGAACAAGGATAGCGCTTGGAATGACGAAGTGCTATGAATATCCGATGGCTCGGATTGTTTCGTATAAACTTAAGTTATATTAATGGTGGTTTTGTAAAACAAGTAATCTTTAAAACACTAAAACGGGAAACTTTTATATCCCGTCTTTTGTATGTAAATATTATAAGTTAAATCCACATGTTTATAAGACTTTCGCTAAATGAACGTAACTCTGATTTATTTACAAATGTGGTACCAACATAGTCGTCACACTCCTAGGCCGTGTTTTGGGGTGTGACAAGTGTTGGTATCAGAGCCATCGATCTTAGCGAATTGGGTATCATAAAACAATACCCAAGCTTCGATCCAAGTATAGGAAATAATTGTTTAATTGTTATAGGGATAAGATAGGCTGGTAACCTTTTCTTTCCCTCCACACTCTAAACCACCCTTAATAGATGTCATTCAAAGCTCATATGGAGAATTATGACGGTTACTATGAAGCATAATTTGACCAAGATGTGGAACATGACTTGACCAAACTTGTATACTACCTCGGAAGTAAACAATATCCAATAGACGTTCCCGATAGTCCACCGAAACAAAGAATTAAGCCACCTAGGCATTCAAGTTACCATTCACCGACCATACCAATGTATCATCCCTCTGAAGTACCGACGTACCATCCATCGGAGATCCCCGTATACAAACCCTCGGAGATACCGCAATACTACCCAACGGGATACCTACCACCAAACCCTCACCCATCCTATGCTTTCCTTTCCAACTTAGCTATCAAGGAAGAACCAAGATCGCCATCCTCCGACTGGATACAATGTCACTCCGATCAACGAAGATGGCATACCGGAAGCTCCACTTTCAATGAAGTCAACTCCCAACCAAACAAAGGTGAAGGGTCGTCCCGCAAACCTAGAATGAGGGTAATGATGCCCTGTGAAATTTCCCAGATGCCCCCAATAAACAATGAAACCACACAACCCATGGAGGAAGATGAACCAGAAGAAGAAGAACCAGAAGAAGAGGAGGATCCCGAAGAAGAGGAGGACCCCAAAGAAGAGGAGGATCCTTAGGAAGAATCCGAACCGGAAGAAGAGTATCCTGATAATCCTAACAAGATATCAACATCAATTGATGGATCACTCACTTCCCATAACCCAAGCTACGGTTCTATTGATCCATATGTCCAGTATCTAGAGAAACTCAGAAACCAAGCTTCATTAAGTTTCCCACCATTTCAAGGAATAATTCCAACAGAGGAGGAACAAGCTGATGAGATTCGAGAGCAAAACCAAGCTACTAAAACTTACCTCTACCATTCATCCGACATGACTTACGTTCTGTATCCAGAACCAAGGAATCACTACGAGATGGTGACATTGGGTTACCGCGAACCACCTCCACAATACGGATACCCCAACGTAGTCCCGCAGTCATATGAAGAGCACTTGGACCGTGCCCTACATGAAACCGATGATTGGAGAAAGAAGGTGGTTGAAGAAGGAAAGAAAAAGAAGAAGATGGTAGAAACACTTCTTCGCAAATGCAACAAATTAACGAAAGTTGTGAAGAAGTTCATAAGGGATTGAAGACGATGGATGTGTCAAGAAAGTGATGTGTGTTAATATAATCCTATGTGTTATATGTTGTATGAATAATAAAGAACGTTTGAAACGTTCTCATGTAATGATAGGATGATCAATATATATATATCCGTCAAAACAATATATATATATATATATATATGTATTGTAAAATATATATATTATTTGTGATATATATATTAATGTGAAATAAAGATATATGTTTAATATAAGAAATGTTGTTAAAATTTCAGTTATAAAAAGGTATATTGAAAAGAAAAATGTCTGAACAAAGTAATAACAACGAGAATGTCCGAAAAGAAAAGGAAATAAAAGACAAGGGGAAAGGCCCTGAGAACGAACGAGAAGAAGAAATTCCCGAAAAATATATGAATAAAATACAAAAGATGATTGAGGATGCGGTTAGAGAAGAATCCATGAATAGAACTCACTCTAGACAATCTAGAAATTCTCGATATGTTAATCCTTCTAAATATGTTAAATCCCATCCGAACCCGTCTCGTGTTGAGGAAAGTGTTCATGAGTCTAACGCCGATGGTGGAGTTAGGCGAGAGTTCAAGAAACTCAAAATTTGTGGGTGTTCATTCAATGATTTTAAATACTATGTACCAAAAGAATTCCACGGTGATAAAGGAGCCATCGCGACTGTAAGGTGGCTTGAGCAGATGGAGACAATTGTTGTAATACCCGTAATTTAAGAAATAATAATAATAATAATAATAATAATAATAATAATAATAATAATAATAATAATATTGTCAACAGGTTTTGTGTTCTGATTCATATCTAATATTTTGTTAGGCTATTAAGAATTTGAAATTTAAATGGCTTGAGATGTATACTAGCAAATGATAATTAAAAATAATAGAATATCATATGTAGTTATGGAATGAATAAATTGCAACGTGGGAACCAAATTAATTCATGATTTCCTGGTTTAAGAAAAAAAAATTGTTATCAAGTTACTTTTCAAATTTTTCCAACCTTATCTGTTGCAAACTATCGGGATAACAATTTGTTATTAGGTTTATATAACCCTTAAGCCAACGAGAATAAGCACAAGAAACCTATCTGTTATCATATTGTTGTTTCGCCACTATTTAAAACCACCACCACCTCTTCACCGTTTATCCCTACGGCCCTACCACAACCACCGACGTAAGCAACTGATGTACATAGAAATATACATCTTTTCGGCATCAAATAATCTCTAAAAACTGTAATTTCTATCTAATAACATAGCATAAAAGGCTACTTATCATAATAAAACATAATTTCAGGTGAAACCAAGCCCCAAACGAAGAAACAAGCAAAAGGATGAAGAAAAACAGAAGAAAACACAAGAAAACAAAGAAACACGCCCCCATGCTTCTGACACAAGAAAAGACAAAATCTGGAAGCAAAAGCACGGGGCCGTGTTCATCTTGCACGGGGCCGTGGACGAGAATGCAGAAAAGACAAAGAAGAATTGAGCACATGTCACTAAAAACCACGGGGCCGTGCCTACCAACCACGGGGCCGTTGCCACCTCACAGAAAAGACAAAACAAATCTGGCACATGTCATAAAAATGCACGGGGGCGTGCTCATCAAGCACGGGGCCGTGCCTCATCTCTCCGGTTTTCACTTATAAAAACACACACTAACACTCACTTTGAAGATCTAGTGAAGAGTTTGAAGGTTTGGAGGTCATCACCACTAATCATCATCATCATCATCAACCATCATTACCATCATTAAGAAGAAAGATTCATCTACATTTGATTAGATTGCTCCAAGTTTAATCATGTATTTGTTATTATCAATCATCTTAATGTTTATCATCATGCTCATTATGAGCTAAACTCATTTTACCATCTAAAATCTATGAAGAAGCTTTGTTTTACTTGATGATTAATTAAAACATGTGGTGTAGTCTAGTAAAGTACATGGTTATATTACAATTATCTTTTGATGAGAAATGTTTCACCATCTTAAATCACTAATTCAAAGTTGGTGGTTGTCAATTCCATTGGCAATCGTTCATGATCGATTCATGTTCTTGAAAGATAGAAATACTTTGATACATTATCGAAACATGGATCCTTATATTGTACTTAGAAATGATGAGATATAAGTTATGGTGTATTTTTCTAAACCTTGGTAATCCGAAAATGGCTTTGTTTAGGATATCAAATTAGTTAAAGAGACCATATGTTAACGGAATGTGTAATTATAACCTACTTAAATCAACCAAGGGGAGGTTGTGTGATGAACTACAACCACCCGAAGTTGTTAAAATTGGTATTCGAGAAATTGAAGTCAATCATAATCTTTCTACTTTACGAAACTACTTGCCAACTTAAATTGACATCATTGAGATGGTATGACATTAGGAAAGGGTGGACTTTAAAATGCGCATATCATCTCCTTAGTGCCAAAGATGCTCACTTAAGGTTTAAGGAGCTATCTATCATATATTGCTACGACAAGTTTATCACATGTCTACATATTAATTATCAATGCTAAAATGGAGTGGATTCTTGATCTTAGATGGTAACATTCGCATAATTGAACAACTCGTTTAGAATTTCTTATCTTGGTCACCTATATATTATATATAAGTATTTATATTTTATAAAAAGTTCAAAAATTAACCCCAAGATGATTATAACCTCCGATTGAAGCAAAACAACGATTCATTATTAGAAACATTTGTGTCCACGGATCGATACTTGGTTCTTACCAATACTATTCTACATATACGATAGGTACACTTGCCTATTTTGTGTGTGTTTAGTCTTTGTAGAAATCACTTTTATAAATTTAAAACACGATCTTGTGCAAAAGCTAAATATCTAATCTATCATATTTTATACAAGCCGCGCACACACACGTCAAGTTTTTGGCTTCGTTTCGGGGACACGGTACGTTTCTAAGAACGATTCAAGTTTTAATTTAATCACTGTCTATAGTTGTACAAATTTTTAACTTCTATTTTGTCTTTATTTTTTTTACTAAATAATAAAATATATAATTTACGGCTAGCATACTTTTTACCTTTAGTTACCTTACCTTACTTTAGCTTAATTAATTTAGACATTAGTTTAAAATAGCTTAGCTTAACTCATAGCCTAATATTAGACTAACCTTTAAGACTAACTTTAACTAACTTTTACTTTAGTGTTTAATTTTGATTTAGTCCCATGTATGTCCTCTACTTTAAAGTCTGAGCTTGTTTCTCCAATTTCTGAACTGGAACGACTCTTTCGTTGACGAACACGTAAACGGACTGCAGAAACCGCAGAAGCAATCAAATACGAATCAGTAGACGCCACCACATCATGAGAAAATCAAACCGAAGAAATGATGGCGGCCCAGAACAATGAGCTGAACATGAGCCAGTTTGCCAAGCCATCTCTCGAAGGCTACGGCAATGGAGTGGCTCCACCCGAAATCACCGAAAATTTCGAAATCAAATCAAGAACCATTCATATGGTGGAAAATTCAGTTCAATTTCATGGTCTCCTCGACGAAGACCCTCTTTCTCACATATCCCGATTTCTACGAATCCGCGGAACCTTTAAAATCCAAAACTGTTCAGAAGATCAAATCAAACTCAAACTCTTTCCTTTCTGTCTAAGGGGCCAAGCCCTAGAATGGATAGAATCTCTTTCCTCTGGTTCCATTACCACTTGGGACCAGATGGTTGAACAGTATCTCCTCAAATATTTTCCGCCCGATAAAACTGCCAAATACCGAGCCAGCATTACCGGATTCCGGACCAATGATGATGAATCGTTACACGCAGCATGGGAAGATACAAAAGTCTTCTAAGAAGATGCCCACATCATGTACTGAGCGTATGGTTACAAGTTCAAACTTTCTTTGACGCTCAATCCAGTCAAAACAAACAGGCCATCGACCAGATCGCTGGTGGATACCTGAGATCCAAATCACCTAACGAAGCATTTGAAGTCCTGGAGAAGGCCGCAAAGAAAATTTTTGCTTACAACCCACCAAGATCTACACCTACCATAAAGGAATACACCACGTTGATTCAAACACTCTTGTCACAGCACAGGTTGAAGCCCTTTCTAAAAACTCGAACAACTTCAAGCCGAGCTATCAAAAACCAGACTTACCTGTGACACTTGTGGAGGAAATCATAAGACATGTGACTGTAAACAAGTCGTTATGGCCATGGAAGAAGTCGATTTCATCGCTCGACAGAACAACACTTTCAGCAATAACTACAATCCAGGATGGAGAAACCACCCGAATTTCAGCTGGAAAGACGGAAGTAACACTCAACCTTTACACGGATTCGAAAAAAGACCAATGAATCAACCCTTCTAGCCTAAACCTCAATTTCAAGATCAAAATTCTAGTAGCCATCAAAACCCAAGCTACTCTAAGATCGAAGAAATGCTAATCCAATTGATGACCAAAACAAATGAAGTAGAAAAGAAAGCTGACTCAAGAGCTGTTGATATCAGCGGAGGATTATTAAAACATGAAGCCGATCTCAAAAGTCAACAAGCATCACTTCAGAACCTAGAAACCCAAATCGGACAAATTGCCCGACAATTATCCGAAAGACCATTTGGCACTCTTCCAAGCAACACAATCACCAACCCGAATGCAACAGCTAACGCCGTTGCACTCAAGAGCGGTACGACCACTGTTGTCTCACCAACTTCAGAACTAGTTATAGAGAAAAAATCTCCTGACGAAATGCAGGAAAGGCTGACCCCCAACAAGCAAAATACAGCCTAAGGAGCCAGTCCGAACCTATGTTCCGCCTATTTCATACCCTAGAAGACTGAAGCAGGAGCGATTGGAAGCCCAGTATGGGAAGTTTCTAGAACTCTTTAAACAACTCCATATCAACATCCCTTTTGTCGAGGCTATTGCTCAAATGCCAAAATATGCCAAGTTTCTCAAAGAAGTGCTGACAAACAAAAGGAAGCTGGAGGAGCTCTCGCATGTCACCCTAAGTGAAGAATGTTCAGCTGTCCTCCAAAGCAAGCTACCGACAAAGATAACCGATCCAGGGAGCTTTACTATCCCTTGTCTCATAGGAAATTTATCTGTTAGCAATGCTCTGGTTGACCTAGGAGCTAGTATTAATTTAATGCCTTATTGTTGGGTCAAGAAATGACCTAAGGGGAGATTGTTGAGTCAAAGATTTGACCTAAATGAAGTACATGGAAGATTGGAATCTTCTCAACCTCCTCTAAATTTGCTAAGTAATGGATCCGAGCACACCTTAGACATCAGAGCAAGGTTTTACTTAGCCGAGTACGATACTTTGCCTACCGGGCAAGGTTTACTTCTAATAGTCTTCTTAAGTGGATATCCGAGCAGGGTTTGCAAATTAGTGCATTTTCGAGTAAGGTACACTAGTTTATGTAAATCCGGGTAGGGTTCACTTTATCAAGCAAGTCTGTTCTTCAGAACCAAGTATTTTACTCTTCCGAGTAAGGTTTGGTTGACCAAGTCCAAGAAGCCAAGAAATTGGAAGACCGAGCAAGGTATTCATTAATAAGTATGATCCAAGTATGCTTGATAATCTAAAGAAATATCTCTAAGTAATATCGGGCAAGGTTCAGCTCAAGCAGGGAACAGTACTCCCGAGTACACTTTGATAATAAGTTATTTTATAGCAAAGAGCTGAAATGGATCATTGAAGAACAAGGTTGCTCGTAAGGAGTTGTCGGGCAAAGTCTGGAAAAGTCAAGATGACTGAAGTCTACTCGGTGAGTATTTTACTTGGTAAAATACTCTTTAAGTAAAGTCTACCCGGAAACTGATTCCGAGCACACTTCTATGTTACCAAGTTATGAAGGATGGCCGAACATACTCGCAAAGACAAGATTGATGCAAAGCCTACCCGGAAGACTTGTTTTACACTTAGTTTATTTTGAATATGTAATTTGAATATGTATGACTGTATTTAGGGTTTCTAGAAGGAATGAAAGCTGTCCTAGGTTGGCAGGCCTATAAATAGAATGCTTAGGGCACGCTGCCAAGAGAGAATAATACGGATAAGACCGACACGTTAATTGAGAGAATATTGTGTGACGGCTGTCTTAGGATTCCTAGAAAACCCTAAATCGATTATCCTTTTGTATGATTAATATTATATAAATGGATATCTTTTGAGTGAATCTTAAGTGTGCTTTCCACCTTTGATTATTCATTGCAACCGTATGTTTGTTATTGATTCCGCCTTTAACAAACGGATATCTTTCTAAATACAGCAACCCGTCATTAACTCTCTTGTCAACACGTTAATCTGTGTGAGTTATAACATGATTGATTAAGATCCAGCTAAAATCGAAGGGACCGACAAGTGGTATCAGAGTTATCAAATCATCTTCTTGAAAATGGTTTCAAAAGAGGAGCCATTGACAAAACACTCTTCTACAAAAGAAAGGGATCAGACTTGCTTCTAGTACAAGTGTATGTAGATGACATCATCTTTGGTTCTACAAATGAACATATGTGTATGGAGTTTGAAGGGGTAATGAAGTCCAAATACAGCATGAGTTCTATGGGAGAAATGAACTTCTTTCTAGGATTGCAAGTTCAACAGAAAGCTGAGGGGATTTTCATTCATCAAAGCAAATATGTGCAGGACATCTTGAACAAGTTCAACTGTCATGAGTACAAGACTGCTTCAACTCCAATGGACACCAAAGAAAAGATGATTACAGATGAAAAGGGGGAGCCTATAGATGAACATGAATATAGAGCTAAAATTGGATCTCTGATGTATTTGACTGCAACAAGACCAGATATCATGTTTGCTGTATGTGTATGTGCAAGATTCCAATCAAGTCCAAAAGTCTCCCACATGAATGCTGTTAAAAGAATATTCAGATATTTGAAAGGAAGACCAGACTTAGGGATTTGGTATCCAAAGAACCAAGCTTTTGATCTAATTGCATATACAGACAGTGACTATGATGGCTGCAACATGAGCAGAAAGTCAACCTCAGGTGGATGTCAATTTTTGGGTGAAAGGCTAGTATCATGGCAATGTAAAAAGCAGACTACAGTTTCAATCTCTATTGCAGAAGCTGAATATGTTGCTGCATCTGCCTGCTGTGCACAAGTTCTATGGATTCAAAATCAGATGCTGGACTATGGTTTGAATTTCTTGAACACTCCTATTCTTATTGACAATAATGCTGCATATTTTACTGTTAAAAATCCTGTTCAACATTCCAAAACTAAGCACATTGAAATCAGACATCATTTCATCAGAGACTGCAGTGAAAAAGGTTTGATTGAGATGCAAAGGGTTGATACAAGTGACAATTTGGCTGACCTATTCACCAAACCACTTGATAGAACCAGGTTCAACTTTCTTCTGAAAGCCCTGGGAATGATCAACTCTGATGAAATCTGATTAAGGATGTGTGTCTGGTTGTGTGTCTCTCTGTGATAACTGATTATTTTATTAGAGATTACACATATTGAATGTTGATTGAATATGTTTTGAATATGTTTCAACTGAATGTTGATTGAATATGTTTTGAATATGTTTCAACTGAATGTTGATTGAATATGTTTTGAATATGTTTCAACTAAATGTTGATTGAATATGTTTTGAATATGTCACAAGTTTGAAGTTAACTGATAGGTGCTTAAATAAATATCTGTGTAATTTGTTTGAAATTGATGTTAATTTTTGACTATCAAGTTAACTAATCTGATGTTAATGATAAGTAGTTTGATTTGTTTAGGTGAGATTGAATGCTTATCTGATGTCATGAGTAATCACATGTTTATGGTTACTTGAGTATGTTATTTATCTGATCTTCTGATGTTGTTAAGACAGGATAGACTTTGAATGTTAGTACAGTCTGTTTTTCTTGATGATGTTAAGAATGATTAAGATTTGATTATGTGATGCAACTGTTTATGTCAAAATGTGTTTTATGTCAAAATTAAGTGATTCAATGAATTTTATAATGAATTTTGCATAAATACTTTATTTTGGTCAAAACATGAGCAAGTTGATTAAATGGTGTTGAGATATGATAAGATTATTCAGTTCAAACTTTTAAGAAGCTTAAAAGAAGGATTTTTAAAGAGAAGTCTCAAGTAGTTGTTTTTGCTGAAAACTATGTCATTTGCCCAGTTGGAAGGACATGCACTTGTGTATGTTTGGTCCTTAAATCTCTATAGATTCAAAGGATAGCCATTGACCTGAAAAGTGAATGCATTTGGGGCAATTATGACTTGTTTCTTATTCCTTCACTTAAAACTATGTCAATAGCTCTGACCTTGAAAGGACATATATTCACATGTATGTTTGGTCCTGTTGACCACTTTTGGTCAAACAGGATAGCCATTAACCCGATAATGAAGAGATATTGGGGTGATTGAATATTAAACTGTGTTTTATGGGAAATGATAGTACATTGACTACTTAGCTGAACATATGGAATTAATAGGCTAAAAAGACCTTAGTATAGTCATTAACATGTATGGTTGCTTTCCCATGATGATGTAAAATCTAAGGGGATATAAACATAATGAATATGCTAATCTTTATGTGGAGATGCATAGTTGTCTTTGCATGTCTCAAGATAAATCTCTCCAAATGATAGGCAGAAAAGTGATTACCCAGTCATACACGAGCCTGTTGTTATTTGTTCAACCAAAAATGTAGCATCTTTAAATATGACAAGGACCATACTTTTGGAAAATTTGAGAAAATATCAAAAACAAGGGGAAGAATGAATAAATCAACCAAAAGTTGATAAGTGTTTTAAATATTTTATCAAACAAGAGGGTTACAACAAGAACTACAAAGATGTTGGCAAAAATCTGTCTCATCTTGAATGAAAGGCATGTTGCTAACTGTAAGTCCAACGTTCAACCTCTAGATATGTTTGAATCCAAATATATATATATATATATATATATATATATATATATACAAAAATACAATAAGTTCTGTCATACAAAAACTATTTTTGACCAAATAAAGGAGGTTGGAGTCAAATTGGGGTGATCTGGGGAAGGCCAAATAAGCTTTGAGAAGAGATATGAGGCATCATAGCACAGTGTTGACCATTAATGCATTATGCTTTAAATGAACCTAAATCATATCACCAAAGAGATGAAATTCATGCTAAGTTTATACATGCTGTTAACCTATCTTTGCTGTCATAATAATGCTGAGAATGAGGTATTGAGAAAGCTACTTAGTCAATATGATCCCATTTTTGAGATCTTTTCAGTAAATGGAAGAAACTTTTTTTGAAGAGAATTATGACTGAAATTTTATCTCTAAATGCACCATTGGCTCTTAAACTATGATCTGAAAAGAAAAATATATTTTGACAAAGTGGTTTAAGTCAAAAAGTGTTGCATTTTGCCTAAAATAGGTTGAATATGTAAGTTCGGGTAAGGTTTGATCCCTTATAACCTTCCCGGGCACAAACTGTTTGAATATGTATTTTCGGGTAAGGTTTAATGATTTACAACCTTTCCGGGTACAAAACAGTTGATTATGTGTGAATATGTTGTTTCGGGTAAGGTTTGATAATTTTCAACCTTTCCGAGTAAGCTTAGTCATTTTTGACTAACTTTATGATTTTCGGGCATGCTTTGAAGTGTTTACACTTTCCGGGTAGAGTACACTGTTGTACTCATTTCCCGAGCAAGCTTGAAGTCTTGAGATGATTATGTGTTGTTATAGCTAGCTTTTAACAAGAAATTCTTGTTTCGGGCAAACTATGCATGTTATATGCTGATTGTGATTCCAAGCAAACTTTGTGAACTTAAGTTAGTACACGGAGTAAGCTTTGTAAGTTGTGTGAATATGTTGTTAGGAAAGGTTTGTTAATCTTTCCGGGCACGCTTAGATATTACTGTTTAAGTTTGTCATTTTTCGGGTATGGTTTGACAAGTTGAAATCCCTCGGGTAAGAGCATACCTGATGATTGAATATGTTTATCCTAGCAAGCTTAGTGCTAACATAGGATTTTCAGGCAAGCTCTATGAAATTTTAGACTATTGCACACTTAAATGTTTATGTGTTTAATTTCATTCCGAGCATGCTCTGTGATATGTGTGTTTATGATTTCTTTGAAATTACAAGTGTTTTCGAGCAAACTTTGTTTTCCGGGCACACTTTATATTCCGGGTACACCTTTGTTTCCTCAATATACTTGGTAATTTCAAAACTTAACTTTCCGAGTACACTGTCTGCTAGAATTCCTTTCCGGGCACACTCTGTACTATATGAAGGTTATTCGGGTATACTTTGCATAAGATTGTTGTTCGGGCACACTTTACATCAGAAAGGTTGCTCTGGCACATTATATTTTCAAGCATACTTGAATGAATATGTTACTTGATTAAATATGTAAGTTAGTATGACACAATTGATTATGATTCTTATTAGGGTTTATGCTAGATAAGTTTTAATTTGAAATTGAAAAATCTATGTGGGGATATTAATTGATTCTTAGTAAGGATGTTTATTTGATGATTATACTTGATTATTTGCCTTTTGATTAATTTCTCAAGAAATCTAGTATTTCGGGTAAGCTTTCTTCATCATGTCTTAACTTTAAATTAATTTACTTGATCGAGCATGGTTTATAAATAGACGAATTCGGGCAAACTTTGTATATCCAAAATGAAAATTTTCCAAGCAAAGTTTGACCGGGTAATGTTTGTAAGTGGAAGTATAGCGTGTAGACTTTGGATATATTAAACTTTCGAGTAAGGTCTTATGAACTTAAAAGAAATTAAATGTTTTTAATATATCAAGTGGATAATGTTACTGGTTGACAGCTAATAATTCACAAAATGACAAAAAGCATTTAAAACCCACTTTCAAAAGGTATAAAAAAAGGAGTTAGGCAATTTTTTCAACATTATTTCCCTCTCTCTCTCCTTCCACTGCAAATCCTTACTCCCAAAGAAAACCAAACCGACTTATCACATTCTATTACTCCAAACCCTAACTTTTATCAGCCTTCTAATTCCGACTCGGTAAGCATTAATAATATGTTTTGCGATCACGATTAGACTATAATGGGCTTTAATTATTTTCTTGATTACTAATACTCTGTTTATGTGTTTAGGTTATTAATTTGTCGAAGAACAGGTTTACGAAGATTTCTTTCTTTCTTCTTCATTTTTACAACTTGAAATTATCTAAAGTACTTAACTTTATGACTAATTTCACTTTGAATATGTTTGTTTATGTGTTTCAGATATGGCAGAAGAAGAACAGCCAAAGTATTTCTTTGAAAAGAAACATAATATGTGTGCACTTCTGCAAGTCACACCTGACAATGAGCATGTGGCACCAATGATCAGATGGATGGCTCGATCAAATGTCAACTTTGCTCTTACTGAAAATCCTGTCATCTACAGAAATCACTCGCTTGATTTCTGGAGATCAGCAGAACTTGTAGAAGACATCAATGGGAAAAGGATTGAAGCATCCGTTGCTGGTCAGAAAATACATGTGACAGAAGGGATGATTAGAAGATGTTTGAGGTTAAATGATGATGATCATAACCATATAGACTTCAAAACTGCACACCTGATGAGAATATTTGAAGAAACAATGGGTTATCAGGGAACTGTGCATGAAGGACAGTTTCAAAAAGGGATGTTTCCAATGATGTACAGATTCCTCATTCATCATGTGATACAGGGGTTTGCTCCTAGAAAAGGATCATGGACTCTGATGAGTCATGATCTAGCAAATGCCACTGTAGGGATTATGTATGATCTGCCGTTTAATTTTTCAAAAATGATCTTTAATGGTCTGGTATCAAACTTGAACAAGGATGAGAAGGATAGATTTTTGCAGTATCCAAGGTTCTTACAGATAATATTCAACAGCGAATTGCAAGATCTACCAACCATTGGTATCACCCATCTACTCCAAAACCCTAACACTTACAAAAGAATTAAGAATCCGGGGGTGGCCAACCGATTCAATACTGATGTACCATTTGAAATTCTGCCATGGCTTCTAGACCATGACTTGGCTGTAATGCCTGTGCCTGAGTTAAGCTCAGAGGAGGAAGGAGGAGATGATGATGAGAGCAATGATGATGGAAGTTCTGATGATGAAAATGATGGAGATGAAGGAGAAGCTGTGATAGCTATGATTGAACAACATGTTCCTACACCACCACAATCACAACCACAAACTCCACCACACCAAATTACTCACACACCACCTCAAACCCTACATTTGAGCCAACCTGAAACCTCTACAAATCAATCAACACCACCACAGACACCACCAACACAAAGCCCAATCCAAACAGATCCAATCATTTCTAGCACACCTCACACACAATCACCACCACCATCCAGATTTCATACCCACACAATAACCCAAGAACAGCCTGATATTGAACCTTTTTCTACATCACCACCTACAAGTTCACATGTTGATACCTTTCAAAGAAACCTGGACCTGATGTTAGAGAATGTTGATTTGAAAAGAAGAGTTCAGGAAGTTACATATGAAAATGTTGTGTTAAGAAAGAGAAATGAAGAGGTAACCAATGAGAATGTGATATTGTTACAAAGATTGGTAGAAGCTAACTTGAAGATTCAAACCCTGGAGCAAGAGGTTGAGAAGACCTCAGTTGCCCCAAAACAGGGGGAGAATGTATCTGTACCAATTATAACTGAAGTGAATATGGGTGAAGCTGTAAGTGTTGCAAAGACTGCTGATGCTTTAAAGATGATCATGAATGAATATGATGATGGTAATGAGAGCAGTGATGAAAGAAGAACATAAAATGTTGATTATGAAGGTGACAAGTCTGAGAGTGCAGAACAGAGATATGATTATGACTTTGTTATATGGAGAGACGATGAAGTGGAAGTAAGAGGAGAAGAGGCCAATGATGCTGAAATTGAAAACCTAAATGATGAAGAGGGTATGGCCACTGAAGAGTTGACTGATGTTGTGGATGAAGAGTTAACTATAGAAAACATAAATGAAAATGCTGCTACTGAGGAACTTATAAACACTAAACCAGAAGCTGATCAAGAAGTTAGTTCCAAGAGAGTAGAGCATGACTTAGAACTGGAAGCACTTCATGAAGAAATTGATAATTTCCCTCCAACAAGTCCTCCTGAAACTGAAGAAGAATTAAAGAAGATGATGGATAAGGGAAAGGGAATATTGACAGAAGAAGAGCCTCTTAAGGCATATCCTGAAAAGGATGTTTTTTTCAGAGATAATGATGCTGCTGCCGCCTTAAAAGAACAAGAAAGAATTATCAAATAGTCAATGGAAAGGGAGAAAAAAGCCCAATCCTTAACTCATGAATAAATGGCAGAGCAGGAGATCTTGATCAATGAAGCCAATGTAGCAAAAGAAATACTTGAAGATGTGGCTGATCAAGAGGTTATAGAAGAATTGATTAAGATGAGCAGAGTTGAGGAAGCTGACAACTCTTTGGCCTTGGTAGTCAGCATGTTTCAACCCCAAAGTCAAACAACTGAAGTTGTTGAACCAGCAAATTTGAATACTGGTCTGATTCCTGTAGAGGAAATTGGTGAGTCAATTGCCTCTATGGCTGCCAAGAAATGGTCTGAACAGGTGAGAGAGGATCTGAGGAAGACCCCTACTGACAGCTGGTCAGAAAGGGTAAAAGTACCTGAAACTCAAAAACCAGATGAAGAATTTTCTGAGAAAGTCAACAGATTTGCCAAGATATATCAGAGAAGAAAAAGAGCAGCTGAACAAACCGAACAAGAAAAGACTGCTAAGAGGGGAAAGTGGGATGAGAAAAATAAGTATTTTGTTGAGACCCCTGATGATAAAGCAAGTCCCATAAGGGCAACACCTTTGCAAAAACTAAGACCTGATGAACATGTGCAAGGTGTCTCTGTTGTACCAACTAGAGATGAACCAGATCATCCAGCTCCTGATGAACCAAAGATAGATGCTATGAATGAGATGACTGAAGAAGAGGATGACTCTGAGAACTCTGATGATGACAATGATGATAATCCTGAGAATGATGAAGGGAAAGTTGGTACAGCTGCTGATGTTATGTCCCCACAAGTTGAAATGACTGATGTACACAGGGCAAACATTGAGCTGAGTATGTTGGAAGCCAAAAGGCTTATGGAACAAAAGAGTAGAGATGCCAAGAAATACAGAGATTATCTAAGAAGTCACAACTACTCTGAAAAAGATTTGTCTCATTTTACTTTTAATCAACTCCAAAATCTCTATAACAGTGAAAAAGAAGAAGTGATTAAGAAAGCTGTAAGAGAGAATGAAGAACTTGAAAAGATGGAGGAATTGAAGAAAAAGTTTGGAGGCATGTGTGGATATTATTGGAAAGGGGGATGAAGCCTGAAATTGTAGAGAATTTATCCAGAGAATCAGTGGTGGACCAATATAACAGGCTGAAAAGAAAAGAAAAATCAAAAGGGTCCAAGCTGAGAGCTCCAAGCAGTCTGAAACAACTGATGAACCCCCAGCTAAGAAAAGAAGAATTCAGACTATAAGGGAGAAAGAAAAAGAACAAGTCAAACATGTTGAAATCCCTATTCCTCAAGAAGATGTGAAACCTGAGCCGGAAGATGAACCATTTCTGCCTTGGGAAAATGAAGAAATGATAAACATCCTAAGAAACATAATGATAAATAAGAGAGGGATGACTGAAGTAGACTTCAATGTCTTAGAGAAAGAGGATTTGAAGACTCTTTTCTACCTTCAAAAGGATGAGTGGGAAAAAGCATTAAGAGAAGGAGAAAATCCAAGATACTATGCTGATGGTAGGTTTGTACCTGCTGGATTGGCAAGAACTCCTGGAATGATAAAGATGTTAATAGAACTTGAAGCAGCAGGACAGGATATTGTTGAATTAGCTAACCTTCCAACTGAGATGGTGGAAGCTGTTTATGTAAAGGTATTCAACTTGGGACCTCAAAAGCCCAAGAAGTCGATTCCTTTTAGACCTCCAATTCACAAAAGATTTCCAAGAGATGGAAGAGGTCAAGGAGGAAGAGGTGAATCAAGCAGTTCAGTACAACACAGAACAAGACCACAATCTGATGTGGATCTACCAAGAGAGATGTACTATGATTCGGTCACTGATTCCCTCAAGGTGATTATGGAGAGCATATTATTAAGAGAGATTGTGGTCAGAAGTGACTTCCGTGAGTTTAATGAAGAACAGTTGAGAAGGATGGCCACACTCCATTTGAATGACTACAGAAACAGGGACAGATCTGCAGGTAGACAAATGAATGATCTATCAAAGTACCTGCATGAAGAAGCTGATAAAGGATTCCAATTCTTAAAAGAAAAGAGGAGCTGGAGATTGATTCAGTCTCACAAATCAAGAAGGATTTCAAAGTTGAGAAGAATGGACATAGCCGAAAGAGACTATCAAATGAATGTCCGAGATCAGAATCCATTATCCAACATGAATGCTTGCATAAGTAAAAGAAGAAGGATGAGACGCCCCAACTACACAGTACAGAAGAATGGCTTAATTGCTGAGATCGAATCCAAAGAGAATGCCAATCACTTCTTACTGAGAAACTCAGATGGAAAGATATTGGGGATCATCAAGGAAGATGAAGATTTGACATATCTACACAGTGATGATCTCATGGATATAAGGGACTTGGCCTTACCAGAAAGTCACATTCATTACCAAGCCCTTAATATCTTCAAGATGAAAGCTGCTTCAGAGCTAGTCAACAGAAGACAAGCCGTTCATGATGCAAGAAGAAGATAAAATTAATAGAATAGGCTTTGTTTTGTAATGTCTTCGGACAACTTTCTGATTATGTAATTTGCTTATGTCATTTGAATATGTAATTTTGATTGTTAATTTGATGTGTATTTTTGCTGAGTGTAAGTAACCATAGAAATGTTTTGGGTCAGCTGAGGTGTTCCAATCTAGGGGGAGATTGTTGGGTCAAGAAATTGACCTAAGGGGAGATTGTTGAGTCAAAGATTTGACCTAAATGAAGTATATGGAAGATTGGAATCTTCTCAACCTCCTCTAAATTTGCTAAGTAATGGATCCGAGCACACCTTAGACATCCGATCAAGGTTTTACTTAGCCGAGTACGATACTTTGCCTACCGGGCAAGGTTTACTTCTAATAGTCTTCTTAAGTGGATATCCGAGCAGGGTTTGCAAATTAGTGCATTTCCGAGTAAGGTACACTAGTTTATGTAAATCCGGGTAAGGTTCACTTTATCAAGCAAGTCTGTTCTTCAAAACCAAGTATTTTACTCTTCCGAGTAATGTTTGGTTGACCAAGTCCAAGAAGCCAAGAAATTGGAAGACCGGGCAAGGTATTCATTAATAAGTATGATCCAAGTATGCTTGATAATCTAAAGAAATATCTCTAAGTAATATCGGGCAAGGTTCAGCTCAAGCAGGGAACAGTACTCCCGAGTACACTTTGATAATAAGTTATTTTATAGCAAAGAGCTGAAATGGATCATTGAAGAACAAGGTTGCTCGTAAGGAGTTGTCGAGCAAAGTCTGGCAAAGTCAAGAAGACTGAAGTCTACTCGGTGAGTATTTTACTTGGTAAAATACTCTTTAAGTAAAGTCTACCCGGAAACTGATCCCGAGCACACTTCTATGTTACCAAGTTATGAAGGATGGCCGAACATACTCGCAAAGACAAGATTGATGCAAAGCCTACCCGGAAGACTTGTTTTACACTTAGTTTATTTTGAATATGTAATTTGAATATGTATGACTGTATTTAGGGTTTCTAGAAGGAATGACAGCTGTCCTAGGTTGGCAGGCCTATAAATAGAATGCTTAGGGCACGCTACCAAGAGAGCACAATACGGATAAGACCGACACATTAATTGAGAGAATATTGTGTGACGGCTGTCTTAGGATTCCTAGAAAACCCTAAATCGATTATCCTTTTGTATGATTAATATTATATAAATGGAAATCTTTTGAGTGAATCTTAAGTGTGCTTTCCACCTTTGATTATTCATTGCAACCGTATGTTTGTTATTGATTCAGCCTTTAACAAACGGATATCTTTCTAAATACTGCAACCCGTCATTAACTCTCTTGTCAACACGTTAATCTGTGTGAGTTATGACATGATTGATTAAGATCCAGCTGAAATAGAAGGGACCGACACTTATGCGGTTTTTGCAAAACTTAGGATAAGAGAACCAAAGCCCACCCGCATGAGCATTCAGTTAGCTGACCAATCCGTTAAATATCCTTGGGGCATTGTTGAAAACATGCTTGTCAAAATTGACAAGTTTGTTTTCCCAGTAGATTTTGTGATTCTAGACATGGAGGAAGACAAAAGTGTACCTCTAATTTTAGGAAGACCCTTTTTAGCCACCGAAAAGGCTATCATTGATGTTTGCACCGGTAAACTCACTCTCAGGGTCAATGATGAGGCAATCACTTTTGATATAGGAAAATCTATGCAATATCCGCAACAACACGATGACACCTTATATTGTGTTGACATCATAGACTCCATCGTAAGTTGCTATATGCGAGATTCCTCCATCAACACTCCCTTAGAAACACAAGTCTTAGACAAAACACTCAACAAACCCATTTTAGAAAACGAAAATCTCAACAATAACTACCACGAAGAGTTAGAAATGATATATGAAATCATTGAAAACAATGAAAAATCAAAACCATCAATCGAAGAACCACCAACCTTAGAATTAAAAGAACTACCAACACATCTCGAATACGCCTTTCTAGAAAAAGATTCTCAACTCCCAGTAATTATTTCATCTCACCTTTCTAAAGAGGAGAAAGACAAACTTCTTAAGGTTCTTAAAAACCATAAGAAGGCTATCGCATGAAAGATCATGGATATCAAGGGCATCAGTCCTTTTTCATGTACTCATAGAATCCTCATGGAAGAAGAATAGAAAACCGTGGTCCAACATCAAAGACGTCTCAATCCCAACATGCAAGATGTGCTGAAGAAGGAAGTAATAAAACTGCTTGATGCCGGATTAATCTACCCGATCTCGGATTCACCTTGGGATAGTCCCGTTCAAGTAGTACCCAAGAAGGGAGGAATGACGGTCGTAATGAACGAAAAGGACGAACTAATACCAATGAGAACCATCACAGGCTGGCGAGTTTGCATTGATTACCGGAAGCTTAATGACGCCACATGAAAAGATCATTTTCCACTTCCTTTCATAGACCAAATGCTCGAACGATTATCTGGAAAAATGTTCTACTGTTTTCTTGATAGATTTTCCTGATACTTTCAGATTCCTATTGCTCCTGAAGATCAGGAGAAAACCACTTTTACATGTCCATACGGAACCTTCGCCTACCAAAGAATGCCATTTGGACTATGTAATGATCCGGCCACCTTCCAGCGTTGCATGGTTGCCATCTTTCATGAAATGATCGAAAACTCCATGGAAGTCCTCATGGACAACTTCTCAGTCTTTGGAGACTCCTTCGATCATTGCCTGAAAAACCTAGGCAAACTATTAGCTAGGTGTGAAGAAGTAAATCTAGTGCTCAATTGGGAAAAATGTCACTTTATGGTAAAGGAAGGCATTGTTCTAGGGCCAACATAGAACCATATCCAAACTTCCGCCGCTAACTTCAGTCAAAGCCATTAGAAGTTTTCTAGGTCACGCGGGTTTCTACCGCCGCTTCATAAAAGACTTCTCAAAAATCTCAAGACCTATGACCAAACTTCTGGAGAAAGACGCCATTCGTCTTCTCTGAATAATGTATTGAATCATTCAACACATTAAAAGACAAACTTGTCAACGCACCAATCATGACCACACCCGATTAGACCCTTCCATTCGAAATCATGTGCGATGCAAGTGACTTTGCAGTTGGAGCCATACTCGGACAAAGCAAAGAAAAGCACTTTCACCCAATTTACTATGCCAATAAAACTCTTAACGATGCACAAGAGAATTACACCACAACAGAAAAAGAGTTACTAGCAGTAGTATTTGCCTTTGAAAAATTTAGATCGTACCTAGTTCTTTCCAAAACCATAGTTTACAACGATCATGCCGCAATACGTTACCTATTCAACAAACAAGATGCCAAACCCAGACTCATCCGATGGATCCTATTACTTTAAGAATTTGACATCAAGGTTAAGGACAAGAAGGGAGCAGAAAATGTAGCCGCATACCACCTTTCACGTTTAGAATGTCCAACTCCCGAAGAACTTCACGAAGAAATTATCAATGATAATTTCCCACATGAGATCCCCATGCACATTCAAGGAGTCATAGAAGAAAAAGATGAAAGTCCTTGGTATGCCGACTTCGCAAATTTCTTAGCCTGTAGGATCCTAAGAAAAGGACTTAGCCATCAACAACGGAAGAAATTCTTCTCCGATCTTAAGTTTTACTTCTGGGAAGATCCATTCGTATTTAGAATAGGTGCGGATCAAGTCATTCGTAGGTGCGTAGCAGGAAAGGAGGCCTTAGACATTCTCAAACACTGCCATGAAGGGCCAACAGGTGGACACCATGGTACCGCCACCACGGTTAGGAAAGTGTTTGATGCAGGATTTTTCTGGCCCACTATATACAAAGATACACATACTTTGATCCAAGCATGCGATGCTTGTCAAAGAGCCGGGAACATCTCATCAAAAAATGAGATGGCTCAAAAGGGCATTCAAATTTGTGAAATCTTTGATGTATGGGGAATAGATTTCATGGGCCCGTTTCCTAACTCATTCGGAAATAAATACATCCTTTTAGCAGTCGACTACATGTCTAAATGGGTAGAAGAACAAGCTCTTCCCACCAACGATGCTCGAGTAGTTGTACGATTTCTGAAAAAGTTATTTTCAAGATTCGGTACTCCGAAAGCCCTAATCAGTGACAGAGGTACACACTTCTGTAACACCCTGATGGACAAGGTCTTAGCACGGTATGGGGTCCATCACCGACTGGAAACACTATATCACCCTCAGACCAGTGGGCAGGTAGAGGTCTCGAATCGTGGAATTAAGAGAATTTTGGAAAGAAGTGTGGGGATAAATCGCAAAAATTGGGCAGAAAAGTTAGATGACGCATTGTGGGCCCTCAGGACGGCCTACAAAACTCCCATAGGAACGACACCATTCAAGCTCGTTTACGGGAAGGCATGTCATCTACCAGTAAAATTAAAACACAAAGCCTACTGGGCCCTCAGAGCGGTGAATTTTGATCTAACGTCCACTGGAGCAAACCGGGAAGAACAAATTCGTGAGATCGAGGAATTGAGAACATTGGCCTACGAAAATTCCTGTTCCTACAAGGAAAAAACTTAACGCATACACGACGCTCATTTAAAAGGAAACAAAAAATTTCAAACTGGCGATCGTGTACTGTTATACAACGCTCGTTTACGTCTTTTCCCAGGAAAACTGAAATCCCGGTGGACAGGTCCATACGTAGTTGAATCAGTTTTTGACTATGGGACAATCGAAATTTCAAATTCAAACCGCCAAAAGTTCAAGGTAAATGGACATCGATTAAAGCCATACATCGACGATCCACTAAAAGAAGTGTTGGAGGTATTAACCCTCCAGACTTTTTTGAGAAATTAAGGTAACAAGGTCTGGCCAAGACCTTCACAAAACTAGGCCCTGTAAATATTTTACCCAAAAAAAAATAATAATTTTAGAAAACCACGGGGGCGTGCTTCCAAAAGCATGGTCCCGTGCCTAAAAATGCGGGCCGGCATCTACGCTGCAAAAATCTCAGTCAGACTGGTTAGTAACAGAATTGTCAGAGCAAAAACACAGGGGCACCTTGTTTTTGTTTGGTTATAAAAGGCAGAGCAAAAACACGGGGGCTTCCAAAAGCACGGGGGCTTTTGGTTATAAAAGGCACCTTGTGTCATTGCATTTCTTGCACAAACCAAAACCAAAACCAAAAACCTCTGAAAATTCAGCATGCCAACTGAGATAAATGAAGCAATTCTCGTTTCCCGTCATCCGAGAAATGATGCCCGCCATGTTTCCAAAACCGAGCTTCTCTTGAAACTTCAAGAACTCGTGAAAAAACTCACCGAAATGAATCTCCTTGCGGAGATGCGTCTCATGCAACTCACCGAATAAGTGGAAAACATGAAAATGGAACTCCGAGACATCAACGAGCAACTCCGGTTTCAAGTTCTCGGTTTCACGTATTTTCCACCACCAGGACCATTCGGAGGAGGAGAGCCTTTCGGGGAACTCTATGAAACTTAACTTTCTGTTTTCATATGTAAACAAGTGCATTAAGCACAATTTGTTAGGACTTCGGGCTTAACCCGATTACTTTCTTTTCTTAGGAAACCCGGGCTTATCCCGTAATTGTTCTAGGATCTTTATTTAATGAAAAGTAATTTTTAGATGACCAAACATCCAAATTATCACAATAAACGTCATTCTAAAAATTCCGGATCTTGAATCGTGTTGAAAATTAAAAAGAAATTCACTGTGACAAAAAGCACGGGCCGTGCTTTCCTAAGCACGAGGCCGTGGTCACCCCAGAATCTTCAGCATGATACGCGCTGACTCCGTACAATTCTCTAACTCAGAAACATTTATTCCTCTAGCAGCACGGGGCCGTGCTCCTAAAAACACGGTGTCGTGTTCAACTTTCCAGTCTCTATATAATGAATGCATAAATTCACTATTCCATTCACACCAAACACAAACTACCTAAATGGAAGGAAAACGGGTTGAATGGAGGCCAGTGAAGAAGGGGAAACAACATGAATCTTCCTTCCTTGAGGAGGAAATCATGAGACTCCAATGCATCATAATAGATCAAGTTGAGAGCAACATGCAAACCGAAGTTCGAGTAGTCGAGTAAATTAACAAAGTCGACCTGCTTAGGTTCGAGAACTTCCATGTTGTGGATGGCCACCACAAAGATGTGACTTCCAAACTTAACTTTCTCAACCGAGAAATCGTTACGCTCAACAAAAAGCTTGACGAACTTTTGGAAGTCAAACGAGCACCACCACACATCCAGGACTTGTTCGGGAGTGGTGTCTGTTGAAGTTCTGACTTTGTTTCATGTTTAAGTTGTTCCCGCTAGTACTATGTGTTAGAACCCGAGAATTGTTGTTGTACTTTTCATTTCATCTATCTTTAATTATGTCTTTAGTTTTATGTTTTTAATGAAATCTAGGATGTTTAATTACCATGTTAAAATAACCATAAAATAAAAAACCTAGTTAAAAACAAACCAGCTCAGACAAATAAACAAAACAGTACTGTCTGCACTAAGCAGCACGGTACCGTGCTTACAAACGCACGGGGCCGTGTTTTTGGTCACAGATCAGTTACGAGTTTTTAACTTAATAAAATAACTTCCTCCAACATCCAACCCTAATATCACTGCATTTTGAACCGAAAATCGCCGACCTTCAAATATTTTGCAAATTTCTTCATCAAATCTTCGATTCTAAACCTAAGGTATGTTAATTTAACATTTACATTGTCCAAATTCATCATTTTAGGTTTAGTTTAACCCTAAAATCGCTCAAATCGACCAAATTGGGTCAAAACCCTAAAAGGGTATAGGTTAATTTGCTTGTATATGATGAATAGATTGTTGAATGTTTGATGTTAGGGTTTAATTGAAAGAAACAATTCGGGTTTTGGGTATTAGCATAAATACCCGACACACCATTAAACCCAATTGATATAATCGGTTAGAAACGAGGGTTCGAGTCTGAGTAAGTTAGAAATCGATATTAAAAACACGAGCCGTGTCAAAAACAACACGAGTCGTGGTCAACCAAAAAGTCAAACATCAAAGGAAACTGAACCTGAAGCAGCAGCACGGGGTCGTGCTGCTGAAAGCACGCCGCCGTGCTTTGCTCTCTGTTTCAGCAAAATTGAAAATTTTTCATGAGTTTTGACTAATTTAAGTTTAAATTGTAGATGGCCGAGTATGGGGAAGAGTTTCATGCATTTCTAGTCTTCGGAAACCGCAAGACAAAGGACCGATTGGCAAACGAAAGATTAACTTATCTCAACAACAGATATCCTGAGGCCCACTTCCATGCATGTGAAGAAACCCTTAGACAAGTCAACCAATGGGACCGCTATCAGAACATTGTGAAGGGTCCTTGGAGACGGGTTTTTAGCCAAACGGGGGATTCAGTGACAGAACATACAAAGGAGTTCCTAGCCTCATTCAACATGAAGAAGAAAAAGTTTGACATGTGGGATACCAAGGCAATCGAATTCCGATGTGGGGGCGTTTGGCACACAACTTTTGTAACCCAACTGGGAGTTGATTTGGGTATTTAAACGGCCGAGGAAACTGACACAGATATCTGGTTCGAGGCTAAAACAACATTTACAGATGAAGGTGATGATGATGAAGCTAAAGCAGGTGCCATTAGGGAAGAAGCTTGGGAACAGTTGAGTTATGGAACAACAACGTATAGACCAAGCGTCTCAAAAAGCACAGCACTGCGTTACCCGCTGATGAGGTGCATCCACCGTCTGCTGAGTCATACCGTCACAGCTCGAGGACAGAGTGAAGGGGTTGTTAACCTAAAGGATCTTTGGGCATTGTACTGCATGAAAAACGAAATACCATGCAATATCACTATGCTATTTTGCAAACTTTTCATATCAAATGCTAGTGCCTGAGGAAATTCCCCGATCTTCGGTGGTCCCTAGATCTACAACCTCTATAGGGCCTATGGTGCAGACACAGAAGGAACTCCAAGCCCAGACACGATAGCTCTCAACCTTGAAAACTGTGAAAGCATGCAAATGGTTCAGCAAATCAGCCCGGGTGTGTATAGATTTTGTGATAAGAACAACCAAGTTTGGGACCCAGAATACCCGTCAGAGATGATGATATAGGATGTGCATGAGAGACGACAATCACCGCCCAGACAACAACGCCGCAGAACTTACCATCAGAGAGGAGGCCCATCTTCATCAGGGGTCGGCCCCAGTTCGTCACACGATAGCCGATACTCTTTCGAGGGTATATATGGACTTATTGATCAATTCTCAGCTAACACTACCGCCTCATTTAACAGGATTACAAAGCAGATGGCTGCCTCAGGTGCACAGCGAGCAGCCGAATATGAAGAGACGAGGCGAGAGATTGATCGTTTGGGCTATCGCATGGACAGGCAGTGGGGACCATTTGACCCGGACACGGGTAACTGATGACAGGCAGCATTGGTAGGTCGGGCACGGGCATGGGTTGGTAGTATTTTATGAAATTATTATGTGTGTTTTAAACAATTTACTTTTTGTCGTACTTGTTTGTTTGTTTTTATGCTGGTTTGGATATTTTTATGGCCGTGGGTGCCAAAGACATTATGTTAGGGACTAATTTAGCCCGATAGGGCAAGGGATGGATGATTCCATACCCAATTTTCAGCAGTTTATGCTTGGTTGTTTGTGGATGTTTGCAGTTTTACATTGTACAAATACAAAAACAGGAAAACGGACGAAAAACAGGGGATGCTCTGTCAAAATTTAGTTGACCCGTAGGGAAGTAACTCTCCATTTTTTACCCATTACACTCAATTAGAATTTTTATATTTTCATGAATCTTGTCACATTGAGGACAATGTGAGATTCAAGTGTGGGGAGGGGAATTACTTGACCAATTTTTTGTCCAACTAATTATAAAAATTCTCTAAATAAATATTTTTGCAGCAAACAAAGATTATTCAAAACCTAAAAAGAAAACCAAGAAATTTTTTTGCAAATAACCAATAATTACAAAAAAGTGAAAAAGTAAAAAGAAGTTTTGTAATATTGAGAATAAATTTATGAAAAATATGGCGTTAATACCAAATTCCTCCGTTACTGTGAGATAAACCTCATGCCATATAAATATTTTTTCGGAAGCTTTGAGTGAGTCATATATTTCGTGTGGTTTAAAACTTGCCGCAATTATTCATTTCAATACCGCACGAAACGTTGTATAAGGAAGAAGGTAAAATTTGCACAAACCCATCACCAAGTCACAAAACCCAAAAACCTTAAAACCCGATCACTTTATCCATTTTCACCGGTAAAATACAACACTGGTCTTTTACCGGCAGACCCTAAAGAACTGGAAATGCATTCGTTCGATTTCAATTTCCTTTGCTGCATGCACTTCACAAAACCTAGGTTGCCTCCAGAACTTAGGGAGAGAATCTTTCTCTTTAGCAATGAGGTGAGGAAAAAGTGGCGCCAAAACGGACAAAGGCCACCATTCTGTGGAGTTTCCAAAAACGCAATGAAGAGAAGAGCAAAAAGATATGAACGATGCTTAGGTTGTGGAAACTGGTCCCACGAAGGAAGATGTAGAAAAAGTCAAACTCAGTCTTAGCATGAATATACCGAACTAATGAAGGTGGGGGCTATTAGGCTCAAAGCCGAACGATCCATTAGAGTTGGAAGTTATGTTCAGAACAGGATTGAGGAAGAATTGATCCACGTCCTTGATAAAACTGGTCTTGACGATCTGACCTTAAAAGAGTCATTAGGTATATATAAAAAAAACTCTCGGAGAAAAGGAGCTAACCATTGAAGACATCTCAAAACTCCCGAAAATTAGTGGAAGTTGTATTTACCATCCTCATTAACCCTTGAACCGCCACAAAATACCAATCCCTACTCACACTAAATTGACATCATTGAGATGGTATGACATTAGGAAATAGTGGACTTAAAAATGCGCATATCATCTCCTTAGTGCCAAAGATGCTCACTTAAGGTTTAAGGAGCTATCTATCATATATTGCTACGGCAAGTTTATCACATGTCTACATATTAATTATCAATGCTAAAATGGAGTGGATTCTTGATCTTAGATGGTAACCTTCGCATAATTGAACAACTCGTTTAGAATTTCTAATCTTGGTCACCTATATATTATATATAAGTATTTATATTTTATAAAAAGTTCAAAAATTAACCCCAAGATGATTATAACCTCCGATTGAAGCAAAACAACGATTCATTATTAAAAACATTTGTGTCCACGGAGCGATACTTGGTTCTTACCAATACTATTCTACATATACGATAGGTACACTTGCCTTTGTGTGTGTTTAGTCTTTGTAGAAATCACTTTTATAAATTTAAAACACGATCTTGTGCAAAAGCTAAATATCCAATATATCATATTTTATACAAGCCGTGCACACATGCATCAGCAACAAAGGAGAAATAAGGTCACGCTCTCGACGTCTGGTAATCCGCCGCTGTACCACCTTGTGACTCCGCCGCCCTCCTCGCCGCTTGTTGTCTCGAACGTAGTTAACCACCACCGTTGCATTTCTCCGCCTTGGCCATCATTCTAAACTAGTCTCCATCCCGCATTTGTGCGCCATCGCTCGTCTCATAATCTGATTGTTGGTTCGACTCTTAAGGTACCGCATAGAAACCTTCGTTTGATTTAAACTTAAAGATAGAAATTTTGGTATCGTTTTGATTGGTTTCGGCGACCGCGGTTTCGTTTAGTTTTGGTTCAAAGAAGAACATGTGAGTGTTGGATGGGTGTGGTGTGGGTTGCATGGGTTTGTCGTGTTTGTGTATGGTGTGTGTGTGGTGATAAGTGGGCGTGTGTGTTAGCATGTGTGTAAATGCATGTGTACGTATACAATGTGTGCAGGGTTTTTGTTCAAAAGGTGTGAAACAACTTATGGAATTTTTAAAATCATATTCACAATACTTGATAAAATAAACTATTGTATTATTATTTAATTTGATGATATGGGTAAAAACCCAAAACACACAAGCAAACACACACCTAGACACAATCACCATCATGGCAAAGTAAATATTTTAAAAGCCTCCGTCGCCGGAGCTGAAGGTACCAACGAATAAAACAACTAAACTAAGTTTTATAAATTTAATTCAAGCTATAAATAAAATGTAGGTGTTAGTACAATTTAACGTGGCTCGACTTTGCGTGCTTACTTATTGACAACTAAGGTACGGTCCTATTTTCGTTTACCCTTAGTATAAATTATATTTCGTTACTTCGTTACGGTTTTCGTTTTCGGTTACCTATAGTATTGACTCTATTCCGTTACTTTGTAGTACAGATTTTCGTTACGCGTCATTTATATTTTGAGTTTAGTTGTTTTATATAATATAAAGCATGCAATAGATTATTTATTTGTACTCCTTATTGCGTGTTCCAGTTTTAAATATATTTAGTTATATGCTTTTAGCTTTTGTACTCTGTCACCCGAGCATGTCTGAAATGTCGTATGGGCGTCAACGGAATGCACTTATCGTGACAGTGCGTAATAAAAGTTCACGGCGTCTCTAGCTTGTGCTTTCGTAGCACTTTGGCCCCTAGAGGCGTATAGATCGATCTTAGCTCTGAGTTTGCGTTTGTTTTGTGGAGATGGAATAATGGGTGTACGCCACGCTCACCGTCTCATAGGTGCATGGACTAGCTAGATGTGTACCAGTCTATTCTGTTTTGGCTCGTGGGTGCTTCCGTTTCACGTGACTTTGAGTTATTTTTTTTGTTTTATATATGTAGCCACGTGGTCTGATGTATGTATATGTTATGATATGTTTCTGATATGTTTCCGTATGCGTTTGATTATGTTCTGGCCAAGTGTCGGATCATACCTCTGAATTTTGTTAAGTATATGTTTCGGTAAAAAGATTGGTTTTGAGTTTGAATTGAAGTCCGTATATTTATTTTCTTACGACTGTCCTTACCTACACTATTGTTCTTTCCGTTACTAGGCAATTTTTGGCTCAGCCGTATTTTCTTTGTTGTGTTTTTCTTATTTGTTTACAGGTAATCTGGGACTCGGGAAAGTTAGTGATGAGAGAGACTAATGAAGTTCAAGCTTATAAAAGTTAATTTATTTTGGTTTAATAATATGACTTAGGTTACTTTGATTTTTATTATTTTTGGATTGTGGCGTTGATTGATATCTGTAATAGTGACACGTCAGCCCGTTCCGGGTTGGGGTGTTACAATTGTGATAACAAGTAAGTGTTCTGACGAGGAAAATATCCAATATTCTGCCCTTATATTCAAGGGTGAAGCACTTGAGTGGTGGAATGCTTTGTTGATGAGCAAAGGGAGAGAAGTAATGTATGGCTTGAGTTGGGATGAGTTCAAAGCGATGTTGATGGAAAAATTTTGTCCCATGCATGAAACCAACCAAATCCAAACTAAGTTCCTCAATCTTAAGGTCGTAGGGACAAACCACCGAGAGTACAATACCAAGTTCCATGAGTACTGTCGCCTTGTTCCCCAGCTGGTTAACCCTGAGTCCAGCAAAGTCACACGATACATTTGGGGACTACCGCGGGGAATCCGCGATATGGTGAGGTCTCACCTACCTCAAACCGCGATTCTGCGATGGAATTAGCTGGTTATCTAATGGGCGGTTTGGTCCGCATTAAGGAAGAGGATAAGAAGGCTACAACAACAACCGCTCAAGGGAGAGCTGAAGGAAGCACCGACTACAAAGGCAAAGGCGTAAATCAAAATCGATCCAACTCTAACGCAAGACATGTAGGAGGTACCACAAAGGTCGATGCAACTTTGCTCCGCCTCCAAAGGTGTGTGAATCATGCAACCGTACGGGTCATGCGACTGCTGACTGTTGGAAAAAGAAGAATACGTGCTATAATTGAAAGGAGATGGGCCATCTTAGTTTCGAGTGCCCAAAGAACAAACCCGCGACTGGTGGTGCGGGTGGAAGTGGCCAGAACAAGAAGGAAAATGCTCGGGTCTTTGTACTCGACACAAACAAAGCCGCTGAGATGCCAGAAACCATTACCTGTACGTTTCTAGTTAACAACACCTATGCTAGAGTTTTGTTTGATTCGGGTGCAAATTTAAGTTTTATAGATTATAGCTTTTGTAGTCTATTAAACGAACCTTTAATAAAATTAAATAAAATTCAAAGCGTCAAGACTGCTAGTGGCGAAATCGTTAAGATCTCCGAAGCCCTTGAAAACGGAAAATTTCTTTTAGCTGGTTATATTCTGCCTATCTGTTTGTTGCCCATGAGTTTGCCTGGTTTTGATATTGTTCTTGGTATGGATTGGTTATCCATTAACCATGTCCGTATCATCTGCAATAGCAAAACCGTTGAACTTCAAGCCCCCGATAAACGAACGATTCGAATTGAAGGGGACAAAGACGCGGGCCAAGTTAGCATAATTTCCATGTTTAGGGCTAACAAATTTTTGAATCAAGGATGCCTCGCATTCATGGCCTACGTCACTAAAGAATCAAAACCAAAGGAGATAAAGGACGTACCTATAGTCTCCGACTTTTCCGACGTTTTTTCTGATGAACTTCCTGGAATTCCTCCCGATCGCGAAGTAGAGTTTAGGATCGATCTCATTCCCGGTACTGCTCCAATCGCCAAAGCTCCGTATCGCTTAGCGCCAACTGAGATGAAGGAGTTAAAGAAACAACTCGATGAGCTTCTTGAGAAAGGCTTCATTCGATCGAGTTCGTCACCTTGGTGAGCACCAATTCTATTCGTCAAAAAGAAGGATGGATCTATGCGAATGTGTATCGATTATCGTGCGTTAAACAAAGTCACAATCAAAAATCGTTATCCACTCCCTCGAATTGATGATCTTTTTGACCAACTTCAAGGTGCTAGCTTCTTTTCAAAAATCGATCTTCGTTCCGGCTATCACCAACTCAAAATTCAATCCGAAGATATTCCGAAAACTGCTTTTCGAACAAGGTATGGACATTATGAGTTCACGGTCATGTCGTTTGGACTTACTAATGCCCTAGTTGCGTTCATGGATATGATGAATCGTATTTGCAAGCCTTTCTTGGATAAATTTGTTATCGTATTCATCGACGACATACTTATTTATTCTAAGTCAAAGGCTGATCATGAAATCCATCTTCGAACTTTGCTTGAAATTCTTAGAACCGATAAATTGTATGCCAAGTTCTCGAAATGCGATTTCTGGTTGCACAAGGTGAAATTTCTTGGTCACATTATCAACGACAACGATATTCAAGTCGATCCCGCTAAGATTGAAGCTATCTCATAGTGGGAGATCCCAAAATCACCAACCGAGATTCGAAGTTTCTTGGGTTTGGCCGGCTATTACCGTAGGTTCATTGAAAACTTTTCTCGAATCGCCGTTCCCTTAACTTCTTTAACTCGCAAAAACATCAGGTATGAATGGGGAAAGAAGCAACAAGAGGCTTTCGATATACTCAAACAAAAACTTACTCAAGCACCTATACTGGCCTTGCCAGAAGGTACTGAGGATTTCGTGGTATTTAGTGATTCATCTCACTCCGGCTTGGGATGTGTACTAATGCAACGCAAGCAAGTAATCGCTTACGCCTCTCGTCAACTCAAAGTACACGAAAAGAACTATACGACTCACGATCTAGAGTTAGGCGCCATAATCTTTGCACTTAAGATATGGAGGAACTATCTCTATGGAGTAAGATTTATCGTGTACACTGATCATAAAAGCTTAAAGCACATTTTCGATAAAAAAGAGCTTAATATGCACCAACGACGCTGGATGGAAACTCTCAACGACTACGACTGTGAGATCGTTTATCATGAAGGTAAGGCCAACGTTGTGGCCGATGCCTTGAGTCGTAAAGAGCACGAAAAGCCAAAAAGAGTCCGAGCGTTAAGGCTAGAACTTCAAATTGATCTTATTGACCAAATCAAATCTGCTTAAACTCAAGCGATTAATGAAAACAAGATCTCCGATGAAAAACGTAACGGCACCATTGACTCGTTAGTCAAAGGTGACGATGGTATCCTAAGAATGGGAAACCGAATTTGGGTACCAATCATTGGGGACTTGCGTGAAAAGATTATGAATGAAGCCCATAAATCCAAGTACATGATGCACCTCGGTAGTGACAAAATGTATCAAAACCTCAAATCGAACTACTGGTGGAATGGTATGAAAAAGGACATCGCTTCGCATGTGGCGAAATGTTTAACTTGTTTGAAAATCAAGGCAAAACACCAAAAGCCTTCGGGATTGCTTCAGCAACCCGAACTTCCTGTATGGAAGTGGGAGTTAATCACCATGGATTTCATTACCAAACTCCCAAAGACGACTCGACAACACAATGCTATTTGGGTGATTGTGGACCGATTGACGAAATCTGCACACTTCATACCCATCAATGAGTCGTACTCAATAAATAGATTAGCGCGTATTTATGTGAACAACAATGTTGCTTTGCATGGAGTACCGCTATCTATAATCTCTAATCGAGATAGTTGTTTTACGTCTCACTTTTGGAAAAGCTTCCAACAAGCACTCGGTATAAAGCTTAACCTTAGCACCGCCTATCATCCACAAACTGATGGGCAAAGCGAAATGACAATTCAAACGTTGGAAGACATGCTTCGGGCATGTGTGATTGACTTAGGTGGAAGTTGGGATGACCACTTACCCCTAATGGAGTTCTCGTACAATAAAAGCTATCACACAAGTATTCAAGCCGCACCATTTGAGGCGTTATATGGTCGAAAGTGTAGAACGCCCGTGTGCTGGTCAGAAACCGGAGACAATCAATTATCTGGACCCGAGATAGTCCAAGAAACCATTGACAAGATTCTCCAAATCCGAGAATGACTTAAGACGGCACGTGATCGCCAAAAGAGTTACGCCGATATCCGTCGTAAGCCGTTAGAGTTCAATATTGGTGACAAAGTGTTATTAAAAGTCTCTCCTTGGAAACGCGTTGTTCGCTTCGGTAAGAAAGGTAAGTTAAGTCCTCGATTCGTTGGACCTTTCGAGGTACTTGAACGAATCGGCACTGTTGCATACCGTTTGCGACTGCCGAGGAAATGCAAGGATACACAATGTATTCCATGTTTTGAATCTGCGGAAATGTTTAACTAATGAATCTTTGGCTATGCCATTAAAAGATGTTGAAATTAATGAAAACATAAAATTTTTTGAAAGAACTATACAAATAGAAGATTCGAAAACAAAGAAACTTAAAAGAACACTGAAAATTGTGAAAGTAAAATGGGACTCGCGTAAAGGGCCCGAGTATACATGGGAATTAGAATCAGAAATGAGAAAGAAAACCCCCACTTATTTTTGTGAAGCAATCTCGATGACGAGATTTATTTCAAGGTGGGGAGGATGTAACATCATGGAAAATTTGAGCCAAAAATGGCAAGTTTTCAAAGTCTAGGGATCAATTCTGCCAAATTCCAAACTCCAAGGTTAAAAATGAAAAATCTGATTTCCTAACCCATCGCGCTACGCGATGGATCAGAAAAGAAACCCATCGCGATACGCGATGGGGTGTCTGACACATTGTGACACGTGTGCCACGTGGCACACAGTGGCATCGTCTGTCGCCACGTTTCGCCACGTGGCAGGCCTACTGGGCGACTCACTAGGGCTACGTCGCGCTACGCGACGGGTGCCCTGAAGGCCGTCGCGTACCGCGATGGGATCCCAAATTTTTCCTATAAATAGCAAGGTCGGGACCAGTCATTTGCACACCAAAATCATCTTATACCACTCTCTCTCTAACATCTCTTTTCACCTCGATATTCGTACTTTCGATCCACCTCTAATTGCGTGCCCCGATTCCTCGATTTGCGTACCCCGATTCCTCGTTTTGCGTGTCGGCGTTATCTTGAAGTTTGTGCCACCCTCCACCCACATACGACCAAGAAAGGTGTTTGTTCTCGAAAGGCGTGACATCAATTGTTGAAGATTGGTGATCGTTGGCGTGCCAAGGAAGGTGTACCAAGTTGATTAACAAAGTAAAGCGACGTTGGAGTGCTTCTCGAGTTCCTAGGGGTTTCTAAAACGCCAACAAGGTTAGGCTTAACGACAAATATAATATAATATTATATTAAAGGCTTAAGCCTTAAGTCGAGGTTATACTCGATACTTCGATAAAAGAGAAAGAAACATAACAAAGAAAAGAATAAAAGATTGAATTTTAAATATGTATATATGTGTGTAAGTATATATGTATATTCTTTGTTATGGAATTATTATTTAAGCAATAATGAGTATTCTTAAATAATAAAAGAAAAAGAATACGTTTCTTAGAGAAGAAGAAACGTCGGGTTTTTATATAAACTAAAGGTTTATAATTACTTTTAAACTAAAGGTTTTCAAGTAAATGAGATATATGAACTAAAGGTTCATCGAGGTATAGAACAAGACTAAAGGTCTTAAGTCGGATTGTATATCCGACTAACAAATATTTATACTCGTACTATACGTGAGAGATAAAAAGGGAAAGACCCTCGGACGTGAGTGAAGCCGATCCCAAAGCGAAAAGGTGGATACGCCCCCAAACATTTATAAACTTGTTTTCAAATGAGTCAAACATGTTATATGAAAATTGTTTACAAGGAACTATGTGTTCCTAAAACCGTTATAAATAAGAGTATAAGCCTAGCCCTCAGGGTGTAGTATATGTGTGTCTGGATCCTTACATATGTGGTAGTATGCGGTGGGCACATCGCACCACGCTTGGTCGTAGGAAGCTTTCCTATAGGAAGCACGACCATGTGTATACTTACGGGTATTAAACTAAGTCGAACGCTGCGGTGTTTGCTGAGGTGACCTAGTGTAGAGGCTCGAGTTTATAATCGTGTTATTTAACTTTGTTATTCCTAAGCCACGATGGGCCGAGGCAGGCGTAGTCTCGATGGGTAATAAAGTAAAAGAAAATATTTTTGCTTCAGCGTGTTCACCAGCATTCGTTGCCGACGTATTTTATTTCATTTTGCAGGTGAACAGCGCTTGGAATGACGAAGTGCTATGAATATCCAATGGCTCGGATTGTTTCGTATAAACTTTAGTTATATTAATGGTGGTTTTGTAAATCAAGTAATCTTTAAAACACTAAAACGGGAAACTTTTATATTCCGTCTTTTGTATGTAAATATTATAAGTTAAATCCACATGTTTATAAGACTCCCGCTAAATGAACGTAACTCAGATTTATTTACAAATATGGTACCAACATAGTCGTCACACTCCTAGGCCGTGTTTTGGGGTGTGACAACCATATATGTCTACCCAAGTTCAAACATAGCGCGCCATGCGCATCTTCATTTACCAAACTCATTCGGTTATATTCTATTTGTGTTTCATCAACCGGTTTTTATTGGGCGTTGTCTTCATTTTAGGTGTTCAAAACTTCATCACGTTTGACCCTTTGCTGCATCAGAATCCATGTGGGACGACCCACCATCCATCTCACCTCAAGCTTGAGGAAAGATGGGGTATATCCCTTTGCCTAACTAAAACTCTAGAAAAACAAAAACAATTATTAGCTAATAACCTTAACCCGAGCATTTTATCAATGACTTGTTTAATTATTTCTAGTGAAGTAGTTTTCCAATGATATGTCCGTAAACATTAAAAAATATTATTCAATTATATATCACTGGTTTGAATCCCCCGTGTTATGGGGTTTTATTTAGGTTTATATTTTATCATTTTGCTATTTTATATTTTGTAATGATTTGTATTATTTTTTAACATAGTTTTGTTTTGATTTAATATGTATAAATTAGTTTGTTATGTTTGTTATATTTTTTAACGTTTGCGCTCTTTCAATTGAGATGTGTAGGTTTTTTATATTTTTAATGCACCAACATAAACGAATACGAACATGTTGATTTTTTAAACAAACAAAAATGAACACAAATATTTGTCTTATAAAAATGGACGGTTGATGTATGTGACGATAGTGGTTGATGCATGAGATATGACATTGACGATGTTGAGTGGTAAATGAGATGTTTTAGCTTTTTTAAGGCTATTCAGGTTTGGTTAGACTCATATCCGCAAAAATTTTTATGTTATGATTAAGGAGTTATTTTACATATAAATGTGATGTTATAACCCGTTAAGGGCTATCCGGATTTTGTGAGACCCATGACCCATGGAAATTATTGTTTGATTTTGAAATGGTTTCACAAATAAATGAGATGTTATAACCCATTTAAGGACAATCTGTGTTTGGTTAGATCATGGGTATGTTTGGCAAAGAGATTTTAGGGGCATTTTAGGAGCTTTAAGCTACAAGCTTTTAGAAAAAGTACCTACTCAATTAAAAGCCTTGTTTGGTTCAAGGAGCTTGAAGATTTAGGTTAGGAGAAAAAGCTTAAAACTTAAAAGCTTCTACTAGTAAGGTTTAGAAAGAGCTATAAGCTTTTAGTATTTTAATTTACTTAAATAACATTTTAAAATAAATACATTTACTATTATTGTTTTTAGTTATGCCCGTTTTAGTAGTTTTATACTTTTAATTAAAAGCTCTAGCTACTCTGCCAAACATTTAAATATATCTAAAAAGCTACAGCTTCTAGCTATAGCTACTAGCTACCAGCCACCAGCTACAGCTAGCAGCTAGTTTTGCCAAACATACCCCATACCTGTGAATTCGGTTCAAACGCATGAGAATACTCAAATTACAAATTAAGCAATCTGATTGCTTAAGAGAGGTGGGGAGCGACCAGAGAGAGTAAAATATGATTTTATTTTTTCTTAGATTGATAGATGTTAAAAGGAAAGAACTTTAGTAAAGGTTAAAAAGGTTAACAAATCTAATTATTAATAGTAAAAGCTATTCCCCAATTATATATTTATAATTTGTGAGAAAGAATACTAAAAATCTAGCAAAACAACAAAACCCTAGATCAGTTAACTGTTGCGTCTTTAAGCATTTTGAAGAAAAAAACTAGCTTTAGGTTCAAGTGGCATTTCACCAATAACCATGACTCATCCACTGTAAAATGATAAATATTCTAAGAGAATACAGTCTCTAACGGTTAAATAAAATATAATATTATATCAATATGTATGAAAAATAAATCCTAGAAAGTTAGGCTATTATTATCTCTCAAAGTAAGATAAAACAAAATGAAAAACCTTTTTATAAGTTACGTTGGTGTTTGACTAAGGGGTTGTTTGGTTCATTCAAATCTAAATTAGTCAGGTCTGAATGAGCCTCTGTCACATTCAGCAACAACAAGTCTGAATGATTCAGACCTAATTTTAACCATTCAGATGTTTTTCTGTTTGGAACCAAATAGTTTGAAGTCTGAATGAATCAGATGTTTACATCTGAATGGTTCCATTCAGATGTAAGAAATAGCCCCTAATGCGTAGTGAATATAGGTATTGATTACTTTTAAAACCTACCTAACCTGAAATAATAAATCACCTACTTTGTTTCTTCTTCAACAAATAGTCGTAACTAGCAATTCCACCATTGATATTCTTTTTGTCTACCGGAATATTTTACGATATGCTTTCATCACTCTTCGTTTCATAATTAATGGGTTCATTCGTAGAAAGTGAATGGGTTTGTTCGTTAATAAGCAACTATATGTTCTACATAAAACCGAAAAATATAACAAGTTCGGCCGGACCCAAACCCATATGAGTAGCTCTGCCATTGTATATGGGTGTGTGGGGGTTCACTTCTTCCCTAATGAGCCATTGGTTAGTAATCCTATATCAAAATCCGAAACAGGAACCAAGAAGGGTTCACTTCTTCCCTCACTCTTGTTCTCTTTCCATTTTAATTGTTTTTCAATCATAGATTCAACAACAACACTAGAGACATCGACTTTCCTAAAGTTGAATTCAGCGTCTTCAAATTTATTAGTTAATTTTGCAAACTCCAATTTAGAAGTGTCTAACTCGGCAGTTAGATGGGCAATTTGCTATTTAGCATCTAAGTAGTGACAACATTTTATGCTAAAATCCTTTTGAAGTTTAGAGAAATCCTTTTGTTGTGCTTCTAGTTTATCTTTTAAAGATTTTTCAAGTTTCTTAAGGGTGGTATTTTTATATTTTATGCCTTCAATTTCTCTAATCAGATTACTATTGTGAACTCTATACAGATCTCATACAAGATTGAGAACACAATTTAGAACTTACCTCATATGAGTTGGGAGAGATGGAGGCCATGAAAGCAAACTGAGGATCCTTTACTTTCTCTTCTGCATCATTTTCTTCTTTATCAACATCAATTTAAGCAAGATTCGTTGTTTGAATGTTTATGTTATGCTGCCATTTGGTCATTCTCATCAAACTGCTGAGCCACCAATTCCTGCTCATTCTCTCCAGTAACAGCTGCATTTTCTCTTCCAGTCCCACTTACTAGAACCAGTGCCCTTTCCATGTTCATCTCCTTGGCTGGATTTGTGCATTCACGAGCGAAGTGAACCGGCTGGTAACAGTAATAGCATCTCAGAGTGTCTTTATTGAATCCCACCTTCTTGTTAGCTGGCAAATTATAGTTGTTTCTGCGAGTTCTCTTGGTAAACTTCTTTGCTCTAAAGACTGCCATGGCTATTTGTCAAGAGAAATCCATTTCTTCCACATCATCAGGATGGATTTGATCTAGCTCAGCAACTACTACTGGTTGAACCAAATCTCCAGCAAAAAAAAGGATTGTAACAATTCAAGAAACATGCCATTAAGGCAATGTTTTCTTGAGTCTCCTTTGAAATAGCAGAAACTTGAGTGGGAGACTGACTAGAAGACCCAATAGTGGATTGAGGCTTAGTTGCTTGAGCAGGTTGTTGAAAGAACACATGAGTAGGATGTGGTGGCGGCTGAGTAAGTTGACCCTGAGAGGACCTAAACATTGAGAAGTTACTTAGAGCTTGCTGTGGCTGAGCATATTGACCTTTAGATGAATTGAACATAGAAAAGTTGTCTTTTGATATGAGAGCATTGTTAGAAGCAACACTATAGCCAGTCGCATTGTAGGAGTTAGCATGATTTATGGCACGTTGCTTGTCATCCATATCACAAGACTTGATGATTTCCATCACCTCTGACAAAGTCAATGTGGCTAGGTCCTTAGTCTTTTTAATCACAGCAACAGTTATATCCCAACTTTGTAGCAGAGAATTGACCAGCTTGTTATTTGTTTCAATAAAGGTCAGATTTATGTTTGCAGATCACATTTTAGTAACCAAAGTAACAAATCTTTGAAGCTTTGTCTCCAAAGACTCTCCCAGAACATAATTGAACATATTAAACTTTTGTCATAGCAGATCCTGTTGACTCCTTGTCATATCCTTAATTCCCACATATACCTCAATAAGGGTTCCCATAATGCTTTAGCAGATTGTAACTCTCTAAAACCTTGAGCAATTTCTGGTGAAAGTGCCATTGTTAAAGTGGCAAGAGCATTCTCATCCTCTTCAACCTTTTCAAAATTCTTGTCGATGTACAGTTCGACGGGCTTTACCACTACTTCATCACTATTCTCTCTTTCTGATAAGTGATAGGCTGAGGACCCCTGACAATGCTTCTCCAAATCTTCGAATCTTTCATCTTCACGCACTCTTCGAACTCGAACTTCCACTAAGCAAACCCCTCATGAGACAATAAACGGGGTACACAAGTAGCAATTCCCATGATGTAATCCAACTCATGATGCAAAGCAGCATTTGATGATGGGTTACTTAATTGGTCGATTCTAAACTATAGTCCAGATAAACAGTCCAATTAACTAAGGCCCAAAGAAACCAAGCCCAATTATAACTAAGACATGAGAGCTTAAGAGCAGAGAACCCAACAGATGAACCCGAGAACCTTGAAGCTAAGCCGAGAAACCTGAACAGAGAACACAATAGCCAAGAACACACCAATAAACCCGAGAACGATGTATCTTGGCCGAAAACGTGTAATAATTACCCGAGAACAATCAAAGGATGCCGAGAACAATGTAAATATGGCCGAGAATGATCAGGTGATGCCGAGAACACTCAAATGTTGCTGAGAACAATCAAACCTTTGACTTGGAAAACTTGGTAAGCAAATCAAATCCCGATAATTCAGGGTTTGAATTTAAGCCAAAGATTAAGTCAAATATATCCCAAAATGGCTCAACTAAGCCCGATGAACCCGAAGAACACACCGGTCTTGATTTCCAGAAAACTTCCAAAGAACCTTAACCAAAAATACAATCATGAATCAATGATATCACCAACACCGAGCCTAGAATAGGTGTATAGGCTCTGATACCAATTGTAAGTACCAATGAATGATCGTTCAATGTGATATCACTTAAACGTGTTGTTAGACGGAATCTAACAATGAATTGATTCAAGATAAATACGAACAAACACAATAAACACACGAATAACTTTATATTCAATGTCGGGTGCGTAAGCCCTTAACAGTGATTACAATATGAATGACAAAACAACTCTCTCGTCTCTCACTGTTCTCCTATGACCGACCCCATAATAACCTAGTTACAAGGTATTTATAATGCACCAAACACTCTAAGCCCAAACCCGTACAAAAAGTCCAAAACCAAGCCCAGCTAGATGAAGTATAACCATTAAGTGTAGCCCAACATAAAAATATATTTTGGAATTTTAATGAATATCTAACGATATGAACATAGATAATACGTTTAAAATACGTTTGCTATAATTTTTTGTTTAAAGAATAATACATATAATATATATATATATACACACACACACATATATATAAGCAAATTATAGAAACATTCAACGATGAGAAAACACCAATAATGGTGTCGGGTTTTAATAAAATAATGATGATTTATTATAACTAAAATACTTATAATACATACATATACATATATAGGGTTGGGTTATAATAAAAACCTTTTTGAGTTGTGAAAACCCTGGAAACTCATTTGTGTGGTTCAAAACATGCCACATCTAGATTTTTTTTATTTAATCCAAAAAAGTAAAAAGGGCATTGTGGTCATTTTTTTTATTCATCTAAGATTCTTTTAATACTCATGTCACATCATGTACAATTCGTGTAAGGTTTTTGTATTTAATCCAACTTTTCTTTCCTCTCATCATTTCGACTTTCTCTCTCTTTCTCTCTCTCTCTCTCTCTATGCTTTTAACACAAATCTGTGTTTTTCCGGCACTCTTTGGAAATCCGTTACACCACAAGCCGATCTCTTAGTAGTTTCCAATCTGAAAGTAATATAAAACGTATGTTAATTGTATAAAGAAAACATGTGTTAATTGTTTAAAACATATGTTCAAAAACATAAAACAAACAATGTAATAAAATCAACAAAAAAATACATATGTACAATGCTATAGCATATGTTCAAAACATATGTTAATTGTTTAAACATATGTTCTAAGTTACAAAAACACATGTTACTTAGTTGCCACGTGTCTTGTTACATTTGTCTATTTTTAAAGATTTAAAGAGTATTGTAACAAATATATTGAAGAATAAGAAGAAACCTGTCCCAACCTCATCGTCGCCTTCAACGAGATCCTCCGCCCAAATCACTTCGAACTAGGCACCTAGCTCTCAAGATCTTTGCATCCATCATATCCAAAGATTGGTACAAATGAGTTATGTTTAACTAGATGTTAATTAACAAAAACTAACCATAAATTATTTAAAATGATATGGACTAGGTTTATTATTTTTTAGTAAAAGTTCCTAAAAAGATATCTTAATATAAATACATTTGATACTTTCAAAATAATTATTTATATTTAGATTATAGTTAATCGTTTTATTAATTCAGAAAGTTAAACCCCCCAAATCAGAGATATTTTAATTAAAATCGAGATTATATGACCATTTTATAGTCACAATAAAGAAAATCTAATAGAAAAATTAAACCCAAATGTATAAAACACAAAGAAAAAAATCTAAAATAAAAAGAAACATATCCTTGTATTTCCTTTAAAAACAAATTCATAAACTAGCAATTAAACAAAATGAAATTGAATCTTAAATTCAAGATGGATAACGCGGTATGAGTAGAACCTCAAATCTTGAGAAAGGGTTGTTTCAGTTTTTGAAAAGTAGTTGTTTCAGATCTGGAGCTCTAGCTCTTGAAAATTTTTCCCATGGAAACTCAAATAATGAAATCAAACCTCAAATATTAAAAAGGAGTTCCTTAATATCTTGAGGTGTTATTTTAGAACTGGAACTCTAGATCTTGAAAATTTTCCAATCGATGTGAGTTATAAGTCTTCGGCAAACCTCATCAGGTGGTTGCTATGATGGTGACGACTTAGCCCCATCTTCATTATCATCTCCATTCTTCATTACCATCATCGTTCTTCATTTGAGAAAGAAAATCAAAATGAAAATTTGATTTTGAAATGAAATGAAAAAGATAAAGGGGTACTACTGATGTGCTTAAAATTACACATATTTATTGCTCGATTTTATCCCAATATTATGCACATTTATTGGAAATATCACAAGATTACATATTTATTTATTTGTGATTTTCCAGGGTTTGGTTGGTGATTTATTAGATTTTGGATGTGATGTGAAGAATTAAATGAAGATAGCAACACATGATAATGTTCATAGCAAAACATGATCATGTCATCATACCCTATTTACTCACTCAGTTACTTTCACACATGACCAGGTCTTTGAAATGACATGATCTTTTTCCACCTTTCCCCAGATCTGAGGCCAACTCAATAAAGCAAAGCGCGTTGTATCTTTCTTCTTAAGAAGTCGAGGTTTCCAAATTCATCTTTGGCCAGCTGTTTTCATTAGTGTGTACACTCCTTTAACATCTCGTAACTTGAAATGAACCAATGGGATGCTAGATCTGGTATTATGTTTAAACATGATCATGTTTTGCTCCAAACATGATCATGTCTCTCTTATCTATATAAATAACAACATCCAGAAAAGAAAAAAAGGGAGTCCCAGGGAGTTTTGAACCCACTGTTTAACTTCTAAATATTGGTGGTTTCCATCCAATTGCAAGCACTTTGAAGGATTCCAACATCAAGAGAAGCATCATCCATCATCTACATCATCTAGCTTAGATTCTTGGTTTATTATTCTTGATTTTATCATGAATTTTGTTATCTTTTCAAGCCTGTATGTTGTTCTTCAGCTCATGATGAGCTAAACTCTTTGTTATCACTTTGATTTAGATGAAGTTTAGTAATAATTGATGGTATTTATAGATTATTGGCAAGGATTGTGTTAGTGTTATAGCCATTTCATTATTATTCTTCAATAGTTTTGTGTATTTAAAGGCTTGTTATGTCATGATATTCAAGACTTGTGGTTGTTTGGTTATGTAATGTTGGAAAACTCATGATTTAAGCATCCATTCATGGATTTTTATATTTTTATGCAAGTCTATGGCTTTCGAACTAGGAATGGTGAACGAAGTCTTGATTATTGATTATTCATGATAAACTCTTGAATGTGCATCCTTATGCTTATGTTTGGAAAGACAAAGTATTTGTTATGATTTGTCATGTTAAGTGCTATGTCGATCTAGGGTTTGTTGACACGAAAATCTAATTTATGTAATCTTGATATGAACATCATAAGTTGAAGAAGTGGATGATTATTGCCTAATTTAATCAACTTTAGGTGGATTATGTGTTTTTCATGTTATCTTTCCAAAGAGTTGTTGGATTAGTCACCCGTGATAGGAAACTAGTCCATACCATCATGAAATTTTGATATAATCGTATCACTCTTCCTACTTGAATGACTTTAGGTGGTTAGTTTGTATATTTCATTATAACTTTCCAACAAGTCATATGATTAGATATCTTTAGCGAGATTCTAGTTACTTGCGTTTTGTGGACTTGCCATGTATCCATAATTTTTGTCATTTGTGAGCTAAATGGATTCGAGATTAAAGTGATATTCTTCCTTGATCGTTTGCTTTTGTGTTCTTTAGCTTAGTTGTTATATTTTGCATGATAAATTAGTTAAAACCAACCAGCTTGTTGTTTTAGTCGTTTAGACATTAATAAAGATTTAGTAACAAGAACTATCAAGTCCATGGATCGATACTTGGTTCTTACCGATACTATACTACACATACAATAGGTACACTTGCCTAAGTGTGTGTGGTTTAGTTTTGAGGTGAAAATCATTTCTATAAATTTAAAACCCAATTGTGTGAAAAATAATTATTAAAACTATATACTTCACGCACATCAACTACTTTTGATTTGACAAAAAGTTCAGAGAGAAATAAAAACATACTTAATTTTCCCTTTTGGTAATTTTATAACAATAAAAAAATTAAAAAGTAGTTGACCAATTCTTGTTAAATATTATCCTTTGATCAAATTTAATCAATGGATGAGATGGGGTTTCTGGAGTTGTCATAACTCGACTGAGTTTTCATTTTATACTATTCCTACATATATAGATACATACATACATACATATATATATACACACACACACACGAAAAACTAGTATGCGAGATTTAATTGACAAGAAACATGAGCTTACGGATGTTGGTTTGCTAAAAATAATGTTTTTTTATATTTAATAATAATTATAATTAATATATAAACTTTTAAAACCCTTTAGATAAAATAAAAAACAGCCGCGTCCAGGGGGCTCGAACCCGCGCCCCTGGCCGTTGAAATGGTCTTGAACAGACACACACACACCAGCCACTGGGCTGGTGTGTCCAGTTGGTTAACAAATGCAAACAAGTTATTATAAACAGAAACCAGATTTTCCCCTAATCTCTTATAAACCCTAATAATCTAAATCTATCAAACTGAGTTGTGATTGTGTAATTAAGGTTAGGGTTAATGTAATATTGATTAAAACGAGCACGTTACTTATACCAATTACTTGAAATACGGATTAATTGATGATGAACAATCTATATATGCCGTCGGCCAAGAACACAAACAAAATCAATACATGTGTGCTGATATAATGAAATTAAACATAAGGGTTAAGGTCCCGAGATCACGGGAGGCTACAGTAGGGTTTAATTAGATTATATTGATCTGTTAATGGTCTAACGTTATATTGGTATGAACGGTTTTGTTATTCTGGTAAACGAGATCAAATTAGTCGCAATTCTATAACTAAATAGTCGATATAGCTTGATTAAGCATTAGAAAAGATTTGATACGTTTAATTCCATCAATTTGACGAAAACTAAGGTGCAAGATATTAAACGGGTTAATGTTTATGGATCCGGACACGGGTTTATGGGTTGGTAAAAGGGTAAATGGGTTAGGATATAATAATTATCATATTTTTGTTGTTTGATCCTTCCAGTTGGTATGGATACATAAATTGGTTAAAGTATAGATTAGGGGTTAAAAATGTATATCTTTGATAGTATTTTGATATATTGAATAAATATAATAAAAAAATTAAAATAAAATAATAATAACTCGATAGACGCGATATTTTATTGATAAATTTCCTGAACACGAAAACGGGTCGGGTATTGGTATTTAATATATTATAAGAAAACCCGAGTTGTTACATGATGTGAACCAGTTTAATTGAATTATGATCGTATCTATATAGTGTATTATGAGTTGATTAGGACGGTTGTTAAGTTTTAAGAAACAAATCAATTAGTTGCCAAATAGTGATCGTTTACCATGATTGTAGTGTCGGTAGGACTCGTTTTTGGTAACCAAGTGATTTTGTAAAATCAATTATACTAATATTATGTGAATTGAGAAACAAGCAATGGGGAAGGGGGGTATAGACGGCGACGGGGGTGAGGGTGAGGAGATGATGATGATGATGATGATGATGATGATGATGAGATAAAAAAAATTTTGCTAATTGGTCCCTTGTCTTTGAGTTGTATACATCAATGGGTTTAAGTTAGTTAAGGGGGCGGTTTTGCATATTATACATAGTTATATCCATACATAAGTAAATAAAAAGAAGAATATATGCTTAAATAATGCAAGACTTTATTAACTGAATTACCCAAATACAGATCGGGTCGGGTAACGGCTAAAAATATAAGAAGACGAAAAGTCCGAAATGTTGCATTGTCCATGGTGATTACAAATCCCTTTGATACTCAATTGGGTCAACGTACGGTGGATGATGCATCTTACGCTAAACCTTTTTCTCTCTCAGATTATAATCGTGAAGTGAAGTCGACTACCAATATTGATCATGATCGAGCGTTGTGTCAAACTGATCAGGCTGCACCGAAAGCTCAAGGGAAAGTGAACCCGTCTGAAACTAACCTCAAAGTTGTTAACGATCATATGCAAGGTCCGATACGATACTGCCTTGACAGGGGCATCTCTGAGAATTTATGTACCTCGGCCAAGCTAAAATAAAAAGGTCGTATGCCCTAACGAGTAACGAATATATAAACTAATTTTTTTAAAACGAAAATAAAGCTATACAAATAAATACAGAAAAAATATAGTAATTAAATCAAGTACATTAGTAGCTAACGCCTAACCGGTTATCCGTAAAGATCTTCTAACATTCTTTATCAAATAGATTTTGGTTTGTGCCCAATAACCTAAACTTTACTAAATGGAGTATGAATAAAAAAAACTGGCCTAATAATTTTCAAACGATAAAAACCAATAATTTTAAGACGAATTATGAATTATAATCATACACTAACTCAAGTATTCTAGTGATTTTTTTGTTGAATCCAATTTATTATTATTATTATTATTATTATTATTATTATTATTAAACCCAAAAAAAAAAATTAGCTACATATTGAAACTAGACCGAATTACAATTTTATCCATTAATCATTGACATCCATTTTATCAGTTTAGTCAATTCATATGACCGTACCATCAACATGTTACTGTAAATTACGCTTCCGTTTTCAAGCACTATAGGCAGCCCAAATGTAATAAAAAGGTTAGTTAATTTTTAAAACGAAATATATAAGACAGATTCTAATTATGATTTAATTTACATCGAGATTGAACGCAAGCGGACAACAAGTTGTGTCGTTAACCCATTTTGATTGCAAAATAAGGTCTTTTATAAAACACATTAACTGATCTTGTAGTCATAACATTATTATGTATAACGCGTTAAATTCGGCTAAGTATTTCCACAACCAGTGACGAATCTTGGACGAAAACGACACCACATGGAATGGGGGACTTAGTAAGTATAAAAGTTTTATAAACAAAGGTGGCCGGGTTTAAAATTTTCAATCGAAAAAACTAAATCACCACGTATAAAAATTTAGACGAAAGTTACACTATGTATTGAGGAAAAACAGGGGGCGGAAACCCCGGTCACAATACTTCGCCTATGTCCATACCCTCGGGTGCACGAAACCCACAAGATCACCAATGCTATGTAGATAAAATGTGTAATTTATTTAAGATCTTAACTTTGAATGACGTCAAATGTTTGACAACATACATAGCTATCATGGTGTTCACACTTCAGAGATAGCAACTTGGAACCAACTTGCTAATAAAATAAATCAACACAAATTATTGTAGGTTCTATTTCTAATTTTTTTAACTGTTTAATAATGTAATAGATACACAAACTTATATATTATATAATAAAATTTTATATAACATAAATCGAGCTAAATCTGAATAATGGGTAAGCGAGCAACAAGCTGCGCTGCTATCCCCTTTGAATCGCAAAGCCTATTCTGCTAAATATAAATCCTTGGTTCCTCGGGCTCTGCGAGTCACTGTGAACCACCTTCGCACCCGCTCCAAGAAGCGAACCGCCTCGGGGGCTAGGGATCCAAATTTTTTGAAGGCAAATGGAATGAACACGTGCTGATTCTCCAAACACACTGCCTCATGCTTAGCAACCTTCCTAGATTCCGCCCTCAGAACCGCATGTCCCGGTACAAAGCCACTATCTCTTAGCCCCACCAACAGGGACACCCCAGTGAGGTCAACACACGCGTGCTTACCCCCTGCCCAGCCAAACACAAGAACGTCCGCAGGTCCCTCTCGCGGATCAGTCAAAAAGTTGACATGTGCCTCTTTCTTGGCTGAGATCCCGGCACGCTTAAGCACATTACATAAGAAATCTCTAATGTATTATTAAATTTGTGTATTTCTTTTTTATCTCTAGAATCCGAAATCGAAGGAGTTGACAAAGTAATTTTATTATAAGTTGAGTTTTTATATTACCTGTAATTTCATTATTAAAGGATAATAATATGAGCTTGTTTCACACTATGATGTACTCGTTCAGATTAATGGATTTATTTAATACTTTCTAGATCATTCATTTAGATGTTAGATATAATTAGTGTTTTTGCTTATCCTTTATACACACCAATGACAACAACAAATAAATTCTAAATTATTCTTAGGATAATTTAGGTATTCTGTATTAAGGTATTAGGGGCACTTCTTTCTTATAATTGTAAAAACTCCATTAATCATATTAATCGTATGTTATCACCTTCTTTTACTCTTAACATGTTATTATAATTAACAACATCACTTATTTTAAATATCCTTAAAGCATTGTTAGGCCAAGTTTATGTGGTTTGTACTTTTATATATTTGTATTGGGCTTGGGTACGGGTTTTCATGTAAACCGAGAACACCTTTGTGTTCTCGGTGGGCTTTTATTTGTTTGGGCCAGTGTGTTGGTTCTCCTATATATAGTTCATATTGTGTATAGGGTTAAGGTTATTGGTTTACTAGTTGTTAATCGAGGTTTGGCCGTCTACCAGCTGTGGGACGAGCAAGTATTGTAAGTGCTTAAGCACCCGACGTATCTTAATATACGTGTGTTTTGAAGCAATCTCGTTACTACGTTCTTGTGTTTACTTGTGTTCTTGACTCACAAAGTATTGGTATTCCACACCAATACTTGTATATTGATATCATAATTGTAGTGATCCAGATTCGGGACTTACAATTGGTATCAGAGCCTTAGACCTTATTCAGGCTCGTTATTGTGATATCAAATATTCAAGAATAATTGTTTTTAGTGGTGTTTCCGGCGAGATACTGATCGGAGAAGAAAAATAACTGCTGCTTTGGTCAAGATTCACTCTGTTTGGAAATAATTTGAATCCCATAAAACAAGGGATTAGATTGTTACCAAAATTCACTTGGTCAAACCTGTTTCTAGGGTTCTCGGCAAATCTTCAGGGTTCTCTGTCCAAAACAATGTTCTCGGCCAAACATTGTTCTCGGTCTCCTTGTTCTCAGCCAAGTCTTGTTCTCAGCCACTAGTAGTTCTCGGTCAAGATCTTGGTCAAAATTTGGAGTTTTCGGTCAAAGCCTGGAGTTCTCGGTCAAAGGCTGGTCAAAACTAGTCGTTCTCGGTCAACGTTTGCTAAATTTGGTGGTTCTCGGTCATCCACTGTGGACTTGTTCTCAGCCCAGTTAACTGTTTGGGCCTGTTTTACTTGGACTTGGACTTTTTACATTTGGACCTAAGTGATATTTTAACTTAAAATCAATCTTGATTGAAATGGCCCAATTAACGAATGGAACTAACTCAGTCAACTCATCCCTTCATCAAGAACTTGATTCCATCATAGGGACGGCCACTCGTATACCCCGTCTCTTGTCTCATGAAGGGTTTAGTGAATGGAAGTTTCGTTTTGAACACTACTTCAAGATGAAAGATTCCAAGATTTGGAAAGTATTGTGAGGGGACCTCAAAGAATCACTTATCAAAAGGATGGTTCTGATGAAGTTCTTGTTAAACCTGTTGCACAATATGATGATGATTATTTTGCTAAAGTTGAGGAAGATGAAAAGGCTCTATCCACTCTAACCATGGCACTCTCACCTGAGATTGCCCTTCAGTTTAGAGAACTTCAATCTGCTAAGGAGTTGTGGGAGGCATTGGTAGAAGCTTATGAAGGAAATGAAGACATGAAGAGAGGTCGCCAAGATCTGCTAAGACATAAATTCAATATGTTTAATCATGTCTTAGGAGAAATGTTGGAATCCCAACTTCAGAGATTTATATCCCTTGTGACTGAAATGAGATCAGCAGGAATCTATCTTCAAACCTCAGAAATCAAAAACAAGCTGGTGAACTCATTGCCAAAAAGTTGGGACATGAATGTTGCGGTTATTAAGAAGACTAAGGACCTCAACAGAATGGGTATGAGTGAGATGATAGCCACCATTAAAGCATGTGATATGGATGATAAGCAACGTGCAATAAACCATGCAAGTTCTTATAGTGCGGCCGGATACAATGTTGCCTACAACAATGCTCTTATGTCTCAAGACAGTTTTTCATTGTTCAAAGCCAACCAGCAGCCACCTCAGAGTAACTTTCAGATGTTTTCATCTACTCAAGGTCAATCTTCATCATCATCCACCCCACCCCAACCAGTTTTCTTCACCAAGTCTGGTCAATATTTTAGTGATACTGGAAAACCTGCTCACACGACCAGTCAGAACTTTAATCAGATTCCCACTATATCGAAAGAATATCAAGAGAATATCTCTCTAATGGCAGGATTCATGAACTGCTATAATGCATTTTTGGCTAGAGACTTGGTTCAACCAGTGGTTGCTGCTGAATTAGATCAGATTCACCCTGATGATGTTAAAGAGATGGACATCTCGTGGCAAATCGCCATGGCAGTTTTTCGTGCGAAGAAGTTCACTAAGAGGACGAGTAGAAATAATTGGAACATGGCGAATAATCAAAAGGTGGGTTTCAACAAGGATACTCTTAGGTGCTACAACTGTCACGAGCCGGGTCACTTTGCTCGAGAATGTACTAATCCAACAAAGGATGGAAATACGGAAAGGGCTTTGGTTCCTGTTGGAAATGCCAGAGGTGAGGTTGGAGGAAACTCTAGTAATGGTGAAAGGGGTATGGTTTCTCAACAGTTCTCTTGGGAAGATCAAATGGCTGCACTCAATATTGGAAACCAGACTGCAAACTTTGCCAATGTTGAAGACGCTGGAGAAGAAAACGCTACTGAGGAGAAGATCAAAGAGCTTCAATTTGCTTATATGGCGTTCACTTCACCAAGTTCATCTTAGGTAAGTTTCAAACCATGCTCTTAAATTGTGTTGAAAATATAGAAATGTATAAGCTTCATAACGATAATTTAACGAGAGACATGGAGAGAATAAAATCAGAAAATTTTAAACTTAAGAAAAATGAAAAAGGGTTTCTAGAAAAAATAGAAGCACAAAAGAAGGATATTTCTAAGCTTAAGTCTGATTTTAGCATAAAAGGTTGCCATCACCTTGATGCCAAATAAGAGATTGCTGAGTTAACTGCTAAATTGGAAGCCTCCAAGTTAGAAATATTGAATCTAACTAGTAAGTTTGAAAAGGCTGAATTTGATTTTAAAAAATTCGATGGCTCCAGTAAAGTAGTTAACTCAATGATTGAGAACCAATTGTGGTGGAAAGAGAATGAGGGTGAGGGAATAGGATACAGTCAAGTTCCCCCACCTTACAACCAGAATTATGTTCCTACTCCTGTCACCAAAGAACAGGAAGAAAAGATAAAGGATATGAAGTATGGTAAACAAAATAAGGGTGAGGAAACTGGTTTTGTGAACACTGGTCCGTCCACTTCAAATATGAACGATTCTAATGTATCTACTTCATGTGCAGAAAAAGTAATTGTGAAGGAGTGGACTGATGAGGATGACGACCCCTGTTTTGAATTTAATAATTATTTTGTTTTTGATGTTTTTTTAAAACTTCCTGTTATGAATTCTGTTATTTCGACTGTTTGTGTGGGCTTTGCTTTAAAGAGCAAGGATTCTTGTGTGGTTGATTCAGTTGAAACTTTGGATTCTAATAATGTGGTTTCGAATAAAATTAAAAACAAAAAACCATCAACAAATATGTTGCACCTAAGTTTGTCAAGTAGGGATGCTCTAATGACAAACCAGGTGATAAATTAAAAGACAAGAACATGAATTCTCGCAAATGTAAGCAGACTGGTCCACACAACCAGTCCAGATAAGGGGTTGCCCAAAATGATTTCTTTATAAAACGTCAAACGTGTTTTAATTGTGGCACTCCTGGTCACATTGCCAGAAATTGTCCACATCGTCCATATGTTCCTTATTATGGATTCTATCAAAATAATACGCCCTACATGCCTTATAACGTGTTTGGGCAAGGATTCAGGCATTATTGGGCTAGTTCCTTTGACGATGATTGGAATCGAAACAAATATGGCAGGTTTAGTCCTCATCAGACCAAACCTAACATGTCTAAAAGAAAGGTCAAAAAAAAAAAGTCTCGAGCTCTAATTCTAACATAAGCATTAAGTCTAGACCAAAACAAGAGAAAAAGGCTGATTCGCCTCCTTCCACATCCAAAACTCTGGAGGTTATGACAACCATTCGTACGTATAACTCCAAGTCACACAGACACAGATGGTTTCCTAAATCTCCGGCAAAAGCTTCTACAAAATCTATTTTTGATTATCAAAAGGATATGCCATGGCAATCCGTGACAACTGTAGACGAATCAGGGTCACCCAGTGTAAGTATGGACTGGGTATCCAAAACTAATTAATCCCGCTTTTCGTGCAGGGACAGCTATGGAGGAATATCATCAGACCTTGGTATGTTGATAGTGGCTGTTCCAGGCACATGACAGGAGACATTACCCAACTACACGACATTCAAACCTTTAACGGTGGGTATGTGTCCTTTGCGGGAGGAGAAAAGAGGAAGATCACTCAAAAGGGTACTGTAAGTAATGGTGTTCTAAAATTTGAAAATGTCAATTTTGTTCCCGAATTGAACACAGTTTGCTGAGTGTGTCACAAATTTGTGAAAAAGATTTTTCAACTCATTTTACTAAGAAAGAGTGTTTGATTTTGAAGCCTGGCATAATTATACCAGAAGACTGGATTCTTGTTCGATCACAATGAAAAGATAATGCTTATATGATCGACACGAACAAAAATGTTCCTGACGAAATAACCTGCTTGTTTTCAAAAGTGTCAGAACATAATGCAATGCTTTGGCATCGTCGGCTAGGTCATGCTAATACTAAAAATCTGAATCGACTTGCTAAAAATAACTTGGTTCGTGGTTTACCAATCAAAGATTTTGTGACTATTGAAAAATGTGTGGCTTGTGCTCTGGGAAAACATCATCGAAAGTCTCACAAGCCAAAGTTAATTAATACTATATCTTCCGTTTTTCAATTACTCCACATGGACCTTTTCGGACCAGTTCATGTTCTAAGTCTTTCTCGTAGCTCCTATTTTCTTGTTATTACTGATGATTACTCTCGTTTTACATAGGTATTTTTCTTGTCAAACAAGGGTGAAACTGCAGATTTAATCAAGAAGTTCGTGATACTCATGGAGAACCAACTGAACCTAAATCTGAAGGGAATGAGCTGTGACAAAGGAACGGAATTCAAGAATGCTTCATTGAACCATTTCTGTTCAGAAAAGGGAGTACTTCGTCAGTATAGCGTCGTTCGAACACCACAACAAAACGGTGTAGCTGAAAGAAGAAACATAACTCTTATCGAGGCAGCAAGGACCATGTTGTGTGACTCTAAACTGCCTTTGTTATTCTGGGCAGAGGCTATCAATACAGCATGTTATGTTCAGAATCGGGTTATTATCAACAAGTCAAAAATGAAGACTCCATACGATATCGTTTATGGTCACAAACCCACCGTCGCACACTTCAGAGTGTTTGGTTGTCCATGCACACTGCTGAATCTTGATTCCACTCCAAAGTTCGGGGCTGCAGCTGATGAGTGTTGTAATACAGCCTACGGAGTCTACAAAAAATCAACGAAACAGATTCTTGAGTCCTATGAAGTTCGTTGGTTGGAAGAAAATGAGACAGACGCTTGTGTTGGTCCCGATTGGTTATTTGACTACAACGAACTCTTCAAACCTTTCAACGTATTTCCAGTCATCAACACAAAATCTCCAAGTGGTCCAACAGTGGAAGTTATGAAAGATAGTTCACAGACAGTGTCTCATATCTCTCCGTTACCGGATGATGATGTTGTTGAGTTAAGTAATGTGTCGTCTACAACTGACACTTAGCCCAAGGAATCTTTAGAATCCGATTGTTCGCTAAACTCGTCTGAGAATACTGCTAATGCTGAGGGGGTGAGTTCCGTCCGTCAGATATTCGGGAGCACACTGTTTCCCGATGCCGTCCCAGATGAATATGTGGCCGGTACTTCTTATCCCATAGTACGACGACATCTGGTTGGAAGAACCCCCTTACTGATTCTGGTGAGAACGTGTCAAATCTTCAACCTAACAATGATGTTTTCGATCATTTAATTCCGTTGAGAATCCAGAAGAATCATCCGATTGAAAATATCATAATTCCCATTGAAGCGGGTGTGTCCACCAGAAGTCAGACTGGACACATAAACAGTTCTATGTTTTCCTGTTTCATTTCTCAAATCGAGCCAAAGAATGTTGAGATGGCTCTTAAGGAACCTAGTTGGGTTGATGCTATGCATGAAGAATTGAATCAGTTTGATTAGTTAAAGGTATGGAGATTGGTTAAACTACCGGAAGGAAAGAAAGCTCTCGATACAAGATGGGTTTTCAGAAACAGGCAAGATGACACCGGGTTTATTGTTCGAAACAAGGCACGACTGATAGTTCATGGGTTTCGTCAGGTTGAGGGGTTAGATTACACAGAGGTCTATGCTCCAGTGGCTAAACTTGAGGTGATTAGAATTTTTCTAGCCTATGCATCATATATGGGGTTTACAGTGTATCAGATGGATTCCAAGACCGCGTTTCTATATGGTGAGGTCAAAGAGGAGATTTATGTTGATCAGCCACCGGGGTTTGTTGATTCTATGAAACCAAGTCATGTCTACAAGCTAGACAAGGCATTATACGGGCTACATCATGCTCCTCGGGCGTGGTACACTACACTGACCGGGCATCTTCTTGATCATGGCTACAAGCGTGGAACCATTAATCAAACATTGTTCCGGAAAACTGTCGGAAAAGATTTGATTCTGGTCTAGATCTATGTTGATGACATCATCTTCGGATCCACCAGTGCTGAGTTGTGCAAAGAATTTGAGGGTGTAATGAAGAAAAGATTTGAAATGAGCTCGTTGGGTGATATGACAACATTTCTGGGTTTACAGGTTCGCCAAAGCCCGACAGGAATTTTACTGCATCAAGGAAAGTATGTTGAAGATTTGCTGCCAAAGTTTGAACTTCAAGATTCCAAGAGTGCTAACACTCCAATGGCAGAAAGACCGCTACTGTCATCTGATCCTGAAGGGAGTCCTGTAGATCAAACGTACTATCGATCGATGATTGGGTCTCTGATGTATCTCACATCCAGCCGTCCTGACATCATGTTTGCAGTCTGTCAATGTGCTCGTTTCCAGGCTAACTCTAAACTCTCTCATTTAATTGTTGTTAAACGTATTTTTAGATATCTGAAGGGACAACCAAAGTTAGGTCATTAGTATCCCAAACAATCAGAATTTGATCTTTATGCTTTTTCTTATAGTAATTATGGTGGAGATGACATAGACAGGAAATCCACTTTAGCCGGTTGTCAGTTCCTTGGAGATCGTCTCATCTCATGGCAGTGTAAGAAACAACAAATAGTGTCCACCTCGACCGCCGAAGAAGAATATGTTGCCGCATCTGCTTGCTGCTCTCAGGTTATCTGGATGCAAAACCAGTTACTGGATTACGGTTTGGAATTTCTTGACACTCCTATTTTCTGTGATAATGATGCGGCCAATGCAATTGTGAAAAACCCTGTTCAACACTCTAAAACCAAGCACATCGATATTGAAATTCATTTTATTCGTGAATGTTTCGATCGAAAATTGATTCATCTTAAACAAGTCCACACTGACAACAATGTGGCGGACTTATTTACAAACCGGTCGGAATAGCAAAATTTAATGTGCTTGTGGGTTTTCTTAATATGCTCTGTTTCGAGGATTGAGTCTTTTTGGGTATAAACTTGTACATATTTGTACATATTTCTTCACAAATTTAGGGGGAGAAAAATCAAAAAGACAAAAATAGTGTGTGTGCGTTGAAAAATCAAAATGTCAAAAATAGTGTGTGTGCGTTGTCTTTATTTAAAAAAAATAATTAAAAATTCATTCTCGCTTAAAATTACGTCAATTGCTCAAGTTTGAAGAACATATACTTGTATATGGTTGGTTCCGTGTTCTACTTGTAGTTTCACAGGATAGCCATTTACCTAACAACTGAAAGCACCCGGGGCGATTATGATGTGTTTTATGTTTCGTATTCTTTCACTTAAAATTATGTCGGTAACTCTGAGCTGGAAGGACATGTGTTTTCATGCATGTTTGGTCCGGTTAACCACTTGTGGTTATAATGGATAGCCATTTACCTGAAGGTTTAAAGTGACCGGGGTGACTGAATTCTTAACACATGTGTTTTACTTAACTCCCAGGGAAGTGATATTGCTATTCAGTTAACGGCTTTTTAGAAACTTCAAAATTTTTCAAAGTGAGAATTGATCCAACCTTTGGAAAATTTTTCAAAATTTTTAACTCCCAGGGAAGTTTCTTCTTGATCACAAAAAATATTGTATTATGTTAGTAAAAAAAAATCTTGAAGAACTTTTCTCTTAGTCTATTCATTCTATCAAAATTCTTGTTTTCAAAAGCTTAAAGGGTCAAACTAGAGCTACAGAGATGGGGGTATAAAAATAAGTCCTTTCATGTCTCGAATGAAAGGCCTGTAAGTCAAACGCTCAACCTTAAAGCTTAACATGTTTACTATCTATAAAATCTTTTGATTAAGCACTAGGGGGTTGGAGTCAAATTGGGGTGATCTGGGGAAATCCAAATACGCTTTGAGAAGAGATAGGAGGTATCTCAGGTCCATGAGTGATGTTCATATAAGCTTTATGCCTAACTGAACCTTAATCATATCACTGATGCAATGAAAATCATGCTAAGTATGTTATACCTGCTATCAACCTGTCTCTTATGTCATAATAACGCCGAACATAAATCCTTGTGACAGTCTCTTAAACGATATGATTCCATGTTCGGATCTTTTCATGAAAGGGTGGCGTTTTTACTAAAACTAAAATTTGATCCCGACTATATAAAATTCAAGTGAGTTATTATGTATATTAATGTGGCTTTATTTTTCTTGTTCTTGTTTAAGTTTATTTTGTTTTGTCTTGCCTATTTTATTGATTTATTTATTTCTCTCGAAATTACTCTCCTCGAAATGTCTGTGTAAACTGAGCTTGCTTTTGAGATTGGGCTTTGAAAAACTTTTGGGTCTTTGATCTGCTTGGACATATTCTACTTAGGCTATTCACTGGTTTGAGCCCATCTAATGTTCTCGGCCCGACTCTGTTATAATATAAATGATATTAAGGTTTTGTTTTATCATTTGTATTATTTTCACAAAACCAAAAACCTTCATCTCTCTCAAGCCTTTCTAACTGAAAACAAAACCATCATCACTAATCATCATTCAGAGTGTTCTTATTTGATTATCAGGTATTGGAAAAGGACATGTGAGATCTATGTACAGACAGAGGCTTAATTAAGGCTGCCATGAACTAACTTCATGGATAATCTGATGAATTATAGTAGATTCTTGAGTAATTAGGGGTTTTGGTGGACGTCTTATGGTTTATTAAGCGTTTTCGGTTGATCTTTATAAAACTGTTGCAGGTTTAATGGAGATGTTATAGGGATCTCGGTGGGTTGAAGATGATTACACGTTTCCCAAGGGGGAAACCAAGGGGTTCTCTGTCCCCAGCTGTCAAGGAGTTCTCGGTTGACTTTCGTTGACCGAGAACCCCTATCTTGGCAGAAAACTTCGTTCTCGGTTAAGTCTTGCCTGAGAACCTCGTTCTCGGTTAAATGTTGACCGAGAACCCCAGTTCTCGGTTAGCTTCATTGATTTTTATTGACCGAAATCAAATTTGTTGACCGAGAACTCACCCTGTTGACCGAGATCTCTCCAGATGGGCTTATCTCTCATTGTTTGGGCCTCAACCTATACTATGTTGTGTACTTGGGCCATCAAATGCTCCTTGGGCTCTCAAATGAGTTCTCTTTGGGCCTGTTTCAGTCTTGTGGCACAAATTTCTTATAAATCATAGACATTTCATTAAATACTATCAAGGTAGTCTATTTATTATCTAATTTGATACGTTTGGTGCAGAAATGGCCTGTCAGAATCCGTTAAAGTTTGTTGATACACATAACATAGCTGGTCATCTGTTTGATCCACCCATGGCCCACAAGGAGTTCAAGTCGATGATCGTTGGACTCAATACTTGCAGGATCTCTCATGCTCTTCAAGAGAACCCCGCCATATGCAAGAAGATGGTTACTGACTTTTGGAACAATGCGTCAATTAATCCATGAGGGCCAGACGGAGTCGTGTCAATTGACTCCAAAGTACAGAAAAAGCCAGTCGTTATTACTGAGGCCATTGTCAGAGAAGTGCTTATGTTTGGGGATCAACCCGATTACCCAACAGAGTACTCTGCTGCTGAAGTTACTGATGTTCTTGCCAGAATGGGTTACGAAGGCACCTATCCTCCAGCAATCAAGAAGTTATTTCACCTGTATTGGAGATACCTATTACACACGTTCTTTACATGTATCTCGGGGAGGAAGGGAGGTTCAGACGAGATCAGCCACACTCAGATGTCTGCTATCGTTGCTCTGATCATGGATTGGAATTACAATTATTCCAAGTTGTTTTCAATGAAATGATGAGCAACTTAAAAGTAAAGAAGAAGGAGATGTTCCTCATGTATCCAAGGTTCTTACAGATGATCTTTGATTATCATTACACCGACCTGATCAGATCTGTTGAGACCTTGGACATGAAGTCTATGGGACCCAATACTTTTGAGTTGATGAAGCAGTCGAGAAAGGGAGCCAAAGTGGTATATCGGGGCTTAAATGCTCTGGTAAAATTCGGACGATTTGCTGAGACTAAAGCTGAGCCTGTTATAGCTCAGGTTGCTGACGAGCATGTGGCCCCCGCTCAACCACGTGCTGCAACGTTTGAAATCTCCGATGACGAAAAAAATTAAGAAGAACACCATCAGACAGTCACTCTTACTGATGATGAAAAGTTGAAATCCCTTGAAGTTGCTAAAGCTTTACTTCAGTCAACCGCGCTGAAACCTCCTCAGACAGTTACTGAAAACATTGAGGAAGACAATAGTGAAGAACTAACTGCTGATCTCATCCATCGCAAACGAAAAAGGGTTGATCCGAGATCTAGCGAGTTGGATAGCGAAGCCGAAACAATCACCATTTCACCAACACCAACACCAGAAACAACCACCAGCCCACAACAACAAACTGCTCAACCAGAATCACATGCTCCAGAAAAGCAAACTGAACCAGATGCATCTGTTGCTGAGCCATCATTTCAAGATTTGTTGTCCAGTGATTTTGTAAGTGAATTTGACTTTGATACAGACATTCCCTACACCGACACCACAGGTATTCCTTATGGTTCGTCTGGCCCAGCCGTTCAGGGTCAGTCAAGTACAAGTACATCAAGCAATGTTGCCCAAATCCTTGCCATGCAAGAGAGCTATTTTCAGAATAAGGGTAAAGGGGTGGTACTTGAGAATGCCCCTGTAGACATTCAAGCACTGCAACTTCAAGTCTTTGAACTCGAACAAGATTCAATAGTTAAAGATGTTCGTATTCAGGAACTTGAGGCAAGCAACTCAGACAAAGGTTCCAAAATTAAAGAGTTGCAGTCTGGTATGGGAGGTTTAACAGCGATGTATCTTGACCTTCAACAGAAGTTATTTCAAAAATTTGGAGATGAATTTAAAAGAAATGATGATGTGGTTCATCAAACTCCCATTGTTGATCAAGACAAAGACTCTCATATTCGTCCAGCAGACAAAATTCATGAGTCAGAGTCGCTAAAGCAATACATGATTGCCCCCCCCCCCCCCCCGGTCTCCAAAGAAAACTCAGACATGATTCAAAAGAAATTACTTGAAAATGGAAAGAAGAAACTGTTGGTAATGAAGAACTCGGATCAGAATATTTAATCATCGGATAACCCAGACAGGTACCTTGTTACGCTTCAAAAGGGGTTCTCTGATAAATACGGTGATCGATCGGGAGTGTTATCATGGGTTTTTGATGCGGATAAGAACATGTGGTGGGTGAAGAGGAAGTCAGGAACCACCGAATATTATAAGAAAATGAAAGACTTTGGTTCCTGGACTAAAGTGGATTTAAGTGACCTGATAAATTCTCTATTCACCAATCCATCTAATGATAAACGAGGTATAGAATTCTGGAACTTTCTGAAACGTGAAGTTGATCGAGGTTTTCCGAACATGACAACTGCATAATCCTTCTTAAAGAAAGCAAAGGGTTTAAGGATCAAAGAATGGAAAAGACGATGGTAAATGTTATGTGGCCTCCCACAAAGAAAGCTACTTATATTCCTGTACCATATGTCATTCCTGATGATACTTTGGAGAACATGAGGTTCTGGTTCTATGATTCTTTTACTTCCACGGTTATTATCAAGCTACAAAAGGGAAAAGGTTAATACCGATTCGTTGATCCTAAGAATTTGTTGAAACTTGGAGACAAGGATATCAAGACACTCAGCATGTTCCAGATTGTAGCTGATCCACTTTTTGAAGCAGCCGCTAAAGAATACACAGCTATGGTCGCCTCTATCATCAGATGTAAGTTTTGGGCAGGAGGACTGAAGGATGTTGATATAGATTACATGGAGCATGATTGAAGAAAAAGCTACAAACCAAGGGGAGATTGTTGGGCCTAGTTTATGTGGTTTGTACTTTATATATTTGTATTGGGCTTGGGTACGGGTTTTCATGTAAACCGAGAACATCTTTTTGTTCTCGGTGGGCTTTTATTTGTTTGGGCCAGTGTGTTGGTTCTCCTATATATAGTTCATATTGTGTATAGGGTTAAGGTTGTTGGTTTAGTAGTTGTTAATCGAGTTTTGGCCGTCTACCAGCTGTGGGACGAGCAAGTATTGTAAGTGCTTAAGCACCCGACGTATCTTAATATACGTGTGTTTTGAAGCAATCTCATTACTACGTTCTTGTGTTTACTTGTGTTCTTGACTCACCAAGTATTGGTATTCCGCACCAATAATTGTATATTGATATCATAATTGTAGTGATCCAGATTCGGGACTTACAAGCATTTTCTGTTATAGTTAACTGCTTGTCGACCACCATCATCCACCACCCACAAATTTATAGTTTCAATTAAAGAACCATATTTTAGAACTAAATCAAACTGAGGTTAACAAGAACATCGAAAAGTACAAGATCTACTGAATCTAATCAATTGAAAAGAAAACTATATATTTAACATCCAAATCGTAAATAAAAGATCGAATAACTGATATCAATATCACTAGGCTGTAATTTTATTAAAGAAAAAAGAACACTAAATCTACGCCTAATTTAGGCATAAATCAACAAAACACCCGAAATCAAATACAATAGATGGAACCTAAGTTCATCATCGAAATCGAATGAAAAAGTTCTGCAGAGCAAGCAAATGTAATGGTGGCAACTAGAACTGTTAAACCCACCATCTCATTCACGACTATCATCCACCGTCACCATCAATCGCCATCATTTGTTCTCACACTACGGAGCCATAGCCTATATGGTTCTTCATGTTGCCGTTTCCTTGGAGAGAGATTTGAATAGGGGTTATGAAGGAGAAGATAGAGGGTTCTTTGTTTGTCCTTTTGGTTTTCCGATAGCCACTTTCGACAGTGTAACAACTATTCAGCTGGTGTGGTGGCAGATATGAAGGTGTTGATGGGGTGGGGTAGGGTGGTGAGGTAGGTAGGCTGTAGAGAGAGAGAGAGGATTGTATATACTCCCTCTGTCACTCTTTAAGTGTCATGGTTTGAAAAAAAACAAAGTTTAAGGTAAATTAAATAATTAATTCTTTGTTTATCAAATAACAATAATGCCCTTGAAAATTGCATTTATCAATATTATTTATTAGTGCTAGTTGTGTGTGTTTAAGGGTAAACATGGAAACTGGCTAATAAATTTTTAAATAAGACATTTGTAATGAGACAAATGAAAAGGGAAATACGAACACTTTTAATGAGACGAATGGAGTATATTCTTTTAAATTTATTTATTAAAAATTAAAATGTTTTTGTTTAAATAAATTGGTATAATGACCAATTCGCCTCATATACATGGCACATGACCTGACTTAACAAGAAAAACTAATTGGGTTAGGGCTAAAGGACAAACGTTGTTGGATTTGTAATCGTAAACGATATAACATATCAAACTTAAAGATAAAGAACAATAAGTGAAATTCGGTGCAAGCATAAAGGACAATATATGTAATTCTATCTTAAATCAATGATTGCAATTGTAACAGATCTGATACTGCCTTGAATCATCTAAATCAGTCGAATCCAGGCAGATCCAATGCTAATCCGGCATTTGATCCTAGAGCAAAAGCTGGAATCAGTATCAACGGAAAGAACTTCAAACGTGCAAGTCTCTTGACGGGACTCTACAAGTAAAGATGTGTACTATTACATCGATTGTCATATGAATTTGTGTGTGTTTAGGAAAAGTTGTTTGCTGTAAGCCTTCATATGCATGGGCGAAGCTATGTGGGGACGGGGGGTGGCCCCGGCCACTGCCGTTTTCTTCGTTAGTATGGTAAATTTCGCGATATTTCTCGAAAATTTTTATAGGTATTAAGCGCGGTCACCCCCGATGTATTTTTCCAAAATGCTACCGGTCACTACTGACTTTTTTTATAAATATAATACCCTATCATTTGTTTTTTTTTCCTAAAACCTTGCAATATTTATAAACAGAAGTTACAAAATAGTAGTCGAATAGTAAAAGATTTGTTTTAATAAATATTTTATGTCTTTGCAATTCTTCTTCTAGGTATTCACCCTAAGGGATGAGATCGGTATCGTACCGGTGCCGGTACCGATACCAAAATATTCGGTTCGATACCGATATTGAAGATAAAATTTGAGATATACCGGTACCAAAACTCAAAACTTTGGTATCTATTCGGTACCGACGGTACCAAATCTGTACCGATTTCGGTACCGGTACCTGTATCAATACCGAATTTGCTTATCCCTACTCACCCTTCCTCTCGCATCATCATGAATATTTTAGGTCTTTGTTGGTTAAAAAATTATTTTGTTTTTTTTATTGTAAGAACAATTGTTTGAATAAATAAAGAAAAATTAGAAATATAGATGTCATACTGTTTGATCCGACCCGACCCGAATCACCGACCCGATCCGAATCGCCGACACGAACCGAATCGTCGACCCGAAAATTTTTTAGTCCGTGACTTCGGTCACTCCCGTGACTAAACCCGAGCTTCGCTATTGTTCATATGAACAAATAAAGTTATAAATATGTGAAGTTTGCATTAATGTTATGTTAAGGCCCCGTTTGTTTTTTTAGAGATTTAAGTCTGAATCTGAATATCACATCTGAATGTTAAGAGGTGGTTCAAATGTCTGAAATCTGAATCATTAAGAGGTGGAGGCTAGAGACGAACCTCTAGTCGTCGGAGATGGAACCTAGTCTCCGGGTTAGAAGTTAATGGAGGCCGTAGACAAACGTATGTTTTTTTTTGTTAAGAGGTTTTCAGACCCACTAAAAGCTCTTACTGGTTCAGATGTTATTAAGACGCTGAACCTCTTAATGCCAGAAAAAAAACAAACAGCCCCACGTCTGATTACGTCTGACCAAATCAGACGTTTTCCTCTATTCAGAGAAAAGAGGCAAAAACAAATAGGGCCTAAATAATAAGCCGTATTTAAGTCTTGATTGTTTAAGCAAACACCTATTACAATATACAATGCAAATTGAATCTATTCCAAAAAGACCATTCTATAGATGATTTTTGTGATCTATTTTTCACCCACATGAAATTGACGTTGCTGTAACGCCTTTCACAAATTTTGAACAAAGAGAGATGTTTATTTTTGAAAGCTTTATCATTCTTATTCTTCCAAACACGTCAACTAGCCATCGTAAGTAATGCTTCATTTACCGTCTCGTGTAACACTAGTGATCTTTGAATTTTATAATGTATTGTAGAGATATGTTTGGTTGAACGAATCTTTTATGATTATTTAACCTAAAAAATTAACTACATATTGAAACTAGACCGAATTACAATTTTATCCATTGATCATTGACATCCATTATATCAGTTTAGTCACTCCATGTGACCGTACCACAACCCACTCCACGTCCTTAAATTCTGACAGATAAGTAGTCATCAACATGTTACTGTAAATTATGCTTCCGTTATCATATTGTTATTAACTAGATGGGTGCCCGCGCGATGCAGTGTGTGTTTGAACCTGTTAATCACGTACAATTATAAGTGTTTATGGTTCGGTTAAAACCTTGAAATCGTTTAAATCGGTTATTGATTTGACTTCTTTTTTCTTTTTCTTTTTTACTTTCGGTTTGTTGGTCGGTTTCAAAATTTTCAAAACGTAGTGAACGGTTGGTTCACGGTTTATATCGGCAACCGGCCATATGAAACCAGAAAAGACTGTAAATTAACATAATTGCAATATGATTCATTTTGTAATCTTTGTTGTTATTATTTCACGTTATATATCTTCCATTAATATTTACCATTTATGTGGCTAAAATTATCATTTTTTATTTATGATCATCTCAAGTATCATATTATGTTGGTTTTTAGTTAAAGTTGATGATACATTTAAATTATTAATTATTTTAAACTAAATTTATTATTAAAGTTTAAACTGTGAAACCAAACTGGAATCAGGCCGTTAACGATTCGGTTTCAACTTTCAATAGTTGAGTTTGGTTTTGGACGACAAAAAATCAGTTTTAACTGTTTGACTCACAAGTTTAACTTAAAAACCATCAAAACTGACACTGAACACCCCTACGTAACATATTAATTTATTTAAAATGAAAAAAAAATACAACAATATCATATCCAAATTAAAGAGAATAAAATGTTTGTTTTTATGGTGCAATTTGTTTATAAAAATATTAACGTATGAAAAGTCTATAGTCGTTTAAAAATCAAGGGTGGGAAATTAGTTTACAAGTTAAATTAAAAACATAATATGGTTAAAGATGAGGGACCAAACTTGTAAGTTGAATGTATTGTATTTAAAAGACATGTTTACCCTTACTAACACATGTACCTCATGCTTTAAGTGTTGTAAATTACTTAAATTTGGATGTTTTAATTTGCCATTGTTTAGTGTATTATATATAATATAGATAAAGCTTTTCAAATAGGTGGGGCACACTTCCTCTTTCAAGCACTATGGGCAGCTCAAATGAAATTTAAAGGTTAATTTTTAAAACGAAGTATATATGAAAGATTTTAATTATGATATAATTTACAATGAGATTGAAGGCAAGAGGACGACAAGTTGTGCCGTCAACCCCTTTCAATTGCAAAATCAAATCCTTTATAAACTACATTGGAGGATTTTGTAGTCATAACGTTATTATTCATAACGCGTTAAACTCGGCTAAGTATCTCCACAACCAGTGACGAAGTTTGGACGAAAACACCACCGCATGGGAGGGGGGACTTAATATGTATAAATGTTTTTATAAACAAAAGTGGTCGGGTTTAAAATTTTCTGTCGAAAAACTAAATTTACACTACGTATAAAAAAATTTCAGACAAAAATGGGTTAACTTACACTATATTGAGAAAAATCATGGGGGCGGACCCCGCCACAATACTTCGCCCATGTCTACACCCTCGGGTGCAAGAAAACCAAAATATCACCGCTAAAATCAAACAATGCTATGTGGATCAAATGTGTAATTTGTTTTAAGATATTAACTTTGAATGACGTCAAATGCATGACAACATACATTGCTACCATAGTGTTCACACTTCAGAGGTAGCAACTTGAAACCAACCTGCTAATAAAATAAATTAACTCAAATTATTATAGGTTCTATTTCTAAGTTTTTAACTCTTTATTCTAATATATACACAAACTTATATATTATTAAATTTGTATATTTATTTTTATCTCTAGAATCCGAAATCGTAGGAGTTGACAAAGTAAAAATATTGTATTTTATTACACGTTGAGTATGTATATTGCCTGTACATTCATTCTTTAAGGGTAATTATATGAGCTTGTTTCACATTATGATGTAGTCGTTCAGATTAATGGATTTATTTAATACTTTCTAGATCATTCATGTAGATGTTATTAAATATAATATATGTTTTTACTTATACTATATACACACCAATGACAACTAGAGATGGGCAAAAAAACCGGTTGGTGAACCGGTTCAACGGTTTAAACCGAAAACCGGTTTTACAAAAACCGGTTATTTAAAAACCGGTTTAGTAACCGCCGGTTCGTATATCGGTTACAAGTTCTAGAGAAAAAACCGGTTACTGAACCGGTTATGGAAAAAACCAGTTAATTTTAAAACCGGTTATTATGAAAAAAACCGGTTATTAACCGGTTATTTTAAAAAAAAAAAACGGTTAATTAAAAAACCGGTTATTAACCGGTTCTAACCGGTTTCTAAACCGGTCCTAACCGGTTAGACCGGTCCGAGTTTTGCACCAAAAAAACCGGTTAATAAACCGGTCCGGTTATTTAAAAACCGGTTTTTTTCCAGGCCAAGAAAAACCGGTCCGGTTATTAACCGAACCGGTTTTTTTAAAAAAACCGATTTATGCACCTCTAAATATAATTTTAAATTATTTTCTAGGATTATTTAGGTGTTCTATAGGGGCACTTCTTTCTTGTAAAACTCGATTAATTGTATTAATCGTATGTTATCACCTTCTTTTTACCCATAGTACGTTATTATAATTAACGGTATCACTTCTTTCAAATACCCCTAAGCATTTTTTAATTTAAAATAAATTAAAACCCTTCTTTCAAATAACCTTTTCACTTCAATGGACACAAACAGCAGCAGATGCTTCTTCAATTCCTCCTTCCAAATCAATCAAACAAAACCCTTCTTCTCCACTCTCATATCACACGACACAAAACCCTTCTTCTCCACTCTCAATTCTCTCTCAGCCTAACAACCTTTTTCTCTCAGCCTAACTTTAACATACCCAACTTAAGTTTTGGTTATTAACCACGGATTCCAGAACCGATTTCTTTGAGAATTTAAAAGGACCTGATCGTCGATAATAACAGCAGCAAGCATTCAATTCTCTATTCGATTTCTATTCAAATTATCTATTTTGGTGGTTAATACGTGTTGCACGCCAGATGTTCGACGAAATTACGACTTAGGTTCGGATAAGTTAAAGGTTGTTTACTTGCATTTGGGTGCTTAAGGGGGTATTTTGAGTTGGAGTTCTACCCAATTTGCTTTATTTTGGAGTTATACCTTCTCCTCTTATGCCTTAGCGGTTGTTGTGGGGTGCTAGATGGGGGGTGAGCAACCCGTGGTTGCTCCCCTCCTTCGAGTGTGAGGGGTTTGGTCTTTGGTTCTTGCTCTAACTCATCTCGAGTCGGGGTCTTTAGGGGTCCGTTGTCTTTTGTGATTTGTTTGTTTTTTTTGTTCTCGTGTGTGCATGGCTACCATAAAAAGAATTCAAAACGTTAATACAGGAGGGCTTGGTCCTAGTTCCACTAACGGTTTAAGGCCATGCCCCTTTAAGCATTTCCACGAGTGTAAGGATGGTAAACCGGGGTCCTCGGGGTTTTTCCGCCTACTTGAGCACATGCAAAGTACCCATTTCAAAACGGATACTCGGAAAAACCTTTTAAAAGATGCTATCTCCAAGGATTTGGACCTTTTTATAGATGTTGGCGAAGCCCTTCGGGCGGGGGATAAATGGTTATGTGGGAGGTGCATGACGTTGCATGCCCTTAGCAGGGGGTGCAAGCATGTTGACGGTGTCTATTCTTTTTCTATGGATTCTGGAGATGTTGGAGAATTCATCGTTGGGATCCAGAAACCTAATCGTGTGTCTGTGGATAGGGACCCAGGTCCATCTGTAGGAGTGGTTGGGGATGTATCCCTTTTGGAACGGGCTTTCTCCCTTCCCATTCAAACGGTTAAGAGCACCCCCCCAAGTTGTCGTTTGGCGTTTGCTCAGACTTTGGCATGTTCTTTACGCAAGGTAGTGGATTTACCAGGCTCGATTGAGAATTGGGTCAAATTACTATTGTTGCCGCGTTGTACTTTAAGGGTGGTGAAACCTTCCACTAGGCAGGAACGCAGGTCAGGGAATCGAAAGTCTTTGCAATGTAGTAGCATTCAGCAAGCACTTGCGGTGTGGAAAGATGGATCTGGTTTTGTTGACTTGGTTCTTTCTCTCTTTGATAACGTGGGGGGAAACACTTTTTCTAAAAGAGAGGTGGGAGGGGAGGAGGGTTCTGAAAAAAGCCTCAATATTAAGCAATGTCTCAGGAAAGTCAGGGATGGTCATTTCACAGCTGCCGTCAAGGTATTATGCTTAAGTGGGGTCGCCCCTCTCGGAGATTCAACCATGAAAGCCATCATTGATAAACACCCAGTGGTGCCGCCTCGGTCCTTGCCTTCTAGCTCTGTCGCCCTGCCTACTCTCTCGGTGGATGGGGACTGTGTGCTTATATGTATCCGATCATTTCCTAAAGGGACCTCATGCGGGAGAGACGGGATGCGGGCGCAACACTTGTTGGACGCTCTTAGTGGTGAGGAATCAGTGACTTCCATGGGTCTGTTCTCAGCCATCACTGAAGTCGTCAACTTATGGCTAGGGGGTCTGTGCCCCAAGGTGCTCGCTGAGTTTATTGCTTCGCCCCCCCCCCCCTACCCCTTTATTAAAGCCGGATAATGGAATTCAGCCCATTGCTGTGGGGGCTATCTAGCGTAGGTTGGTTTCTAAAGTGGCTATGAAGATGGTTGGGAAGGAAATGACTCAGTATTTAGGGGACTTTCAGTTTGGGGTCGGGACCCCTAATGGGGCAGAGGCGGTGCTTCACAGCGCGAACCGGTTTCTTAACTCCTTTCACGCGGACGGTTCTTTAGCTATGCTTACCGTGGACTTCTCCAACGCCTTCAATATGGTCGACCGCACAGCCCTTCTCTGGGGAGGTTCATCATCATTGCCCGTCTATCTATCTATTGGTCCAGTTCCTTTATGCCCAGCCGGCTAGGTTGTACGTTGGTGATGACTGTATAGGGGCTACTACTGGGGTTCAGCAGGGAGACCCCCTTGGGCCCCTCCTCTTTGCCTTAGCCTTACACCCTCTTGTTCTCCGGGTAAAAAATGGCTGTAACCTCCCATTTCATGCTTGGTACTTAGATGATGGAACTATTATTGGTGGTGCCAATGAAGTCGCTAAAGCCCTAGACATTATCAGCTCGGGAGGGCCATCATTGGGGCTTCAACTTAATATTAAGAAAACCGAGGTTTTTTGGTCAACGTGTAATGGAGTGAAAGTTAAAGATGGGCTTTTCCCTAGTGGGATTGTTAGACCAGAGAGAGGGGTAAAGCTCCGTGGAGGGGCTGTTAGTCGAGATCCCTACTTTATTAAGGAGTTGGCAAGGCGGAGAGCATCTTGTGCGGTTGATCTTATGAAACTCTTACCTTTCCTTAGGGATCCACAAAGCCAACTCCTCCTGCTTAGGTCTTGCATGGGGGTTGCTAAGTTGCTTTTTGGGTTACGAACATGCCACCCCCATATGATAGATGATGCGGTATCCTGTTTTGATAAGGGGCTTCGAGAAGCCATCGAAGACATAGTTGTATGTGGAGGCCCGTTCTTTGGTGATCTTCAGTGGCGACTTGTATCTTTACCGATGCGCTTGGGGGGTTTAGGCCTTCTTTCGGCTCATGATGTTGGGGTTTATGCTTTTGTAGCGTCGAGGGCTCAGTCTTGGAAGCTATAGAATCACATCTTAAGGAATAGCGGAGTTGTCGACCTGGACTCAGACTACGTGCATGCCCTGGAACGCCTAAATGGCGCTCTCCCAGACTTTGACTTTGACATTGCATAGCAATGTGTCGACCCCAAAGGGGCAGGGATATGTCTTTAACAGGTTAGGGTTTGCAATTCAGAAAGGGGTGGCGGCGCAGCTTGTTGCCCGTATACCTGCTATGTTGATGTAATATCTATGTTTCTATATAATGAAAAATGAGTTTTATACAAAAAAAAAGAAAGAAATTATAGATTTATAAACACAAATAAAAATAAACTTAACTTTAGTGAAGTGTGTTATTTCATGTTTTTGGACAATATTTATTTACAACATCGGACAGGTCACATGTTTGTGCGGCTATGTAAACCTCTTACGAAGTGGCATTGACTCCTTGAAATTTCTTGCTTGCACAAACATTTGGTTTATTTAAGTCCAAAAAAAATAATTTTTGTATGCGTGTAGAATATTGATAGAAATATTTGCATTTTGGTGAGCTTAAATGATAAAAAAGAAGTGGGGGTATTTAAATAGTTAATATTTTTTTATTGCAAACGGTTATATTATCGTTCAACAACAATGTTTCAACAGGTTGTAATACCTGCTTGGCATCTTTTGCGAGATGCCCGCAAGGGCGGCGGTGGTATACCTGCATATGTTGAGATACCCTGAAGGGGTACACACCACCCTTAACTTGTGAGAAACCAATAAAACGAGTAAAACAAATATAAAAGGGTCTTCAATTAATATATATATTAGTGGTAAGATGTCTCCTCTTACAATGTTTTGTGGATCAAATATGTAATTTATTTAAGATCTTAACTTTGAATGACGTCAATGCATGACAACATACATAGCTACCATAGTGTTCACACTTCGGTGGTAGCAACTTGGAACCAACTTGCAAATAAAACAAATCAACTCAAATTATTGTAGGTTCTATTTCTAAGTTTTTAACCTCTTATTGTAATATATACACAAAATTATATATTATTAAATTTGTGTATTTCTTTTTGATCTCTAAAATCCGAAATCGAAGGATTTGACAAAGTAAAATATATTGTATTTTATTACAGGTTGAGTATTTATATTGCCTGTATTTTCATTATTAAAGGGTAATAGTATAAGCTTGTTTCACACTAAGATGCACTTGTTCAGATTAATGGAGTTATGTAATACTTTCTAGATCATTCATTTAGATGTTAGGTATAATATTTGTTTTCACTTATCCTATACACACACCAATGACAACAACAAATATAATTCTAACTTATTTTCTAGGATAATTTAGGTGTTCTGTATTAAGGTATTTAGGGGCACTTCTTTCCTATAATTGTAAAACTCCATTAATCGTATATTATCACTTCCTTTTTACCCTTAGTACACTTCTTTCAAATAACCCCCCCCCCCCCCCCCCCCCAAAAAAAAAGCATTTTCTATTATTTTCATTAAAAATAAGTTATAGATTTATAAACACAAATATAAATAAACTTAATTTTATTAAAAAGCGTTATTTCATGTTTTCGGGCAATAATTATTTACAACATCGAATGGGTCACATGTTTGTGCGACTATGTAAAACTCTTTCGAACTAGTACACTCCTTGAGATTTCTTGCTTTCACGAACCTTTGATTAATTTGAATCCATAAAAAATATTTTTTATGTGTGTAGAATATTGATAGAAATATGAAATATTTGCATTTTGGTGAACGTAAATGGTAAAAAAGGAGTGAGAGTATTTAAATAAATCTATACTATATAATAAATAAAATTTTCCGTATGCCATATGTTATTTTCTTATTCATTCTTATTTTTTTTCCCGCCTCTCTCTCCTTTTAACTATACATTAATTATACATACTTTCTAATGTTCTTTTTACCTATTTTTTGTTTAATGATTTCTCTAATTGCTTTTACAAAACATATTTTATATTTTCAAAAAATGTTAGGTTTATTTATAAAACATTTTTATAAACCGAACATTTTCATTATTCAACGGGTTCGTTGTTAAAAACACGTGGATTTTTAATTGAACTTGACCCGCCTTGTTTTCACCTGTAACCGTAATATCTTTTTTCTATCCGTATTTTGTCGGCCAAAACCTTATTGATTCTCCTTTACTGTATATTCTTCAACTAATCGAACGTTTTCTTCTATTGATGGTTGGTTCGTATTGTTTCGATTGTACCGTTTATGTTCTCATAATACTATTTTACTTTAGTTGCTACCATATTTTTAGTGTATTATCTAATGTTGTATCAAAAGAAGTATTTAAAGATTTATGATTTAGTTTCAAGTTTGTAAATAGTACTTATAATTTAACTTCGTACTTAATGTATTACTCAACTAATTTATTTATCAAATGTTATCACTTACAAAATTTAAGTTGTCTAACCCGTGTAAGACACGGGTACATAACCTAGTAGTTAATATTTTATTTATTGCAAACGACTGTATTGTCGTTCAACAACTATGTTTCAAAAGGTTGCAATACACGCTTGCCCATCTTTTGCAAGAGGCCCGCAAGGGCCGTGACGGACACCCTTAAACTGTTTCAAAAGGTTGCAATACTTGTATATGTTGAGACACCTTGAACCATGAGTACCCGCAAGATGCACCGGCCACCCTTAAACTGTGTGAAACCAATAAAGCGAGTAAAACAAATAAAAAAGGGTCACTCTTATGTTATGCTGGTCTTCAAGTATGTATATATAGTGGTGATTAAGATGTCTCCTCTTTACTTACGTGGTTGAGTGTTTAAATCATACAAGGTGCAGGTATAGATAATTGATAGTGTTGTAACTGGAGTCGAAAATTGAGTAAATCATTCACGAAACGCATTTACATTCATTTGTATTAACTACGCTAATCCCATTTATAAACTTTTTGTAAGAACCAGTAACACAAGGGGCTTTTCTTGTGAACAGGTACATATGTAGTCCTGAAACTGAATAAACAAGAAGTCAACGCCATGTTCGAAAGTCATCGATCTTCTCATGTTTATATATATAGATCACAAAACATGGATCCAATTTATATGACTTAACAGCCCACCGGAATTCTCTATTTCCCGGATAAAAATGAGTTACGTAGGAGCCCCAAGCGTTAAATTTCAGCGTTCTGACAGCAACAAAGGCACACAGACCGTTGTGTCTGTAACCGAATCAGCGCCGTCGTTTCCAACCCGCGAGATGAAGAGCAAAATGGAAGATGATCAACGCACGGTGCAGACAGGTGAAGATCACGAAACAGCACCAACAAATTCGAAGATACGACCTCTTGGTGTTAGTTTGCCTAATGAAAGTGGTCGGTCGGTTTCAAACACTAACAGTGGTAAACCACAGACTCTTAGTGCTGCTGCGGGTGACAGGATAAAGTCTAGTAAACCAAGCTTGGGCGTTGCTGTTTCTAAATATCCAGCAGCACCGGGAATCTTAGCCCGAATAGACGAATCTAGTCAGGCTGAAGAATCTACTGAAACTGATCCGAAGATTAATAAACCGGAAGATGTCGGAATCACTGTGGCTGGAGAGAAATTCAGGAATGTAAACCCTACGGTTTACTACAAGACCAAAATCAACTTGATTTGATTCTATTATCGACTATAATTCCAATAAAGTTATGTTGTTTCGAATTTCATTTGTTGTAAACGTGCAGATTATTCAATAAACTAAATCTCTTTATATTAAACTGTTTCCCGAGCAATTGCTTTCTGGTTCACAACATAGGGGTGATGCTTATGGTTTGAGATTTTTATAGTTTTAGGCTTGAAACTTGACTTAGGGGAGTTTTCTCATACTTGTGGGTTTCCCCCTTGATTGCATTCTTGGGTGAGTTAGACCTATAGCGTTAAAATCAATACAAACGATTGACATACCGTCTTAGAAAGCTGACTTCAAACGTTGTTCCATAAAACAAAAAAATGTATTGAGGGTATAGGACCAAGGTTTATTTAATAAATAATTAGGGCAAGAGAGGTGGTCAACTAAACTACCCCAATAACCACCAATCACCTTATGTTGTTTTATTTTATTCATATACTAATTCTACCCTAAACCACTTAAACAATAGGGTCGGGGAACTCCACTCAACTACCCCAAAACTTGTTTTTCTTAAAAAAAATTCTTTAAATTAATCTTTATTTAAACTATTAAATATTACATAAATTAAATAAAACCACCTTAAAAATGAGAGCATAAATAAGAGAACGCAAATGGAAAATAAATATTCATCATTTGTGTATTGGTCGATAATAATCTCATATTCAAAAATTCATGTCAACGTTCCAACCTTTCGACTATTTTTCTCTCAATGGACCTCAATTAAAAAATATTTAACGTCGTTAAGTTTTTTTAAATTTCGAACTGATGTTTTAGGGCTTTTGATCGGAAGAACGATACAGGTCGACTGATAGAAAACTTATCTCGAAACGGTAATTAAATGTTTCAAGACGTGCTTTTAGATCTGTTCCAAATCATAAATGTGTTTCGTCATCCTTAAACTCTCCAAGGACATTATCGTCAAAAACAGGTTGATCCGTTATGTGTACCGGTGATATCGCTTTTTTGTCGACCTTTATGACCACTTTGTACAACAAACTGCATGTACATGCCACATCCGAAGCTTCTACAATTCCCTGGCTCGCATGGGTCACATAAGAATACCCCACTTCCCTTTTAGAATACCGAAAGCTCGATCCACGTCTTTTTTGGACGCTCAACGGGAAATGAACACACTTTCATAAACTTTAACCAAGCGGGGTATATCCCATCGGTAAGGGAGTATCCACGTTTGAATAATCGTACGTTAACATGAAACGGACACTTAGGAGCTCTACATTCCTTTTGGTCAGAAGAAATGGAGATTGTTGTAGAACAATGATTTCGTTGTTTGACCCGGTCGAACTAGGAAACGATTACCAAAATCATAAATCTTATGAGGCCATCGCTACAACGATAATCGCAGGGTATCAGTGATCAGCTCTCATATATTGGCTATGCAACTCGATGGGAAAAGCTACAATCAAGGCTACCCAACATCCTGGGGAAGGTGATGTCTTTCTTTGTGTGCTTAGTGTAAAAGCACAATGTTATGGCTCGTCAACCTATGCAAGTACCCCGTGCCTTATTACTCAATCATTGGATTACAAAAACAAATCAAGACGTTCACGGGAAGTCCTTAGGGAAATACATAACTACTCATCCTATTCGTCTAGGGGATTACTTGTTGCTAGTTGTTTAACGGCTAAAGTCACCTTTTGTAACGGCACAAAATTTACTTTCATGCTCCAATCATAACTCTCTTGAAACCATTCATAATTCTCTTTTGTATCCTTCACAATTTTTAAAAACTTCTTCAACAAACGGAACCTTTGACGGAAAATATCTTCGTTGTATTTTTGGTCGTCGACAAAATAATTGTCCATGAGTCCGTTTTCACCTTACTCATGATCACGTTGCACACATCTTTTTTAGATGTAGCTGTGTCTTTGTCTTTGAGTTGGCCAAACAAAATGTTGAAAAATATTGAAATGCTATGGTTCGATAAAATATTGTCATCGGAGTCCTTAGGAGGAATGAATGCCATGATCCCATCGCCCGTAAAATCCATATTGAATGAAATTAAATTTTGAGAAAGTTTGTTTGAGAAGGTTAAGTATGGTGAGTAGAGATGATGAATTTGTGAATTGAGTTTGATAAATTATAATAAGATGGTATGTATTCAAATGATGTATATATATTTTTTATTTTTTTTTAAAAAGGCCAATTTTAACGGTTAAAAAAATGGTCATATTGACAAACATTTCAGTGGGTAGTTATCCAACATTTAGGGTATCCGATTTTAACATCAAATTGATGACGATGGTGTTACCTATAGGGTTCAAGTACCTATTTTCACTTAGCCACTTGTACCCCTCTCCCACTTATAATTTTTCAGGGTTTATGATATTTAAAGAGGTGTGTTAGGGGTACACCAATTGGAAACATTTGATACCATTCCCCCATCTTGTCATACACAACAAATGGAATAATCAAATCAGTTAGTCAATGAAAGAAATCACAGGAATCGTATAGAATAATATGTGAGTCATAAAAAAAAAGCAAATCATATGAGAAACAGACGAGTCATATAGGTTGTCTACTTATATGTGATTCGTATTCCAGGCTACACAATTCGTGTCCTTTCGTGTATTTGCAAGAAGAAGCGTGTAAGTCTAACATGACCATACGAACTGTATAAGAAAGAAAACGAACCGTATGCTAATAGGTTTTTTAAGAATAATCTTTAAAATTAATCTGCCAGAACCCTTATGCAGGAAGAATTGTATGCCGGTAGCTTTCAAAAGAAATCTTGAAATATAATCAATCAATACCTGACTATACGAAAAGTGTAAGAAAGAATACTAGCTTTTAAGAAAACTTAATCAATTAGCCCCCTTTTTGTATCTACAATACGAAGCGTATGGCAGGTCATACAACGTGTATGACCATAAATTAACATATCAATCTGCAGGTCTATACCTGCCCTTACGAACAACATAAAAAGAATACGATTCGTGTGCTGGTTACTTTTTCATATGAGTCTAAAAAAAGAATAGTTATGATTCTATATAAGCGGAGGAATGTTATGTTTTAGCCACATATCCCCCCAACCTCCCCAACCCCACAAAAATCTTGGTGCATTATAAACTCTTTGTATTTCGTTCAACTCTAAGGGGGTGTTTGGTAGAGGGATTTGATTGGGGAGAAATGGAATTAGAAATATTTCTTTTGTTTGTTTTCCAATTTTCATTTCTATTTCTCTAAAACTAGAGAATTCCATTTCTCTTTAAAACAAAGAGAAATCCATTTCTCAGCAGCCTCCTCATAGCATGTCACCACCTCGTCTCTGGACACCACCTCGTCTCCGACCACCACCTCGTCTCCGGCCACCACCCCGTCTCCGGCCACCACCTCGTCTCCAAGTCTGCAACCGCCACCTCGTCTCCAAGTCTGCAACCACCACCCCGTCTCCGCCGTTCGCAGTGGTGAACACAGAGATGGTAACCGGTTGTAGGTTGCAGGTGGTACGGGTGAACGGAGATTAGGGTTTCAAGTGGTGGTTCGTGGTAGGTTAGGGTTTTCAGATGGTCGGGTGATTGTGGTCGCAAGTGGGTGACAGTGGTGGTGGAAATCGGCGGTGGTCGCAGGCGGCTTCTGATTATCATCATCATCATCGCCACCACAACCACCACCACAAAATCTCCAAAGAGGCAGTGATGACAGATCTGAGCCTCCTTTTTCTATATCTTATGTTCCAAAAATTTGAATCTTTTTAATTTTTTGTGTACTGTGGTTGAAGAAGGGGATTTGGTGGCGGCAGCCGGTGGTGGTGGGCTGTGGTTGAAGAAAGGGCTGTGGTGGTGGTGCTGGTGGTGTGGGGCTGTGGTGGTGGTGCTGTGGTGGTGGTGCTGGTGGTGGTGGGGCTGCGGTGGTGAGTGGTGTCAGGTTGGGTGGAGGTGGGGTTGGGTATGGAAGAGTTCTCTGTTTATTTTCTCGTGTACCAAACAAGAGAAATGATTCTCATTCTCCATACCAATTCTCTTTCTCTACAATTCCATTTCCATTTCTATTTTCTCTCCTTTTCCATTCTCTGTACCAAACACCCCCTAAAGGTTTTTAGTTAGTTTTCATACCACATTGCTAAATTTTGTTGAAAAAAAAATGTATAATTTTGAAGAAAATGTTGTGAAATTGAATGAATCTTTATCCAACATTTTTGTGGAATCCAACTGCTATTTATATGGAAGGATATGAGTTTACAAAAAGGAAAACCCATAGCAAAAAGATTTTGTGAAGGATTTGACAAACCACAACGTGGATTCCTTATATCAACAATGAGGAAACAGGACCTCCGTTGTACGTCTAAGGTAAAAAAAACGTATACAACAACAACAATGTAAGTCCCAAATTCAGATCTTGACAATATAATATCAACCTAACACGATGTTTGTGTGGAATCCAAACACCATGGTGATTTTATAAGAACAAAGAACAATAAGATGAATATGATGAACACGTGATAATACTCGAAATGCACACGATTCTATTAATAAATTATCTGGTATATGAGATAATTCCATAAAGTGTATCTGGTTACAAGAATACTCCATGAGTGCTCACCGTAGAATAACATAAACATGCTTTATATAGGGTACAATACATAGCCCATAGGCCAAGCTAATCTTGCCGAACTCGATAAGGATTTACCACAAACAAATTCCCACGAACATTTTTCCCACAAACTAGTTTTCCATAAATATGATTGCATTATCTAAATTTGAACTTTAGGTACTTCATGTGCTTCAGTTAAATGAATTAATCTAGAAATAATAATCAGCTTTGATAGAAAGATCACTTATAATATTTTGAAAACATTTAAACAAAATAAAATAAACATATTTTTGTACTTTTGTTTTTAATTTTATAGTTTATTAGTTATTTTCTTGAAATGACTTGAAATGAGATAATATCAGCTAACCAACTATACCACACATTAAGTTTAACTTTTGTTGAATTGAATTAATATGACATCTCAAGGTACTCAGTGATACTGTTTATCCTCCTAAGTAGCAGACGCAGACTCAACACAATGTCTATTTATGTGACAATTCCACCAATAATAGCGCGTCACAATTCCCTTGAAATTACTAAGTTAAGGTCTGACATCATGCCCAGATTTTCAAAGAAAAAGAAATCAAGTTCACAACCGTCTATAAGAGAATACCAAATAGATTCGGATTTTATATGAGATCGTTAATAAGAATACATTAACGACACCTTGCTATAAGAGGATACTAAATAGCTAAGGATTTATAAATCAACCCTCCAAAAGCGGTAAACACATTAGCATATAAGCATGTAAGCATAGAACACCAAATCGAGCTTTTATTTAAGTAAAGTATATAATAAAGTTTGTGGTTTAACACTCAAGTATAAAGAATTTAGTTTGAATAAATATGCAATATCAACCCAAAACGAAAGATGGAAAACAAGATATGAAAGTACTCACGTACAAGTAATAAACTTGAAAGATGGATGATTTGGAGTTTAACCAGAACGACGGGTTAACGAACGAAGCCTAAAAGAAAAGAAGTCTTGTATTAGAAAAGTTATCTTGGAAGTCCTTAAATGAAAATAAATGTTAAGAAATGTAAACAATTAAAGTTTAAGGTTTAAAATGTAAATATTTAAGAAAATGTAATACTAGTCCTTTAAAAATATAAGTTTGCTCGAAACCGGGTTAAAGTATCTAGTCTTAATATTTACTCAACCTATGTTATTAATAAGGTGGGTAAAAATGCAAGAATGCAAGTCCCTTTATAATATAGATACTAAAACGGGTTTTAACGAGTGCTCGGGTTGTTGGTTCGGGTCTTGATAATTGGTCAAACCCAAAGTCAACTTTCCAAAATAATAAATGTTATGAGATAACTCAATAAAATTTAATAAGACTTAACCAAGTATGTAGTTCTATTGTTTTAGAACTAACAACGTCCGTTAAGCGAGTGTTTGGTTTTGTCGGTCCAAAATTTGTTATGAGATCAAGTTGGATCCAACATTTCCAAGTACTTAAGAAAATAATTAAAATCAGTTTATAAAGTATTTTTAAACAAATATACAAGTCTTGATAGCTAAAAACACACTTGTGTGTCTTAAGCGAGTAAAATCGGTTTAGTTTGGTTTGGTTCGGTTTCAATCTCACAATAAGTTCATGGATGGTTGCCACATTCCCAAATCTCAAATAACTTGTATAATAATTTATAAATGAAGATACTTAAGTTTTAAAACAAAAAAGTTAACAAGTCTTTAAACGAAAGTTCGGTTTTCGGTTCGGATCTCGTTTCGGGTTAAGACCGAGGTAAGATTCTATAAACCCATAACCATAGAACTTATAAAAATGATTTTAGAAACTTAAATCTAACATAAAGCATTTTTAAACAATTATTTAACAAAACTAGTAACAAGTTCGGTTTACGGTTTAGAGCTATTTACGGTTAAACCGAGGCTAGTCTCTTCAAACCCATAACCATGAAACTTCATAAATATGATAAACAAACTAAAATGAGCAGAATTTAAGCATGGTTAATATGTATAAATAAGTTATATAATTATATATATATATCAAGAACTACGAACGTCCTTCATGTAGCCTTGTCTTACGAAGCCCGACACTCAACCGACCGAGACCAGAAAAGTGATCACCAAAGGTAACAAGGGGTGTATATTATATATATGCTGTGCCATAAGCTTCAAGTATTAATTAAGACTAAGTAAACTAATTAAAATGCAAAACTTGATCAATTTGACTTTTGAAAGTCATGCCTTCAAGAACAATGAAAACAACCTTAAAGAACCTTGAATTTGAGTGAGGAAATGATTTATGAGCAGGGATTAATGTGGGAGAGGGTTTTGTATTTATTGGATAAGGTTAAATGGGTTAAACAAGTGATTTTATCGGTTAAAACCGAATTTTGGTTAAAAGAACAAACAAGAAAACATAACATGCAGGTCTGTCTGATGGTGGGATCGCCCCACGCGATCATAAGTGGTCTCCCCAATTGCGTAGCGCGATGGGGTGGATGGCCAAAAATTTCAAAGTTTGAAAATTGGCAGTTTTGGCCCCCGAAGTTCGTTTTAAGTGTTTTTAACGCGTTTTAAGGACTGAAAATGATGTTTTCGAAACCCAACAAGTGTAAAACAATATTGTAACATAAAATCCATCATTTTGATTATATCATTTTGGCGTCTACTAATTCGTCTTTGATTTCTTTGGCGGTTTCTGCAGTCTGTTTACGTGCTCGTCGACGAAAGAGTCGTTTCGGTTCAGAAATTGGAGAAACAAGCTCAGGCTCGAAAGTAGAGGACATACATGGGACTAAATCAAAGTGAAAACTAAAGTAAAAGTTAGTTATAGTTAAGCTAAAGGTTAGTTGAAGTTAAACTACGAGTTAGGCTAAGCTATTTTAAACTAAATTAAGGTCTAAATTAATTAATTAACCTAAAGTGAAGGTTAGGTAAATAAAGGTTAAAATTAGGCTAGCCGTAAAATTATATAGATTAATAGTTAGTAAAAAATAATAAAATAAAAGTTAAAAATTTGTACAATTATAGACAATGATTAAATTAAAACTTGGGTGGTTCTTAGAAACGTACCGTGTCCCCGGCAACGGCGCCAAAAACTTGTTGTAGTGCGTTAAGTGTGGTGAAATATAAAATATAAGGAATTGGATGATTTAAGAATTTGCACAAGATCGTGTTTTAAATTTATAAAAGTGATTTCTACGAAAACTAAACACACACAAAATAGGCAAGTGTACCTATCGTATATGTAGAATTGTATTGGTAAGAACCAAGTATCAATCCATGTACACAAATGTTTATAGTATTAAATTGTTGTTTTACTTTAATCGGAGGTTTTAATAATTTTGGGGTTAATTTTGAACTTTTTATAAAATATAAATACTTACATATAATATATAGGTGACCAAGACGAGAAATTCTAAACAAGTAGCTCAATTATATAAAGGTTACCATCTAAGATCAAGAATTCACTTCATTTTATCCTTGATAATTAATATGTAAACATGTGGTAAACTTGTCGTAATAATATATGATAAATAGCTCCTCATTTCTAAGCGAGCATCTTTGACAGAAAAGAGAGTATCATGCGCATTTTAAATTCGACCCCTTCCTAATATCATGTTAACTCGAGAATTTCAATTTAAGTTGGCAAGTAGTTTCGTAAAGTAGAAAGATTAGGATTGACTTCAATTTCTCAAATACCAATTCTAACAACTTCGGGTGGTTATAGTTTATCACATAACCTCCCCTAGGTTGATTTAAGTAGGTTATAATTACACATTCCGTTAACACATGATTTCTTTAACTAGCATGGTATCCTAAGCAATTGCGTTAGCGATGCCATTTTTGAATTACCAAAAACTTAGAGAAATAGAACATAACTTATACTCATCATTTCTAAATACAATAATACAATATAAGGATCCATGTTTCGATAAGTTATCAAAGTATTTCTATCTTTCAAGAACATGAATTGATCATGAATGATTGCCAATAGAATTGACAATCACCAACTTTTAATTGTTGAATTAAAATGGTGAAACATTTCTCATCAAAAGATAATTGTAAGATAACCATGTACTTTACTAGACTAAACCACATGTTTTATATAATTATCAAGTAAAACAAGCTTCTTCATAGATATTAGATGGTAAATGGAGTTTAGCTCATAATGAGCATAGTGATTAACACTAAGATGGATGATGATAACAAACACATGATTAAACTAGAACAATCTAACAAAATGTGTATGAATCTTCCTTCTTAATGATGATGATGATGGTTGATGATGATGACCTCCAAGCCTTCAAACTCTTCACTAGATCTTCAATATGAGTGTTAGTGGGTGTTTTTATAAGTGAAAACCGGATAGAACTCTCTTCAAGGCATACCAAATGAGTGCAACATGAGCCACTATTCATAGGCAATCTGGAGTGAGAAGCACGGCCCCGTGCCTTGGTAGGCACGCCCCCGTGTTTTATTATGACATGTGCCAAATTTGTTTTGTCGTTTCTTGTAGATGACCATGGCCCCGTGGGCAAGGGGCACGACCCTGTGCTTGTGTTCCCAGTTTTTGTCTTTTCTTGTAGATTTTTGTCTTTTCTGGTGTTTAGAAGCATGGGGGCGTGTTTCTTAAAGCATGGGGGTGTGTTTCTTGCCTTTCGTGTGTTTTCTTCCGTTTTTCTTCGTATTTTCGCATGTTTCTTCGTTTGGGGCTTGGTTTCACCTGAAATTGTATTTTATTATGATAAGTAGCCTTCTGTGCTATTTTATTTGATAGAAATTGCAGTTTTTAGAGGTTATTTGATACTAAAAAGATGTATAATTTTATGTACATCAGTTGTCACGGTTGACAGCTTAGGGTGTCGGTCATATGGCATTTTCGGGTCTCGCTCAGGTCCATAGGGTTGAATACTGTGGTCAGGTTATCACCCAGGTAAGGAATAACGTCTTACCTTTAGTTCTTGGAACCATTTTGCCAGTGCTCAACTCACAGTTTCTCTTCCCCTTTCATTTATCGTAGGGACATGCCACATAACCTATCCCTAAGGTGAACGAGTGAAAACAACAGGTGGGAATTCTTAAGGAATTTCCTGAAAATAAAAGCAATCTAATTTTTATAAAGTTTTCTTTGAATGTTGAGGCATAGCCTCGGAGTTTGCGTGTGTGTGTGTGCATAACAATACAATAATTAGTCAGTAATTATCTAAGAAAGCTGTAAACAATTTAAAATTAAACACATAAATGTAAACATATATGCACGTATGGGGCTCCTAATCATGTGTCTAAGGCAATTTCTAATGACCTATCTTAAACCTTCGGCTTTGATATCAATCTGTCACACCCCAACCTACGGAGGAAATGTCGGGGCGCCAACTAATTGTCACAGCTCTCAAGGTTACTATCATGCATTATTAAAAGTGTCATATCTATTAAATAAATTTTCAAATAACAATTATTCATACAAAATCCAAATACACAAGTACATATATCAATAAATAACAATATGTCTCATTAAGTTTTCTTCTAGCATAAATCCTTAAGTGATCTTGTACTTCACATCAAACGATAACCTGCATATGCGTTGAAAATAGAATGGTTTTGTCAACACAAGGTTAAGTGAGCAACACACCTATTTAAATGTTCATATAGAAAATAAGTATTTGCAACAACTTATATGAGAATAACAAATTAACCAAATGAGCAAGTATAACTGAGATGTCGAGAAGCACAAAGCTATAACGACTGGCGTATGATCATACTAGACTGAGATTATGTTGGACCTCTCCGAATGCGAAAGCATATAAGCAAAAATACGGTAAGACGATAAGACAACGTGACGCTCAAGTTGTATCAATGAACGAATCCTAAGTATTAATGAAAACCAGAAAATACAACAAATCAAAATAATGGACAATATATTAATAATGACTCGAGTTTGAGGGTTTTAAAATAAATTATTTTAAAGACTATTTTTATAAAGATTGTTAAAATATAATTACAAAATAAACATTTTTTGATTATAAGCATTATTTTATTTAAGGTTGTACAATATTAGTAATTTGTTTATCATATAATTATTATGTAAATATAATAAGATATATAAATATAAAATTATATATTTTATATCTAAAAAGAAAAAAAAAGGAAAAAAAAAACTTTTAACAATTCTAATAACTATTTTATATATAAGTGTGTATATATATATATAGTTTTAAATCAAGGTTCGAAAAGTTAATGGGTTATTATGTCGGTTTTAATAAAATATTGATTATTTATAATATTTATAAAGTATTTTAAAAGTTTAATAAATTATTATATTATAAATAGGAGCCGTGGAGAAAAATAAAACCAAAAACCAGGCTGGGGAAGGTCGAACCCGCGACCCCAGCCGGTTCTAATGACCAATCAATAACAACACCAGCCACCTGGGCTGGTTTGGTGTTTGAGTAATGAACACATTGTAATAGATAAATATACGAGCCTGGTTTCATCCCTAACCTTCAAACCCTAGATAAACAATTGCGTAAATCAGTAATTGTTAAACGAAATAAGGTTAGGGCTTTTGATCTGCTCGTAATCGCGATCAAAACCATATGATTATTTACCTCAGTTGATAATCATATTGTAGCTACCACAAACTTCTCTAATCTTCAATGTTTGACCAAGTCTTTAGTAGAATATTAATTACTGACTGTTGCTTGCAATACCAAGTCAATGATGAAAGAATAATGTTAGTTAACAAAGATACTTACTGAGGATCATGTCTATCTATGATTCTGATGCTCTGCGATGATTCTCTTGAAAATTCTACCTGTCATGATCCTTGAAATTTCAACCCATAACAGAAGGTAATCTTAAATAGATACTTTATTAAAGATTTCAAACATTAGAGGCACACTTCTTAAAAGTATTATAGGGCGCTCTGAATGAAATAAAAAGATTAGGTAATTTAAAAACCAAGGTTATAAAAATAGTTTAATACTTATTTATTAGATTCATTGCCCTAAATGTAATATTAAATAATATAATAATGCTTTTACGTTTTTGCTTAGTCAAAGAACCATTGTTGAAATTAAATAATGATATCTGATATCAGGATCAAATGTGTAAAACTTTAGACTTGAAGATCAAATCCGTCTCTAATCAGAGTGTAGGACCATCAATGTAAGTTATTTAAGATCTTAAATTTAAAACGGGTCAGATGCATGACATCATGCATAGCTAATATAGTGTTCACCCAATCACCCTTCACATTCATGTAATAACCTGGAACCTAGTAATAAAATAAATCAACTCCACTCAATTATTGTAGGCTATATTTCTTTCTTTATAGATTTTATTGTAATATAAACTCAATTATATCTTATTAAATTTTTATATTTCTTTGTTTATCTTTAAAATCTGAAATCCAAGGAGTTGAAAAGGTTTAGAGTCAAAATATTGTATTTTACTACAAGTTGTGTATTTATATTGCATGTAATGTCTCAATATAAATAATATAAAACAAGTAAAAGAAATCGTACATTGCATAGGCTGGAATTTGATTCGCGAAGAAACCATAACTATTTTGCCAGTATCTCGTTGGAAACCCGAAAGGATCTAAACCTTTTCTCTGTAGTTGCTTTAATCCAACGCGTTGTGATGGAGAAGTGACGAGAACGTACTTGGTCGTTTTGTTTTGGTTCGTTACTTTACCATCAAAATATATATTTCATGATAAATTCTAAAAGTTCGGTAGCCAAAGTATAATAGGAAAATGTTTGGATGTTAATTTTTATAAGATGGAGCGGGTCAAAGTATCAAAAACAAAAGTAAAACTCATATTAATTACTAAACGTGGAAAAGCTAACATGTAAATATCTGAAACTTTTTTATGGCAAAACTGAAATAAACAAAACTATAGTTACAAACTTGAGAGACCAAACGTACTAAGTATTGGTGATAAAATTTAAAAAGTTAAAACTTTGAAAGTTGTTAAACTTGAGGGCTATTAATTAGAACATAATAAGTTTTTTTTTGGCAAAATTAAAAGGATTAAAACTTTGAAGTAACCTTTAAACATATAAATAATTATTTCACACTAATTTAAATGCACTTGATCAGATTAACCTGTACAACTAAGAATTCACCACAAGCTAAAAATCGGTTTTTAAAATATTGGTTTAAGCATTCTATTTTAACGCACTAGCTAGGTAAACTCTTTTCATGTACATTGACAACTCATTTTTATTTTGAACTATCCAAATTAGTGGCATCACTCCTTTCAAATATCTTAAAACATGTTATATTATTTAATTAAAATAACTATACAACTATAAACACAAATTGAAAAACTTTCACTAAAAATAAATTTTACATAATTCAAAGATGTATTAGTTTTTATTAATTCTAACTATCATTATTTGGTCTTTGTTGGTCCCAACTAACGAGTTGGCTGATAACGATCCCATCTTTTATCATATTTGTTCCTAACGGTCCACAACTAACAGAATGATAACGTTGTTAGTTGCAGGCGACCGAAAAAACGTTTTTGGCCGGAAAAACTCACATTTTTCCCGGAAAACTCAACATTTCCGTCCTAAACATCTCCGTAACCTTAGATCGGACCTTTATAATGGAAATCAGAGAACATAATTCAACAACAATAACAAACTGATAAATAATTGTATCTTGGATTAATCATAGTAAAATTAATCTTCGTGAATAATACCAAAGATTGATCGAGTATTTATACACGTATTGGGATGGATAATTGCTTCTATAAAACCGTTATGACGGTTACGAAATATTGACTGATACAGCAAATTAACCTAAGTCCATCCATATTAATAAATACAATTTTAACCCTAAATTTTAAGTATATTACAAATAAGCTATAATAAACACATAAACTTAATAATATTTATAACTAGGCTTGTACCCTCCACGATGTAGCGGTACATTAACGCCCATTCGGTTGGTAGAAGTTCGTTATGATCACGGCGGTACATTAGCATGCATTTGGTTAGTAGAAGTTTGTTATGATACTAACACTAAACTAAAAACATTAATCTGTCAACATAGAAAAAGCAGTGTCATTGGTATAACTTATAATATAAAAAATTAACATATTAAAGAAAAAAATACAACTTATGATCAAAGCGACACGAATTTGGTTGGTATCTTTAAGGTTCATTGCGAAACTGACACTAAACCAAAAGATTAAATTAGAAAACGTCCAGAATAATCGCATAACTTAGTATAACAAAAATAACTCATTTAGAACTATGTGTATTGAGTCGGTAAAACTCGGAAGTTACGGCGGCAGGTAGACGCGAATTGGGTCGATTATGGTTTCTGTCACACCCTCAAAATCCACTAACGGAGTTTTACCGTCAGAGGGTGTGAACTAACAGGATCGGAATCATTAGTTATAATCAAACCATAAGTAAAGTTTTCAAACCACGAAACATTTGAGTGTAAATAAGTGCGGAAGCGTAAATTCATAAACCAAGTGTTGCGTCACGCAGGACGACTTAAAACCCAATTAATGACAGTTTAAAAACAAGTTTGCAAAAACGATAGAGTTCAATGTAATGCATGTTCCTATACCGCGTGCCCGCCTTGGCTACCTGAGAATAACATACTAAAAGTGTCAACACGGGGTTGGTGAGTTCACATATATAAATAAAGAAAATGTTTGCGTTTAAGTGTTTGCGTTTTGCGTTTGCGTTTTGCGTTACCAGATAATGTTAAGTCAATTATATATCGATAGGTAGCTAGCCTATACAACAAGTATTACTAATTGTTCGACACCGAAGCTGACTGTCTATCAATTTCCTTGCCACCATGTCTATCCCGACCATGGAAAATGTGTTAGCCAAGATTACACCCACTCGACCTCCAGTCGAGTTTAGCGTTGGGTGAGGTTTGTCAAACCCAGTAGTACTACTCAACAGTGACTCGCTATTATCCAAATATTAAATGGTTTGATGTTATGAAGGACTTTAGTTGGTTTGTTTGCCACTTAGCCTTTACAAGTGATATATAACTAATAACAAAATCTAAAGCGTTTTGGAGTATGTATTCTCCCCCAAGTAAAAGCGTTTAAAAGAGTAAAAGGGGAACGTGAAACTCACTGTTTGCGAAGAATTCAAAGACAAGTCAACCAAGAGATGCGCGTCACAGAAAATCCTCACTAGCGTTCTAAAACAAGAATGAGATTTTCTAAGTGTTGGAACTATTATTGAGTCTCTAGACTCGGCACATAATACCTATGCATAAGATACGTTTCGTGTTTAGTTTGTGAATTGTGTGTGACTCAACAAACACATTTGTGATACGTTACATGTGTGAACAACTTCTTACGTGTCAAGTATTAATATTGTACATTACTAGCAATCATTCCCCACAAGGGCAATTTAGTAAAAAACATAGCAATTATCTAGCAACAAGCACGTTTCATGTATTTTCATATAGTTCAGCAGCTAGTTCTATCAAGACAGATTTCTACTTGAAAGATTACTCTATTCAACAGATCATAACATATCAATTAATTCACCAAAAATCGTCACAAAAGCACACATGAGTTAGGTTTCCAGAACTATTTTTATTGTATTTTTATTCCACATAGATTTCTCACAATGATCAAAATATTACAGTAAACTCACAGCAGTCAAAATCATGCGCAACAGAATGATATTTGTTATTCCCGTTAAATGGTAATTCCAATTAATGCAAGACCAATTGGGTTAGATTTCTAACTCAATGTATTTTCTTCTAGAAGTGGAACCAACCCATTTGATCTTGTAGTTTATGAGATATCTTAGTCGCAAAACAGCCTAACAGCAGGTCTCACAATTCAGACTTGCACTTCAGTTTTGTAAAATAATAAAAGTTAACTTTTACACGTCCAAAAATTACAAACTTGGACTTTATAGAAACTAGACTCAACCTATTACACTGTAGTGTTAATAATTTCGACCAATTACCACATTAACATTCAGTTACAGTCGTCTAAACATAAACTTAACAATCTGTCCAGTACCAGTTTACATCAAAACTCAACATAACAACAATCTATGAACCATAATCCATGCATATAACACTCTAGACACAATTTTTACCAACCATGCATATCAATCTCACATTACACACATAGTTAGGGTTTTTCTTGAAAGTTTAAAATCAAAGAACAATGATTAACAATAACAATAACACAATTAGTTATCAATTTCATTAGCAAATCATCATCAAGCATATGATCAACCCTAACTCATCTTAATCATCACTTTCAAGAGTCTAGGGTTTTGATTAACCCATTCAATATCAAAATTAAACACAAAGAATGCATAGAGTAGTTGTTAATACCTTCCTAGCACTTTAATTCTTCAACCAAACTTGAAAAATCCTTGTGTGTATGTGTGTGTAGGGTGACGGCAGCCAAGGGAGAGAGAGGGGAGGGGGCCGATCGGGTTGTAGGGGAGGAGGGAGGAGGTTAGGGTTTTTATTAATATTAATAATAATATGTTACACAAAGGCCCCTCAACTTTTAGTTATTACTTTTCTAGCATAAAGTAGCTTTTTGCATCTTGAGTTAATGTTTAACACAATATTATCAAATAACACATAAGCCTAACACATAATTATCAAATAATTATTGTTTTGATGTTTGTCGTTTATTCACCAATGGTTTGCGTCGACTCGTTTGCGTTTCGGTGCAATCCCGAAAGACTACATGTGTAGTGATTGTCAAGCGTCATTTAAAACCCTAGTTTAAATGTAATGAGATGTGCGTTATAGATCGAGTGATCTTAAGTTTGAATTGACGGAGTTTGGATTAACGGAGTTAACCTGAAATTGACGAGAGTCACAGTTTCCTTCTTTAAGACACATGAACAAAAAAAAACACCAATCGTTACGGCGGCGAGTGGACCTGCATTGATTCAGTTCCAATTACATTCGTTACGATATTGAACAAAAAAATAATCAAAATATCATACAATGCGTCATAAGATGGTACCGCCACATGGGCCAATGATGCTTGTTATCGTTGTTGAACAATAAAAACGGTCGGTAAAACCTAGGTATCATGGCGGAGATTCGATTCGAATTGGGTTGGTTTCGGTTACATTCGTACAATATTGGAACTGGAATTAAAAAAACAAAAAAAGGGTGATGTGTCAGAAGCTGGTGCCGCCACGTGGACCAATTACGGTATTGTGGCACCAAGCTTCTCTTATGTTATATATAATAATTTTAATACACTCCCCTAAACATTATTAGGTTTAAGGGAGGTCTTGGTTTTTGACAGACTTTGAAAGGCTTCTTCCAACATCTTTGTCTTCATCATTTCCTGCTTCAATTTGTAAATTACTCATATGATCACTACCCTTATGATTTCTTCTTGTTCCATCTTCAAAGTCGTGCATATACAACCTGTATTCAAACTCAAACACATCCAAATATCTTGCATAAATTAGTTTCATAACATATCCTTCGCAACCTTTATCCATAGTCCTTTTCTATCCACTCTCGCATTTCCTCCTTCTCTTTTCACCACAATATAAAGATTTAACAATTCCACTTTTTTATTTTGGTTGTTGTATGGTGGTACCAAATGATTTAATGAGAGATAATCATTGAGGAATCAATGTATTATTATCTCAAACTTGTTCCTTAAAAGTTCCTTATATGTATAAACAAACTCAGAATCATCAAGCAATTTATGAGAGCAATACAATCATCAAATGTCCTAAATTCTAAGACATGTATGATTTCTTTATTCCAATTAAATCTTTTACAATCAAGACTTATGTTCTCCATATAATCTTCTAACGAACGACCATTATCATTCTTCACAAACTTTCCTTTCTCTAACTTCAAGAAATTTTCATTATCCTTGTTACACTTATCAACATAATCCTAATTTTTTTTTTCTTTTTATCCTCTATTTTATCCATGTTCTGAACAATTCTTTTTTCTTTGTTACCCTCTATTTCATCCATTTCTGATGGTGTTTGGGATTTTAAACATTTGAAATATATGACCAGTAAAACCCTCTAACCTTACGACATATACTTGAAGAATTAATTGATCATAACTTAGGGCATTCTTATCAATATTCGGAATATAAAACACATTAGGATAAACATAGTTTCTTGTTCTGTTTCAACGACTGTGTTTCCTAATCCTCTTATGAATATTGTTATTGTACCCTCAAGCGTTGTTTCTATCCAAATGAACTTTTGATGCAATTAAACATAGACAAATTACCCGATATATGTGATGTTTGACAGTGTAACTTATGTACCATATATTTTCCCATAAACCCTTCATGATAGTTTTCTTTGTTGGATTGATGTCTGGTTCCCACATCTAAGGATTGTGTTAATTGCCTGGCCTCATGATCTTCTTTAACCCGACAATGGGCAATGAAGTGCCTAAAATCTTTGCAGTAGTAACAACGTTGTTGCTTCTTCCTGACCCTTCTTTGTTTGATCTTCCGTTGTTCGATGATACAACGTTGGCAAGGCATCATGATGATAAATTTTGAGAAATTGATTGATGTGTGTGTAGGGTTGATTTTGATAAAAAATAACCGTGGCTCTGATACCAAATTATTGAAAATCAGAGAACACAATTTATCAACAATAACAAACTGATAAACAATTGTATCTTGGATTAATCAAAGTAAGATCAATCTTGTTGAATAATACCAAAGATTGATCATGGATAACTGCTGCTAAAAGTATTGTTTTCGTGTGTTTAAAATACGAGTAGAAATATTTGGATTTTGGTGAAGTAAATTGGTAAAAATAAAAGTGGGGTATTTTAATAGTTAAAAAAAAACTAATTTTTTTCTTAATGCTAACGAGGATATTGCCTTTCAACAATGGGAATGTTTCAAAGGGTTGCAATACGCACATCCCATCTTTCGCGACGTATCACCACGGTGGCGACAATGTACTTGCTTATATTGAAGTACCCGAAAGGGGTATCTGCAAGGTGACCCGACCATGGGCGGACCTACGGTGGAGCTACAGGGCTGTGAAAAAAAATCATTTTTAGTATTATATATGTCTTAAAATCCCAATCGACCCCTGTTGAATTTTGACTCAGACCTCTATAAACTAGTTAAAATTGAGCTTGGACTAGCCGGAAATTATCCAGTGTATGTAGAATGCTGGAGGTGAGTGCAAGGTTCAAAATGAAGAAGATGGTTAATATTTATATGGTAATTAAAATTTAGAATTAATATACATAAATAGGTTCCATGCAGTCATATACAGTAAGTGTCAGAAAGACTATTTTACTTTTTCAATATCATTTTTTCTAAATTGATAAGCAAACGTTTGTTGTCTAGTTTTGTATTTACTTAATTTATGTGAGATACTAAATTTAAATAACTTTTGTTTTTAATCTTTAGTATATATATATATATATATATATATATATATATATATATATATATATAGGATTGGTTTCCTTAAGAAACTTTAAAATAGTTAAAAACTCTAAGAACTCTTACGAGCCCATTAATATGACTAATCAATGGTTATAAATAAATCATGGCATAATTGTAAATAACTGGTAATATGAGGGGTAATTTTTATTAGGATGAGGGCATAGTGGTAAAAGCAACGGTTTTGGTCAGAAACAAAAATCCCGATTTTTACTAAACCCACGTTTTCTTATATCCCAAACTCATCAAACCTTTGTTTCATACATATTTAGTATGATATTCATTTTGATTTCGTTTGGTACTGAATGCAATTAAACATGTGTGACTTTGTAAATAAACATAAAATTGACAGTATATACAAAACATAAAATTTACATATATGCATGTTTACATAAATTTGTATCTATGTAATATTCGGTAATCGATTCCAAACCGTCAAAACCGACCTGGAACTGAACCAATTTTTAGCATATGGCATAAACGAATCTGAACTGATTAATAAGTGTAATGTTTGGTTCGGGGCCTTATTTCTAAAAGTTTAACTCGTCTCACAGATTTCACAGTTCTTACGGTTCTTACGCGGAACCGTTTTTCTATTTATGTATTAAAAAAATCACCAAGCATAAACAATATCTTCATGTGATTCATTCATGTAAATAACTCAAATCTGAAAAATACATTTGTTGATGGAAGCATAAAAGATAAACCTAGAAGCTTACATATACGTAAAAAGAAAAACACAAACATGAAAATTACATCTACTATTGTAATAAAACAGGGTTTTTCAACACAGGTGTCTTATTCACATGAGCTCTGTCTTTTATTTTCACTTCATGTTAAGGTGACACGTGGTTTCACCACAATTGGGAAATTGACGGTTCCAAATTACAGTTTCATTGTAATCCTCAACTCCCACGTTTCATTGTGACACGTGGTTTCATAATAATAATGTTTTATTGTATGCAACACAAATCCAACATCAGATTCATCGTACTTAAATTAATAACATTTCTAATTTTGAAGGTTAAAAATTATTTGGGGAGATTTATTCATTAACGAATACTTAGTGAGATTTTCTAGGAGATCTATTATTATGGTTATTTGTTCAATAGACCATAATACCCTTATCTTTAATTAAAAAAATAAATTAATAAATAAATCTAATTGGTTGAGATGAGTTTTCAAAGTTCTTAATAAGATTAATGGTTCTCAATTGATTTCAACCCTATACATATATATATATATATATATACACACACAACACTAGGGGTGGGTTACTGTACAATAATCAGTTATCGTACATTAGGTACGCGACTTCCTACACCACAGACTCTAATTGAAATTAAAACTGCTTAGTGGCATAATTGTAATTAACCTAAAAATACTTGACGCATACCCATCAAAGTCCACCATCGCGACCATCGTCTACTGTCATGAGCACCACCATCGTCCGTCACCACCATCGATCATTGGTCACAGGTCAGTTAAGCAATTTCTAATTGAAATTGAAATTGTTGATGAACTTAATTGATCAATTAACCTTGAAATTGATCTAATTAATCATCAATTTGAAGCTTTCGTCGATTAATTTTGAGTTTTGAGTTCTGGGTTTTGACATTGAACGTATTAACATTAAGTTTATACGATCTGTTTATACATCCTGTTTAAACATATTATATGTTCTGTTTAAACATTCAGAACATAATCAATAAAACTTTAAAAGTTCAGTACAAAAAGTTTATACGTTCTGTTTATACATTTTTTAATAATGTTGTTTATAAGTTCAGTACAAATATTGTGTTTAAACGTTCTGAAACAAAACGGAATACCTTTAAACGTTCTGACCAAAAAAGAACATCTTTAAACGTTCTAATACATTCAAAGAAGATTTGGGTGTTCAAAAAAGTATTGAAGTTCTGATAAAGTTTAGAAGTTCTAAGAAGTTCTGTGTGTTCAATGTGGTAAAGTTTAGAAGTTCTAAGAAGTTCTGTGTGTTCAAAACTGATAAAGTTTAGAAGTTCTAAGAAGTTCTGGGTGTTCAGAACTTCTAAAACTAACAAAAAAAATTAAATACATGTAAACATGAAATTGAACATTGAAATCACTTCATATAATCTCATAATCATCAAACAATCGTCAATCGACCGTTAATTTGATCATTGATTCGATCATATGAACAAAAAATGGAACGTCTGCAACTGGGTTTACTCAAAACTCAAAATTGATTAATTGAAACTTCAAATTAATGATTAATTGGACCAATTTCAAAGTTTAATTGATCAATTAGTTCAACAATTTCAATTTTAATTGGTCAATTTTATCAACTGACCTGTGAAAATGGCGTGACGAGGAAGATGGTGTTCACGACGGTACCGTCGACGGTCGCGACGGTAAATGCAATCATTGGACGGTAACGGTGAAGGCGTACAGAATCGATGGAGCAGTGGAGCAGAGGATCAGAAACGGTCGCGTGTTTTTTGAAAATCGATGGTGAAAAAACTCGCGTATCTATTGTATGATAAGGGATTATTGTATTTGATCCTTTATCTACAACACTATAGAACTATAGAACTAGATAAATAGATGATTATGTGACCTAAACCGAAAATTTCACCAACATGAATATAGCATTGCATTTTCAACCTCATAAAAAATTACGGGTCGTGTAATTTAAAAAAGTGAAGATTGAGATTTTTCAATAGCTTTACTAAGGAATAATGAGAGAAAGTAGAAGATCAGGTTTTTAGGTTAAAATTAAAAAGTATGAAGTTACGAAAACAATAATATTTTGTTGCTTTTATTATGTTTCATGTACTTTTTGACTATATAATATTTTGTTTGATTATCTTATTTTATATATGTCCCAACCTCAATTGATATGACCGGAACAATCAAATCACACCGAAAAAAATTATATACCGATTTAGGTTGACCCGAACGGCCGAACCGAACCGAATTTTTTTTAATACCGATAGTCAACTACTTACCCATAAAAAATATTCCGACCCTTGTGAAAAAAAAAATTTTGGGTCCGCTACCAGACCCGACTTCGACTGTGTGAAACAAATAAACCCAAGGGGTTATTCATAGAGAACCTGTTGTTCAATTAATAAAATAGTGGGAAGATACATCCCTCTATTTCAGAGGTTAAGTATTCACATAATGCAAGATGCATGTATAGGTCGTTAATAGTGTTGTAACTGAATCAAAAATTGAGAAAATCATTCGCAACTCATATTTACGTTCGTTTATTTAACTTCGGTATTACCACTTTTATAAAATTTAAGAGCCCAACAACACAAAGGGATTTTCTTGTGAGCAGAAACATACTTTAGTGCTGACACTAGTAGCGGTGACATCTGGTCAACAGCGACGCGGCAATAACGGCGACATGTTGCCGCTAAAAGTATTACCGGCGAATTTGGTCATTTTTAACGGAAACATTTGTCGCCGTTATTGAGTACGTCTTTTCTTTGTAGTGATATCACCTTTAAATTGGGGTAGATCCCCTTGCTCGCCATCAGAGAGTAACAAATCAATAGCTTTTCAAATCCTGCAACCCAGTATAATACAATCTATTCCATCCAAATGGAGGAAGGAATTATGTAACATTTACAAGGGGAAAAAAATGCTGAAAGATGGATTGGGATCATATGAACCACTCCTCCATTAAAAAAAACGACTCATCATCTAACAACAATATGAACTATGATTAATTATTTCTCTGTCTTTTTATCGATTAATTTGCAGGTTTACAGCGAACAACTTTTCCCAAACAAAAACAAATACATATTAAGTCTTGTGTAATCCAGACGATAATCGAAGAAATACGTACACATCGTTACTTGATCACAACTTACTTGTAAAGTCCCACTATAAGATTTACATTGTTGAATTTGTTAAAGACCTTGCCATTTATAGAACTACCAGGAGGGCGTACGGCATCAAGACCCGGTGCATCAGCACGGTGCAAACTGTCATCATTCCCACCAGCTAAGCCATTAAGTGAGTTCTCTGCAGGTTGAATAACTGAGTGGGACAAAGCAGTGACTTCAGATTCACCAGCCTCCTTGAATTGAGCAAACTGAAGTTTAATGTTTTTCTTAAAGTCCTTGCCATTTATAGAGCAGCCAGGAGGACGTACGACATCAAGACCCGGTGGTACAGCACCGTGATTGGTTTGAGCTGGCAAATCGTCATCATTCCCACGTGCTAACGCATTAAGTGAGTTCTCTGCAAATTGAATAGCGGAGTGGGACGGAGAGGTGACCTCAGATTCACCAGCCTCCTTGAGTTGACCAAACTGAAATTTAACGTTTTTCTTGAAGTCCTTGCCATTTATAGAGCAGCCAGGTGGACGCACGACATCAAGACCTGGTGGCACAGTACCGTGATTGGTTTGAGCCTGCAAACTGTCATCATTGAGTAGTTGAAGATTAATATTGTTGTTATTCTTAAAGGTCTTGCCATTTATAGAGAGGCCTGGAGGACGCACAACATCAAGACCAGGCGGTAGAGCACCATGATGGGTTTGACCCATTAAAGTGTCATCGTTACCACCAGGATCCATTTTTGGTGTATACAAAAAAACAAAAGTTTTCTGATGAGGGTATACAAGTATGGAAAGTTGTATGCATATATAGACGACGCTAGAGATGCTTCGTTATTGATAATCAAGAAGTCAATCAGTTTACATCTGTTCTTAAAAAAAATTAATTTTAGTATAACTGGGACATTTTTTTTAACATGTCTTTTATGATTAACTGGATTCTTAATTTATTTATAAGCAACCAACTGGCTTTGTTGATTTCACACGCTTACCTAACAAATGGCTTTGCTGGTTTCACATAGAGTTGACTTAGGGGCTATTGTTTACCACTTAATGGAACCATTCAGATGTGTATGTCTGAATCGGTCGTATATAGATGTGTTTGGTTGTTAAAATAAAACATCTGAATGGCTCGGTATACCACTGAACCATTCAGAAGACTCATATACCCTTATACCCACTACACCTCTGCACCATCTCCACCCCTTTCTTCACCATCGGTCTTCACCTCCGCACCATCAACCTCCTCTGCCGCCGGATCTGAACGCCACTTCCATTTCTGCTCCATCAATTCCATCCTCGTTGTTAACCAGATACAATTCATACTTCTTCTCATCTCCTTATTTCAACTTCTTAATAAACCCAAAAAAGGCCTTTAATGAAACGCATTGGGTGTTATTAAAGGGCACAGATGACATGCAAATGTGTATCAATGAAGCCACGGTCATAAATGGAACATGACAGACATTTGCGTGTCATGTTTAATGACACATGCTTATGACATGCGTTTATGGCACGCTTTCATTACTAGCATTTACGACACCAATATATAACAAGCATTTATGCATGTCAGTGAATAGTTCTTTTTTTTTCATAATTACTAATATTTATATTAATGACACAAATATAGAAGCAAAACTATCCATTTCATTTGGCATCTTAAGTCAAAATATTACAAATATTCCAAGTTAACAAAAATATTGATTAATGTTCAATACCATACATATCATTACCAAAAAATAAACTTTGTCGCATAACTTGACCATTCTTCTCAACTGCATTAAAATCCGCCTCCGTGTTTTCTCCCCCCACCCACCCAACCTAAACGGAAATTAAACAAAGAAAGCGTTACAAAGTTTGGCGGGGTCATAATGAATTGGGTCAAAACAAATCAATATAAACATAATCAAACAAATAAATTACAGTTACCTTAATATGATGAGTATTTGAAGTCATTCATGAACGATCTCCTTCATGAAATTGAGATGTGTATGGGCAAGAAGACAAGTGAACAATGTCATGTGTTTTCAAATAGGTAGAAAGTTCATTGGAGAAGTATTCGGGTGCATTATCAATGTGTAGGGTTTTAATGAATGTGTTGAATTGATTTTTGACATAAGAATGAAACTCACGTAAAACTGAATTAATTTCATTACGAGTTTTTAAAAGATATACCCAAGTAACATGAGAATAATCATCAATGAAAATGATGAAGTACTAAAATTCCAAATCCTAATGTGTATATATACCCCACCCTCTTTCTAAATTGCTTGCTTTTGATTTCTAAGTTGTAACCATTTAAGAAAATTAATAATTTCATAATCATTATAGCTTCATTCACTTGCTTCTCTTTTTATGATAATATCGATTCATTTCACCATGCAATTCAAAATATAAAATATAAAAAATAATATCATACCCATAGCCTTCTTAAGTCTCATTGCAATGAGTTACTATACAAACATTATTCATTACACACAATTAAATTTTTGGCATATAGTGTTCGCGTGTATGGTTTGTTGGATGTTTTTTTTGTGCGTGGGTTACATCGTGTTTGGTGAAAACATGGGTGCCTGCGTGATGCGGCATGCGTGTACGTAACGACATTGAACGCATAATAAGTGTCGATACATGCGTCACTTGATGACGGTGCACACATAACCCGAAATTGGATGTGTAACCCGTGCAAAGCAATACGCGTGTAACCAAAGATTAAACACATATAACATGCTTAACCAACACCGCGCGTGGCGCCGATTTGAGCACATACCAAGATTAGGTAGCGCACGTTACGTGGTGTTGGGCACACGTTTATCATCCCTGATGCATGTAACAATGGCATCTGTGTGAACAATGGCAATAATCAAGAAACAAAGCTGAAATATACAGTAATTCACATAAATCATTTTTTAAACCAACCTGTTTTGACCCGAATATGTTATGATCCGACACCGTAACTTGAAACGTGTTCTAACTTGACTCCTTTCGAGTCAAACCCATACCAACCTGACTCTAACCAAATTAACCTTTTTTTTTACTTGTTCTGACCTTAATCTAGCTTTTCACATGACCACGATTTCACCCGACTTGACATGTTGCCAATTTTTTTCTAACCAGTAATCTTGGTAACGTGTTGATTTTTTTTAAAACTAAAAAGTATAAAAGGTATAGAAATACGATATTCAAATTAAAGTGAAGTTGAATGACAAATATTCTATCTATTTTTTATAAATGAAAGTTTACGGTCAACATTGGTGAATTAAAGAACATCTTACCCTTAAATTTTCAAAATCATATGCATTATGGCTTGTATCTAAAACCATAAATCTTGTACCTCTATAATTTTAAGAGATCCTTTCTATTTGGTTTATACATAGAATAAATATAGATATTAAGTTGTGTGTAGTTAAGACATTTAGGAGCGTCATTAGCCTGCCACCTCAGCTTCCACCAATAACATGCATGCATAATGAATTTTTTATTTAATTTAATTTATTAGTTAAAACCACCACACCATTGTGAAATGGTGGTTTTAGTAAAGATCCAACACCTACGTGGCACTTTAACGTTGCTGATATGTTAAAACCACTACACAATAATGTAAATCTAGACATTATCTGAATTGCACTTCTCCAGCAATAAAAATATGCTTTGCAAATTGCAAAAGCCTTTCACAAATTGTCAACAATACGGAGTCCACAACATACAAAAACACACTTAAAATTCCAATAACTACTGAACATATTTGTAACTGGATTGACACTTTAACAATTTTTATTTTGCTATATATGAAATCAAAAATTAATAGTCAACAGTCCCGCACATAAACCATAAGAAAATACAATACTACAGATACACAGAAAATAGAACTTGTACATTACATCAAACATCTCGTCTACTAACTTCTTTAAATTCTTATCAAATAATGGTTCTTTGCCCTCAATGTGGGATATGGTTACATCACAATTTTGAGGGGAACTTCAAATTTCATATCATCCACTGAAATGACAATGATATTTGTAATGAATTTATATATGATCTGATAATAATATAATAAGCATGTAAACGAACCGAACGTTCATGAACTATTCAGCAGGAAGTTCGTTAATTTAATTTAGTGAACGGGCATGCACAAAATTTTAGTTTCACTTAACTAAACAAACAAACATGGACACACTTTTTGTTCTTTTATTTATGTTCGTAAACATCCGTTTATGTTTGTTCATTTATGTTAATTTTTTTATGCTCATTTAATTTTAATAAATAAATAAATAGTTATATTTATATAAATATAAACTCAAAAGGGGATCGTTTTGTTGTAATTGTGTAGACTCGTGATGATATTATGAACAAATCATGTAAATTTAAACCACTAATATAGATGTGTTTTTAGATGAATTGTGATGTATTAGAACTTTTCATTTGTGTTCATTAATGCTAACTTATGCTCGTTTGTGCTAGTTTATATTTGTCTCAATTATGTCAATTTATGTTTTGAATGAACAAACATTAACAAACACGGACATGTTCATTTTCTTAATGAGCGAACATGAACCAAAATGAATATGCCCTTATTTGTTTTCGTTCGATTCATTTACAAGCCTAATATATTACGTATTGCATTAATTCAAGAGTTTCCCCTAAAATTTCTAATCACTTATCTAAAATGAATTATTATCGAAATTATAAGTATACTTTAACAGCAAATTAACCACTATCAAGGTCATCAATATTCATGCACAAGAAGTCTGTTAAAGGTTGGAATTATAAAACTAAAAAAAGTTAAAAGTCTTATCAATCTCTTGGATCGTAAACGTTTCTATATCATGGGTTTTACCAGATAAATTGCAGCCATGTAAGTTTTCAGCTCGGTAATTAAGTAATACCCGTGAAACCTGCCTACCCTTCACGTCGTACTCGCGTAATATCTGGACCAACGTATGTGTTATACTATTTGGCTACAAACTGAATCACCCAATCTAGTTTTGATATATTTCATATTTCAATTCTGCCATTTTGCAGTTTTATCCCCAAAATGCCCCTAATATAAGTTCAGCGGTTAATGAACTATGGCCCGTTGGATGCCTGTAATAAGCGGCAGTTAACCTGTAAATCGATTGCTGCCAAAATTCCGAGAATGAAATGCTAGAATTGCAAAAGAATCATATTTAGAGTATAGAAAGTCCGGAAAAGACACCATCAACCCTAACACAAGTTTGAGTGCAAAGAAAAATAGTTAAGCATCCACACAAACCATATTTGATTTATAACGTGTTACCCTTATCACCAACTGAGATGAACCTGATCGGTTCACAACATGTTAGCCCGTTAGCAAACACTCCAAATATCAGCCTACTTTCGTCCCAGAACTATTATAAATATTTCAAATCCTCCTTTCACTTTGATTATGACCTGGAGTCAGACAACCAATGAATGAGATTTCTAGATCAATTGAAATACAAATTCAGTGACTCAAAACATCAAACGCTAATAGATGCCCAAATTTAGTTTAGATGCCAAAAAATTAACAGGTAAACTGGTCTCAGATGACCTTATGGTCATCATCATCGACTCAAGCCACCAAACCCATAAACATCTAAAAATATTAACACTACTAATTTCAAACAAAGTACGACTCAGCGTCGCTACGGCTTCAACCGAGATTGCCACGCCATGTAGCGAGCCACCATCATCGCCGACTAAAAGAAAGAAAGAAACTGAATTTTTCCGCGATCAGAGAATATGTGCGACACAACATGTAATAAACCTTGTTTTACGCATTAGAAGCTATATTTAATTTCAACCTTTAAAAGTCTTTACATGATGTTACACTTCATGAAGCTTAGCTTCTGTAGCAATGCATGCAGAATGCTTTCATGCCAATTTTACAAAATCAAATTCATTAATTAGTTTAGCATATACTAACTGAGACTACAATGTAATAAATGTCCCAATACAAGAACACTTAGGCGCGTTAAAATCTAATATCACTTTTTAAGAAGTGTTACAACTCAATATAACCCATTAATGATCAATCCGTTGTTGTTAAAACACTTCAAACCAACAATCACCGGCTACATACATAATCAAAGCATAGACAGGCGACAACATCACCCTGTTACTTCAGCGATAGCCATAGACAACCATAAGTCGCCGGTCTCCGCCACCGCCGTCGTCTAGAGTTCTAAAATGGAACTCGGAAACAGCCACAACATCCGTCACCTAGGGCTTATAAAATCAAACCTGGCAACAGAAGTATAGGAGCCGTAATAGATGAAATCGGAGTCACAAAAGTAGCACAACACCGTAAGACTAATCAGAGTAATAACAAAAGAAATGGTAGCCACAAAACTGTCACAACAGCACCGTCATACTTACGCCACCATTGATAAACCACCGGTGGCCGGTGATCTCTCAACAATAGAGAGAAAACTATCGATAAAAATTAACAATCAGTTACATAAAATTCATACCTCATAGTGAAAAAATTAGTTAAACAAATAAAACCCCTTAATTTTTTGATAATTATAAAAGATACACCAAAATAGAAGAATATAGCATTCATGTTTAATATTAAGATAATCTAACCAAGCTAGATAATTATGATGATGCTAAGACTTCTTCTTGATGTTGTATGAAGGTTCAAGAGCTTCTCTTTCCTTACTTCTATGGATTATGAGAGTGAAAATGGGTGTGTTTTTCTCCAAAATTGTGCACACCAAATGAGCAACATGCATTGTCACACCCTCAAAATCCACTAACGGAGTTTTACCGTCAAAATGTGTGAACTAACAGGATCGGAATCATTAGTTATATCACACACCATAATTAAAGTTTTCAAAAACAACCAAGACGTACATGTCTTGAGTAAAAATGCGGAAGCGTAACTGAAAAGTAAATAGTTGCGCCACACAGGACGACTTAAAACACAGTTATCATGATAAAAATTATAAGTAGTTTAAAACAATAGTATTCAGAGAATGCATGTCCTATACCGCTCGCCCGCCTCAGCTACCTGAGATAAACATACTAAAAGTGTCAACACAAGGGTTGGTGAGTTCACAGGTTTACATAAATTAAGCGTTGCGTTTTAGCGTTACGAGATAGTGTTAAGTCAATTATATATCAATAGGTTGCTAACCTATCAAGCATGTATTACTAAGTGTTCGACACCGAAGCTGACTGTTTATACAATTGTCTTGCCACCATGTCAACCACGACCATGGTAATATGTTAGACAAAATTACACCCACTCGACCCACAGTCGAGTTTAGAGTTGGGTGGGGTTTGTCAAACCCAGTAGTACTACTCAAAGGTGACTCGCTATTATCCAATATTAGCCGGTTCGATGTTCAGAAGGACTTAGTTGGTTTGTTTGCCACTTAGCCTTACAAGTGATATATAAAGAGTAACAAGATCTAAAGCATGTCGTGAAACTCACTGTTTGCGAAGTTAACAAAAAGATCCGAGAAAAGCGCGCCTCACAGAAATCCTCACTAGTGCTTTAAAACAAAAAGAGATTTCTAAGTATTTGAACTACGAATGAGTCCCTAGACTCGACACTTAAAACTTATGCATGAGATGCGTTCGTGTTACTTTGTGAAACAAGTGCGACTCGACAAACACGTTGGTGATTAGTTACAGGTGTGAACAAGTATTAAGTTTTACCATTTTACATTATCTGTAATTTATCTCCCACAAGGGCAAATAAGTCAAACACGTAGCAAACATCGATCAACAATTCACTTTTCATGTTAACTCAATTAATTCAGCAGCTAATTTACCAAGACAGATTTTAACGAAAAGATTACTCTATTTCCTAAATCATAGCATGAAAATAAAATCACAAAAAAAATCATCACAGAAGCAAAATTGAGTTAGGTTTCTAAAAATATTTTTATTATATTTTTATCATATACGGTTTTCTCACAATGATTAAAACAACACAGTAAGCACACAGGAGTCATTATCATGCTCAACAGAATGTTATTTGCTATTCCTGTTGCATGGCTAATCAAATTAATTTAAGGCCAATTGGGTTAGATTCCTAACTCAAATTATTAACTTCCAGAAGTGGAATCAACTAAATTGGTCTTGTCGTTTGTGAGATACACTAATTACAAAACAGCCTACAAGCAGGCTTCCCGAATCAGGCTTGCACAACAGATTTGTAAATTAATAAATACTAACTTTCACACGTCCAAAAATTACAAACTCAGACTCTTTAGAAACTAGACTAGACCTAATACATCATAGAATCAATAATCACTTCAAAATACATTATTAACATCAAGTTACAGTCGTTTAAACATGTAATTATGAATCTGTCCAGCATCAGTTTTCATCAAAAATCAACAAACTATTAACCTATGAACTAACAATCATGCATACAACCCTATCATATCAATAATCAACATGTTTAACAATAAGGGTTTATGATTAAAATGCTTAATGATGTAATTAATCAAATATAATAGGTTAAAGAGTGTGTTTGATTACCTAGTTAGCACTTTAACCCTTCAATCAAGCTTGTAATTAACTTGTATGTGTGTGTGTGGAAGATCGATCAAGAGAGGGGGAGGGGTGAGGGATGTCGTCGACCAAGAGGGAGGGAGATGGAGAAATTTAGGGTTTTTGGTTAATAGTGTGTATATAATTTCCTAATATACATATTACACTTTGCACCCTCAACTTCTAGTTTACTTATTTCTAGCACAATTATTCTTTTTCATCCATAATATGATGACAATACATACAAACACAAATTTGCACATATACGTAACACATAATTATATCAAGTACTTGCTTATAATATTTATTGTTTGTTCACCAACGGTTTGAGTCAACTCGTGTGTGTTTCTGTGAAATTCCGAAAGACTACTTGTGTAATGATTGTCATGCGTCATTTAAACCCTAATTAAATGTAATGATATATGCGTTAACTGAAATGACATTGTTCATGTGATCTTGAGTTTGAATTAACGGAGTTCGGATTAATGGAGTTAACCTGAAATTGACGAGTGTCACATCATTCCCATGTTGAAAGAATTTTCGTCTCGAAAATTTGTGTCATGTCGCGATGGCAGTCTGAAAAAGGCAAAAATTTTCAGTTTGTCACATCATCCCCCTGTAGAAAGAAATTTCGTCCCGAAATTTAATTCATACCTTTGGTGTTTTCTAGCGGTTTGTCGGCCTTCGCGGTTTTCGGTGCTTGGTCAGCCCTTCAAAAAGGTGAGGATAATTTTTCATCATTTGATCCTCGCGTTCACACATGAACTCTAGTCCACGTCTTGACTTCCAACGAACTTTAACGAAGGGGATTGTTGTGTTTGAGTGTTTTGGTTTCCCAATCCAAAACTTCGGCTAGTTCTTCGATGAAGCGTAACTGTTCGTCAACTTGTAATTCGCCCAAAGTAACTGCTAGTGTTTCGTCAGAAAGGCATTTATTCAAGTTGGATACATGAGAAACATCATGTACGCCACTGAATTATGCTGGTAACTCCAATCGGTACGCTACCAGGCCGATGCGTTCGGTTATCTGGTATGGGTCAACGTATCGTGGATTGATTTTGTTTCGCTTTTCAAAGCAAACTACACCTTTCCAAGGTGAAACTTTCAGCAAAAACTTGTCATCCACTTGGAATTCTAGAGGTTTTCGGTGCTTGTCGGCATAACTCTTTTGGCGATCCCGTGTTGCTGCCATGCGATTTCGGATTTGGACAATATTTTATGAGGTCTCAAATACTAAATCTGGGCCAATGATTTGGCTATCACTCATTTCGGCCCAGCAAAGAGGCGATCGGCACCTTCGTCCGTACAATTCTTCGAACGGCACTGCTTTAATACTAGCGTGGTAGTTGTTTATAGGAAAACTCTACCAGGGGTAAGTGGGGTTCCCAACTCTTTCAGAAATCCAAAACGCATGCATGCAACATGTTTTCTAAGTTTTGAATGGTGAGTTCACTTTGCCCATCCGTTCGAGGATGGTATGTTGTGCTCATATCTAGGCGGGTGCCTAGTGCGCTCTGTAGTGACTTCCAAAAGTGCAAAATGAAACGGGAATCTCGATCAGATATGATTGAGACAGGCACTCCGTTTCTGGACACTACTTCTTTCATGCAGATGCGAGTCAGTCTTGCCATTTTGTTCGATTCCTTGATCGCTAAGAAATGTGCAGACTTAGTCAACCGGTCAGCGATCACCCAGATGGTATCGCATCCCGTCGGTGTTTTCAGTAATCCTGTGATGAAGTCCATGGAAATGTGTTCCCATTTCCACGGTGGGAGTTTCGGTTGCTGTAACAAACCATATGGTTTATGATATTCCGGTTGACTCTTGCATAGGTTAAACATTTGCTCCCGTAGGCGTCAACGTCGACTTTCATGTTCGGCCACCAGTAAAGTACCTTCAAGTCATGGTACATTTTGTCTGAGCCAGGGTGAATGGAATATCTGGATTTATGTGCCTCGTCCATCACCAGATTTCTCAAGTCTTCATATCGAGGGACCCAAATCCGGTTTTCGAAATATCGGACCCCGTCCGATTTGGTTTCAAGCTGCTTATCCATGCCCCACAAGGATTCTGATACAAGGTTATTGCCTTTCAAAGCTTCGAGTTGAGCATCACGAATCTGATTAGGCAAATTGGCATGAATCGTGAGTTGTAATGCTCGCACCTGTCTAGGCTTAACGGTTTCCTTTCTGCTGAGAGCATCGGCCACTACATTTGCCTTGCCCGGGTGGTACTTGATGGCACAATCATAATCCTTAAGTAGCTCAACCCAACGACGTTGTCGAATGTTCAACTCCTTTTTATCGTAGATATGTTAGAGACTCTTGTGGTCGGTGTAAATGGTAAACTTGGTACCGTACAAGTAATGTCTCCAAATCTTATGGGCAAACACCACAACTCCGAGTTCCAAGTCATAGGTCGTATAGTTCTTCTCGTGTATCCGTAGTTGTCGAGAGGCATAGGCTATAAACTTCTCAAGTTGCATTAACATGCAGCCGAGACCTTGTATCAATGCATCACAATGTACTTCAAAGTTTTGTTTTCATCACGCGTCACCCCAATTGTACTTAGTACCCTTGTGTGTCAGTGCGGTGAGGGTTGAGCAATCTTTGAAAATACCTCGATGAAACGTCGGTAGTAGCCAGCCAGTCCTAGGAATTGATGCACCTCAGTCAGAGTCTTAGGTGCTTCCCAGTTTTTTATGGCCTCTACCTTGCCTGCATCAACATGGATACCACTCTCATTGATCACATGTCCTAAGAAGTGAACCTCGCGAAGCCAAAATTCACATTTAGAGAGCTTGGCATACAATTGTTCCTTCTTTAGTAATTCCATGACCAACCTTAGGTGTTCTTCATGGTCGCTTTTGTTCTTGGAGTAGATGAGGATATCGTCGATAAAGACAATAAAATTTTTTTTGTCGAGATACGCCTTGCATACTTTATTCATGAGGTCCATGAATACGGATGGTGCATTGGTTAAACCAAGGGCATAACTGTACCGAGTTCTGAATGCCGTCCTTGAAATGTCTTCTTCGCGCACCCTTAATTTGTGGTAACCCGATCTCAGATCGATCTTCGAGTAGTAACTCAATCTTGAAGCTGGTCGAATATATCATTAATTTGGGGTAGGGGATAACGGTTCTTGGCCGTCACCTTATTCAGCTCCCAGTAGTGGATGCACATGCGGAAAGTCCCGTCCTTCTTTCGGACAAATAGGACAGGGGCTCCCAATGGTGATGAGTTGGGTCGGATGAAACCTTCATCCAACAAGTCCTGTAACTGAGTGGACAACTCCTGAAGCTCCGCCGGTGCGATCTGATACGAGGCTCATGCTATAGGTGCCGCACCGGGGGCTAAGTCGATTTGGTACTCGACTTGTCGAATGGGTGGGAGTCCTCGCAAATCTTCCGGGAAGACTTCGGGAAAATATCGCACAATCGGTATGTCTTTGATCCGCTTCTCCTCCGCGGGTTTCTAGATTATATGAGCTAAGATCGTCGGATGACCCTTTCGTAAATATTTTTGCGCCTTCATAAGGGTGATGATGCTAGTAGTCATGCCGCTCTTCTCGCCCTGTATTGAGATGATTTCGCCGGAATGAGTAGTGATATGAACAATCTTGTCATGGCATATAATCTCAGCTCTATTCTCGGATAGCCAGTCCATGCCAACAACAACGTCGAAACTACCAAGTGTAAAGGGTATGAGGTCGATATCGAAGGCATGACCCGACAGTTTCAACTTACATCCCGCTAGTACATGAGTTGTTTCTATAGACTTACCGTCAGCTAATTCAACAGGAAACTTAGCATCTAACGGAGTTGGAGTTAAGTCTATGAGCTTACTAAAGGCTTTCGACACAAAACTCCTATCAGCTCCAGTGTCAAACAAAATAGAAGCAAAACAGTCGTTCACAGGATACTTACCTGTAACCACGTTTGGATCGATGCGGGCCTGGCCCGATCCAATGACAAAGGCTCTACCCTTAGTAACACCTCCGTTACTGTTATTGCCTTTGTTGCCCTCATTCTGCTTCAGTTTAGGACAATCCTTCTTGAAATGACCCTCTTGACCACACTCAAAGCACCCTTTCGTTGTTGCAGGCTGTTTAGGAGCACCCTTACCCGCGAGTTCTCCTCTACAGCCCTTGGCCTGATGACCCAATTTACCGTATCACATACACTTGATACGGTCGCATGGGCTAGCATGGTGATAGTTGCACTTGTTTCACTTTGGGTACTTTCCAGCATAGCCACTCGAACCCTGTCTGCCACCGTTGTTGCTGTTGGAACTCAGATTGTTGAAGTTCCGAGAGAGTTTAAGTTTACGGCGGTGTTGTTGTTGTGGGGGTTCGATGATGAGGACCTTGTGTTATCAATCTTTCTCTTTCCATTCCCAGAGTTTTTGTTGTTGTCATTTCTCGAGTTGTCAAGGGTTTTAAAGGTGGAACCTCTAGGTGGTAACGCAGCTTGTGCTACTGCTTGATCCGTCAGCTTGTGGGCTATTCGGATCGCTTGCTGAATAGTGGTCGGTTTGGAGGACGTCACCACACCCTGAATCTGGGGATCCAAACCATCGATGTACATCTAAATCCTCTTACTTGGCAGATCTACCATCAGCGGGCACATCACTACCAGTTTATGAGAACGGGTGGTGTAGGCTTCAATTTCAGAGCCCACCATCTTCAAAGCCCAAAATTCTGACTCCGACTTTAAGATCTCCTCTATAGGACAATACTCTTCCTGCATCATATTCTTGAATTCCTCCCAATTCATAGCATTCACCAACTCCAATCCGAGTATTTGCATATTTGAATTCCACCAGGTGAGGGCTGAATCTTGCAGTGTTCCAGCAGCAAACTTGACCCTGCTGGCTGGTGGACAATTGCACATCTCAAAGGCTGAATCCGCCTTCTCTGCCTAGTACAGGAACCCTATGGCTCCCTTAGTTTCCTTAAACTAATTGGGTTTACAGTCCAGGTAATTCTTGAAAGTACATACTGTTGGACCTCCGGCTTGATTTTGAACATAGGCAGCCAGAGCTGCAGTTGCGTGGTCGTTTAGTAAGGCTTGGAGTTCTGCTGCAGTCATGTTGATGTTACCACCACCACGTCCAGCGTTTCTTCCGGCCTTTTCCCTAAAAACACAGCATACAATGTTGGACATGAGCACACGGTTTCATATACAATACACCACACGCTTCTGAGTTTGCATCCTCCTCAGCCGGCTCTTCCTCTGGGTCTTCCTCAGGATCCTCCTCCGGTTCTTCTGCGTTCGGAACAATTTGCGCCTCTAGTGTCTCGCAACGAGCTAGAGCTACTGTTGCATGGCCTCTTGCATCTCTAACTTCTTCCTACAAGTCTATCATCTTTGATTGCATCTTGATCACTAGCTTCATTAGCTGAACATGAGCATCCTAAACTTCCTTCATGGCTTAAGTCAGGTAGGAAATTCTCTTCCTATCCTCAGCTCCATCCCCTATCAATCAAGTAACATTCGCTCTCGTCGAGTGCATAATGTCGACTTCACGATCCTAACATGAGGCGAAAGCTGCGAAAGCGCGCTCCATTGGTTGGGTTAGGGGTGATAGTGTGTTGAAGGACAAAGGACAGCCCGGGAGAGGTAGTGGGGGAACTTGCTCACGGTAGACAAACCGCTCGATCAAACTCGGGTACCAACTCCAGTTACCTTTGTCCTCGTACACGTCTCCAGATGGGCGGTGCCTCTTTGTGCGGGGGCTGCTAGTGCTGGGACTACTCGAGGTGGTGATGGGTTGGGAAGCTGCGGTTCCTTTCCTGGGGCGTGGGACACCGGGTCGGATGATGATGATGCCGTTGACATCCCTACAGAATAAGTCGTGCATGGTTTACGCGCGTATGAGTGAATGAGGTAAAGAGATAAAGAAAATGAATAACTAAATATATAATATATATTCATATATGCAGTGCGTAAGATCATAACTAATGGGTTGTTGCGGTTATAGTCTAGTATGAATGCAATTCTAGTTCGCTATAACCAACGGCTCTGATACCAATCTGTCACACACTCAAAATCCACTACTGGAGTTTTACCGTCAGAGGGTGTGAACTAACAGGATCGGAATCATTAGTTATATCACACACCATAATTAAAGTTTTCAAAAACAACCAAGACGTACATATCTTGAGTAAAAATGCGGAAGCGTAACTGAAAATTAAACAGTTGCGCCACGCAGGACGACTTAAAACACAGTTATCATGATAAAATTTAAAAGTAGTTTAAAACAATAGTATTCAGAGAATGGATGTCCTATACCGCTCGCCCACCTCAGCTGCCTGAGATAAACATACTAAAAGTGTCACACAAGGGTTGATGAGTTCAAATGTTTACATAAATTAAGCGTTGTGTTTTAGCGTTACCCACCTCGGCTACCTGAGATAAACATACTAAAAGTGTCAACACAAGGGTTGGTGAGTTCACAGGTTTACATAAATTAAGCGTTGCGTTTTAGCGTTACGAGATAGTGTTAAGTCAACTATATATCAATAGGTAGCTAACCTATCAAGCATGTGTTACTAAGTGTTCGACACCGAAGCTGACTGTTTATACAATTGTCTTGCCACTATGTCAACCACGACCATGGTAATATGTTAGACAAAATTACACCCACTCGACCTACAGTCGAGTTTAAAGTTGGGTGGGGTTTGTCAAACCCAGTAGTACTACTCAAAGGTGACTCGCTATTATCCAATATTAACCGGTTCGATGTTTAGAAGGATTTAGTTGGTTTGTTTGCCACTTAGCCTTACAAGTGATATATAAAGAGTAACAAAAACTAAAGCGTTGTAGTATGTTATCTCCCCCTAATAAAAACGTTAAAGAGTAAAAGGGGCCGTGAAACTCACTGTTTGCGAAGTTAACAAAAAGATCCGAGAAAAGCGCGCGTCACATAAATCCTCACTAGTGCTCTAAAAACAAAACAAGATTTCTAAGTACTTGAACTACGAGTGAGTCCCAAGACTCGACACATAAAACTTATGCATGAGATGCGTTCGTGTTACTTTGTGAAACAAGTGCGACTCGACAAACACATTGGTGATTAGTTACAGGTGTGAACAAGTATTAAGTGTTACCATTTTACATTATCAGTAATTTATCTCACACGAGGGCAAATAAGTCAAACACGTAGCAAACATCGATCAACAATTCACATTTCATGTTAACTCAATTAATTTAGCAGCTAATTTACCGAGACAGATTTTAACCCGAAAATATTACTCTATTTAATAAATCATAGCATGTAAATAAAATCACCAAAAATCATCACAGAAGCACAATTGAGTTAGGTTTCTAAAAATATTTTTATTATATTTTTATCACATACGGTTTACTCACAATGATCACAACAGCACAGTAAGCACACAGCAGTCATTATCATGCGCAACAAAATGTTATTTGTTATTCCCGTTGCATGGCTAATAAAATTAATGCAAGGCCAATTGGGTTAGATTCCGAACTCAAATTATTAACTTACATAAGTAGAATAAACTCAATTGGTCTTGTCGTTTGTGAGATACACTAATTACAAAACAGCCTACAATCAGACTTGCACAAAAGATTTGCAAATTAATAAAAACTAACTTTCACACGTCCAAAAATTACAAACTCAAACTCTTTAGAAACTAGACTCGACCTACAACATCAAAGAATCAATAATCACCTCAAAACACATTATTAACATCAAGTTACAGTCGTTTAAACATGTAATTATGAATCTGGCCAGCATCAGTTTTCATCAAAAACTCAACAAACTATTAATCTATGAACTAACAATAATGCATACAACCCTAGCATATCAATAATAAACATGTTTTACAATTAGGGTTTATGATTAACATGCTTAATGATGTAATTAATCAAATATAATAAGTTGAGTGTGTTTGATTACCTAGTTAGCACTTTAACCCTTCAATCAAGCTTGTAATTAACTTGTATGTGTGTGTGTGTGTGTAAGATCGATCAAGAGAGGGGGAGGGGTGAGGGCTGCCGTAGACGAAGAGGGAGGGAGTGCGAGAAAGTTAGGGTTTTTGGTTAATAGTGTGTATATATATTATTTCCTAATATACATATTACACTTTGCACCCTCAACTTCTAGTTTACTTATTTCTAGCACAATTATTCTTTTTCATCCATAATATGATAACAATACATACAAACAGAAATTTACACATATAAACGTAACACATAATTATATCAAGTACTTGCTTATAGTATTTATTGTTTGTTCACCAACAGTTTGAGTCGACTCGTGTGTGTTTCGGTGAAATTCCGAAAGACTACTTGTGTAATGATTGTCATGCGTCATTTAAACCCTAACTAAATGTAATGAGATATGCGTTAACTAGAATGACATAGTTCGTGTGATCTTGAGTTTGAATTAACGGAGTTCAGATTAACAGAGTTAACCTAAAATTGACGAGTGTCACATGCATGGTTTTTATATAGGCTCATTGTGCACAAGGCATGACCCATTCTTACAAGGGGCATGAACCATGTTGGTCCCCTTGTAGTACACCACGTGCTCCCTGATGTACTATTTGGCATATAGCTAGGCACGGGGCATGTCTGGTCTAGGCTTGGGCCGGGCTGGTCCGTCATCATTTAATGCGCATGCACTGATTGTACTTTCTTGGCAGGCTTGATTGGCATGAGGCATGTCTGGCTGAGGCATGACCCAGTGTCTTCAAAAAATGAGACAATGTACTGTGTACTATATTTTTTCATCTTCTAAGGAGGCATGGGGCATGTCTGGCTTAGGATTGGCCCATACTTAGCTGGCAGACTTTCATTTTTCTTGACTCTTTTCTTTGTTTTTCGCCATTTTTGGTTTTCTAAGCTCATATATCCTATGAGAACAAATAAAGGCTTATTAGAACCGATTCTCATTAATATTATCAAGAAAATAACATGCATTGGGTATAAAATGATGCAATAAATATGTATAAATAATTATACATCAAACATCCCACACTTAAACTTTGCTTGTCCTCAAGAAAACTTAAATATAAAAATTCTCCAAATGGTAATAGATAACGAGAGCGTAGCTATAACACCCCAAAACGTTAAGTTGGCCTCGAAGAAAGACACACGAACAACCCAACCAGTGGAGATCGTATGAATATATGTAGTGACATAGGAAAACATGGTTTGTATTTATGAGTATCTTTTTATGCAAAATTACACGTTCTCACAATGTTCACTCACACTTGTCTTTATATATGATCATACATGTAATGTTGTATGTATATGAACACTCTTGTCAAAATGCAACTTGTGAAAAATAAGCTTGTCGAGGGATCTAATCTCCACCAACTAATGTGAAATATTGCATAAACGGAGAGGTAATATAAGTTGGTTTCTTGGTTTTCTGTTGTGAAGGTATGGGTATGATTGGTGACTTGGAGTTATTTTATTTTGAAAGATGTGTATGTACAATCTTGAATCGGGAGCTTTTTGATTGTTTTCAATGTCTTGAGTTCACAATTTCTTGCTCCCTTTATCACCTATTTTGTGGTGATTTACTTGAAACCTTTTTTTATGTTTTTTTTAACATAAAATTTGTTGACCGAAATATGAAGATTAAGTCTTGAATAGCATTGGTCATCCTTAAGACTTGACTTGAACTGGAAATAAAAATGGGAGTTGGCTAAATTTGAAAGGGTTGTTATGGGTAAATGATTGTGTATTGGGTGAAAGAGGGGAGTTTTGAAATGAAGTGGAGTATGTGGTTATATATGGTGTTTGAGGGAAGGGTTAAGTTTGGCTATATATTACCTCCATTTTTATGCAACATTTCGTTATGATCTCGAAAAGCATTCCCAAGACAAGTTCTAAATCACACGAAACAAATGACTCACTCAATCCGCCAAAAAGTAAGCGATGATATATTTTAATAAAGCTTGAAGCTTTGCTCAAGAGAACGGAGGGATTGGGTTTACACGCCCCATTTTGCATAAAGTTTGTCTCAAAAAATACAAACCATATTTTCGGTTTTCACATTAAGTTAAAGTTGATTCGGTGGTTGGTTTGAATGAGCGCTTTTCGAAATACAACCTTAACCTTTGGTTTTGTCAAAAATTTATTAAAAGGCTTAACGGTCTTTTATTTATTTATTTATTTATTATTATTATTATTATTATTCTTTCTTTTTTTATATATTTGACACAAAAATTAAAAAATTGGAGAGATTTTTTGAAAATATTTTATTGGACAAAACAAAGTTTAAGTAAACCCCTCCCCACACTTAAATCTCACATTGCCCTCAATGTGAAAAGAAAATCATAAAGTGTGTTATAAAGTGTTAGGAGACGAGGTAAAATGAGACTCCCCTGAATGCCGTAGTATCCCAAGCGTGTGGTCGGTGCCCAAAGTAGCCTAAAATGCAAAAAATTCAAACAAACAAAACATAGATAGCATAACAAGACAGTCCTACAAAGTCAGCCAACACAGACACAACTTAAAAGGTTTCAAAACTACAAAATCAACTAAAACCAGGTACAAAACAACTTTAAAAAAATACAAAAATAAACGAAACGGAACGGCTAGCGTTAGCAAAAGAAAACAATACACGGTTCGGCTATGCATCCTCTGATCCTGACTTCCTAGCCATGTGTTGGCGTATAAAAGTGATGTATTGTTCCATCCGTTGAAGCGTGGTCGCAAGCTCGCTAACCTAGTGAGAAGTTAAATGTGCAATTTCAAACGACCGACGAGCGTTATTGGAGGCGATCCGAATGGCCGTCATAAGATCCGCCATGGAATGAGATGAAGATGCGGTATCGTGTGGCTCAGATCGGGGTGGCGAAAGTGGAGTAGAAGTGTTCTCATCATTTTGATCAACTACAACAATTTTCATGGTGGATTGAGTGGGATAATTCGGGTCCCAAATCCGACCATTAGAATCCTTAAACGACGAATAGGGCCCGGTAAATCGGCAATAATCCCATTACTTGAACAAAGTTCAATGGCCAACTTTTTTGTAGAAACCCCGGCAGTGCCCTGAGTCGACACTCCGTAATTTCAATAAAGCTCGACAATCCAAGACCCACCAAGTAACGGTGTTTGCTCGAGGCGGCGGTGCAGTTGGTTTTGAACATGTGACAGAAAAGATAAGCGATGTTGCACGGTTCCTTTGTCACCATGGAGTAAAGGGAAAAAAGGTCCCTTAATGTGACGACTCCCGCCGTCTGACCGCGCGCGGTGGCGGAACGTGCAAGAAGACGGTGGACACACCTATGTAAAGGGTCTTTCAGAGCCGTACTTTTAGTTGAACTTGGATTATGTTCCCCTGTCCCAATCAATTCCCAGAATGCAACTCGTTGATCACCACTACCGTAAAAATCACCGGTTTCCTCGTCGGAAAAGGTGTGTTTAGCAGTGTAGAAAATGGGTTCCTCGATCTCATCAACTGTGTAAAGACCCAAATCAACTCCAAATTGGCCGATAGAGGAATTTCTCCCCAAACCTCCTAGGAGAAACTTAATGACAGAATTGTCCCATGGGTCCAACTTTTGAACGAGAACCGGTGTTTGATCTTTCGAACTCATAAACAAGACCCACGAGTATCGTGAATAATCATCAGTAACTACCAGGCAATACCAATCTCCAGAAATACTCGCACGATTCACTAGACCAAAAAGATCCCTATGAAGTCGCTCAAGAGGAGTATCAATGGAATTTAATAACTTAGAAGGATGCACCTTTTTCTTCTGTTTGCCCTTTTTGCAAGCAATACAATGATCGGAGAACTTAAAGTTCTTTAGAGATACACCTTCAACCAGGTCATTTTCCATTAGATAGTTCAACTTACGAACATGAATGTGACCCATTCTACGATGCCATAGAATGGAATCTTTCTCGGTTGCTTTCGAGAGAAAACATGTTTCGATAGATGTTGATACTTTAGGACTCATATTTAAGACATAAATATCATTCGATCGGGGTGATCTTATGATAACCATGTCCTCGGAATTCACATACCCCGGTATCAAAATCAGACACTCTTTATCTGTAAATACTGTAGTGTATTTCTTGTCACAAATTTGCGACACACTCAATAAATTATGGTCTACCTTGTCACAATAGTTAACCTTCTCAAAAGTAATATACCCATTTGAAACTTCACCTTCCTGTGTAATCATACCCCCAGAATTCCCCACAAATGCCATATAACCCCCTTGAATATTTCTTACATTTGTTAAGAGGTCGATATTTCCAGTAATATGACGAAAACATCCACTATCCATAATCCAGTTTTCACTAGAAATGGTCTTGGATGTACCCTACACACAAACGAAAATGATTAGTTTAAAAAGGCAGCCCAGGCCTCAGTCTTGGGCACCTTTTGATTTACTTGAGAAAAGTTAAACTTAGTTGAATTCAACTGTTGTTCAGCAACTTGAGAATAAGATACAGGCTTCTTAGACTTTCATCGTAGATAAGCCGCTTGAACTACATTTGAGCTCACATTTTTGCATAATGGTTCAGTTGGAACAAACTTTGGTTCAACAGAACCAAGAGTTTCATTCATATAAACAACCTTTCGAGGATTCACGTTTGAGAACATGATGTGAGTATCATCATTATACAACACGGATCGTTTCAGAATCTCTTTTATCACAGGAACTGGTTTTGATTGATCTTTGATAAATGAGTGAACATTCTATGAACTCTTTTGACCACAGTTTCTCACCACATGTCCTTGTTGACCGCAAAGGAAACAGCTTCGGATGTCCACATGTTTGTATGGAGAATTGGTAGTAACATATGATACAGAAGGTTAATGATGACTCACGTTCTTTGTAAAACTCTTAGCTAAATCATCAGATAACTCAGATTTCTTGTTTAAATAAAAATCTAAGTTAGAACAATTTGAGAAACTTTTCAAAGTATCTGTTCCAGTTGACTTTACAAATTGGACTTTCTTAGCATGTTTTAAAACTTGCTTAGCTTTAGTCAAAGGATCAGATGAAACTAATGTTTTAGCTTGAGCATACCGACGTTCAAGATCTTGAATCTTGGAAGTTTCATTGTGAAATACACTCTCAGTAAGTTCCGGTTTAATGATACTTATTGTAATGTCTTTCTCAGTGAACATCGTGTCTATCCCCTTTAATTTAAACATACGACCAGTAGATGGCTTGGAAACAGTTGGATTTATAAAACGCAACAAATCCTCATAAAAAATTTTGGGTTTTTCTGGTTTCTTAGCCCTCACTGGTTTGATATTAACATGAGTATCTTGTTTCACCTGAGTTGTGTGCGAACCATACACAGTCTCCTCAAATTCGTGAGGTTCACACAGTATGTGATTAGAACTTGGAATGTTCTTGTTCTTGTGTATGATTTCAGGTTCGAACACATCCTCAATGATAACTTTGTCAACATTTTCAACAAAGACTTTGTTGCTTTGAACATGAGGTTTCTGAATTGAAGGTTGGGCTTTAACAGTTTCAGATTTAACTGGTTTTGCTTTCTCAGAAATCATAGATTCTTTAACAATCACATCCTCTTCTTTTCTAGCAAAAGGATTTGGTTTGTAATCATTTTGAAAAGTTGGTGGAATCTCAATAAAACCTATTCCTTTCTTTGAATCTTTTTGCTTATCAGATACTTCAATTATTTCATTTAGCAAAAAAGAAGAGTTTCTGAAATTGCCCAATTTATTCTTTAAATCAAGAACCTCATTTTCAAGCTCGGTTATCTTTGATCTATGTTTCAAAATTTCTTGAAACTTTTGATCATTGATAGTCATTTTAACCGATAACTCAACCTTAAGATCATGATTACTTATAGTTAAGGCTTCAATTTTCTCTCTTGAATTCATTTGAGAAGTCAAGGATTGCCTATAAGTATCTTTTAACGAAACAATCTCTTTTAGTAAATTATCATTTTAAAGTTTCAAGGAGTCTATTTTAGGCTTATTGGTTTCACAATCAGCACATGATAACTTAGAAGTAGAAGTACTAACCTCATTTTGTTTAGTCATGTAAGCAGACGTGGATGGATCACTGATTTTTGCCATACACGCAAAAGTAGTTGGAAACTTTTCGCTTGATTCATCTGAATCAGACTCAGTATCAGCATCCGAAGAGAGTTCACTTCCACTCACATCTTGAAAATACTCAGGAAATCCAAACTTTGCCAGATTTGCTTGATTGTTACCACCTAGCAACCTTTGTGACCAGTCATCTCCATCTACGTTGGACAACATTGCTTGGCCTCCAGAAGATGACGGTTTTGTTCCAGAAGATTTTCCCGTATCACTTCCACTTTTACCAGATGAATTCTGATCTTGCTTTCCGGGACCAGTGTACTGCTTCTTTGGCTTATCACATTCTTTTGCAAAATGCCCAAACTCTTGACAATTGTAGCACTTGAACTTTAATTTATCAAAACCCAATTTCTTGTTCAAAGATGGAAGATCTTTACCCGTTCTCTGCATAAACTTTTTCACTTTCCTGACTATCATAGCCATATTCCACTTTAGGTCCATAAGTTCTAGATCATCGGGATCAATTTGATCATAATCTTCATCGATCAAATCACTCGTTGCAATCTTGCTACTAACCAAATTCTCATATGAAGTCATGAAGGCAGATAAGAAAGAAAAATTTTGTTCGGCCTCCCTCATGTTTACATTTGTTTGAGACGAGAATTGATTTGTGGGTGATGAAGTTCCAGATCCTCCAGATGAACCAGAAACACCAGAGAATCCAGTATTTCCAACTGTGTAGAAACAAGCACGTGGATCACTATACATAGTTGTTGCATTCTCACTTGCATTTTGTGTGAGAAATGCAGTGATAGGTGAAATGGTTGAACTTAATGGCATACTCCCACCATAAAATGCAGGATCTTGACTATATTTTGAAGACTTTTGACATTTAAGATCGTATTCTCGTGCCTCGATCTTTTGCATAAATTTTGATGCAGTCAAATCTTCATTGTTGAAATAATTATTCTCTTTCAGAACCATCAAGAAAGTCGAGTAGGAACTCGGTAATGCACTTTTAATGGTATCAATTTTATCGATCTCGGAAGTTTACAACCTCATCTTATCTATCTCAGCTATCAAATGATTAAATCTTGTTGTCATCTCGTCAACAGTCTCACCTTTAAGTAGGTTAAAGTTTCTAAATTGAAACTTGAGCATAACCTTCTTGCTTTCAGCGGTGTTACCCATACTTCTCATACGAATATGTTGGAATAATGAGGCACAAATCTTTATACTCCCTACTTGGTGAAAATGTTTTCAGGTAAAGCCATAGTAACAGTAGAATAAGCTTTGGTCTTAATTTCCAATGCTTTCTTTACGTCAACCGAGTATTGAGAGATAGCTTTAGGTGTAAAACCAATAGTCTCATCCCCAATCATTGGACCGGTGTAAACCTCATCCAAGTAATACGAACAATCAGGGTGAACTGACCCTAGATGAGCACGGAAACGAGGTTCCCATTTAGCAAAATCGCTAAATTTCATCAAACGTGGACACTTTGAATGTGAACCGATCTCGGTATCCAGTTGTAACATTTGTTGCATTAACATATTTTGGGAAGCTAGTGCATACATACCAGCCATGTTAGCTAAATGACAAATTTCTCAAACTCTAAGGATTAAAATTGAAAATTTAATTAACGAACTGTGAACAGTAGTAACGAACTGTGAACAGTGGTTGACGAATCACACCTTAACGAAGTTAAGATTGATCAGGTAACGAATCCGAAATGATTTTAATGAATTGGACCACGAATTAATTAACGAAGCAGAATGGTTTCCTTTAACGAATCACTAAGTGTATGCTTAGTGAATTAAGTAGCGAATCAGCTACAGTTGATGACGAATCAACCTATAGTGAATTAGTTGGTTACAACGGTTGTAACAAACCTCTGACAACAAATGCCACGTGGCAAAAGTTGTTATAAAAGCAGTTACCGAGGTGAGACACGTGTCACACGAATTAGATAACACGAATTAAATGTGCAATACGAATCAGATATGTGTAACGAAATAGTTCACGAATCCGCTAAACAACTTAACGAATCAGCTTAAAGATGTGAACGAATTAGGCTGAAAGGTTAACGAATTATGATGAAAAATTAACGAACCATTTGAATCTTCAAACATTCAAACTCATTTTTCCAGATTTCTGGAAAACATATGAACACAAACCCAGAAACCAAATCTGGATTACTCACACTATGCTTAACCAAATTACTCAAACAACCTACCAAAATACTCGTAACCACATCGCGAATCCACTCGCATCATCTCGTAACTCAATTAACACTCAACTCGTATCCGATTTAACCAAAACCAACCCCTGTTTCGGCTTAAAACAGATCCAAATCAAATTCCAAATCCGATTATCCAAACTCTTCCAATACCTTATACACCACAAATCCAATCCAATCAGTCTATAACAAGTTTAAATCAACTTCAATTTGATCAAAACTCAACCGATTATAAAACTATACCAAATTAACAATTAACAATTTCGTAATAATGAATTAACTGTCAAGATCAAGAGCAAAAGAGCACCAACAGCTCTGATACCACTTGTTTGAACTCGTTAAACCAACACACAGATCTCAAATCTGATCTATGTATAATTAACCTAATACGGATCTAGTTCGTAATTGCCATTGATTGTCAGGTATACGTTATATATATATATATATTAATTGTATGTATGTGTATGATAAGATTAGTATGAAGCTTGAGAGTGAATCTGGGCAGCAATTCGTTAATATATCTCAAAACTTAACTTAAACAGTGGACTGAAGCCACTATAAATAGAAGATGGATCTAGTTCGTTACACATTCCGTAATGAACTAGCATCCACTTCGTTACATACACTTAAATGAAATAACCTTAACGAATCACCCCCTGATTCGTTAAACATCCTTAACGAATCAGGAGGGATATTAACTTAGATCTAGTTCGTTAAACATCCTTAAGGAACTAGACTATTACTTTAACGAACTAACTTAATAACTTAATATTTTATTACATAAATAAAATGATAAATACAATAACGATAAATATAAAGACTCTAGAAGCAAAACCGTGCACTAATAATTATAGTATGTATATGAATCAAAACTGAGTATCCAATGGTTATACAACTCATAATTAAGCTATGGCAACTGAAAATCGCCCCTAGGTCGTCTTTGGTTGAAAGATAGTGATAAGATAATGAAAAGCCGTCCAAAAACAAATATAAATTGGGTTGTTACAATTTCATCGCCGGGCCCACCGTAAGCTGCGGTGGCCCCCGTAGCTTACGGTGGCTTCCAAAAATTCCACTGTAGTCAACATCTGCCTTACGGTAGCACTTTAAGTCCAGCTTCCATCATAGCTTACGGTGGACACCGTAAGCTATGGTGGACTTCTTCTTTGCCTCCATGTTTTCTTTGATCTTTTTTCATCTTTCATCGTCTGACCTCCTCGGTCGACTAGCTTCCTTCCAACACATCTCATCCACTTCTTTTACGTCTCTTGTACCTGAAATTAACATTTTACCGTAGTCATCCAATTCCACAAAATAAATCGATAAAATGTACGATTATTAATGGTCTTTAAGAACTTAAGGGTTATCCAACGAACCACCCGTCAGGATATCTTGGAGGCTGAGCTTGAACCAGTTGGGCTTGCACTGGTTGTTCTTGGTTAGTTTGGGTTTGATTTACTTTGGGCTTGAGATGTCTAAGTTTGGTAGATTTGAGTTTGGTTTGCTTTAAATTGATTGCCTTAGGTTGGGTAGGTTTGAACTTGATTCACGTATAGGAGTCTTGGGCACGCATTAAGAATATGGCTAGAGTTGCCACAATTGTAACAAGCTCTAACGATGTGTCATACCCCCATCTTAGGCCTAGGCGTGTGACCAGCAGTTGGTACCGTTTTTGTAATTAAATCAGAGTTACGGATTAAAGTGGAAATATATTAGCGTGAATTAAAATATTAATATTTACTTATCATCAAAACACGGTATTTAAAAGTTCCCGGTTAATGTTTACAAAAGATTACTTGTTTATCAAACCACCATTTACATATTTAATATTTTTAACAAAATGATCTGAGCCATCAGATCGTCTAGTGATCACTTTGTTTCCCCAAGTGCCTATCCTTCGTTACCTGTAAAACAGTTTGAAAATACGTCAGCAACACATGCTGGTGAATAAGCTAACGCATAAAATATTTTATTTACTTAATTACCCCTCGAGACATAACTTAGGTCTCGGCCCATCGTGGCTTAGGAATAATCAAGTTAAAAACTAAATCACAATTACAAACTTAATCTCTACTCGAAACCGCTCAGATCGTCTCTTGGTGCACTCTCTTCGATGCAATGTCGTCGGTGTATGGCACGAACTTCAAGGAAATGTCGGTTTTGACACGGATTACGAGAAGGGTCGGGGCATATTTTACGAGGTAGAGAGAGGGTGATGTAATTTTGAGAGGTGTGATGAATGAGAGGGGCTGGTGGTCCTATTTATAGCCGCTGATCAGGTGACCCGTCGCGATACGCGAGGGGTGTTGATAAGGATCCATCGCGTATAGCGATGGGTTAACGGATCCTTAATTATTATTTTAATGGATAGCGATACACAATGGATCTGCTTGGAGGTCATCGCGTATCGCGACTAGGCTTGTCATATCACCCTATAGCTTTGCCACGTGTGCCATGTGGCTGGCTACGAGTGCCACGTGGAGACAAGTGGCGGGGCACATGTCTGCTGTCAGACCACGTCATCGCGATACGCGATGACGTTAGGTCTTGGGTATCGCGTATCGCAATCAGTCAGAAAAGCAGATTTTTCAAGTTTAGTCTTTGTACTTTGAAACTTGGCATTTTTGATCTGATATTTTCGTGAAGTTACACGATGGTTTACACAAAATGGTACAAAGTTGGGGAAAATACTAGGCTACATGTGGAGGTTGGAAGTAATTGCAATGTTTTAAAAACCGGTTCAAACCGCCCGGTTGTACCGGTTAAACCAGATTTCACACATTATGCCGGTATTTTGAGTCCGGTATTTTTGACCGGTTTGCTAGAATATCGTACCGGCGGTTTTTGTCTAAAATACCGGTTTTTACCGGCAAACCGGTTTTAAGCCCGAGAAATTTTTGATATTTGCTTCCTATATTTTTTCAAAATTATTTTTAACCCAACAATTAACATTTAAACGTGTAAACTTTATAACTAGTTTTTATAATTGAGTGCTACTGCATTATTTTTTTAATATGGATTAACTTTTAGATTATTTTTTGTTATAAAAATCGTTTAGTTTTGGGTTATTTTTGGATTGAAGTTACATTATAGGAAATTATAAGGCAAATTATTCAACCGGTTAAACCTCCCGGTATAAACCGGTTCAACCGGTTGTACCATTTTTTAGCATAATCCGGTACAACTAAAGTATCGGTTTTTAAAACATTGAGTAATTGAGTTAGGCACACACGAGTTTGTGGCATGCGTTGAGGAGATGGCCAATGTAGGCACAATGGGTGCATTGGCAACATTTGACACCGGTTGGGTGATGGTGTTGGCACGCGTTCCTAGGGATGTGCATGGGTCGGTTTGGGGCGGTATTGGGCTAAACCCATAACCATATCTGATATGTTGGTTAATGAATAACCATAACCATAACCATAACCATAGTTGTTCCGTTATGAAGGTTTCAGGTAATTGGTTTTGAAGATTACAGCGATTCAGTTACGAGTCTCTTAACCGTAACAAAAAAATGTAATTGAGTCTCAAAGTTTGGTACCAAATATTATAAAAACCAACACAACATAATCCACTAGAAAAATAAACCATGATATTTTTACCAAATTTAGATAAAACATTATTATCCAGAAATGGAATTCAAGTTGATAAGATGACAAACGCTTAACCAAAAATATCAAAAATGGTATGATCCGACAATAAGTTTTATGGAAGTTAATTCCAAATATATAGTTGATTTAATAATGGGTCGGTTCGGAATTGGCGGGTTTTGAATTATCTTTAACCAAAACCGACCCATATTTGACGTTTTATATTAAACCGACCTGCCGGTTATGCTGGTTATTGGTTAAAATCGTTTCAGTTATGTCAGTTATAGTTTGGTTAATGGTTATGACATCTAAGTTGCTCATAAAGGATGTTTTTTTGGCATTTATAACGTTAAAGGACCAGCATTGAAAATTGAAGCAAATGTAAATGATGAATTTTGTTATTTTATCATTATAATAATGTATGAATTTCGTGTTATGTGCCATTCACAAAGGATTTAGACCACATGTAGACCCCCCAACCCTATCTAAGGGGCACCTTGGAGGGGTGGGTGGGGGAGGTGTTTCCTACACAATGTTAGTGGTGAAGGCTGTTGATTGGTGAAGGTTCTTTTATGTTTTAATAAAAATATAATAATAAAATAATAATATGAGATTGACGTGGCGTCACACGACGCACAACGCCCCAATAAAAGCATTATCCACTACACACGGGTTTAGCATAAGCCAAAAGACTTAATTTAATTCACCGGTAAGATATTCTTGTTGCTAAACTCTATGTCGCAGGTTCTATTCTTACTCATAACAATTTTAAATCAAATTTTAAATCAAAATCGTGCCATTCACAAAGATATATTTAAGTACCATGTATGTTGATGTTAATAACCTAATATAGTCAAGAGTCTTCATATGGTTTACCGGTAAGTCAACCTTGTTGCTAAACTCTATTTCAACCTTGTCCCTCTTAACAAAATTAAACCAAAATCATGATGTTTTGCAATACACAGTCCATTTCTTTTTCTCTCTTTCTTTTTGTTCTATTCGCTTCTCTACATTTTTTTTTCTTCTTTTATGTTTTTATTTATTTTCCATTTTATATTGTTTTATATTACGAACTTCATAAATTACGATCTTATTTTTTCATAATTATATTTTGATATGTAAAATCGAGTTATCGCTGGAAAGACGCGAACACGTGTTGATATCTTTTTGTCATATTACAACTTTTTCTTTGAGTTTTTTGTTTGTTTGTTGTAGCGTATAGATACCAACCGAGTTTCCATCGCATCCACGTCATAACGCGCGGAAGACTAGAAACTAGTTAAACCAATTTAAGTATTTAGTTTTTTTTCGTGTTATCATGTTTTAGTTTTAAACTATCACTATTTTAAGTTAAAACTGAATTCATATTTATTTACCTATTGGGCAAAATTTTCTTTCTTTTTTTTACACTTTACGTTTTTTTTTCCTTGTTTTTTTTATTTAACATAAATTTAAACGGTTTTCCCTATTTATTATAGAAAACTGACGAACCAAACACATCTTTCACGTATTACAACTATATTTTTATAGGTGTTCTCTTTCATATAATATGGTAAGTGCATCAAAACCGATCAATTCTCACCGCCGCAAGTCCGAATCGCAAGGTTCTAACCAAACTATTTTTATTTGAAATAACATGATTGTCAAATGTGTTTTGTATCTCGTCATATAGTGAAAAAAAGAAAAGAAAAGTGGAAATGATATATTCTTGACTTCTTATTTTTCCGAAAGACATTATATTCTTGCCTTCTTTTTTCCGAAAGGCATATTATATTGTATAACATGATATATTTTATAAGTTTTTCTTAATATTAAATCTTTTAATATATTAGATTATTATATATAACAAATACAAGGTTTGGTGTCGCAAGTGCCTCATTGGGCCACTTGCGTCACCAAACAGATCCGTAAAATTTGTTTTTTTAGTTCGGCCATCGTCACGAAAATCGAGTGAACGTCAATTTCTTTTGTGTGTTTTGTTTTTAGTTCCATGACCGACAACGATCGGCTTTTACCAACACTAGAGTTTTACCGATTGACGCCACTTTATTGGTCCACACCAACTTTTATATGTTTTTTTGTTTTATATTTGGCTTTAATTCTGGTACAATAACACACGTCACCAAAACCGACCGAATTCGCGTCAACTTATCGTCTCAATGCTTGGGCCGACAACACTTGAGTTTTATCACCGTTCGAGTTTACTAACCTGCCCGGCGCAATGCGCCGGTAAAAAGCTAATTTATTATTAAAAGAGAATTAAACTTAAAAAATCAAAGAATTTTTTTATCAAATAAAATAACTATTTCATATTGGTTATGTATTTTATAAGATTATTTTCAACGGCCTTGATCCGCACTCTACCCAGGCCAACTTTTTTTGAATACCAAATATATCGTATAATATAGGGATTGAACCCTTGACTATTAAATTACACTCAAACTATCTTATAACCCTATCAAAGTGTGAATTAGCATTGTGTTCCTGAGTCCTATTTAAGGAAAGAAAAGAAATAAAATGAAATTGAGGAAAAAAAAGTTATGTTCTCGAGTTTCATTTAAGAAAGAGATTGGTAGACATCTCTTAATATATTGGTTGCTTGCCTATTATTTGACTTCCTCGTCCTCTTAGGAAGAAAAACAAAGAAAGGGAGGGAAGATAAGAAGGAAATGAAAGACTTTCTTTTCTTTTATTTCATTAAGTAAATTCAGAAACACAACGTAGAAGGGGAGAAACTTATAGGGGTGGATAGGTTAGTTTTGTAGTTTCTATAAATAGTCTCTAGATGTAAGCAATTAAAACAAATGGGCAATTTCATAGAATAGCAAACAATGTTTCAAAAGTATTTCAATTATGTCACATAAGTTTAAAGATTATATCAATTAAGTCACTCAACTTCTTACTTTATTTAAATTATTATGGGTTTTAACATGTTTTTTTAAGGTTTTTTTTGTTTCACATAGGAAATCCTTTTTTGAAGTTGACGTAAAGTGGTGACGTGAATTTTATTTTATTTATTTTTAAATTAGAATATAATTAACATTTTTTAGCATAACTACATATATTGCAAATCCTGACACACACATCTTATTCTCCATTACTTTCTTAACGCATAAAAAGTCTGGTGAGGCTCGATTTGAAGATTTAGCTATCTAATTTGGAAAAAAAATACATGAGTAACCTAATTAGAGCACCTATGAAACTTGGTTACTATTCAATGACTTTAAACCACAAAAACTTCAAACTTGTTATTTTAAACCTTAGTATCCAAATATGTTAATTGAGACAAACCATAGGGACCATTCGTGTAATTAACTCTATATTAAAAAAAAAAAGTTATAGTTGAACTTGTCGTTGACTTAAACAGGTCCCCTGTATTAATCACTGAATCCAAGTTCAGATGATCAAATCTAAGGTTTTACATAGTTGTTGTGTGTTAATCTAAGGCTTACTCTTACACTCTTACTCATAAGTTTTTAATCATTAACGAAGTGACTGCAAATTTAAAGGATTTTCTTGGTTCATATAAATAATGGCTGAGGTATCTTCAGACCCATCAAACCTCTCTCTGTGTTACTCTAATTTAGATATTTATTTAATCACTGAAGGTGTGGGTGTGCGTACAGAATAAACAAGTAGCAGGTGTTCAGTTAGCCTCAATCGACGAGAACAAGGACCAGATCACCGTTCCGGTTGCTTCATATATCCCCCATAAACCTCTACCAGATCTTCTTAACGGTATTAATTATATATATATTTTTTTGCCAATTTTATGTTTGATCATTTTTACAAGGGGATTTTTTTGTTTTTATGTTGCTGGCCTTTGTGGTATATATAAATGGTGAGTTGTTTGATGGTTGGGAGGGATGTCTGAATGTGGTTAGCGTAGCGCGTTGGATGCTCTTATTTCTTATAATAAAAGTCGATAAAATTAAGAATTTCTGTCAAGAAAGTTGATAAATTGAAGGGGATCTGGCCAAAAACTTAATTATAACAATTGAAATACATTTTAGGATTAAGAAATGCACGCAATGATGTAGATCCGCCTTGCTCCTATTAGTACCCGTATTTCTGGTTTTGCTATATGGTATATTGATATGTCTTGTTTGTGGCTCATAGGATATCTAAGTAACAAAATCTTAATTAGAAATTGGAGGTATTTGTTAGCTAATAGTTTCATCATTTGAGAGTTAAGCAGCTATACGGCTTCCTTTTGGTGTTTTTCTACAAAACTTTATTTGCTTCATTGTTTGGAAGGTGTTCCATTTCCTTTTTAGTTTCTTTTCAAAGAGAACACAACCAAATTACTCTGAGCAAATATATATGTATGTATGCATGCATGAATGAAATTTAGAATTGTACTAACTTTTTGCTTGGAGCTACATCAAAGGCGACAGAGAAGAGTACATCAATGTTGGTATCCCTCTTTATGAAGCATCTATTAAAGGCGATTGGAAAGCCGCTAAAGCCATTATCGATAAAAAACCAGAGTTGGTACGGTATAGCATCACTGAAAATTACGAAACAGCACTTCACATTGCAGCATCGGCTGATAAGTCAAAACGGATGCAAGAATTTGTGAAAAATCTGGTGGATATGATGGAGACGCAAGACTTGGAACTTCAAAATAATAGTTCCAACACCGCCCTTTGTTTAGCAGCTGCAGCTGGAAATGTTGAAATGGTTAATATTTTGGTGAATAGGAACCGTGCCTTGCTCATAATTCCTGGTAGTCAACGAATGATGCCTCTCTATATGGCTGCCTTATTTGGAGACCATGACACAGTGGAATATCTTTATCGTGAATCTAAAAAATTGAGTGATGATGGTTGGAATCCTCAGAATCGTGGTTGGCTGCTTCAGAAGTGTGTTGAAGCCAATCTGTTTGGTAAGCATTCTAGCATGTTCTAGTGAACAAAATTCCTTATTCTTTTCCATTTTTCACTTTTAGTATTTCCACCCAAAACAATATTTTTTTTTTCTTTTCAGGTATTGCTCTACAGATGGTGAAAGACCGTTCAGAACTTGCTGATACTGCAAGTGTACTTGCAATTTTGGCTAAAAAGCCGGAGGCATTTACTGAAACAACATCAAATATACTCAAGAAATTATACAATTTGGGTAAGAATCTTTACTCCTTAATGTATTTCTCTGTTGTATGTTGGTCCTCTCTAGTACCCAAAAAACAAGTATATATATGTGTGTGTGTGTGTGTGTGCATACCTGTTTTTTGCCGATAAAAAATGTATTATACATAAATGTCAGAAAAAAGATGAATTAAAACTTTTATTAACTATAGAGACCCTAACTTACAAATATCCAACTTCATTTATCATTTATTACCCGTAAGCAATATCTTTCTATTGTTTCTTGCAGTTTTTGCACGCCCTACAAAACCTGTTCCGCCTAAAAAGGATGGTGAAGCATTGCAATTACTAAGAATCATTTGGGAAAATATTGCAAAAAAGCCTAAGAAGGAAATTGATAACATAATAAGAGGGGATCCTGATGTACCTAAAAAAGATGACAGACTACCTTATAATAAGGAAGATCAAAAGTTACACCTACTAAAACTCATTTATGAAAAAGTTGGCAAAATGCCTACCGAAATGCAGAAATTAACCGCAGGAACTTCTGCGACCTTTACAAGAGCGCCATCGATGGAAAATGCGAAAAAAACATACTCTTCTCGTGTATTATTTGTTGCTGCAGAAATGGGCAATACTGAATTTATAATTGAGCTCATCCGCAAGTATCCTGATTTGATATGGAAGGTCAATGACCATAACCAAAGTATATTTCACATTGCTGTCAAACATCGTAATGAGGGTATCTATAACCTGTTGTATGAGATAGGCTCAATGAAGGATCTGATTACTCCTCTAAGAGATGAAAGTGACAATAATATGTTGCATTTAGTTGGCAAAAGCGCCAAACAAAAACGGCTTCAGGATGTATCTGGAGTTGCTTTACAAATGCAACGAGAACTATTATGGTTCAAGGTACATTTTTGGGGCTTTATTTTTTTTCCCTTTATTAATTGTTTTTACCAAGCAGGTTATTATAATCAGAAAGTTGGTAATAACTTAAATTTTGTCTTGGTGTAGGAGGTGGAGGGTATGATTCCACCGACTTACAGAGAAAGGAAGAACAACGATGGCCTAACACCACATGAGTTATTCACTAAAGAGCACAAAGATCTAGTTGCACAAGGTGAGAAATGGATGAAAGAAACGGCTAGTCAATGTATGGTGGTTGCCGCCCTTATTGCCACCATAGTATTTGCTGCAGCATTTACTGTTCCCGGTGGATACAATCAAACCAGTGGCATCCCTATTTTTCATTCTACCCCAACCTTTATGGTCTTTGTGGTCGCTGATGCCATTTCTCTATTTGCATCCGCAGCTTCGATTCTTATGTTTTTATCCATCCTAACGTCTCGCTATGCTGAACGTGATTTCTTGCAATCATTACCTAAAAAGTTAATGTTGGGTCTAGCAACTCTTTTCCTCTCTATAACAACCATGACCATCGCATTTAGTGTCAGCTTTTTCGTACTTTACAAGAACGGTTTGATATGGATGCCAATCGTTATTAGCTTGTTTGCGGTGATGCCTGTCTTTTTATTTGCTTGGCTGCAATATCCTCTCTTAGGAGATGTTTTTCGCTCATCATATCGTTCTAGGTACCTTTTTAGACCTAAGAAAAAGGTGCTTTACTATGACGACCCAAAGCCAAAGATAAAGCGTTTCTTTTCAAGATGGTCATTTGCAAATTTCAGAGTTTTCAAAGCAGAGTAAGTAATATATTAGGATTCGTACCCAGAATCCTTACAAACTGGTATTTGTATATGGATGATTTTGAATATACTTGCTTATTTATTTGTTGATAAGTAAAGTTAATTAAATAAATTCCAAAGCTATCATGTTAATTTGTTAAAATACTAAAGCTATAGTATTTTAACAGAGCCGTTGGGCTCCTGTGGAATAAGTACGACCAAATTAACACCACTAAAACTAGAGACCATCTTGAAATCAAACTGTGCAATCCGTAAAAATTGGAATTATAGATCAACTCCGTAATTAACCACAAACCACGGTGTAGTCAACTCTAAAGTGTCGTCGTAAGAAATTAAACTTTCAACATCACCTTCTATGTATCCACTATAATAATAATAATAATAATAATAATAATAATAATAATAATTTGTCAACTTCCTCGTAATTTCTTTCAAAAGAAAAATGTGGTTGATGACATAATACAAGTCTTAATATATAGGAATTCAGTTAAAGGTTTATTAGATTTTAATAACTTATATTGACTTTTCAATTTTTTTTTCCTATTGTTACTAGCGGTTTAAATTTAAAAAAGGTTGGTCCCTAATGGTCTAATGGAATTGGTACCAGGTTATAATCAGAAACACGCGCTCGTTAATTTGGCTAACACCCAAACACGAATATTATTATTGAGAAACTTCACAAAACTCAATTACCTGATTATACGATTACAATCTCTAACCCCAAAACACGGGTATTTATAATCTAACCTATCACGTTTAGACTACAACTAGGATTGCTAAATAATAGGACATAATAATTATACTAACAATTAAATCTAAGCACATTTAATTGTTTATAATTATCCACTCCTTAAATCTCGTTACTTAACCTTGCACGCCAAGTAACGTCCTTTAACCGAAATTCCCAACAATCACCCCCGGAATTTCGAACTCGAAACCGACAAGTCTTCAACTCCAAGTAATTCCCGCATCTCCTTGAATTTGATTCTCCCAAGAGCCTTCGTCAAGATATCGGCACATTGCTTAACACCGCTAACATGCTCGACGCTAACTTCTTCACGATCAACACATTCTCGAATGTAGTGAAACCGAGATTTGATGTGTTTGGTCCTTCCATGGAAAACCGGATTCTTCACGAGTGCTATCGCTGATGTATTATCGATACGTAACACCACTGCTTGAATTTCCTTGTCGAATAACTCACTTATCAAGTCTCTTAGCCAAACCGCCTGGCACGCGGCTGCGCTTGCCGCCATGTACTCTGCTTCACACGATGAGAGTGCAACCGGACACTGTTTCTGAGAACACCAAGTAATTGGTGAAGTCCCAAGATAAAACACGTGCCCCGTAGTGCTTCTCCCATCGTCTTGGTCAATGTTGTGGCTATTATCACTATAACCAACTAACACGTTTTTCCCACGAGTGTAAGAAATACCAAAACCGAGAGTACCTTGAATATAACGAAGAATTTGCTTTATAAGAGTTGCATGAGATTGCTTCGGGGTTTGCATGTACCGGCTTACGACTCCGACCGAATACGCCAAGTCGGGACGAGTTTGCAATAGGTACCGGAGACACCCGACAATCTTTCGATATCTCGTAGCATCAAAATCTTCTTCGTCTTCAAATTTAGAAACTTTTATACTCGGATCCAATGGAATTTGAGCAGGATTACAAACCTCCATTCCTGCTTCAGCTAAAATTTTCTTCGCATACGCTTCTTGCTTAATTTTTATCCCATCCTTGCTTTGTGAAACTTCAATTCCGAGATAATTAGTTAGCTTTCCCAAATCCGACATCTCAAAGTTTAAAGTCATCTCTCGCTTAAACTCCATTATTAAGTTTGAATTTAAACTTGTCACGATCAAGTCGTCAACGTACACACCGACTATTAAAAGATCGGTTCCAATTTTCTTTCGGTATACCGCTTGTTCTTCTATGCACCGGTGAAACTTCATATTTAACAAAATACCGTTCAACTTTGTATTCCACGCCCTCGGAGCTTGCCTTAAGCCGTATAACGCTTTGGATAATTTGTATACTTTGTGCTCTTCACCCTTTTTAACAAAACCAAGCGGTTGAGAAACAAAAACTTGTTCTTTTAGCTCGCCATGTAGGAACGCGGATTTAACATCAAGGTGATGCAATTCCCAACCTCCATTCGCTGCGAGAGATAACAATAAACGAACCGTTTCGAGTCTAGCCACTGGTGCGAAAACCTCGTCAAAATCGACTCCGGGTTGTTGAATATAACCCTTTGCCACGAGTCTCGCCTTGTGTTTATTAAGCGAGCCATCCACGTTTCTTTTAACCTTGAAAACCCACTTTAAACCAATCTCCTTTGCACCACGTGGTAACTCAGTCAACGTCCACGTATTAATTTTATTTATTGAGTCAATCTCGATACGCATTGCTTTCACCCACTCCGGTTTCGATTTTGCATCATCAAAACAAACCGGTTCATCATCAACAAGCAATAACAATTCGTCATCAATTATACTCGAATTCAAGACATAATCATTAAAATGTACCGGGGTAACCGTGGCTCGAGGTGATCTCCGAAAAGTCGGCTCAAGTGTAGCCGTGCTGCTTGTACTAGCCGGGCTTGTTGGAGCATATTCGACTATCGGTTCTTCATCGTCTTCTTCACCCCCGTCACCACTTGAACTCGTAGAGTTTGACTCAGGGTTCGACCCGATGTTTTCGGCATTAACGGTTCCTTCTCCGGTGTCAATTTCATCACCAAAGTTAACCCAAAACATGCCAGGTGCTCGATCCTCCTCATCGATTGTTTCGGTACTTTTACCCCAATTCCAACTTTGCTTTTCATCAAACACCGTGTCACCCGCTCGACTCACAACAATTTTTCTAGTCGATGGATTGTATAAACGATACACCGCCAAACCTTTCTCGCTTCCGAGATAAACTAAATGATTCGAACGATCGTCTAACTTCTTAATATTTCCCGCAACTATTTTTGAATACGCAACACATCCAAAAACTTTAAGAAATTTAAGATCCGGTTTCTTTCGTTTTAACATCTCATACGGTGTTTTGTCTTTTAATGCTCGAGTTGGAATTTTATTAATCACGTCGGTTGAAAGCCTCACTGCTTCACCCCACATATAATTCAGAACTTGTCTCGCTTTTAATATGCTCCGAGTCATATCCAATATCGTGCGGTTCCGCCTCTCGACAACACCGTTTTGTTGAGGTGTATATGGAGCGGTTAAATGCCGAATAAACCCCTCGTTTTCAGAGAACCGATTGAAATCACGAGAAGTAAATTCTCCCCCTCGATCGGTTTGAAACGTCTTGATTTTCTCACTATTTTCCGCTTCCACCATGACTTTAAATCGCTTGAAGGTGTCGAAAGCTTCACTTTTTTCCTTCAACGGAAAAGTCCCCATGAAACGAGAAAAATCATCAATCAAGACGAACACGTACCTATTTCCGACTAAGGTACTAGGAGTAATGGGCCCGCATAAATCTCCATGGATTAGTTCCAACGCTCGGGTTGCTCTAAAAGTCGCCGACTTCGGAAACGGTTTCCTCGTTTGCTTCCCGACTAAGCACGAGTCACAAATTTGATTTTCTTGATCAACTTTTGGCATTCCAACGACCATATTATTTTTCACCATTTGTTTCATAGACTCGAAATTTAGGTGTCCTAGTCTCGCGTGCCAAAGCCAATTCTCGTTATCAATCCGGGCTTGTAAACACACGGGTTTCCCCGTCTTTAATTTAATCGTATAAAGACGATTCTTGGATCGAGTAACCCGCATCAAAAATTTTCCTTGATCATCATACATCAACAAGTAATCATCTTTCATACGAATATCACAACCGCTTTCCGTCATATGGTTGCTCGCACCGTTATCCAAATACCACAAGTCTTGTTCGTTCGAACCACCCTCGTAATCTTTTGGTATAACCTTCTGTTCATTCAAGTACACTTTTTCTTGAACGCACTGAACCATATAGAGGGACAGGTCTTTTTCTTTTGCTTTGGCCAAATGTGCTTGCCTCTCTTTCCTTCGTACCGGACACCCTCGAAACAAAGTGACCAAATTCATCACAACGAAAGCATTGAACTTCCGAGTAATCCTTTTTACCCTTTCGTTTATCCCCTTCGTTGGACCCTCCTTGTGAACCACGGTTTTGACTCCCACGTCCACCACCACGTCCATTACCACGTCCTCGGTTCGAACCTTTCCCGCGCCCCATACTCGATTTGCGTGAAAACTGATTCGAACTCGAAGAGGATTCAGAATTATTAAACAAAAGTTTACCTTCTTCAGAACGTAGCACGTGTCCTTTGATACGCTCCCCATAAGTCTTTAACCTCCCGACAACATCCTCAAAACCGACTGTTTTAAGGTCTAACACTTGCTCGAGGGATGCTACAACTTGGATAAACCGGCTCGGCTGGCTCGTGAAGAATTTCTGAACTAACTTTCTTTCTTCATACGGTTGTCCAAGTGTGGCTGCTTTAGAAGAGATCGCGGTCATTCTCGAGGCATACTCGTCAATGGTTTCGGTTTCTTTCATCATCATACCGTCAAATTCACGTATTAACATATGAAGTCTAGCATCCTTCACGCGTTCCGCGCCCATATTTCTTGGCTTTATGGCATCCCACATCTCTTTTGCCAATTTAAAATTACCGATTTGAAGTATCTGTTCCTCGGGAATCGACTGAAACAGAAGCGCCTTCGCGATGTTATTTTTCTTCGCGTCATTAGAGCCCGGGTTAATTACCTCCCAAACTCCATAAATCCCAAAAATAACCTCCATATGCATACTCCAAATCGTGTAGTTTGTTTTCGTCAAACGCGGACACTGAAACGACCTGGAGATCGTCTCTTTTTTCGCTTGGTTGGCGTCACCCATCTTGTTTCTTCGGCTATAAGTTTTCGAAAAATCCCTTGGTGTAACTGGTTCAGTTATTTCCAATCGACACGATTGATTCGAGTAACCGAGTCAACAATAATTGCAATTTATAATACGAATATTAGTTCTCCTTTTTTTTTGATAAACTAATATTTGTATAGTGCAAATTGCAACAGTAGCACGTAAATTAATTCACTAGAAATCAATTTCAAGAACCACTAACTGAAAGCAGGCCACCACCACGTTTCCGCTTCCAATAATGGATTTTCAACCAGTTACAAGCCCACAATATCAATTCGTGATTAACACAAACCCACAACTGATAGCGATGTTCCGTCCCCAACTCAGATTATTAGAACAGAAACGAACGTCGCCGACCAGAATTGGATCTGTTAATCGATGGCTGCCGCTTCCCCCTCACGTCACAGGTTTGGATGCTACTGCTGCCGAATCAATTGAACGCGGGTTGCAGGTTTGAATAAGTCGACTGAACGCTGCTCACCAGTCGGAACTCCCTCACGTCGCAGGTCGGTTCCGATTGCAGGTCTTGAACGCCGCCGCCGGTGGGAGTTCCCTCACGTCACAGGATACTCCGAGCTTTAATCGCACAAGTCCAACCTTCACGTCGATTACCTGGTATGTCGATTAACAACGCTCTGATACCAATTAATGGAATTGGTACCAGGTTATAATCAGAAACACGCACTCGTTAATTTGGCTAACACCCAAACACGAATATTATTATTGAGAAACTTCACAAAACTCAATTACCTGATTATACGATTACAATCTCTAACCCCAAAGCACGGGTATTTATAATCTAACCTATCACGTTTAGACTACAACTAGGATTGCTAAATAATAGGACATAATAATTATACTAACAATTAAATCTAAGCACATTTAATTGTTTATAATTATCCACTCCTTAAATCTCGTTACTTAACCTTGCACTCCAAGTAACGGCCTTTAATCGAAATTCCCAACATAGTCCACAATTAAAAAGGATTTAACGACATTATGCTTGTATCTGAATTTCAAACTAATGTTTTGAGGCTTTTGATCGGAATGAGGATACGAGTCGATTAATGTAAAACTTAGTTCGAAATGGTGCTCCAAAACGATGAAACAATGCTTCATTTCGGGTGTTTAGAGCTAAGTTTTACATCAATCGACTCGTATTCTTCTTCCGATCAAAAGCCCTAGAGCATTAGTATGAAATTCGGTAAAGTATAACGTCGTTAACTCCTTTTTAACGGGGAACCACTAAGGGCCAAGTCTTTTAACTTTGCGATTGTCAGTGGCGATAAAATAAATAAGGATATTATCGGTCAATACCAGTTAATATGAATTATTAAAATCCAATAAACCTAGTTCTAATACACAAACACATGGCATAATTGATTACTTATAGTTTGTCAAATCCCGATAGAAACCCAACATGTATTTTTAATAAACTAACGGGTATATCTGAAACCCACAGGTATGTCCGATACCCTACGGGTAATTACATGATAAAAACTCGACAAGTTTAGGACGGGCTTGGAAACGTTTAATAAACAGGTATGAGTTTGAGAATAGCTAGACTCGACCCAAACCCAACTTATTGTCATCCCTACTTCCATACTTACCTTTTAATATATATATTTAATCCCTCCTTTGGAATCATTCACATCGTTTTGTAACATCCTGAATCAAGAATTTACAATATAGAGTTAGATAACTGGAACACACAATTAGTCAACTCTGGGATAAAATCATCACCCACATGAATTGTACATAAATAAATATTATTTAAATGTTGAAGTTTGTAAATACATAAGTGAAATATTCACCAACTGTGCTTAACTTGTTGTTGGGACAACTTTAAAGGTAGCAGAGAGGATTACATCAAGTTTGGTATCCCTCTTTATGAAGCATCAATTAAAGGCGACTGGAACGCTGCGAAAGCCATTCTTGATGTTAAACCGGATTTGGTACGGTATAGCATCACTGAAAACCACGAAACAGCACTTCATATTGCAGCTTCGGCTAAGAAAACTAAACAAATGCAAAACTTTGTGAAAAATTTGGTGGATTTGATGACAAAACAAGACTTGGAACTTCAAAACCGCACTTCCAATACCATCCTCTGTTTAGCGGCTGCTGCTGGAAACGTTGAGATGGTTAAAATTTTGGTGGAAAAGAACCGCGCCTTGTTGGCAATTTCTGGTAGTCAACAAATGATGCCACTTTATATGGCTGCCTTATTTGGAGACCACGCCATGGTGGAATATCTTTATAATGAATCCAATAGATTGTGTGATGATGGTTGGAACCCTCAGAATCGTGGTTGGCTTCTTCAGAAATGTGTTGAAGCTGAACTGTTTGGTCAGCTTCTTTTTAAATAATATCCTTATATTTTGTATTCTCTTTGATTTTGCAAGACCATTTGCCTCCCAAAAAATGTGATTTTCGTTTTCATTTTCAGATATCGCTCTTAGGATAGTGAAAGACCGCCCGGAAATTGCTAGTAATGGGACCGTGCTTGGAATTTTGGCTAAAAAGCCAGACGTGTTTAATGGAACAACATTAAATATATTTAAAAAAATCATCAACTGGGGTATGCAACAAATATATTCCTTTATATTTCACCGTTTTAAGCATAGCTTTTTTCATCATTTTCTGTTGTCGTTTGCAGCTTTTGGACGGGGTTCAAATACGTGGATGCCGAAAAAGGACACTGAAGCATTGCAATTACTAAGAATAGTTTGGGAAAATATTGCAAAAAAGCCTAAGAAAGAAATTGATGACATAATTCGAGGGCCGCCTGATCCCATTAAGAAAGATGAGAGGCTACCATACAACAAGGAAGATCAAGCGTTGCACCTTCTAAAACTCATTTCTGAAATCGTTGCCAAAATGCCTGTGGAAATTCAGAAACTAACCGCAGGGACTTCTGAGAAAATGACAAGAGCGCCGACGATGGGAAATGCACGAAAAACGTACTCTTCGCGTATACTATTTATTGCTGCAGAGATGGGTAATACAATGTTTATTGTTGAGCTTATTCGACTATATCCTGATTTAATATGGAAGGTTAATGATGATAACCTAAGTATATTTCACATTGCTGTCAAACATTGTCACGAGGGGATCTATAACTTGTTGTATGAGATAGGATCAATGAAGGATTTGATTACACCTTTAAGAGATGAAAATGACAACAATATGTTGCATTTAGTTGGCAAAAGCGCGAATAATGACAGGCTTGAGGATATATCTGGGGTTGCTTTTCAGATGCAACGAGGACTACTATGGTTTAAGGTACGCATGCGAGTGGTTTTTCATTTTTGTTTATATTGTTCTTTTGTATTATATATTGTTTTTGCTTCTTAGGAGGTGGAGGCTATGATCCCGCCCTCTTATAGAGAACGAAGGAACAAAGATGGTCTGTCACCACACGAGTTATTCACCAAAGAACACAAAGATCTGGTCTCACATGGTGAGAAGTGGATGAAAGGAACAGCTAGCCATTGTATGGTGGTTGCGGCTCTTATTGCCACCATAGTATTTGCTGCTGCTTTTACAGTACCAGGCGGATACAGCCAAGGCCGCGCGAATCAATCTGATGGTATCCCTATCTTCCATTCTCAAGCAACTTTTATGGTCTTTGTGGTGGCAGACTCCATTTCTCTATTCACGTCTACCGCCTCGATTCTTATGTTCTTATCCATCCTCACGTCTCGTTATGCGCAACGTGATTTCTTGCGATCATTACCTATAAAGCTAATGTTGGGTCTGGTAATGCTTTTTCTCTCTATAATAACCATGACTATGGCTTTTAGTGTGAGCTTTTACCTGCTTTACAAGAACGGTTTGATATGGTTGCCGATCATCATTAGCATGTTTGCCGTGATGCCAATCTTCTTATTTATTTGGCTGCAATATCATCGTATAGCCGATGTCGGTCGATCAATGTACTATTCTAGGTACCTCTTTAAGCCAAAGAACCTTGTCCTTTACCGCGAAAACCCAAAGCCCAACACAAGTCGATGGTTTACATCCTTGTGGTCTCGTAAATAGTGTTAGATTTTTGTTATATACAGATGTTCTAAAATCGCATTAGTGTGTTATATTTCATCTACTAATTGCGGAAGTTTTCATTAAAATATGATGCATGACGATTGCTATTGAGATAAAGATTTAGACACTATGGGTGGTAGTTTATCTGCCTCGTGTTTGTAATTGTTAAGTATATCATAGAGGATGTGAAAAATGTGTATTTTGGCAAGTAGATATCACACAACACACCTTTGTGTATATAACTACAAGAAAAAGAGACATTTTTCTACGATTGATTTGTAGAAAATTTGTTGGAAAACTTCCTTTCTTACAATTTTCCAACAAAAAAGTTGGTTTGGAAAAACCACACTTGAAAATCTTTTTTGACCATTTTGCTATAACTTTTCTTACAAAATTGCTATATAAATATAGCGTTGTAAACTTCTTGCAATTTTCTTACAAAAACTATTTTTTGATTTGCAATAACATTACAATAGAGTTTTTCCAACAATAGATGAATATGTTGAAACTTAAATCAATTGACATTACTCACAAGCAAAAACTAATAGAAGTTTCTTCAAAATTGAAACAAAACCCTAACAAAACCATGAGTAGATTATAACACAATATGCAATGCAACAATGAGAATTTGTGATGTTAATTCACATATTATTAATAACAAGATCGAAAATGAAGCGATATGAGCATAACTTACCAAATTTTAAGCTTAGAGTTTGAATGACGGTGCGAGTCCGGTGATAGATGTTGATCCATTTGAAGTAGAACCTACACAAGCAGTTTGGGGTAGAAACTACACATTGAAAAGAAGCATTGTATATTCACCTTTTAAAGATGATGAAACCTAGGGTTTTACGGAAGACGGAGAGCATATAGAGCATTGATTATGTTTTGTCATACGATAGCCAGTGTGTTTGAAGGAGATTAGCAATGAACACTGAACTCGGCAAACGACGACGGCAGAGCTTCGTTTGACGGAGATAGGCAATGGTGTATCAGGTTCGTCCCTTGAGGGGGGGGGGGGGGGGCGTCTGGGTGGTCGACGGCCCCCGACTTGACATCTTGCTAGGCCTGAATTTTTTTTAAAAAAATTATATGTATTGTTTTGAAAAACAATATGTATATTTAATGTTTATACTCAATTACATAACAACTAGCTTGGTTTACTTGCAAAAGTGTGGGACTCATAACCAAAAGTTTGTGGGTTCTAGTCTCATTTGAGACATGTTAAGATTATTTTTATTGTGGGTTTAATCTCATTTAAAACATGTTTAAGCCTATTTTTATACAAAAGTTTTTTACACAACCCAAATCATAACTAAGTATGTCAATTTAAAAATTAAATTGTTTAAACTCAACATACTACTAATTTTACTTGAGGCCCAAAATTTCTTTTGTCTTCTCGGAGCCAGCCTTGTGGTGTATTATGGTGGAGCTTCGTTGACAGAGATAAAGAAGATGACGGAGATCGATGACGGAGATTGGCGAAGAATTTGTGGAATTTTGAATCGATTTGGGAATTTCTTCGGTTTGTCTGTTTCTAAACAAAGGATCAATTTATGGTTTTTTTCCATTTATACAAAAGAAAAAGACAGAATTACAAATTTTGTTCTTTATACAAAGCTAATTTATGTATCATGTCCCTTTTATAGTTTGTTTACAGGCGGTGTCCTTTAAACATTTTTTTTCCTACACGTTATGTCATTTACGCTAACCGGGTTAGAAAAGCTCAATTAAATATCGTCACGTGAGTCGCATGTGAGGGCTTTTTGTTTTTTTCGTCTATACCTGCAAATTTATTGTCAGTTTGTAGGTTCCCAGCCGGATCTACACGAGATATCGCGTACTACGTAGGTGCGGAATCCCTACGTAAGACGTTACGAGTATAGAAAACAATACGAGCTAACACACGAAACGATAACCAAACACACGTTGTATTCCAACCGTAAACACGTGATACAATAACCACTGAATACAAAACTCTCTAACTCTTGATTATTATTTTACCTAAGCCGTAACAATCAGCTTATATAGACACGACAACTTCGCCTGGTATGTTCAGGCGAAGTTGTCACTAACTTCGCTTGTCTAACAAGTTCGCCTATATCAGCGAACTTGTTAGCAACTTCGCTTACATACAAAACTCAAATATAACTAACACGATTACAGACACTCGACACTGAACTACTGACATCATGCACCAACAGACTCCCCCTTGGCAGTAGCTTCATCTCTTTAGCTTCAAACACGTGTCTTGTAATCTTCAATCTTCTATCTTCAAGCATGCACTTCTTCTCGAACACAAACCGAGACAAGTCTTTGATATTTCCTCGCTTCGTCTTTCCAAGCAGGAATATAAAATATCTTCTTATCATTCAACACCTGCAAATCAGCTTGCGATAAGTTTACCAAGTGCATCGGATCGTAAACTCATAGCACCTCTTGTTCATCCTCGTCTTCCATCACTGCCTCAGCTGTCTCACAATCCACATACCACCACTTTAGGTCTCTAAGCACATCCTTGGGCATTAATTTCATCGGTACTTCTTTCAAACACCGGATCGGTTTATACTTCATGATCATCCAAGGTTTTCCATCAGCTCTTAAACCTCTATCCTTGTCTTCAACAAGTTTTCCCTTTTGTGGTTTTAGCAGCTCAAATTTCTTCTCTTTTATACTCTCTTTCCACACAATTTTCCCAATGACTCTAGCCATATTATCGTCACTTATGTTTATCAATCCCAATCTGGGTAAGTCTTTCACTTCACATTCTGGCAGTGTATTCAACGATCTTAACATCCTTCTAAAGTACTGAACACCGTCATACCTTTTAATCACGAAGAGCCTCAACTGCTCATCATATATCCAGCATATAATCCCTTTCTTCGCTTCAGCATAGCCTTTAATGTTGTAACTCTTCTTAAACATTGTAGGGACCGCCGGTTTCTTCGTTTTGACGAACCACTGAGCATAGCCTTCCTTCCATCTAGGCTGCTCTTCCCATTCAGACTCATCATTCCCAATCTGTTGACTCATATCTACGTTCTCGACTTGCGGTATCTCATGCTCCACATTCTCCTCTACTATCTCTCCCTCTTCTATCTCTGTATCCATCACAATCTCTTCACCAATCTTCTCTATCACATCACTCGGTAGTACATCATCATCACCAACCAAAACATCATCCATCTCCTCTGCATCCACCACCACCACATCATCACCACCAGCTGCAGTTGTCGACTCCCCCTGAGTTGTGGAAGTTCCAAGAGCTTGATCAGTTCTTGGCAACTCACCACCTGCATCTTTCGATGCATTGGGATCATCGTCTCTATCATTTCGTCTCTTGGTCCTCAACTCGTCGCCTTTACAGCTCGTCTCCCCCTGAGATGCCAAGAACTCCTTGAAAGCATCTATGATTTTTCCATGTTGTACCAGCAGGGACGACTGCATCTGATTCTCTGTAACTAGGCGCTGAATAGTCTGGGTCTGGATAAGATTAATCCTTGACTGCTCTGCCACTACCCGTTCCAGTGCTGCTATTCATTCAGAGTCTGATAGGGTTGCATCGAAATCAAACCACATGTGTGATATATCTTGAGTGTACTGAGGAGGGATTTCCGATGTCACCGGGACCTCATAAGTAGAAATAGACGTAACCGCAGGTGGTATCGTCACCGATAGCCCTGCAGTGGCCACAACAGTCGACTCTATAAATTGTGCCACGACCTCCGATGGAGTAACGGTCGGAGGCGGCAATGAAACGATCTCAGGAGTCGAAAGTTGGAAAGTAGTGGGTGGGAGGCCAAAAGTAGACGAGGTAGCCACCACGGGAACACCCGTAGCGCTTGGCCTTGTAACCTGTAGTGATGAGGGAACCATTGTCATACCGGATAGTGCTGGTGGAGTGAAACGTACCACCCTAGAGCTCTCACCGGCTCCTGATCCTGCACCTATCCGTTCCCTTCTTGACCTCCGGATCAACTGTTGTACCTCTTCCTCAAAATCAGACTCGCTATCAACATCTGTTCTCTTTCTTTTCCCATGTAGTCTTTCTCGAGTAACCATAATCCTTCTTGCCTCTGCCACTTCATCATCAGAATCTGAGCCAGCCACCGTTGTAGCTGCCCTAGTAACATTCACAGTCGAAGCACGTTCAACCGGAACCTGAACGTTCTCCTCTGGATCCACCCGATCCATATCAAAGAAGCCTTGACCACCAAATTCTGCATCAAGGTCCACGTTTCCTCCGGTGACACAACAGGAGCAGCAAGTATAGCTTGAGGTGCTCCTGCCTGTTGTGGTGCCGGGTCCCTAAACTCGTCCCCTTGAGCAGGCACATACCCCGGGTTGATCAAGTACCCAAATAGTGGAGTATGTCGAGGACGGAGCTCAGGTTTGCTCCTCGCATTGGAGGATCTACATTGGGCGAAGATCCGTTTGTTCACACTCTCAACGTATCGGATCGGACGGCGCTGAGGAAGCGTTGGAGCAACATGATTCAAGATCATTTGTAGGAATCTTGGATACATGATGAATCGCTCACGCGCCATCGCTCTTCGTTGACGATCAATCTCATAAAAGACCATCTGACTAAAGCTGAATCGCTTGTTGTATGTCAGAGCAGTCATCGCTGACTGCATGGTCGCGACCATGCCATCAGTGCCCGCCTTTCTCCCTGACATGCATACAATCATGACATGCATGAGAAAGCGCCACTGGTCAAGTAAAAAACCTTTCCTCCTCTGTGTATCCCCCAAGGGACCAGAGTATCCCATCCTCAAAAACGCTCCATCACGTAAAGGAGCTACAAACTCTGTTGGGTCATCCCTTGTTTCATTCCCAAATCGTAAAGCCGCCCGGATTTGTTCAGAAGAGAACTGAACAATCTGATTGTTGACTGTTGCGCGCATCACCGGGGGCTCGACTCTACAGTCGTATTCCACTGTCTGCCAGAAATCCTCAATATTGGGCAAGGATATTGACAGAGTTGTTGTAATCGCGTGGAATATCCTCGAGCGTAAAAGAAATGTGATGATTTCGCGGAAATCATCAATACCGCTCGCCTCCGGGTCTAATGTTATGTACATGTTGTGACCCGGGAAAAACTGTCTCTGGTGATCACCTCCGTCATCACCGCCTGCACCACCTGCTCCAGCAACAACAACCATATCTGCAACAAACAGGTTAAGTTAGATAAACGTCAAAGCGAATCACAAGTTCGCCTGTTACCATGAGCGAAGTTGTGATCAATTCTGTATAGGCGAAGTTAAAGGTGGGGCGAAGTTGGGAAACAACTTCGCTTCAACTTGAACTTCGTCTGATAATAGTTAAGTAAAATGGTCCAGGCGAAGTTACTGATAACTTCGCCTAATCACAACATCGCCTCATGAACTGTTTCAAAATCAATAATCAGGCGAAGTTAAACCTCAGGCGAAGTTACGGATAACTTCGCCTAAACTGTAACTTCGCTGAATTTGAATCGGCAACAGTTAAGGATTTTGAACGACGTGTAGATGATGATTTCGGAGATCGAGGACTCCGAAATACATGAATTTATGAAGTTTTAGACGTTCAAGTAGTTTACTATCACGTAAAAACAAGTTTGAAATCGGGTGTTTAAGGTTTCGAAAGACGAGGTCGATAATCGAGTCGAAACGACCAACGATTAACTTCAAAAACATTGATATTAAAACCCTACACACCTTTAATCGAATTAGAAAAGAGAACACAGAAAGATTAACACAGTGATCGATGAGATGCTCGATAAGTTCGCTTAGGGTTGATAGTGAGTAAGTTCGCTGAGAAAATGATAAAGTTTGACCATTGATTTCCTTTATATAGGGTCATAGTTTTACCGGCGAAGTTATGGATAACTTCGCCTAGCAGGCGAAGTTATGCACAACTTCGCTGATTTTTAAAATTTTTCAAAACAAACCTCATAATTTGAATAATTTTGCAATTAAGTGTTAAAACATCCTTTAAAGCGTTAAATGATACGATCAAGACCAAGTAACCAGGTATAAAATCAAATAATTACAAAAGTAACAAAAATTTGAAAAATTTAAAGTACACGGGATCAAATTGCAGTCTTGACAGGGACTACTATGTTGTAGTAAAGATCCGAACATGAATCATACTAATTACGTGACTGTCACATAGATCCGTGTTCAGCTGTATTATGACATAAAGAAACAGGTTGTAAGCAGGTAATATACTTAAAATGGTTTTCATTGTTTCTGTGATACGAGTTAGGTTCAATTAAGCTCAAAACTTAAGTGGGCAACAACTCAGAGATTATGATGCCTCCTATCTATTCTCAAGGCGTATTTGGCTTTCCCCAAGTCACCCCGAATTGACCTCGACCCGTAGTGTCTGATTAAATAGAAATTACTCTTCGATTTTCAGACTCATCTTCCCGTTCACCTTCTTGCGTCTTGATTGATAATTATTAACATTATGAATTCTAAATTTTTTTTTTTATTTTTTTTTTATTTTTTTTTATTTTTATATTTTATTTATTTAACATGTATATTCACAACTTCAAGTAGAAAATAACTGCAAGTCCCGAATCTGGATCACTGCAGTGTCTTAACACACTATCTTCACGGGAATCAGAACACTCACGGGCTCGTGTATAACTGGGTAATCACTTTTCTACCTATCATTCGGAAAGATATATATGAAGACATGCACAACTCTTACGGAGTTTCCACGTAAAATCGAGTAGATTTAGTTAGTATCACTTCTACTTTTACGCACCATAAAAAGCTACCATGACATACAATGAATGTTCTAAAGTCTTTTAAGCCTAATAACTTCACTAGTTAATCACACAGAATCAGTATATCTATCACTTTCCAAGGTTAGATCAATTTTCTGTTAAACATAGTAAAGGTACTTCTTACGAAGTAGTAGACTTGAAAAATAATTTCATCTCCCAGAAAGAAAAAATGTTAACTTAAATCGCCCCGACCAAATCAAAGTCTTCAGGTAAACGGCTATCCCGAAGATCCAATGGATCAGCTGGACCGACCACATACAAGTATGTGTCCTTCTAACTAAGTATGATCGACTAATTTTCAGCGAAAGAATAAAAACACATCATAAACCGCCCCGGTCACTTTCAGTCATCTGGTTAATGGATATCCTCATATTCTACAAGTAGAAATGAGGACCAAACATATCCGAAGACATGTCCTTCAAACTGAAGTAACCGACATAATTCTAAGCGATAGTGATGTTTTTTTTTTTTTTTTTTTTTTATTAAACAAAAACACACGACATGGTTACTCGGGATTGATAATCCCATTCAGCTCAACAAGGTTTTGAAATCTAGTTTTGTCAAACGCTTTCGTGAACAAGTCAGCGAAATTATCTAACGTGTCAACCTTTTCGAGCACAATCAGTTTCTTCTCAGCACAATCCCGTATAAAATGATGACGAATGTCAATATGTTTAGTTTTACTGTGCTTTACGGGATTGTTAGTTACTGAGATAGCAACAGTGTTATCAATGCAAATAGGAGTAAGTGAGAAATTCAGACCATAATCGCGCAACTGTTGTTGAATCCAAAGAACCTGGGAGCAGCAGTTGGATGCTGCCATGTATTTTGCTTCACAGGTTGAAATTGCGACTGAGGTCTGCTTCTTGCATTGCCACGACACAAGTCTGCCACCAAGAAACTGACATCCACCAGTTGTAGATTTCCGACTCTGATTGCACCCTCCATAATCAGAATCTGTGTAAGCAACTAGCTCCAAGTCTCCTCCTCTCGAGTACCACAACCCCAGCTTCGGCTTGCCTTTGAGATACCGTAGTATCCTCTTTGCACCCTTCAAATGAGATTCTTTTGGGTTTGCCTGAAAGCGTGCACAAAGACAAACAGCAAACATTATATCAGGCCTAGAAGCAGTTAAGTACATTAAAGAACCTATAATTGCCCGATATTGGGTTGGGTCCACGTCTGCATCGTTGTCTGAATCAGCACCCAATTTGTGATTGACGCAGACTGGAGTATCATATGGAGTGCTGTCCTCCATCTTGAAGCGTTTGAGAACATCATGGACATACTTCGTCTGATGAATGAACATCCCGTCTTTCTTCTGATCAACCTGCAATCCTAAAAAGAAAGTTAGTTCACCCATAGCACTCATTTCAAATCTCTTCTTCATGACGGCCTCAAACTCCTGACACATGGAGACTTTTGATGCAGCAAAGATAATGTCATCCACGTAGACTTGCACCAGCAGAAAGTCGCTACCCTTTCTCTTGAAGAATAATGTGCTATCAATTTTACCTCTTTCAAACTCATTCTCAAGCAAGTAATCTGATAACGTTGAGTACCAGGCACGAGGTGCCTGATGTAGTTCATATAGCGCTTTACTTAGCTTGAACACGTGATCAGGAAAGTCAGGGTCAGGAAAACCCGGAGGTTGCTCAACGTACACAACCTCATCGACTTTACCATTTAGGAACGCACTCTTCACATCCAACTGAAAGACCTTCATCTCCTTATGAGCAGCAAATGCCAAAAACAGCCGAATGGCTTCCAATCTTGCCACAGGAGCAAACACCTCATTGTAATCAATCCCCTCTTGCTGATTAAAACCTTTTACAACCAGCCTCGCCTTGTTCCTGATAACAATCACTTTCTCATCTCTCTTACATTTGAAGACCCATTTCGTGCCAATCACATGCACATTCCATGGTTTTGCAACCAAGTTCCATACTTCCATTTTCTTAAACTGAGCTAACTCCTCTTGCATGGCTTCGACCCACGAGCTGTCCTTAAGAGCCATTTGATAGTTCTTTGGTTCAATCTGGCTGATGAAGCAGGTGTACAAGCATTCGTTGATAATGCCTGAATCTTTAATGCTTGTATAAACACAGGTGTGCTCATTCAAGCTTTGTCTTGTTTGTACACCGGCGGACAGATCTCCTATCACATTCTCCAAAGGATGATCTTTGTGAATTCTCGTAGTCGGAACCGAACTGACATTCAGATTATCTTCCAAGTTCGAAGATAGCTCATCAATGGGTGCTTGATGTTGAGAGTGAAACGGATTGATGAATTCCTCTTCAGTAGAGGCAGCAGGGGTATTGACAGCATTTGACGAGGAAGGCTGACATTCATCAAACTGTGGTCGTTGCACCAAAGTGTCTTCCTCATCACATATCATCTTCGTAGCAATTCTTTCCTCAACATCTGCAAAATCCAAATAAGGCATGTTAAAAGATTTAAAGAGTCTATCATAGTCGAAAACCCCAGCGGGTCCCGTGCTTGGTTTTGGTGATTTGTAACTTGTGATATCAGTGTTACACACCACCTCAACCTTGCTGGTCGATGTATTAAAGACCCGTCTGTTGGGAGTCCCAACAACGTATCCGACTAAGATTCATTCGTCGGCTACTTCACCAAATTTAGAATTGGTCTTTAATATCGAACACGGGGACCCGAATGGTTCAAGACCACTCAAGTTGGGCTTTCTCCCATGCATAAGTTCGTAACATGTTTTATTTAATCTTTTAACAGTTAACACTCTATTAAGGATATAACAGGCTGTTGCAACAGCTTCAGCCCAGAACACCACGGGAAGTTTCGAATCAGCCAGCATGGTCCTGGCTCCTTCAATTAAAGTTATGTTCTTCCTCTTAGCCACTCCATTTTGTTGCGGTGTATACGGTGCGCTGTATTGGTGTTCTATCCCCTTCTGTAAGAAGAAGATCTCCATCTCATAGTTCTTGAACTCAGTTCCATTGTCACTCCTGATGAATTTAACCCGTTTCCCCATGATATTCTCAACCTTGGTAATCAAATTCTTTACCAACTGCACTGTTTCATCCTTTGACTTCAGGAAATATACCCAGGAATATCGAGAGAAATCATCAGTGACCACCAAGCAGTAAGATGTTCCTCCTAGACTTCTTACATTCACGGGACCGAAGAGATCCATGTGAAGTAATTCTAGGGTACTGACAATTGAATTGACCTTCTTGGTGAGATGGGATTTCTTGTGTTGCTTTCCCTTTTTGCATGATAAGCATTTGTCTTCAAAGTTGAAATTCTTCAAGGGAACACCCAGCACAAGCCCATTTTTGACAAGGTAGTTCATTTTCCGAAGATGAATATGCCCCATTCTCCTATGCCACAACTCGAACTCCGATTCCGTTGCTTTTGACAGAAGACACGATTCTTCTGTGGCCATCTCAGTTGACCTCATATCCATGATATACGTATTCTTCACTCTTGGAGCCTTCATAACAATCCAATCCTCTGGTATCTTGAAACCAGGATATAGCACGATCGCCTCATTCTTTGTAAAATGTACGGTGTATTCTTTGTCACAGATCTGCGAAACACTCAGCAGATTGTGCTTCAGTTCTTCATCAAAATTTACTTTTTCCAACGTCATCTTTCCATTTGACACCGTCCCTATTCCTGTAATTCTTCCACCGCTCTCTCCTGCGAAACTCACTCTTCCTCCTTGAACAGGTTTCAAGTCGTGTAACAAATTCTTGTTACCTGTCATGTGCCGGGAACAGCCGCTATCCACAACCCATTGATTGTTGGCAGCCCTGTTCAACTGTTCCTGCACGATTAAAGCAGATCATTAAAATCTGGGGACCCAAGACCGATTGGTCTTGGGTCGATACATTCCGTACCTTGGCTGTCCAAAGTTAGTATCATTATAATTTCTGTGAGTCCTAACAGGATACCTTGTTGTGGATTGTCTATGAGGCCATCCAAACCTTCGTGAATTAAAAGAATTATTACTTATGGTTTGGTTGTTAGCAGTGAAAAACTGAGATCTTTTTCTTTGAAAACCTGAATTAGACCAATTTCTTAATTTTGATGGGTTTTCAGTTTTAACATTTTCGTTAGTTCTATTCTCAGTTCTCGAAGGCCTCACACCTCTGAATCTCTGCTTCAGAGGGCAATCAGCAACTAGGTGTCCTATTTGATTACATCTGAAACAACTCCTGTGTTCAATTTTCTTTTCCATAGTTGTTTTAGATGTTGAGGCTGTATTACTGCCCGTTTGTCTCACATAAGGTGGGACATACGGGTTTAGTGGAGACTTCTTTTCAGGTGTTTTATTTTTCTCTCCACCTTTTGGTAATACTTCCTCTTGTTTTGTCTCACTCGACTCAGAAGACTTGTCTGAGTTAGATGAGACAGGACTCGGAGCAGAAATCTTATCACTTGCAACAGGCTTACTAACTTCTGGTTCTTTAATCGTTACTTTAACCGGAACTGTCTGACCATAGTCAACATCGACAGATTTCTGATTACTAGGGTCATAAGTGTAATTATGATTGAAAGGTGGTGGAACTTCATGATAACCAATTCCTCCCCTTTTAACTGGGGAACCTTGATTGTTGGTGCATAATGTCAGTAGTTCATAGTCTAGTGTCTGTAATCGAGTCTGTAATGTTTAATTATGTTTTGTATGTTTAAGCGAAGTTACTGACAAGTTCGCTTAACAGGCGAACTTGTTAGTCAAGCGAAGTTATGGACAACTTCGCCTGAACATGCCAGGCGAAGTTGTCGTGTATAAATAGTCCTAGGTTACGGCTTGGTTTTTAATCGTGGTTTAAGTTCGTGTCAGTGGTTCAAGTTCATTGTAACGTGAGGACGAGAGTCTGTAACAGTGATATTACATCACGTGTTTGAGTTATAATATATAACGTGTGTTCGTTTCGTGTGTTCGTGTGATTCGTGTTCTATACTCGTAACGATCTACGCAGGGATTCCGCACCTGAGTAGACCGAGATATCTCGTGCGATCCGTCCAGGGAACCTACAATTGGTATCAGAGCATTTGCTCGATTGTGTGGTTCGGGATATTCACGCGGGTGTAGAATTCGTCCCGTTTCGACTTTTCGCGGGACGTGTTTTCTGTGTTTTTGAGTCAATCTTACCTCCTACCATCGTGTTCAAGCCTTTGCACCGTCAAAAACCTCGTAAAATCCAGATTTCAGATCTGCAAAAACGTCCGTGTTCATCAGGCGAAGTTGCCGTCAGGATACGTAGGGTTTCGGCGAAGATATAAGGTTAAGCGAAGTTATCCACAACTTCGCCTACCTTCTCAAGTTCGCCTAACTCAGCGAAGTTCTCTACAACTCCGCCTATCTCCTAAGTTCGCTTACCTTAAGCGAAGTTAATCATCTGCGAAGTTCTTCAGCGAAGTTAATCAGCGGCGAAGTTAAGGCTTAAGCGAAGTTATCCGTAACTTCTCCTACAGTACTTTTCTTAAAATTTTTTGATTTTTTTTCGGGTTTCTTACTTTTCGGGAAAGATGTCGTCAATTAACATCTCTGAGTTAGTGAAGATGGAAGTTGAAGCAGGGTCAGCTACTATGGCCCCAAGATTGCTGAAGGGAACCGATTTCGTTGCATGGAAGGATCGGTTCATACAATACGTCAAATACCAGGATGCGAAGATGTGGGTATGCATCCAGGATGGTTATATTCCACCAGTTATGGAGTATGAAGGTCGTGATCAAATCAAAAAGTATAGCAAAATGGAAGAAGAAGAGAAAAAGATGTATGAGGCCGAGAGCAAGGCTCATGCTGCTATTACTATGGCTCTTCCTCAAGAGATCCTTCATACGTTTAGAAAGTACACGTCAGCAAGAGAGCTTTGGGAAGCTCTTGAGAATAGATTTGAAGGGAATGTAGGTATCCGTGCTTCAAAGATAAAATTGCTCAAAACCCAGTTCTCAGTCTTCAAGTATTTGAAGAATGAATCTTTAGATGATATTATCACTCGATATTACCATCTGATGACTGAATTGAGTAACTATTCAATTTCCTACCGAGAAGAAGAAATAGTTGAGAAGCTTCTAGATGCTCTCCCACCAAAATGGGAGATGTACACTGTGCTGATGAGGGAAGACAAAGACTTTCCCACATATGATCTAGAAACGGCAGTTAACAAGCTCCGAACCTTTGAGCTTAATATGGTCAGAAAGGAGACACCTATGGATCAGGTTCAAGATCCAGGTATGTATGGAGCTAAAGTCAACACTAGCTCAGGATCGAAGACTGAATCTGCTGCCTACTACTCGAAGGGAGAGTCGGGCGCAAACTCATCACATGAGGGTCATGTGTCAGTCAACACAAATGGTGATGTTTGCTATGTAGCAGGTGGATCGAGTGGTTCTCAATCCCAGGTAAGCAAGAGTAGTTGCTCTCCAAGTATTCCCAGCAACAACTACTCCAAGATGCCTATGAGTGTCAAGTCTGCTGAATAGCAGTTTGGTCTCTATGCTTCTTTTATTGCTTCCTATGAGAACTACATTCAAGGGAAGGTTGTTGATCCAGCTATGTTGGATGAAGACTATGACCAGATTGATGCTGATGATCTGGAGGAAATGGATCTGCAATGGCAGATGGCCATGATTGTAAGAAGAGTGAAGCGGTTTATGAGAAAGACCTGAAGAAAGTTTGTCGGTGGAAAGCCAGGGTTTGACAAGACGAAGGTGAGTTGCTACAATTGTCAGCAAAACGGTCACTTTGCAAAGAAATGCAGGAATGAGCGTGTGGAACGAAGTCAGGGCAGGTCTACACAGCAAAGTGGGGGTTCTAAAGATTATAGTGCAATGATGTCCAGAGAAGATGGTGAATACAACTGGAACCTGCATTCTAAAGAAACTTTTGAGCAGGCAAATTTGGCGAAGGTTGAAACTGAAGAAAATGAGAAGGTTACCGGAGAAGAAAAAGCTCTTATGGCAGACGTTAATGACCAGCTCTCCGAGGTATGTTCTAAACCTACATGCTCTAAATGTGAAAACTTGTCTGAGAAATTAGCAACTATAACCGATCAGTATGTTAGGTTGGATGCTGAATTTAAAACCCTAAAAGAAGACCAGCATTTTACAAAAGCAAGAGAAAATAGCTATAAAGTCAAAATAAAAGCTTGTGAAAAAGATGTTAAAAGTCTAAAAACAAAACTTGCTGAAAAAATTGAAGTGATTGATTTAAGCTATGAAGTTTTGGAAGAAAAAACCAAACTAATTGCTGATAGAGTAAAACAGATTGCTGATCACCAGGTAAAAGTGGTGGAACTAAATAGAAAACTAGAACAGTTCAGAAATTCCTCTGCTATTCTTGATCACCTTGTTAGTGATCAAGGTTCCTCTGCTAAGAGAGGAGGAATCGGTTATCATGAGGTTCCACCACCTTATAATCACAATTACACTTTTAACCCTAGTGTTCAGAAATCTGTTGACTTTGAGGTTGCTCAGACAGTACCAGTTAAAGTAACTTGTAAAGAACCAAATGTTAGTGGAGGCGAAACAAGTTCGCCTGTTTCAAGTGTTAAAATTTCTGATCCAAGTCCAGTCTCATCGGATTCGGATAAGTCATCCGAGTCTGGTAAGGCAAAAGAGGAGGTGGTATTACCCAATGGTGGAGAGAAAGATAAGACGAATTAAAAGAGTACTCCACTAAACCCGTACGTCCCACCATATGTGAGACGAACGGGAGGTAATAAAGCCTCGACATCTAAAACACCGGTTGATAAAAAGGTTGAGCATATGTGTTGTTTTAGGTGTAATCAATTAGGGCACCTAGTTGCAGATTGCCCTCTGAAGCAGCGATTCAGAGGTGTAAGGCCTACTAAAACTGAGAATAAGCCTAAAAGTAATTATCATGCTGCAAAAAATGAAAACCAATTAAAATTCAAAAATGTGACTAATTCAGGATTTCATAGAAACAAATCTCAGTTTTACACTGCTAATAACCAAACCACAAGCTATAATTCTTTCAATTCCCAAAGGTTTGGAAGGCCTCACAATCAATCTTCAAGGAGGTATCCTAATAGGACTTACAGGAATTATCAAGATACTAACTTTGGAAAGCCAAAGTTTGGGATGTATAGATCCAAGACCAAATGGTCTTGGGTCCCTAAATTCTAATCTTTTGCTTTATTGTGCAGGAACAGTTGAACAGGGCTGCCAACAATCTTTGGGTTGTAGATAGCGGCTGTTCCCGGCACATGACGGGTAACAAATACTTGTTACACGATTTGAAACCTGTTCCAGGAGGGAGAGTGAGCTTTGCCGGTGAAAGTGGTGGCAAGATTACAGGAATGGGAACGGTGTCGAACGGAAAGATGACATTGGAGAAAGTTAACTTTGTAGAAGAATTGAAGCACAATCTGCTGAGTGTTCAGAAATTGGGTCAATCTACATTCGACACTCCAATCTGCGTCAATCACAAATTGGGTGCTGAGTCAGACGGTGATGCAGATGTGGACCCAACTCAATATCGGGCTATTATAGGTTCTTTAATGTACTTAACTGCTTCTAGGCCTGATATAATGTTTGCTGTTTGTCTTTGTGCACGCTTTCAGGCAAACCCAAAAGAATCTCATCTGAAGGGTGTGAAGAGGATACTGAGGTATCTCAAGGGCAAACCGAAGCTGGGGTTGTGGTACCCGAGAGGAGGAGACTTGGAGCTAGTCGCTTACACAGATTCTGATTATGGAGGGTGCAATCAGAGTCGGAAGTCAACAACTGGAGGATGTCAGTTTCTTGGTGGCAGATTGGTGTCGTGGCAATGCAAGAAACAGACTTCGGTCGCAATTTCAACCTGCGAAGCAGAATACATGGCAGCATCCAACTGCTGCTCCCAGGTTTTTTGGATACAACAACAGTTGCGCGACTATGGTCTGAATTTCTTACTTACTCCTATTTGCATTGATAACACAGCTGCTATCTCAGTAACTAACAATCCCGTGAAGCACAGTAAAACTAAACATATTGACATACGTCATCATTTTATACGGGATTGTGCTGAGAAGAAACTGATTGTGCTTGAAAAGGTGGATACGCTTGATAATTTCGCTGATCTTTATACTAAAGCGTTTGACAAAACAAGATTTCAAAACCTTATCGAGCTGAATGGGATGATCAATCCCGAGTAACCATGCTTTTCATGTTATATTTAAAAAAAAAAAAAAAAAACGTCACTATCGCTTAAAAATATGTCGGTTGCCTCAGTTTGAAGGACTTGTCTTCGGATATGTTTTGGTCCTCATTTTCTACTTGTAGAATTTGAGGATAGCCATTAACCAAAGGATTGAAAGTGACCGGGGCGGTTTATGATGAGTTTTCATTCTTTCGCTTAAAATTAGTCGATCATACTTAGTTAGAAGGACACATACTTGTATGTGGTCGGTCCAGCTGATCCATTGGATCTTCGGGATAGCCGTTTACCTGAAGACTTTGTTTTGGTCGGGGCGATTAATGTTAAAATTTTTTTTTAAGGGAAATGAAATTATTTTTCAAGTCTACTACTTCGTAAGAAGTTCGTTTGCTATGTTTAACAGAAAATTGATCCAACCTTGGAAAATGATAGATATACTGATTCTGTGTGCTTAACTAGTGAAGTTATTAGGCTTAAAAGGCTTTAGGACAGTCATTGTTTGTCATGGTAGCTTTTTATGGTGCGTAAAAGTAGATGTGATACAAACTAATTTTACTCGATTTTACGTGGAAACTCCTTACGAGTTTTGCATGTCTTCATATATATCTTTCCGAATGATAGGCAGAAAAGCGATTACCCAGTCATACACGAGCCCATGTGTGTTCTGATTCCCGTGAAGATAGCGTTTCAAGAAACTGCAGTGATCCAGATTCGGGACTTGCAGTTGTTTACTACTCTGAAGTCTATGTAAATGTTTATCATAAAAAAAAAAAAAAAAATTATGAGTTATGAAAACATTCTAGAGCTGAAAATGTCAAGACTTCTCAATCATGGAGTAAGAAAGAGAACGGGAAGCAGATGAAGAGTACTTATAAACTTAATCAGACACTATGGGTCGAGGTCAATTCGGGGTGACTTGGGGAAAGCCAAATACGCTTTGAGAATAGATATGAGGCATCATAATTTCTGAGATGTTGCCCACTTAAATTTTGAGGCATAATTGAACCTAACTCGTATCACAGAAACGATGAAAACCATCTTAAGTTATTTACCTGCTTACAACCTGTCTCTTTATGTCATAATACAGCTAAACACGGATCTATGTGACAGTCACGTAATTAGTATGATTCCTGTTCAGATCTTTTCTAAAACGTAGTAGTCCCTATCGAGACTGAAATTTGATCCCTTATACTTTAATTTTTAAAAGTTTCTTGTACTTAGGTAGTTTTATAATTTTGTATCTGGTTACTTGGACTTGATCGTGTCATTTAATTCTTAAAGGGAAGTTTTAGAACTTAATTGCAAAATGTTCAAATTATAAGGGTTGATTTTGTAAATATAGGCGATGTTGTTAAACAGGCGAACTTGTGAATAACTTCGCCTAGGCGAAGTTAACCGTAACTTCGCCTGTATAACTCCGCCCCTATATAAGGATTTTCAAAGGTCATTCGTTCATTATTTTATATATCAGCGAACTTATTCTCGAATATCACAGCGAACTTAATTCGATTATCATCTGATTATCTTTTTTTCGATTTCAATCAGTATTCAAGGTGTGTTTGGGTTCTATATCTTATAATCGATGTTCAATGTTGTTAACCCTAGGTTGTTTCGACACCCGGTTAGCGATCTCGGACGTTCGAACCTTATACCCGATTTCAAAGCTTGTTTTTACGTGTTCATGAGCAAACTGATCGTCCGGATTGCCTTAATATCATGTGTTTTAGTCTCCTAAATCGTCAAAATTGACCGAAACACCAGATTTTCGATGATTGAATCAACCTTACTGTCGCCGTTTCAGATTCAGGCGAACTTAAGGTTTAGGCGAAGTTATCCGTAACTTCGCCTGAGGCTCAACTTCGCCTGAGGCGATGTTGTGGTGAGGCGAAGTTATCATTAACTTCGCCTGGACCTTTTTATTTATTAATTATTAGACGAACTTTAAGATGAAGCGAAGTTGTTCCCAACTTCGCCCCACCTTTAACTTCGCCTATACAGATTTTCACAACTTCGCTCATGGTAACAAGCGAACTTGTGTTATACCTTAACGTTTATCTAACTTGGTTCGTTTGTTGCAGATATGGCTGCAGTAGCAGGTGCTGGAGGCGCTGGAGGCGACGATGGAGATAATCAGAGGCAATTCTTTCCGGGTCATAACATGTATATCACCTTAGACCCGGAAGCGAGCGGTGTTGAGGATTACCGCGAGATAATCACATTCCTCATTCGCTCGAGGATATTCCACGCTATCACTACGACTCTGCCGATATCCTTACCCAATATCGAGGATTTCTGGCAGACTGTGGAATACGATTTCCGCGTTGAGCCCCCGGTTATGCGAGCAACCGTCAACAATCAAGAGGTTCAGTTCTCATCTGAACAAATACGGGTGGCTTTACGGTTCGGTGAGGAGACTAGGGATGACCCTACAGAGTTTGTGGCTCCGTTCCGTGATGGAGCGTTTCTCCGAATGGGCTATTCTGGTCCATTAGGTGATACTCAGAGGAGGAAGGGTTTCCTACTCGATCAGTGGCGCTTCCTCATGCACGTAATGATTGTCTGCATGTCTGGGAGGAAGGCAGGAACTGACGGGATGGGTGCGACCATGCAGTCCGCAATGACTGCTCTGACTAATAACAAACGTTATAGCTTCAGTCAGATGGTCTTTTATGAGATCGATAGACAGAGGAGAGCGATGGCTCGTGAAAGGTTCATCATGTATCCAAGATTCATTCAGATGATCTTGAATCATGTTGCTCCCACGTTGCCTCAACGACGTCCAATACGATACGTGGAGAGTGTGAGCAAACGTATCTTCGCTCAATGCCGCACATCCAGTGCGAGGAGCAAGCCTGAACTGCGTCCAAGGCATACTCCACTCTTTGGGTACTTAATAAACCCGGGGTATGTGCCAGCTCGTGGGGATGAGTTCAGAGACCCTCAACCACGACAGGTAGGAGCACCTCGAGATGTACCTGCTGTGCCTGTTGTGTCGGCTGAGGAGGATGTAGACCTTGATGCTGCATTTGGCGGCCAAGGATTCTTCGACATGGACCGGTTTGATCCGCAAGAAGAGGTGCAGGTCTCTGCTGCACGGGTTAGGGAAGTGCGTGTTACTAGAGCAGCTACGACGGTGGCTGACTCAGATCTTGATGATGTTATGGATGAGGCGAGAAGGATGTTGGTGACACGAGAAAGGACGTTAGGGAAGAGAAAGAGGACAGTTGATGATACTGAGTCAGAAGAAGAAGAAGAGGATATTCACAAGTTGATTAGACGGGAAAGGACAGGTGCAGGTATGGGAGCTGGAGAGACTTCAAGAGTTGTACGTTTCGCTCCATCCGCATTGTCAGGTATGTCGATTGTTCCTACATCTGTACAGGTTACAAGTTTAAGCGCCGTGGAAGTTCCCGTGGTGGCTACATCAGCTGTCGGCATCCCATCCATCACACTACATATGACGACTCCGGAGATTGTGTCTTTACCACCTCCAACGCTTACTCCTTCAGAGGTGGTGGCACAATTTGTAGAGTCGACAGTCGTTGCAACTGCAGGGTTGTCGGTCACGATACCACCTGCGGTTACGTCCACAACTGCTTCTGATGTCCCGGTTACATTCGAGATCCCTGCTGAGTATACTCAAGACACATCTAACATGAGGTTTGATTTCGATGCAACCCTCTCAGACTCGGAGAGAATAGCTGCACTTGAGCGGGTCGTGGCTGAGCAGTCAAGGGTGAATCTAGTCCAGACCCATGCTATTCAACGCCTTGTAGCAGAAAATCAACTACAGTCGTCCCTCCTGGTTGAACATGGGCGAATTATAGATGCTATGAAGGAGTTCTTGGCATCTCAGGGGGAGACAAGCTGTAGAGGCGACGAGTTAAGGACAAAGAAGAGAAATGATAGAGACGATGATCCCAATGCATCGAAAGGTGCAGGTGGTGAGTTGCCAAGAACTACTCAAGCTCTTGGGACTTCCACAGCTCAGGGGGAGTCTGCAGGTGCAGTTGGTGGTGATGAGGTGGTGATGGTTAATGATGAAGATGATGTGATTGATGCTTTGAAAGAATTAGATGATGATATGCTAGATGATGATGTGATGTTTGATGATGATGTGCTGCCTATTGAGGAGATTGAGAAGATTGGCGCACAGATTGTGATTGAAGAAGATGTTGAAGAAGGTGAAATAGTTGAAGAGAATGTGGAGCATGACATTCCAGATGTGGAGAAAGCTGATATGGGTAATGAGACAGTAATCGATGAGACTGAATGGGAAGAGCAGCCTAGGTGGAAGGAAGGCTATGCTCAGTGGTTCGTCAAAACGAAGAAACCAGCGGTCCCTACAATGTTTAAGAAGAGTTACAATATTAATGGCTATGCTGAAGCGAAGAAAGGGATTATTTGCTGGATCTATGATGAGCAGTTGAAGCTCTTTGTGATTAAACGGTATGACGGCGTTCAGTATTTTAAAAGAATGTTAAGGTCGTTGAATACACTGCCGGAATGTGAAGTGAAAGACTTAGCCAGATTGGGATTGATAAACAGAAGTGACGATAATATGGCTAGAGTCATTGGGAAAATTGTGTGGAAAGAGAGTATAAAAGAGAAGAAATTTGAGCTGCTGAAACCGCAGAAGGGAAACCTTGTTGAAGACAAGGATAGAGGTTTGAGAACTGATGGAAAACCTTGGATGGTCATGAAGTATAAACCGATCCGGTGTTTGAAAGAAGTACCGATGAAGCTTATGCCCAAGGATGTGCTTAAAGACCTAAAGTGGTGGTATGTGGATTGTGAGACAGCAGAGGCAGTGATGGAAGACGAGGATGAACAAGAGCTCCTAAGAGTTTACGATCCGATGCATTTGGTAAACTTATCGCAAGCTGATCTGCAGGTGCTCAATGAGAAGAAAATCTTTTATATTCCTGCTTGGAAGGACGAAGCGAGGAAGTATCAAAGAGTTGTGTCAGTTTGTGTTAGAGAAGGAGTGCATGCGTGAAGATACAAGGTTGAAGATTACAAGACAAGTGCTTAAAGATCAAGATATGAAGCTACTGCCAAGGGGGAGTCTGTTGGTGCATAATGTCAGTAGTTCATAGTCTAGTGTCTGTAATCGAGTCTGTAATGTTTAATTATGTTTTGTATGTTTAAGCGAAGTTACTGACAAGTTCGCTTAACAGGCGAACTTGTTAGTCAAGCGAAGTTATGGACAACTTCGCCTGAACATGCCAGGCGAAGTTGTCGTGTATAAATAGTCCTAGGTTACGGCTTGGTTTTAAATCGTTGTTTTAAGTTCGTGTCAGTGGTTCAAGTTCATTGTAACGTGAGGACGAGAGTCTGTAACAGTGATATTACATCACGTGTTTGAGTTATAATATATAACGTGTGTTCGTTTCGTGTGTTCGTGTGATTCGTGTTCTATACTCGTAACGATCTACGCAGGGATTCCGCACCTGAGTAGACCGAGATATCTCGTGCGATCCGTCCAGGGAACCTACATTGATCACTAACGAGGTGATCAAGTATAGCAGTGGAATTTCTGAATTTCTCAAGTTTCCTGTTGAGTTCCACCACTTTTACCTGGTGATCAGCTATCTGCTTATCCCTTTCAGCTATTAGTTTGGTTTTCTCTTCTAGTACTTCATAGCTAAGATCAATCATTTGAATTTTTTCAGCAAGCTTTGCTTTAAGACTTTTAATATCTTTTTCACTAGCTTTAATTTTTACTTTGTAACTATTTTCTCTCGCTTTAGTGAAATGATGATCTTCTTTTAAAGTTTTAAATTGCGCATCCAAACTAACAAACTGATCAGTTAAAATTGTCAGTTGTTCAGACAGATGTTCACACTTAGTACAAGGGAGTTCGGTACTTACCTCGGAGAGCTGGTCTGCCACATCTGCCATGTAAGCTTCATTTTCGCTAGTTCCCTTCTCACTATCTGCAGTTTGGATGTTTGCCAAGTTGGCCTGTTCAAATACTTCTTCAACATGCAGATTCCAGTTGTACTCCTCATTATGTCTGGAAATCATGGCTCTATAGTCATTACCACTACCACTCTGCTGTGTAGATCTGTTTTGACTGCGTTCTACATGTTCATTTTTGCACTCTTTTGCAAAGTGGCCATTCTGCTGACAGTTGTAACAGCGTACCTTCGACTTATCAAACCCTGGCCTCTCTCCGACAAACTTCCTGCCAGTCTTCTTCATGAACCTTTTCACCCTTCTGACAATCATAGCCATCTGCCACTGCAGATCCATCTCCTCCAGATCATCAACATCGATCTGATCATAGTCTTCATCCAAGATTGCAGGATCAACAATCTTACCCTGAATGTAGTTCTCATACGAAGCAATAAAAGATGCATAGAGAGCAAACTGCTGTTCAGCAGATTTAACACTCATGGGCATCTTCGAGTAGTTGTTGTTTGATACACTTGGGGAAAAACTACTCTTGGTCGCTTGAGGTTGAGAAGCATTTGATCCTCCAGCTACAAAGCACACATCACCGTTCATGTTGAGAGATACATGTCCTTCATGTGTTGAGCTAGCGCCTGACTCTCCCTTAGAGTAATAAGCAGATGATTCAGTTTTCGAACTTGATCCTGAGTTAACCTTTGCACCATACATACCCGGATCTTGAACCTGATCGGTAGGTGTCTCCTTTCGTACCATGTTCAGTTCAAACGTTCTTAGTTTGTTAACTGCTGTCTCCAGGTCATAGTCAGCAAAGTCTTTGTCTTCTCTCATCAACACAGTATACATCTCCCATTTCGGTGGGAGAGCATCAAGAAGCTTTTCAACAATCTCATCTTCTTTGTACGCAATTGAATAGTTGCTGAGTTCAGTCATCAGATGATAATATCTAGTGATGATATCATCAAGTGATTCATTCTTCAGATACTTGAAGACCGAGAATTGGGTTTTTAGAAGTTTAATTTTCGACGCACGAATTCCCACGTTACCCTCAAACCGGTTCTCAAGTGCTTCCCAAAGCTCTCTAGCAGTTTTATACTTTCGGAAGGTGTGAAGTATCTCTTGTGGAAGAGCCATTGTAATTGCTGCATGAGCTTTGCTTTCGGCCTCATACATTTTCTTCTCTTCTTCTTCCATCTCTTTGTATTTCTTGATCTGATCACGACCTTCATACTCAGCAGTAGGTGGAATGTAACCATCTTGTATGCACACCCACATCTTGGCATCTTGATACTTGACATATTGTTCAAAACGATCTTTCCACGCTACATAATCAGTTTTCTTAAGCATCTTAGGTGCCTTTGTAGCCGAACCTGCTTCCACTTCCATCTTTACTAGTTCGGTAATGTTTATCGAAGACATCTTTTTCTAAACTCAAAGAAATCCGAAAATAAAAAAAATTTATTTTCAAACAGCACTGTAGGCGAAGTTGTGGATAACTTCGCTTAAGACTTAACTTCGCGTGAATTTGTAACTTCGCTCACTTTCTTAAATTCGCCGGATTGGCGAACTTGAGAATAACTTCGCTTAAGTTGAGCGTACTTGGGAGGTAGGCGAAGTTGTGGGTAACTTCGCTTGAGGTAAGCGAACTTGCAGAGGTAGGCAAAGTTGTGGATAACTTCGCTTAACCTTATATCTTCGCCGAAACCCTACTAACAGTGACGGCAACTTCGCCTGATGAACACGAACTTTCTGCAGATTAGATTTCTGGGTTTTTCGAGGTTTGTGAAGGTGTTATGGGTATTTCCACACCCGCGTGATAATCCCGAACCACACAATCGAGCAAATGCTCTGATACCAATTGTAGGTTCCCAGCCGGATCTACACGAGATATCGCGTACTACGTAGGTGCGGAATCCCTACGTAAGACGTTACGAGTATAGAAAACAATACGAGCTAACACACGAAACGATAACCAAACACACGTTGTATTCCAACCGTAAACACGTGATACAATAACCACTGAATACAAAACTCTCTAACTCTTGATTATTATTTTACCTAAGCCGTAACAATCAGCTTATATAGACACGACAACTTCGCCTGGTATGTTCAGGCGAAGTTGTCACTAACTTCGCTTGTCTAACAAGTTCGCCTATATCAGCGAACTTGTTAGCAACTTCGCTTACATACAAAACTCAAATATAACTAACACGATTACAGACACTCGACACTGAACTACTGACATCATGCACCAACACAGTTCCCTCCTCTTTTAAACACCCCCCTATTAGGGCTTAAATTCAATAACCTAAATTAGGGCTCGATGTGAATTTCAAATACTAGGGCTCAATTGAGGATAACGTACTGTGTTTGTGGCAAGCTAGTTGTTGTTCGAACTTCATGGACCGATAGAAATCCTAGTCGTCGCTTTTTCTCTTGTCCGGACATGGTAAGTCTGTAATTCGATTTCAGTTCTAGTATAATCGTTTATCCTTCATCTTTCTCCTTTTTCCAGACATCGGATTGCCCCTTTCTTGGATGGCCTGACCCACCAATGTGTGAACGAGGCAATGGAGATTATCCTGGGCTTATTGAAGTCCTAAATTTGCATGGCTTTTTGAAGTCCCTAATTTGGGTTATTGAATTGAGGCCCTAATCGGGAAGAGGGGGGGGGTGTTAAAAAGAGGAGGGAACTGACAATAAATTTGCAGGTATAGATGAAAAGACCAAAAATCCCTCACATGCGACTCACGTGACGATATTTAACTGAGCTTTTCTAACCCGGTTAGCGTAAAAGACATAACGTGTGGGTAAAAAATGCTTAAATGACACCACCTGTTAACAAACTAAAAAAGGGACACGATCCATAAATTGGCTTTGTTTAATAGAAAAAATTTGTAATTCTGTCAAAGAAATAATTTATTTGTTTTGTTGGAAATTTAGCAACATCTTACTTACAAAATAATAAATATACTAATTTTAAACTTTTGAATAACCATAACAATAAAAAAAAATTATGTTTATAATGTTTCCAACAGTTTTCTATCGAAAATAATATATATAATTGACATATAGTTTTTGTCGGAGAGTTAGCAACAATTTTCCAACGAAAAATCATATTGTCACTACGTTATTGCAATATTAGAGCTTGTATTTTATTTTTTTTTAAATTTGTTTGTAGCATTATGGAATTACTTGTCATGGGAAATTTGTAAGATATTTTTGTAGGAAAATGTATTGTCTTCTAGAAGTGGTATATTAAGATGTTGGCATGTGAGTGTTGGATTAATTTCTATTCCGGGTCACAAGTCGGTGAACCGGGCCTAAGAGGTTTTAACAAGTCGGTTAAAGTCTAGGGTATTATGAAGCACTCTTTCATTTGCTTGGTGACCAAGTTCACATTGTTAGCCAAGTTGAGTGGTGGGCACATCTTATGCTTGGTGACCAAGTTAGGTTACTAGTTTCAATACATGTGCAAAGTTAATGTTAGATACAACAACAACAACAACAACAACAACAAACACAAAAATCACCACCATCACTACCAAAGATATTGTAATCAGTTTTTCGAATTATATTTTCTGCTTATAATATAAGTTGGTTATTTCTAAGTTGTTCGTTAATTATCGTTTATCATTCTTGAATTGGTATCAGAGCAAGGTTCAGGAACGCGATAACTAACAATCAACAAAGAAGGTGTCTCGATTGAACAAGTTGGTTTGATTTCCCGAATAAGTTGTTGCCGCGGTTGATCAAACAAGTTAGTTTGATATCCCGAAGAAATTGTTGTCAATGTCGATCGCATAGTTCGTTCAATTGTTACTTTATTCAAACAAGTTGGGTTTGAGTAGCCATGGGTGGCACGACTCCACCGCCGCCGCTAAAGTGGAAAGAGAACATGCCATCTTTCGTTCTGATGTGAAATTGAGCAGAATGAGCCATCGTGTTCAGAACATTAGATGGAATCTGCCAAGTCGTTTGAATTCCTATAGCTGGTGGAGCAATGCTGGATATCGCACCAGCATCGACCAGACGGGCCCGGTCTGCAACTGTCCTCCTCGGTAGTGGATTCGCGTCACCCATAATCCTATCCCTAATGACGGGTTCAGAAAAAGTAGGAGAAGAAAACGTATTACCGACGGATGTAGATGAACTGGAAGACGGTTTTGTACGACGTCTCTCAAGAAGCTCTCTCTCTGGTTCGGGAAATCCTTCAACTTCTGGTGGTCCTAGAGATCGAGTACGTCGCATACAACTATTAAAATAAATAAAAGAAATTATAATAAGCTAAACTATTTTAAACTAACAAACAAAACAATTAAGAAAGACAAGTAGTAAACAAGGCAAGTCTTAACTCGAGTCGTTCTTAATACGCCTCAAACCGTGTCCCCGGCAACGGCGCCAAAAACTTGATGTGCGAAAATATATATATAAATAAAACACAAGTCGCAACTAAGCTTTAAAAACCAAACAATCTATCCTAGTTCACACAAACGGCAAGTGTACCGATCGCGTATAGCACAGATGAGGAAAGTCCGGATATCGAACTCGAAGACACGTGAAAACGTTTATAATTACTAAACTCTAACCAAGACTCACCAAAATATTTAATTAATTTATTTTATAATTTATTTAACTACTTAACTTAATTAAATGAAAACTTTTGACAAAACACTTTTAGAAAACTTTGGTTTAAATTCAATGAATAAAGACGTCTACCTAGGAATGAATCATGTTGACAGAAATAACAAGACAATGGATTGAAAATATTCACGACACCGGTTATAAAAGATGACACAACTAAAACTTGTTTAAGAAAGTCAAATTACCTCTCAGTCTCTCTAACAAACTCTAACTTGTTTTAGTTGATTTTAAAGAATAAACCGGAAAAAACGATTATTAACGTGTTCAAATGTCGAATCTCCTCTCGGTCTCATCGACACACTATCCTAATGGAGACAAATACTATGTCACCAAGGATAGAGGAACAATTTAACTTAACCCAAATTAAACCAACTAATTGCACATAAACACTCAAACTTGACAAGACAAAAACCCGCTCTCGCGCGGTCTTAATTCTAACAAGTAAAAGCAACGAGACAATATTACTTCTTATCACCTCTCGGTCTCAAAGAAGGTGTATTTTAACTGATTTTAGAAGATTATATTACCCACTTATCCCTACGGTTGTACACCCCGCAAATAAACCCGAAACACCAAGTCAAGAGTCTAACAAGCAATCAATTAATCAAAACCAATTCAATTAACTAATGCAAGAGGATTATAAGTAATAACAAATAAAACACAGCCATCACACACAATCTAATTTAACGTTTAGTTAAACTTTACATCAATAATTTAAGTCTTGAACATTAACAATCCATTAAACAAGTCTAAACTATTCAACAATCATCTATCCTAGGTAGAACAAACAAGTTTAGCTACTCATAGATTTTGGACAGCCATGCATACTTAAGAAAAACATCATAAACATCATCATAAACATAATTATATTCATTCAAGATCCAAACAATATCAATCACAAAACAAACTATCAATCAATTGCAAAACAATCCAAAGCAAAAGATCAATTTAACAAAGTTAGGGTTCTTGAACAAAAAGTAAAGTTTAAGATCAATTACTTAAGTTATATGGCTGAAACAAACGATGTAAAAGATCCCTAGCAGCTGCCCAAGATCACCCTTGATGTTATCCTTCCTCACCAGCCGTCACAGCCCCTCAGCCGCCTCCTTTTTTCTTCTTTTCTGTCGCTGCTACAGTTGCCCCGATCGGCAGCTGAAGAAAGCTAGGGTTTTAGGTTTTTTTCTTCTTGATTTCGGGATTCTTGATGGAATAATGGCTGGAAACTCTTGTTATTAACTTAATATAATATTATAAAAGGCTTTTAAGATGTGGGCTTGGTTTGGGCCTTGACTTATAAGTTTGAAAGTTGACCAATTAAGCCCCTAAACTCTTCAAATTTACTCTTTTTTCCACCAAACCTCATAACCTACAAGTAAATAATCAACTTGTAAAATCAAGCATAAATAAACCATAAAAGTTAATAATTAAACTCAAAAGCAATTAAAACATGATAAAAATGATACGGAAAGTAAGTGTGTTTCACTACACATCACGTTCAATGTCCAATGTTAACTGCAACGAACTATGCCGTGTGGGCTATGAGGATGAAAGTAGTCCTAAGAGGTCACAAAGTTTGGGACACCATCAACTTGGGTGTTTCCGATGAAGACAAAAATGGCATGGCTATGGCCTTGTTGTTTCAATCCATACCCGAAACCTTGATCATGCAAATTAGAGATCAAGAAACTGTTAAAGCCATGTGGGATTCGATTAAAACCCGACACTTAGGTGCCGGACGGGTTAGAGAAGCACGTCTCCAAACCATGTTAACGAAATTTGACAATATGAAGATTAACGAGTTAGATTCCACAGATAACTTTGCGGGCAAGTTATCGAGCATTGCCTCGAAATCTGCGGCTCTCGGCAAAGTTATAGATGAACTAAGGTTGGTAAAGAAGTCTCTCAAAAGTCTCCCGATATCGAAGTTAATTCAGATGGTTGCTTCGCTTGAGCACGTGTTGGATCTCAATAAAATAGGATTTGAAGATGTTGTAGGCCGACTCCGAGCCTATGAGGAGCGAATCCGAGAAAAAGAAATTCAAAGGGGTGACCAAGGTAAAATTTTAATCGGTAAATATGATTCATCAAGTCATAGAAGTTTTGAATCTAATAGGGGACGAGGACAAGGAGGTCGAGGTCGCGGTTAAGGACCATTTAATGGCCAAGACCGAACCCCTAGCTAGTACCGAACAAGGGTCATCAAGTTGGAGAAAAGTAAGGATGAAGAAAGACCGGTCAAAGATTTTATGTGACCAGTTTGGTCACTTTGCATCCGGTTACCTAGGCTGAGTTCAAAAGGGTCAAAAAGCAAACAAAACCGAAGCCCGTGAAAATTTTGATGATGTGGCGTATATGCATCAAGTTGTGTTCTTAAATGAACAAAACCTAATACCAAAGAAATACGAGACCGAGCGGGTCGAAGATGATGTATGGTATTTGGATAATGGGGCAAGTAATCATATGACGGGAAACCGGTCATATTTTTTAGAGTTAAACGAGAACATAACCGGGAGGGTTAAGTTCAGAGATAGGTTATTTGTTCAAATCAAGGGAAAAGGCTCAATTCCTTTCCAAGGAAAATCAGGTGACCAAGACTTACTAACCGGCATTTATTACATTCCAGAGTTAAAAAATAATATAATAAGTCTCAGTCAAGCAACGGAGTTCGGATGTGACATTCGGATGAAAAACGATCTTCTGACTATGTACGATAAGAACGGGAGGTTACTCATGAAAGTCAAGAGATCCGCAAACCGACTCTACAAAATACGAATAAAGATTGGAGCTCCCGTGTGTTTGCAATCAAAGATGGCACATGGCGTTGGCATGCAAGACTTGGGCACATCAAGTTCGAGTTAATGAAATCGATGGCTAAGAAGGATCTTATACGAGTTTACCACATGTTGAACACGAAAATAAATTGTGTGAATCGTGTTTGGTGGGTAAAAAAACGAGGCGTTCGTTTAGAGCATCCCAACCTTTGGAGTTAGTTCATGGTGATTTGTGCGGTCCAATAACCCCATCCACTCACGATATATGTGGACGTTTTTATTGAAAGAAAAAGGTGAAACGTTTGAAAGTTTTTAGAGGTTTAAAGCCCTAATCGAGACGGAGGAGGGTTTACCTACGAAAACTCTTCGAAGCGATAGGGGAGGAGAATTCAATTCACGTGATTTCAATCGGTTTTGCGATTAAAGTGGAATTATTCGGCATTTAACCGCCTCGTACACGCCACAACAAATTGGCGTGGTAGAAAGGCGTAACAGAACTTTAATGGGGATGGTGCGGAGTATTCTAAAGGTGATATAGGTACCAAATTATATGTGGGATGAAGCGGTCCGACATTTAACCTTTTTAATCAATAGGGTCCCAACTCGGGCCTTGGTTGATCAAACTCCATATGGACAGTTCAAGAAAAAGAAACTGATTATTGAACACGTTCGAGTATTTGGGTGTATGGCGTATACTAAAGTTGATAGTGTACTTCTAAAGAAACTTGATGACAAGTCAAGACAGCTCTCTTATCTCAGTTCGGAGACGGGTTCAAAAGCATACCGTCTCTTCGATCCGAACACTCGGAAAATTGTTGTTAGTCGAGACGTTGTGTTTGACGAAAACAAAGGGTGGAATTTGGTAAAGAAAGTCGAGAAGAATGACTACGAGCCGAGCATGTTTTCTATTGTGGGGGTGGGGGGGGGGGTTGCGATTGACAATGGAACTGGTCAAATTGAACCCACTATTAAAGAAACATCTGGAAGCAACCTGAGAAGCCCAAGCGCTGAACCTGCATCATCGGTTCAACCCGAGTCTAACGACTCAGCCGAACCAAGTCATATCAGGCCTAATTCATCAAGCTGCTCTCAAGTTCAGTCGACGAGTAATGGGTCACAGGTCTATTCGGGTGAAAATGAAGCCCAACGGGTCTAAGACGTTCTACCCGAGTCTCGGTTTTACCAAGAAGATTACAAGAAGATTATGTGTTACATATTGACTATGAGTATAAGCAGTTGCTTGTCACAGCAAGTGGTGATTCGAGTAGCTATTTGGCTAAGCCGAACCAAGAATAGGTTCGTTCTATGAATACCGAGATCGATTCGATAAACAAGAATGAAACATGGAAGTTAGTTGAACTTCCAAATGGTGCAAAGTGTATCGGGTTGAAGTGGGTGTTCAAAATCAAACGAAATGCAGATGGAACGATAAACAAGTACAAAGCTCGGTTGATTGCACAGGGTTACGTGCAACAACCCAGTATTGCTTTCATTTTATCGGAGATTGCTACAACGACGACGAGGTCAATGTTAAGCACATTAGCGGGAAAGAGCAACGGGCTGATATCCTCACTAAAGCACTCGCAAGAATCAAGTTCATGGAGATGCGCGAGTTACTTGGTGTTGAAGAGATTTCTAATCCGAATCAGAAATTAGGGGGTGAATGTTGGATTAATTTCTATTCCGGGTCACAAGTCGGTGAACCAAGCCTTAGAGGTTTTAACAAGTCGGTTAAAGTCTAAGGGGTATTTTGAAACATTCTTCCAAGTTCACCTTGTTAGCCAAGTTGACCCTGTTGTCCAAGTTCACTTTGGTGGCCAAGTTGAGTGGTGTACACATATTATGCTTAGTGACCAAGTTAGGTTACTAGTATAAATATATGTACAAAGTTAGTGTTAGATACAACAACAACAAACACAACAATCACCACCATCACTACCAAAGATATTGTAATCCGTTTTTTGAGTTATATTTTCTGGTTATAATATAAGTCGGTTATTTCTAAGTTGTGCGTTAATTATCGTTTATCATTCTTGAGTGAGGACACACAACAATATTGGTTAAGAGAAGTGGAAACCTTCAATATGGAGGGAAGGAAGAGTAAAGATAGTTCCAAACTGATTTGGGATGAGAAAATTAGGAAACATTTGTTACATTGCACCTTTCTAAGGATATAGTCGAGAACGACTTTGTGAAGAAGCAGGAATAAGGGGAATGACTTTTAGAAGGGGGTACAATTATGGCTTAGCTTTATCTTAAAGGGAGCTGGCTTTTTTCCTTTTTATTTGATGGCTTTTTGTATGTTTCATTATGCTTGTCTTTATCTTTTCATGATACTTTATATGTTCACATTATACCTTTTTGTCAGGTTTATGCTATTGACAAACTATGCTTCTAAAATTTTAAGGTTTCTATATGGCCTTTTTGAGCCGTGAATCATCCTAGAAGTAACCTCTCTATCTTTTAGGATAGATGTACGATGTGCGTCATCTCACCCTCCGAGACTCAACTTATAGCATGGTTATGTATGAGAGTTTGTTTAACCAACATCGAATTTTCAAAATATATATCAAATTATAGATTATAAGGTGTAAGGCTCCTCAATCGAGCGTCCTACAACGGTTGGATTTATTCATGAGACATAGTTCTCAAACTTCAAATTTCATTCAACATTGCAGCGGAAAGTACTTATCATCATTTAAACACTACATAATGTTATAAAACATATTTAATAACATAATTGTCTTAACAAAAATTTCTAAATGGAAATCAGCCGTAACTTGGATAGCCCACTAATGCACTTTAAGCTAAAATCCTTAATCTAAATCAACCTCAAGTGCATACTAAAAATCAGCTACACATGGTGAATTCTAATTCAAATAGTCAAAACAAAACATACATTTCACATCATAGCTACATATCATAAACTATCATATTAGTTCTATAACGTTACATCATTCTTATACATACAATATATCATCCACGTCATACATAATTAAACATTCCACATGTTGCATAGGACCATTCAGCCCCTTCGGGCGATGACTGCTTTCATCGTCATTCCACATGTCTCGTAAGACCCATTCCACATGTCTCGTGAGACCCATTACGTATGCCTCGTGAGACCCGTTCAATCATATAAATTTGTATCAGGTTCACATTCCCTTCCTATGTTTATATTACCATCATACATCACTAGTACAGAAAAAGTTCATTTTAGAATGGTTAAATGGAGATTACACAACGATTTCAAGACCGTTTTAAATGTCGCGTTGCAAAATGAATTTAAAACGCCTTAGAAACAAGTGTAAAATGGTATCTAAAAACAACACTTAAAAAAACCGGCGTAAAATTATACACAAAAACAACGCTTCAAAGTCCATTGTAAAATGGTATTAAAAAGACAACGCTTCTTTTATTATATAAATACAACTATTCTACACATTTGGCTTTTTAAAAAATTATATTATGTTTGCAGTAACCAACACATTGTAGCAACCAAAAGCCTAAAATCCAATTTATATACATAAATCATCTTACATTTATACAAACTGGTTGAATCTATATATAAAATGTAAACAAATATATATACAATGTTATTTTTACTTCTTCGAAAATGTTCAAAGTGTTTCCCAGATAACATCTTTAAAATCTTCAAAATTGCATACGCATATTCTTCAACAGTTTGAGCAAAAATCCTATTTCATTCCTATTTATTGTAACACTATGTCCATTTTCGGTCCAACTAAAGATAGAAATAACAAATATCAATTCCACAAAACTTAAGAATATTAGAATATCCATCAAAATAAGGAAACCAACTCTATAATATATGTAAAAATGGATCACTTAGCCATTTACACGAGACTACCACTTTATTAAAGTAGGTTTTAGTTTAAACATTCTATTAAACAATTAGGGTACATTATAAGTTATATATGGCGTAAACATTAAACGAGTTTTAAGATATATTCTGAAGGAATATAATGTATGAAAGTTACAACACATAATAAATCCAATTTGTCCATAACACAATTTAGTTTATGTGAAAGTTAATTTGTGTTACTGAATAAGTCATATTGTATTGGATTAGAAAAAAAAACAGTATTAACGTTGTTCAAAACAGATAATATGATCACTAGCATCTCCTTTACATAGTGTAACAATATATAATCCTCATTTAAGCTATTTATCAAACACTTGGCGTGCATTATGTTTTCATTTAATTTTTAGCTTCTTTGTTTATCTAATAACTCCAAAAACAATATATCATTCTATTTTTTAAATATTAATTATCCAAACAAATAAAACTTTAAAAAGCGAAAGAACGAGATATACCTATAGTGAATTATTGCAAAAAAAAAGCTTCTTCCTTTAATAAGCAAATTTATGTTAGCGAATGAAGGCAATCACGGAATGGATATGTAACTACGTAACTAAATCAGGGACATCAAACAATCAACAAGCTCACCATAACGATGACCCTAAACAGATGCAATATTCTGATCGGTAAACATAAGCACATAATAAACAAATCCTTACTGAAATTACATAAAGTAAACGATATTTACAGATTTAACATAACAAACTCAAGCCTCACAAACCCTGACTAAAATTATAAACACAATCAACGAAGTGTACCTCATTATAAACGCATATGTAGTTTTAAGAGTGGATTGAGAGAGAGAGAGAGAGTATTTAAGAAAGCCATATTTAGAGGTTAAAGAAGGACATATAATTTATGAAAATTTTCAATGGAGGGAAATGAAAACACTATACATTGGTGGGAGGGAACCTCAAACACTTAAAAAACTCTAGTTTCCAATAAACATCGCTACATACAAAAAGTTCAATAACCAACACTATTTTTCTCTTATTTACAACGGTTTTCAATGGTGGGAGGGAAAATCAAAAGTTTAAACAACGCTATCTTTCAATAAACAATGCTACATTACAATCAGTTCAATAAACAACGCTATTTTTCTTCTTATGTGGGAGGGAACCTCAAAACTTTAAACAACACTAGTTTTCAATAAACAACGCCACTTTTCAGTAAGTACAATAAACAATGGTACTTTTCTTTTTATTTACAATTGTTCACCTGTGGAGGAAACTTAACATCTTAAACAACAATAGTTATCAATAAACAGCGCTACTTTTCAATAAGTTCAATAAACAGTGCTAGTTTCTTCTTATTTACAATGGATTTAGAAAATTGTTCTTTTTAAAACAGTGAATTACATCTTATTCAACGGTTGACCTTCATACCGTCGTAAAACATATTTATGACATGTGTTGATAGACGTTTTTGTTGTAGTGCATACTCATTTCACACTTATTAAGTCATTCACGTAATTACCTTTTGCCATTCGTTTCATTACATATTATCATTCATTAACACATACATGTTCATTCTTTAACGTAGGCTATAAGCATAAACTATTATGATTATTAAAATATTTATTGAGTATGCGAGGTGCCCCAAAATGTAACGTAAAAACGAGATCTAGAAACTCACTTGGTAAGGTAAATGTCTTATTTAAATTGTATGGCTTCTTGACTGAGCACTCGGACTGCTGTACAAGTTTTATACATAAACTATCAACGTTCACATAATAAGAGAGCTATAAGTTATCACACCATACAAAGTATTCGCGTACCATAGTTTTCGCTCTCATATATAGTTTTTGCTAAACCCCTAGTTTTCACATATCCCCTTATTTATCAGTTGTCTTATAATTTTCACAATTTGGTATCTTTCACTTATATTAAGCAAAAAACTATACTTACTGCGAAAACTATCATTCATGTGTAAACGATGATAACATGTGAGAACTCTTTGGTAAGTGAAAACTATATTTCTAAGTGAGAACTAAATTGATCAGAGAAAACTATATATTAGCGAGAACTACTCCAATCATGAGAAAACAACACTCTAAGAAACGTATACTGGTCAAAGTTAAAGCTACTATAGGCAAATACTTACGTGCAACTTTGTGAAAACCCTAGATTGAGCTTCAATGGAGGTTCTGAATGTTTAACTCATTTTATTGGTCAAGCTTGTAACTTTAATGCCTCATATGGTCCAGTTTATGTTGCTATGTTGTTCTCATGCAAAACCATTCATACAAGCAAATCTTATAATTAGAAACGAGAAGTCACATGGTTGACGAAAACGAGAATAATTTCGAATGTTGCAACTTGTTTCCACTGTGTATTTTTTCCAAACATGGTTCTTTATAACATTCAACCAAATCTTATAATTAAAAACGAGAAGTCAAGCTTGAATAGGGACTTTCTCTCTCTAGACAGAAACTTAATGGTGAAGGAATGAGGGTGGATGAGATGGTGGCTAAGGTTTAAGGGTTTTATGTAATAATTTCTTATTTCTAAAATACCCCCCTTAACTTATAATAACTTGAAAAAGGTATTCCTAAAATCACTATTAGCTGGGATGTTGTCTTTAAAGAAGATGAAATGTATAAGGGATAACCAATGAAAAGGCAAAATGGTCACAATAGTCAGATTAGGGGTAGTTGTTTTCTGACGATAAAGAACCAACTAATCAGCCTAAAATAGGCTCAACATATAAATTGTGTATCCTTTGAGGTACACGTTAAATGAAGACATCTCTGCATTTTTCTTTAATGTCGTTGAGTTTGAAAGTGTTTATGAACCTTTGGCATACAATGAGGCGATAAATCTGATCAATATGATTGATGCATTCAAGCAATGAATGAGGAAATAGAATCATTGCATAAAAATTGTAAATCGGTTTTGGTGGATATACCAAAAGATTAGAAACATATTAGTTGCAAACGGATCTATATGCTGAAAGAAGGTACTTAAGTAGTTGAAACACCTAGATTCATGGTTAGTTTGGTAGCAAAGGTGTCACACTCGGCTCTATGAGCCTGGGTGTGTAACCAACTGCTGGTACATATTTCGTAAATACATCAGAGTATTGGTTGCAAAGCGGAAGTCTTTTTAAATATTATTATATACAAATTTTTGGAATTTAAACACCTGATGACATTACTGTTGGGCCTAGTTTTGTGGTTTGAGCTTGATTTGTACTTAGTTCTAGTTATTTGGGCTTGGGTTTTTGGGTGCGTATGTAAATCGAGAACACTTATGTGTTCTCGGTGGGCTTTTGGTGTTTGGGCCGGCCTGTTGGTTGTTATCCCTATATATAAAGATGTGATGTATAGGGTTACATGTTGTTCATTCCTAGTATTACTATCAAGTATTGTAAGTGCTTAGCACCCGACGTATTCAATAATATACGTGTGTTTTGAAGCAATTCCATGTTATCTTTATTTTTATTATTCGTATTCTTGAATCACCGAGTGTTGGTATTCCGCACCATTACTCGTTTAGTTGATATCATATTGTAGTGATCTAGATTCGGGACTTACAATTGGTATCAGAGCCTTTGACGAATTCAAGCTCGTCATTGTGATATCAACGGATTCAAGATATCAAGGTTGAGTAGTTCTTTTGTTTCTCCGGTGAGTGTGTGATCAGAGAAGAAGAATAGGCGATATTTTGGCCAAAGATTGACTTATCTTTGGAAACAATTTGAATCCCACTAAATTAGGAATTAAGTTGTTGTCAAAATCCACCGGTCAAGCCTCTTCTCGGTGTTCTCGACTGGTAAACAGAGTTCTCGGCAAAGAAATTGAGATCTCGGTTGTGTTTGATCTCTGTAACACTTGTTTTCGGCCACTGGTTGTTTTCGGTCAAGAGCAGTTCTCGGCAAAGAGTGGTTCTCGGTCATTTATTGATCAATTCTTAGGTTCTCGGACAAAGATTGAGTTTTCGGTCAACACTTGGTCAACATCAGCGTTCTCGGTCAACAGTTGCTTAGTTTTCGGTCAACACTCGGCCAACCACAGCGTTCAGACTGTTGCTTTGGGCCTGTTACTCTTGGACTTGGACCATCTTACTGGACTTAAATTTAACTGGACCTAAGTACAACTTTCAATCAGTAATAAATTTGAAAGGGCTAGTTAACTAATGGTTGCAATTCCATCAATTCGTCACTTCACCAAGAACTTGACTCCATCATGGGCACTGCTACTCGTATACCCCGTTTATTGTCCCACGAGGGGTTCAGTGAATGGAAATTCCATTTCGAACACTATGCCTAAATGAAAGATGCGAAAATTTGGAGAAGCATTATAAGGGGACCTCAAAGAATTGTTTATCAAAAGGCTGGTTCTGATGAGGTTCTTGTGAAACCAGTTGCTCAATATGATGATGATGACTTTGCTAAAGTTGAAGAGGATGAGAAAGCTCTCTCCACTATGACCATGACACTCTCACCTGAGATTGCCCTTCAATTTAGAGAACTTCAATCTGCTAAAGAGCTATGGGCCGCACTGATAGAAGTATATGAGGGAAATGAGGATATGAAGAGAAACCGTCAAGATCTGTTGCGACAAAAGTTTAATATGTTCAATCACGTTCTGGGAGAGACATTTGAATCTCAACTTCAGAGGTTTATATCCCTTGTAACTGAAATGAGAACTGCTGGGATATTTCTGCAAACCTCAGAAATTAACAACAAGTTAGTAAACTCTCTACCGAAAAACTGGGACACGAATGTTGCAGTCATTAAGAAGACCAAGACCTTAACAGAATGAGCATGACTAAAATGATTGCCACCATTAAAGCCTGCGACATGGATGATAAACGACAGGCAATAAATCATGCTAGTTCTTATAGTGCTGCTGGTTATAACGTTGCTTCAAACAGTGCTCTCATGTCTCAAGACAGTTTTTCATTGTTCAAGCCCACTCATCAACCACTACAGGGAAACTTCCAGATGTTTTCATCCACCATCGGTCATGTGACAATCGTCAATTTCAGGTTAACTCCGTTAACGCAACTCCGTCAATTCAAACTTTAGATTTATTGAATCTATAACGCAAACTTCATTACATTTAAACTAGGGTTTAAATGACGCTTAACACTTACTACATGTGTAGTAGTCTTTCGGGATTTGCACCGAAACGCAAACGATTGATGAATAAATGAAACACACTAAAACACTAATGATGTGATAATTATGTGTTAGGATTATGTGTTATGTGATAATATTATTGTCATGTTAATTTAATGTGCAAGTTATGATAGAATGTTCTAGAAAAAGGAAATACTTAATGTTAACTTAAGGTGCAAGTTATGATAGAATGTTCTAGAAAAAGTAATACTTAGGAGTTGAGGGGCCAAGGTGTAACATATTAGTCTATAAATACATGATAAACCTAAACCCTAACTCCCATCCCTTTTCCCTAACCCCAAATCGGCCAGCCATCCCCTCTCCCCTCTCCTTGTGATCGATCAATATACACACACACACACTCAAGATCTTTCAAGTTTGATTGAAGATTAAGGTGCTAGGAAGGTATAAACAACTATTCTATGCATCCTCTATGTTTAATTGTTAGTTTTATTGGGTGTAATTGATATGCATGGATATTGTTTATGGAGTCTAGAGTGTTATGTGAATGCATGATAGTTCATAGATTGTTAAATTGTTGAGTTTGGATGCAAACAGTTTCTGGACAGATTGCGTTGTTGATGTTTGAATGACTGTAACGGGATGTTAAAGTGGAATTTGATTGAGATAATTGAAATTACAGTAAACTAGGTTGAGTCTAGTTTCTAAAGAATATAAATTTGTAATTTTTGGACGTGTGAAAGTTAACTTTTATGATTTTACAAAAACGTGGTGCAAAGCTGAATTGTTAGACCTGCTGTTAGGTTGTTTTGTAAATGTTATATCTCATAATCTACGAGGCCAATTGGGTTGGTTCCACTTCTGGAAGTTGACTTATTGAGTTAGGAACCTAACCCAAGTGGTCTTGCATTTATTGGATTTTTCGTTTAACGGGAATTGCAAATAACATTCTGTTGCGCATGAATCTGACTGATATGAGTTTGCTGTAGTGTTTTGATCATTATGAGAAATCTATGTGGAATAAAAATAAAATAAAATATGTTCTGGAAACCTAAGACATGTATGCTTCAGTGATGATTTTTGGTGACTTAATTGAGATGTTATGATCGGTGAAATAGTACAATCTTTCAAGTAGAAATTCTGTCTCGATGAAATTAGCTGCTGATTGTTGTGAAATTGCATGAAATATGATAGTTGTTAATTGATTGTCATAAATTGACCAAGATGCCCTTGTGGGGAGTAATTGCTAATTAATTGTCGTATTTTGACTAAATTGCCCTTACGGGGAGTATTTGCTAGTGATGTACATTGTTTATACATGACACGAAAGTAATTGCTCACACACGTATTGTATCACAAGTGTACTTGTTTAAGTCACACACGATCCACAAAACGAAACACGACACATGTTATGTGCATAGGTATTATGTGCCGAGTCTAGAGACTCGTTAAACGTTCCGACACTTAGAAAATCTCTTTGTTAATTTAGAACGCTAGAGAGAGTTCTACGACGCGCATCACTTGGTGATCTAATTTGGGAAATTCTTCGCAAACAGTGAGTTTCACTTACCCCACTCTTAAACTGTTTTCAAACGTTTTTCACTTGGGGGAGATAACATACTCCGATAAACGCATTTTTGAGATAAACGCATATTTAAGATTTTGTTATAAATTATATATCACTTGTAAAGACTAAGCGGCAAACGTAACATTTGAAGTCCCACACATCGAACCGGTTAATATTTAGAATAGCGAGTCACTGTTGAGTAGTACTACTGGGTTTGACAAACCCCACCCGACGCTAAGCTCAACTGGAGGTTGAGTGGGTGTAATTTTGGCTAACACTTACCATGGTCTGGATTGACCTGGTGACGGGCACTTGATAAACAGTCAGCTTCGGTTTCGAACCACTTAGTAATACTTGTTGTATAGATTAGCTACCTATCGATATATAATTTGACATAACACTATCTGGTAATGCAAAACGCTTAAACGCCGTAACGTGGTTACGCAAAACGCTTAAACGCCGTAACGTGGTTACGCAAAACGCTTAAACGCCGTAACGTGGTTACGCAAAACGCTTAAACGCCGTAACGTGGTTACGCAAGACACTTAACGTAAAACGCCGAACGCAAACGCTAAACGATTTATTTTTATATAACTTGTTAACTCACCAACCTCGTGTTGACCCTTTTAGTATGTTATTCTCAGGTAGCCGAGGCGGGCGCGCGGTCTAGGAACATGCATTGTTTGAATCATCTTTATTTATATGGTTTACGCTTCCGCACTTATTTGCATTTAAACGTTTTTATGGTTTGATTATAACTAATGATTCCGATCCTGTTAGTTCACACCCTCTGACGGTAAAACTCCGTTAGTGGATTTTGAGGGTGTGACAGGTCAATCATCCTCATCAAATTCACCTAATCCAGCTCCAGTGTTTTTCACCAAATCTGGCCAATCCACAAATGACTTTGGCAAAACTACTCCTAGTCTAAACCCCAGCCAGATTCCCACCATACCTAAAGAAACTCAAGAGAATATCGCTTTAATGGCGGGATTCATGAATTGTTATCACGCTTTTCTGGCCGGAGACTTAGTTCAACCGGTGGTTAGTGCTGAGCTAGATCAGATTCATCCAGACGATGTTGAAGAAATGGATATCTCGTGGCAAATTGCCATGGCAATTTTCCGTGCCAAAAAGTTTACTAAGAGGACGGGTAGAAATAATTGGAACATGCCCAATAATCAAAATGTGGGTTTTAACAAAGAGACCCTCAGGTGTTACAACTGTCACGAGCCGGGTCACTTTGCTCGTGAATGCACGAATCCAGCTAAGGATGGAAATACGAAGAGGGCATTGGTTCCAGTTGGAAATGTTCGGGGTGATGTTGGAGGGAGTTCGGGAAATGGTGAGAGAGGTATGGTTGCTCAGACGTTCTCGTGGGAAGATCAGATGGTTGCGCTTAACATTGGGAATCAAACTGCAAACTTCGCCACAGTTGAAGACTCTGAGGAAGAAAAAACTGTTGAGGAGATGGCCAAGGAACTCCAGTTTGCCTACATAGCGTTCACTTCTCCGGATTCATCTGAGGTACGTTTTCAACCATGCTCATTAAATTGTGGTGAAAAGATTGAAATGTATAAACTTCATAATGACAGTCTAAGCAGAGATATAGAAAGAATAAAATCAAAGAATTTTAAACTCAAGAAAAATGAAAAGGGTTTTCTGGACAAGTTAGAATCGCTTAACAAAGATATTAAAAAACTTAATTCTGATCTTAGTATAAAAGGCTGTCATTATTTAGATTCCCAACAAGAAATTACCGAGTTAACTACTCAACTGGAAGCTTCCAAGTTAGAAATTCCAAATCTAACTAATAAGTTTGAAAGAGCTTAACTTGATTTTAGAAAATTCGATGCTTCTAGTAATGTAGTTAACTCAATGATTGAGAATCAACTGTGGTGGAAAGAGAATAAAGGTGAGGGAATAGAATACAGTCAAGTTCCTCCACCTTACCATAATAATTATGTTCCTACTCCTGTCACCAAGGAACAGGAGGAAAAGATAAAGGACATGAATTATGGTAAACAAGACTAAGGTAGTAAGACCAGCTCTGCGAGTGCTGGTCCGTCTACCTCAAATATGAACGATTTTAATGTGTCTACTTCATGTGCATAAAAAGTAATTGTGAAGGAGTGGACTGATGAGGATGACGACCCTAGCTTTGATTTTGATAATAATTTTATTTCTAATGTTTCTTTAGAACTTCCTGTTTTGAATTCTATTATTCCGACTGTTTGTGCGGGCTCTGTTTTAAAGAGCAAGGATACTTGTGTGATTGACTCGGTTGAAAGCTTAAACTCTAATAATGTGATTTCTAATAAAAACAAAATTTCAAAAAATTCAAAAACATCAGAAAAATATGTTGCACCTAAATTTGTCAATGAGGGATGCTCTAATGACAAACAAGGTGATAAGTTCAAGAAGGAAAATGTGAGTTCTCGCAAATCTAAACAGACTGGTCCACACAACCAGTCCAGACAAGGAGCTGCCCAGTATGAATTTTTCATAAAACGTCAGACATGTTTTAACTGTGGCACTCCTGGTCATATTGCCAAAAACTGTCCACATCGTCCGTACATTCCATACTACGGATTTTATCAAAGGAATATGCCATATGTGCCACATAATGCATATAGGCAAGGGTTTAGACATTATTCGGCTAGTTCCTTTGACGATGATTGGAATCGAAACAAATCTGGTAGGTTTAGTCCTCATCAGACCAAACCTAACATGCTCAAAAGAAGGGTCGGTAAGGGTGTTTCAAGTTCAAAATCTCATATAAACACTAACACTAGACCAAAACAGAAGAAGAAGACAGTTTCATCCAATCATTCTACGTCTAAAACACCGGAGATCATGACAACCATTTGTACTTATAATTCCAAATCATACAGACATAAATGGTTTCCTAAGTCTCCGGCGAAAGCATCAAATCATTCTATTTTTGATGATCAAAAGGATATGTCATGGCAGTCTGTGACGACCATAGATGAGTCAGGGTCACCCAGTGTAAGCATGGATTGGGTACCAAAATTAATTAATCCCGCGCTTCGTGCAGGGACAGCTATGGAGGAATATCATCAGACCTTGATATGTTGATAGTGGCTGTTCCAGGCACATGACAGGGGACATCACCCAGCTACACGACATTCATACATTTAATGGTGGGTATGTGTCCTTTGCGGGAGGAGAGAGAGGAAAGATCACTCAAAAGGGTACTGTAAGTAACGGTGTTTTAAAATTTGAAAATGTTAATTTTGTTCCAGAATTGAAGCATAGTCTTTTGAGCGTGTCACAAATTTGTGACAAAGACTTTTCAACTCATTTTACTAAAAAGGAGTGCTTAATTCTGAAACATGGTATAATCATACCAAAAGAGTGGATTCTTGTTCGATCACAACAAAAAGATAATGCTTATGTGATCGACATGAACCAAAATGTTCCTGACGAAATAACCTGCTTGTTTTCAAAAGTGTCAGAACATAATGCGATGCTTTGGCATCGTCGGCTTGGTCATGCAAATACAAAGAATTTAAATCGTCTTGCTAAAAACAATTTAGTGCGTGGCTTACCGATCAAGGATTTTGTGACTGTTGAAAAATGTGTTGCTTGCGCTTGGGGTAAACATCATCGAAAATCTCATAAGCCTAAGTTAATTAATACCATCTCATCAGCTTTTCAATTACTTCATATGGACCTTTTTGGGCCAGTTCATGTCCTAAGCTTGTCTCGTAGCTCTTACTGTATTGTTATTACTGATGACTACTCACGTTTTACCTGGGTATTTTTCTTATCAAATAAGAGTGAAACTGCAGATCTGATCAAGAAGTTTATGGTGTTAATGGAGAATCAACTGAACTTAAAGCTGAAAGGTATCTGGTGTGATAATGGTACGGAATTCAAGAATGCAGTTCTGAATCATTTCTGCTCAAAAAAGGGAGTGCTTCGTTAGTATAGCGCTCCAAGGACACCGCAACAAAATGGTGTCGCTGAAAGAAGAAACAGAACTCTAATTGAGGCAGCACGAACGATATTATGTGACTCCAAACTGCCACTATTTTTCTGGGCAAAAGCCATCAATACGGCCTGTTATGTTCAGAACCGGGTGATAATCAATAATTCCAAGATGAAGACTCCATATGAGATCGTTTATGGTCATCAACCCACTGTCGCACATTTCAGAGCTTTCGGGTGTCCATGCACATTACTAAAACTAGACACCACTCCTAAATTTGGGGCCACAGCGGATGAGTGTTACTTCGTTGGATATGAGGGAAATACAACATATAGGGTCTACAACAAGTCAACTAAGCAGATTCTAGAGTCTTATGAAGTTCGTTGGCTAGAAGAAAATGAGACTGACGCCCGTGTCAGCCCCGATTGGTTATTCTACTACAATGAATTCTTCAAGCCCTTCAATGTATTTCCAGTCATCAACACAGACTCTCAAGGTGGTTCAACAGTGAAGGTTACTCAAGACAGTTCTCAATCACTGTCTCATATTTCTCCGTTACTGGATGATGAGGTTATTGAGCTGACTAGTGCTTCGACCACTTCAGATAATCAGCCTATACAAACTTCAGAGGCCGATTGTTCACCAATCTTGTCTGAGAATGCTGCAAACGTTGAGGGGGAGAGTTCCGTTCGTCATATATTCGGGAGCACTCTGTTTCCCGACGCCATTCCAGATGAATACGTTGCCGGCACCTCGTACTCTCACAGTACAGCAACGTCTGGATGGAAAAACCCCCTTATTGATTCTGGGGAGAATGTAACAAATCTTCAACCTAATAGTGATGTTTCTGATCAGCCTATTCTATCAAGAACCCAAAAGAATCATCCGACTGGAAACATCATAGGTCCCATTGAAAAAGGTGTGTCCACCAGAAGTCAGACCGGACACATAAACGGTTGTATGTTTTCCTGTTTCATATCTCAAATCGAGCCAAAGAATGTTGAAATGGCACTTCAAGAACCTATTTGGGTTGATGCTATGCATGAAGAACTGAATCAGTTTGATAAGTTGAAGGTATGGATATTGGTTGAACTACCGGAAGGAAAGAAAGCTCTTGATACAAGATGGGTATTCAGGAACAAGCAAGATGACACCGGGGTTATTGTTCGTAATAAGGCACGACTGGTAGTTCACGGGTTTCGCCAGGTAGAAGGGCTAGATTACACAGAGGTCTATGCTCCAGTAGCTAAACTTGAGGCAATTAGAATTTTTCTGGCCTATGCATCATATATGGGTTTCACAGTTTATCATATGGATGTTAAAACAGCGTTTTTGTATGGTGAGGTAAAAGAAGAAATTTATGTCGATCAGCCACCGGGTTTCGTTGACTCTAAGAAGCCAAATCATGTTTACAAGTTAGACAAGGCTCTGTACGGGTTACATCAGGCTCCACGGGCGTGGTATGCTACACTGACCGCGCACCTACTTGACCATGGCTACAAGCGGGGAACGATTGATCAAACCTTGTTCTGGAAAACTGTCGGAAAGGATTTGATTCTAGTCCAGATTTATGTTGATGACATCATCTTCGGTTCCACCAGTGCTGACCTGTGCAAAGAATTTGAAGGCGTTATGAAGAAAAGATTTGAGATGAGCTCGTTGGGTGAAATGACAACATTTCTGGGATTACAGGTTCGGCAAAGTCCGACGGGAATTCTGCTACATCAAGGAAAGTATGTTGAAGATATGTTGGCTAAGTTTGAGCTTCAAGATTCCAAGAGTGCTAATACTCCAATGGCAGAAAGACCGCTATTATCATCTGATCCTGAAGGGAGTCCCGTAGATCAAACATACTATCGATCGATGATCGGGTCTCTGATGTATCTCACAGCCAGCCGTCCCGACATAATGTTCGCAGTCTGCCAATGTGCTCACTTCCAGGCTAATCCTAAACTCTCTCATTTAATTGCTGTTAAACGTATTTTTAGATATCTGAAGGGACAACCGAAGTTAGGTCTTTGGTATCCCAAACAATCAGAATTTGATCTTTATGATTTTGCTGATAGAAATTATGGTGGAGATGATATTGACAGGAAATCCACGCCAGCTGGCTGCCAGTTTCTCGGAGATCGGCTCATCTCATGGCAGTGTAAGAAACAACAAACAGTGTCCACCTCGACAGCCGAAGTAGAGTATGTTGCTGCATCCGCTTGCTGCTCTCAGGTTATCTGGATGCAAAATCAGTTGCTGGATTACGGTTTGGAATTTCTTGACACTCCTATTTTCTGTGATAATGGTGCAGCCATTGCTATTGTGAAAAACCCAGTCCAACATTCTAAAACCAAGCACATCGATATTAAAATTCATTTTATTCGTGACCGTTTCGATCGAAAATTGATTCATCTTGAACAAGTCCACACCGACAACAACGTGGCAGACTTATTTACAAAACCGGTCGGAACATCAAAATTTAATGTGCTTGGGAGTTTTCTTAAAATGCTTCGTTTCGAGGATTGAATCCTTTTGGGAATAAATTTGTACATTTTCTGTTTAGTTTTTGCACAAATTTAGGGGGAGATAAATCAGAAAGACAAAATAGTGTGCGTGCGTTGTCTTTATTATTAAAAAAAAAATTGGGTTTTTCAAGATTCATTTTCGCTTAAAATTATGTCGGTTGCTCAAGTTTGAAGGACATATACTAGTATATGGTTGGTCCGGTGTTCTACTTGTAGTTTCACAGGATAGCCATTTACCTAATGACTGAAAGCACCCGGGGCGATTATGATATGTTTTTGTGTTTCGTGTTCTTTCACTTAAAATTATGTCGGTAACTCTGAGTTGGAAGGACATGTGTTTTCATGCATGTTTGGTCCGGTTAACTACTTGTGGTTACAATGGATAGCCATTAATCTGAAGGCTTAAAGTGACCGGGGTGACTGAATGCTTAACATGTGTGTTTTACTTAACTCTCTAGGAAGTGATATTAATATTCAGTTAATGGCTTCTCTGAAGCTTTAAAATATTTTCAAATGAAAATTGATCCAACCTTTGGAAAATGATAGATAAATTGTTTCTGT